>NC_142875.1:74257500-74857500 GCF_051225735.1 Oryctolagus cuniculus | reverse complement strand
TATGTCTCTTCTGCTGACTACAGCCAAGAAACATTCTCACGTTTTAAGGATTCACTTGCTTAATGCACCCAACCATTTAACATAGTGTTTTATTATATATAAAGGTGACACCACAAATCACTAGGAAAAGATGAAATTCTTAGTAAATGATATTGTATCAACTATATGATCACCTTGAAAAGGATAAATTGTATCCTATCTCATACTATTCATAAGAAAAAATTCTCATAAGTTCTACATGTAAAAATATGTAAATGTATGTAAAAACATGAAATCATACATATTATCAACATTGAGAAAACAAGAAGAGATTGATACTCTTGATTTAATTATGAAATGTCAAAATTGAAACACAAATTAAAAGAATATTACAGGGCCCAGCATTGTAGCATAGCAATTGGGGCCGCCTCCTGCACTGCTGGCATCCCATGTGGGTACTGGTTCATGTCCCAGCTTCTCTATCTCCAATCCAGCTTCCTTCAAAGGGCCTGAGGAAAACAGCAGAAGACAGCTCATTTGGCCAATGCGGTTCATGTGGGAGACCTGAACGAAGCTCCTGACTTCAGCCTGGCCCAGCCAGGTTGGGAAGTGAACCAGCAAAGGGAAGAGCTCGCTCTCTCTCTCTCTCTCTCTCTCTCTTTCTCCCTCTCCCTCTCTCTTTCTCTGTGTGTGTGTGTGTGTACATGTGTGTGTATATCTCACTGTCTCACTATCTTTCTGTGACTTTTTTTAAATTTGTATTAAAGACAGCAGATTTCACGTATTTCACAGGTACAGTTCTAAGAAGATAACCATACTTTCATTCCTTGCTTTTCTTTCTTCCCCCTCCATCCCACATCCCCATCCTTCCCTCCCTTCTTTTCTTTTCATTAATTTTTGCAAAGACATAATTTTAATCCACTCCATAATCACAGGCTTCACTCACCACTAACCATAATATTCAACAAGTAAAAAGTTCCACAGGATTTTTTTTATAAATAATGATTAAAAATAACAATCATATCACATGATGTCTGTTTAATTCTTTTACATTTTTTGCATTCTATCTTAACTGCCACATATCAGAGAAAACCTTTGATATTTGTCTTTTTGAAACTGGCTTATTTCACTAAGCATAATGGTTTCCACTTGCAATCTGCTCCTGGGAATTTACCAAAATGAAAGGAAATCAACATATGAAAGAGTTAATTATAATCCTATATTTATTGTAGCTCAATTCATATTAGCTAAGATATGGAATCAACCCAGATGTCAACAAACTGATGACTGGATAAAGAAAATGTGGTATATATACACTATAGACTACTACTCCATAAAAAAGAATGAAATCCTGTCTTTTGAAACAAAATGGATGCAACTGTAAACTTTTTCAAATAGATAAATAAATCTTTTTAAAAAATAAAAAAGAGTATTACCACTTTCATTAGTAAGAAACAGCTATTCAAAATGGAAAAGAAAGCAAAATCACTGTTTTTAAAAATATGAGAAATATTTACAAAGAAAATTCACAGGAAAATAAAAGTAAAAGCTTCAACATGTAGAAAGCAAATCAATTTCTTTCTGCAAAGCTGAAGAATACTCTACCATCTCTCACATATTAAAGAATGTTGAGAATCCTGACAAAAATTTCTGTGGTGAAGCATCAATCAGAATTACAAAATGCTGGGAAAATGCTAAACAATAGGAACTCAATGGAGGAAAATTTTTGTCATATTTAATAAAATTATATACACTTGAGTTCTTTCACCAGGTAACTCCATTTCCAGAATCTACCTTGAGCTTGACATACCTGAAACAATTTGCACATCAAGTTATTTATATGGTTTTCATATGAAAACAGTGAGGTTTGAATAAATTACAATACATACAGGAGTGAAGTTCCATTTTAACATCTGAAAGGAAAGGGACAGTGTTTAGGAATGAAAATAGAATGATTTCAAGAATGCATTGCTAGTTGCATTTGCTATTCTTTTTGTGTGTGTGTGTGAAACAGAAAAGAAGTAAGAAGTATGTATAAATTGTATGCAGTACACACGATGGTAATTCAAAAAGTTAATGGAAATGGATTTGGAAGATAGTCTTATTTTGGTGCAAAAAATTTAAATCTATGCATTTAAGGGTCTTCAAAAAGTTTATGTAAACTCATATTATGAAAAGCCTATAGGAGGATTTCAAAATTTTTATGCACAAACATTAACACACATTTTCATCCTAGTTTTCATGAACT
This sequence comes from Oryctolagus cuniculus, assembly GCF_051225735.1. Classification (NCBI taxonomy): domain Eukaryota; kingdom Metazoa; phylum Chordata; class Mammalia; order Lagomorpha; family Leporidae; genus Oryctolagus; species Oryctolagus cuniculus. The sequence continues at coordinate 74,855,273 of NC_142875.1, read as the reverse complement.
TTGTGAAGGACCTAGTATGCATTTACTTGTTCATAGAAAGTTTGTTTAGTTTTATTAAAAGAAATATAAGGCTGGTGCCATGGCTCAATAGGCTAATCCTCTGCCTGCGGCACCGGCACACCAGGTTCTAGTCCTGGTCGCTCCTCTTCCTCTCCAGCTCTCTACTATGGCCCGGGAGTGCAGTAATGGATGGCCCAAGTCCTTGGGTGCACCCCATGGGAGACCAGGAGAAGCACCTGGCTCCTACCTTCCGATTAGCGCAGTGCCCAGCCATTGGGGGGTGAACTAACGGAAAAGGAAGACCTTTCTCTTTGTCTCTCTCTCTGTCCACTCTGCCTGTCAAAAAAAAAAAAAAAGAAATATAATAAGAATAAATGTAAATTAATGAAAAATTTAACTATATAGTGAGTATATGTAGATATCTGCTGGAGGAAATAGAGTGGAGCAATTCTCGTTTAGGTAAGCTTTTTAATATAATTTTAACTTTTTTAACTATAGAATGATTTATCTATTCAAACATCACAATTAAATCACAAAGAAAAATGTACGTTAAACCTAAACACAAAGAAATGAACCCTGCCATAGGTAACATTATTATTATATAATATTATATATTATATATAATAGATGATAGTATGTAACTTTTGATTATAGGACTTGAGGTTCAAACCTCTGTATAGTTGCTGAACTTCAATTTAGGCAATTTGTTTAACCTGCATGACCCATACCCTCCCACTCCAAAGCAGGATAAGAGTTTACTGGAAGGATGATCACCCAGGTATCCCTAAAGCATCATTTCATGTCTTTGTTGTGCATTTGTTGTGCTAAAAACACCTGATGTCTACCAACCTGCAGACCACTGCAGCAATTTGAACTGGAAAGTTGTTAATTAGTACACTACATAAGAAATTTAAAGTTTACGCAATAAGAAACAAAACTTAAATAATTTTAACCTGGAATCATATCATGCTATGAGAATTACATAATTAACATGATGAGTAAGCTACTTCATCTTCAGGATTTAAGAATAGGAGTTACTTGTATGGACTTTGCATTAGTGACAAAATGCGTATTGAATTTACAAGGTAAGCTTTTTTGTCATCATATTTCTGGAGGATTTCTTTCCCCAGGCCAATTTTTATGACTTGAAGGGAGGCATGGCGTTTATCAAAGTCGCCTTGTTTAGCAGAATCTGGCAGTACCAGCTTCTCCAAAGGTGTCAAGAGGAGGTCAACTCCCAGGATAAAACGTAACATGAGTGCAAACAAAATTCCTCTTGTTTTGTATTAGTCTCCTTTCTGAAGGCTCCTAAATTATGAGCATAGTTTCAAACAAGAAATATTTTCAAAAACATCGTCGTATGAGAAAGCCCAAAAGTAGTCTTCTCAGACATCTTAGAAGGGCAGAGAGGGCATTAACTCTTATCATGAGTTAACAATATTTAGCAGAATTTGTCTCTTATCACACGTATTTCACTCTATATTAACAGTAAAATATAAGCTACTGATCGATTCATTAGTTAGGTCAGTGTGAACCACATTAAATAAATCATCAACTATTATTAGAGAATTGTTAAGTTTACGAAATACGCAGAAATCAAAGACATGAAACATCTTTCCTTAAGCTGCAGACTCAATCTTTCAACTGTTCTCTAGACATTTATTTGTAAAACACTGTAGAGCCCATAGCCATAAATCAGATATGGACCCTGACCCACAGGTATTTATAGTCTTATGAAAAAGATAAGGCCAATTGCTAAATAGCTATGAAGCTGAGATAGCTAAAACAAATGCTTGAGAAAGATATTAAAATATGTTAGGGGGGCCAGCATTTAGCATAGCAGGTAAAGATGCTGCCTTCAGTGTTGGCATCCCAGATGGGCACTAGTTTGAGTCCTGGCAGCTCCACTTCCAATCCAGCTCCCTGTTAATGGCCTGGGAAAGCACTGGAAGCTGCCCCAAGTGCTTGAGCCCCTGCACTCATGTAGGAGATCCAAACGAAGCTCCCGGCTCCTGACTTAGGCCTGGGTCAGACCTGGTCGTTACAGCTATTTCAGGAGTGAACTATCTCTACTTCTTTCTCTGTAACTCTGCCTTTCAAATAAATTTTAAAAATCTTTAAAAAATATGTTATGAGAATTTGGAAAAGTTAAGCAGAGAGAGAGATCCATGTGGGTGGGAGATCAAACTCAGCTTGTCCCAAATTGTGCATTTGTCTCCTTTCCTCAAGCATTTACTCACTGGTTTGTTCAAAAAAGAGTGAAGTACTAAATATGTGATGACCACTGGCACACACTGATGATAGAACACCTAATAAAATATAATCCCTGCACATATTAGGTCCAATGTCAATCCATGGCACCTCCAAGGGATAACTTCCATCAAGCATAGAATCTCAAAATAATTTTTGATTCCTTCTCCTTTGTATTCAACTGGACCCCCAACCCAGTCAGTTCTCCCTATCTTGTTTTTTTTTTTTATTCACATTTGCACACTTCAAGTTTAGCTACTTGTTAATATTTAATTATAATAGTACTGTCTCCCAATGTGTTACTAGCCCCCGTCACACCCATCTACACTGTCAGCAAAATACAGACTTTATGATGTTTTGGCCTTAGCGCAGGTGTCGTCCATCATTACAAAATGATAAGTGATTCAACACTGTGGATATCATATAGTAATGATCAGATGCCATACTCTTATTCATAGCCTCATTTCTGCATCCTTAACTCAAAGACCCCAGCTACAATTGACTGTTGCATTTTCTGGACACCTGTACTTGCATGTGCTGATCATACAATTTGTTCTTCATAGATTATCTTTTCTCTATCTTTTCCTTCTTCAAAGTTGCAGCTAATCCTTCAAGTTCAACTTGTAGTGAGCATACACAATGTTTCTTTCATAATTATTACTTGATTCTTCTGCTTATTCATAGTCTTGATCACAACATTTCTATTATACATTATAGTTTTTACATAATGGTATCATACAACTTGAAAAGTACCATCATATATATCCGATACTGGTAACTGTGGTGTGAGTACAGGAAGCCAGATGAAGTAACAGATTTGGAGAGCTCACATACCATAGCAAGCTCTCACAGTCTAAAAGCCACTTCCCTCCAAACCCCTTGTTCATAATTAAATACAACATTTATATTTCGGATAATTCTTCTGGTCCTGCTGTCCTTACTTGACTCAGGGTTCCTTAAGAGAAGTATCCCAAATCTTGCTTACTGCCTGGGACATGGCATATCTCCTCTGTGCAGACATATTCAATTATTAAGATTTCTGATGAATTCATTCTCCACATGTGCCTCTCTCCCAAGATGAACGAACTTCAACCCTCTGAGTGAACTCAGCATTGAACCAAACCTGCCTAGCTCATACTTTTTCCCCAGGAGAAAATCTGTGCTGTTTTTCTAGGACAAAGAATCAAAGGCATTATCTAGTTCTAACAACTATCTTAATTCACTCGGCCTGAGTCCTTAACTTAAAAATATCCTAATTGAGGGGAAACATGATTCCCTAAAGAAGTTTTTCATTTACCACAATAAAATATCATCAACAGAAGAAATATCATCAACTGAAATATGATGTATGAAAATTTATTCTGCTTGGAAATTATGGTTATAAAGAGTTCAAATTATTTAACTGCTAATTTCAAATAGATTTTTGTTAAAGTTTGCTTTCTATTAATAAATAATTTTAACTCTTCATTATTAATCACCAATTTGACACTTTGAGTCCCTCTATTTCTATCTTTAAATTAACTGAAACCAGAAGGGAAGAAAAGTATGCACAGCCCTGTTTTGACATGAATTACTGAAGACTCCACAGCCTTTGTAATAAGCTTCAGGTCTGAGGTTTTTTTTGTCTCTTCAGGCGGTGAAGACTTTGGACCAATCATTACCAGAGTTTTTTCACAATCTTCACATTGCAAAAAGTGATGTCCTAGGATTATTAAAGAATGGCATTGTGGCATAGTGAGTAAAGTTGCCACCTGCAGTGCTGGCATTGCATTCGGGCGCCGGTTTGAATCTGGGTTGATCCACTTCCGATCCAGCTCCCTGACAATGTGCCTGAGGAAGCAGTGGAAGATGACCCAAGTCCTCGGGGCCTTGAACCCACATGGGAGACCTGGAAGAAGCTCCTGGCTCCTGGCTTCAGATGGTCTGAGCTCCCACCATGGCAGCCATTTGGGAAGTGAATCACTGTATGGATGATCTCTCTCTCTCTCTCTCTCTCTCTCTGCCTCTGCCTCTGCCTCTGCCTCTCTGTAACTCTGGCAATGCTGCAGCTCTTGTAAGCTCTGGGCAGAGACTTCATGTTCATGAATGAATGGGGAAACTGCCATGTTCCTCTCTGTACTAAAGTTGCCCGCTGTGTGCCTGCTTCCAATGGACTGGGGCACTTCTCTTCTCTAATTCCCACTTTGGAAAGTGGATTCTCCCTGCCTCCACACACTGATCTGTGTAGACAAGCTCCATTGTAATCATTCTCTTGGGCCATTGGACCATGTGCTTATCTGAAAGACTTGCACCAGGAAGCAGTAGCTTTGAGTTGGTGCTCTCTACTCAGAACTCATCCCAGCATCCCAACCCTGCTTCCTATGGTTTCAAACCCTCCCCTAGTCTAAGAAGGGCTCCCCTACCTCTGCCTCTCATAAAAAAAAGTGACCCAGTGACTCATCCATCCTACTCTATGGTTCTTTGTGAAAGAAAGAAATACTGTGTTCCAGTATTCTATGCTGGATGGACTTCAGGATTTAAAAACAAACCACTTCCTCATTTAACAATGTCTCATTTTTACAAATCAAAGTGCTTGCTTTTAGGTTGCAAATTTCCTAAGGACTCAAGAAACAATACTTATTTTAAGATTCAAAGCAATTTCTTCTTTGTCAAGGGTTTTCTGAAAGAATGAATGCCCCATTTTAAGGACTTGGACACAGGATAGTTAAGGGACAAAAAATAACTCCAGAAAATAATGGTACTGACTGGATATTTTCAAAAAATTTGTTTGATATTCTGAATTTTCCCTCCTTATTTTTAAAAGCACGATTCAGAATTTTAAAATGTAAAATTCAAGTATATCAAAGGCAACTTTAGTTGTTTTGTTTCATTTGGCTTAAAGGGTTATAAAATTAGGATCATTGAAAGTAATAACTCCTCGGCATCATCTCATAAAGTTTACAACAGAAATTGTTGGTTTAAGGAAGAAGCCACAGTAGTCTGCAAAGTATCTCAAATTAGGTCGTCTGGAGCTTTGAGGTATTGCTTTTTATGCAATTTTCATCCTTCAGAAAATTTATGAGAAAGATAAATTGCAAAGCTTAAGCCTTTAGCAAGAATTATACAGACACATCAGTAAAGTTTATTCTACAAAATGTCACTTGTTCTATTTCTATATTCATTAACCAAGTCATCAAATATCTGCATTTCATTTTTAAAAACTCTGTTTAAAAGCATTTATGATGTTCTAAAATTGTGTTGGTTATTGCAAATAACTGGATACACAAGTACTAAAAACTGTTAAATTATACATATTATATGAGTGAATTGTATGTATGTTAATTAGTTAATTGTATGTCTATTAATAGGTTGTCAGTTTAAACTTTGAAATACTTTCAACTTTTTAGGTGTTAGATTGTTTACTACTATTCAAACCACCACTGTTTCCTGCAGTATTTATTTGTGAACATGTTCCATGTGAGACGCACTCATTCCTGCAATCCTGGATGCCCTGGAATTGCAGCCATGAGTAAAACAGATAAAGCTTCTTGGCCACATGCAATGTGCATACAGTGAAGGATGACAGTGAGCAATCATAGGAAAACACTCTGCATGGCAGACGGCCACAGCAGCCTGAGACCCGGGCAGCTGGGTTCCTGTTCTAGGTCCAAGTGTGATAAATGCCTGCTCTCTTCTTCACCGGCCATGCTCCTCTTGCCTGTGCAGGTCGTGTCAGGGGTCAAAGCTGTGTCCCTATCTGTAGTTCTGCGGGCTGAGGTGTCCACTGGTATGCACCTGTGCAATCCTACAAGAGGGAGCAGGGGTAGGAAGTATGCAAGACTGATGCTTCCCTTTGTAGTCCAGACCCAACTCCTATAAAATTATGTAACTTTGAATGTTTTCTGATGATTCAGCTATTTTACATCTCTGCAGGGGTAGAAGTGAATTTATAGACAAGAAAGGAAGAAAGAAAGTGAGGAAGGGAAAGAGAGGAAGAGAAGAATCATGGTATTCTGAAAGTTTTATCTATGAACCATATGGAATCTGTTCTCTTTGTATCACTATCACATTAACATGATAATTGACAAAAAAAGATCATGGAAAACATACATTATGAAAAATCATTCATGGATTTAAAAGTTCTCACCAAAATATACTTATATTGTAATTCTTTCCAAAAAAAGTGAATTTGTAGAAAAGTCATGCTAATGAAAACCATTATTTGCCATGTCCATAAAAATGAATTTTGTGTGGTAGAGTTTCAATTTATTTCTTTCCTGTTAAAAAAAAGACAACCTCAGACCTTTATAAGGATTTATGTATTTATTTGTTTATTTAAAAGACAGAGTTACAGAGAGAGGTGGAGAGACAAAATAAGAGATCTTCCAACAACTGGTTCACTACCCCAAATGGTCTAAATGGCCAGGGCTGGGCTAGGCCAAAGCCAGGAGCTTCATCAGGATCTCCCAAGTGGACGCAGGCACCCAAGCACTTGAGCCTTTTGCTGTTTTCCCAGGTGCATTAGCATGGAGCTGGATTGGAAGTGTAGCAGCCAGGACTCAAACCGGCACCCATATGGGATGCTGGCATCCAAGGCAGCAGCTTTATCCCCTATGCCACAATGCTGCCCCAAACCCCAAATATTTCACTGTCACAGAATATTTGCTACTTTTTCACCTATCTACTCAAACCCCAAATATTTCACTGTCACATAGAATATTTGCTACTTTTTCACCTATCTACTTGTACCTTCATTTCAGTATCCCTCACCATATGTATAGAAGTATGGATGTGTATGTATAAATATATCTTTACATATTTTCAGATGTTTCTAATTCTCTTATTAACTGGCCTAACATCTTTTTAATTAATGAGATCTTGGTAATTAGCATCTTTCAACAAATAATGAGTTAAATAAATCTTTCAGGCATGGTCACTTTTATTTGCATCAGGGCCATAATGTTACCTTTGGGAAATTTAAAATGATCAGGGAAAGTCTCACTGATAAGAGGATATCTGAACAATGGCTTAGAGAGATGAGAGAGCAAACCATTTAGTCATTTGAAATATGAACATTTCAAGCAGAGAAAAAATAAAAATACAAAACCTGAAAGACAGAATATGGGAACTGAGGCAAATAAACTGACTCCTCCCATCTCTCACTATCTGGGGAGAGTCTGTACACAGTTTGGGGTTCTGAAAGGTAGGAGAAGGCAAGTAAACACCGCAGGGACAAGGGCTGAAGGCTTCTCCTGCATAGTATCCGTGATTCAGACTCAGGACACCCAAGTCTGCAGTGATCTCGCAAAGGAGGAGCTGCATCTGGGAGGAGAGCCTCCCTGATAAGGCACAAATGTAACCCTGCTGCTATTCGGATGTCCCTGTTTGTTCATTTTGGATACCAGTTACAGCAAGGATAATGTTCTTCATAATGGTTTTATATAAGTCATGAACAGAAGAAATTTAGGACATTAGCCTCAACACATTGCCTAAGTATGGAGCTGTCTATTAGCCAAATGACATTCTACAATTTTCTTTCTAACAGTTGGTCTTCCATTTTGCACTAAAACAATCTTGTAATGATAGAAAACATGTAGAGTTAAGGTACATTAGCAGGATGTTAAATCCTTGTGACCTAATCAGTTAAATCAGTTTACTTTATTTTATTTTGGAGAGCATGGGAAGATAATAATTTTAACAGAAACAAATAAAAAAAGCTAATTTCCACTAGAGTTTAGTTTCTATGATTGTTAACCAAGATGGAGCAGTTACAGTCTTGCTTCATATTTTGCTGCAGAGACGAGCAAGGTTCATATGTAAGAAAGCTGATTTATACATACATTGCAGTTGACTTATTTCCTGTCATTGGGGCAATACTCTTTATGAATGTCAAGCCATACACGAAAAGATAATGAAAATTTCAGCACATGCTGTTGGAAACAAGCAGCAGCGGGTTGTCTGACCAGCTTTTTGGTCTTGTGTTGATGTTTTCTCGTGGGAGGCCTACCACGCTCATGCCTACCCTACTATGCCAGGGTTGGGCATTGGTGCTGCTAAGTTGCCACCAGGAATTCTTTCATCCCATGTTCGACTGCCTGTTTCCAGAGTCCACTCCTGTGCTTCTGAACAAGCTTCCTGATACTGTGCACCCTGGAAGCAGCAATTGATGTCTAAGGTTTGGCTCCCTGTCTCAGGGACCTGGAACGAGTTCCAGACTCCTGTTTTCCATCTGCCTAACCCTGGCTATTGCAGGCATCTGGGAAGTGGTAAAATTCTCTCTCTCTCTCTCTCTCTCTCTCTCTCTCTTTCTCTCTCTCTTTCTCCCATCCCTTCCTCTGCCCAAGAATAAAGGATGCTAGGCTCAAGGATAAAGACATAGGCTATTTTTGAAATACTCCTTTTTTTCTGTGTTTCCCACACTTTCCTTAAAATGTGTATTTGTTTTGAGCAGTGAATAATTCAAAGAAGAATTTATCTCTAGGGTCAAAAGCAGGCATGTGGAGTACTTTCTGTCATTTTCTAACCACCATTGTTTGTCAGTTTACAACTGTGCTAGCACAGCACAGCTAAGCATGCACAAGACAGTAAGATATGCAGGGAATGCTCTGGGATGCTGCTCAAAATATTATCATTACAATGATGACAACCTGTACCTGACTCCCAAGTTGGCAATACTCACAGGGATGGTCTTCAAAAAGTTTCATGGTCCAGGAGACAGGAATTACAAGGCAGATGACTACAATAACATTAACATCAGTCATGATGGCCTTTACTGCTAGGGTAATGAATACATCTTAACGCTAATGGCACTGGACAACCACCTGTCTGTAGAGGCTATCAAAGGATGTTGTTCATGGGAAGTAAAAGAAGAGCTAAGGGGCTGGTGCTGTGCATAACAGGTAAAGCCACTGTCTGCAGTGCTGGCATCCCATATGGCCGCAGATTGGCTGCTCTGTTTCCAATCCAGCTCCCTGCTAATGCTCCTGAGAAAGCAGTGGAAGATAGCCCAAGAGTTTGGGCCTTTGAACTGACATAAAGGACCCAGATGAAGTTCCTGACTCCTTGTTTCAGTCTGGTCCAGCCCTAGCTGTTGTAACCATTTGGGGAGTGAACCAGCAGATGGAAGGTTTCTCTCTCTCTCTCTCTCTCTCTCCCTCTCTCTCTTGCCCCCCTCTCTCTGTAACTCTGACTTTCAAATAAATACATAGATCTTTAAAAAAAAAAAAGAAAAGAGAATAAAAGCTAAGAAAAAGTAGTTCTAATCCTTCAGTTCTCTCATGACTTGAGAACAATCTACATCCAACTTGGGATGGAGACAAGAAACCAACTACTGAACATGTATGGGTGTGGCTGATAGAGTGGCATTGGTTTCAGGAAATCTCAAGGCCACTTTAAAACTGCTAGAGTGAAAGAGACTTCAGTGATCACTTACAAAGACCCACATAAAGACACATAATTGAGTGAAAGGTCAGAAATGACTGGAAAACTACTGAATTAGCATTTATTAAGTTCCCTTGCTATTAATGATTACATTTGTTATCCAGTTCTGTTGAAGTCCAGCTTAGATGTTGGAAGGCAAATCATTCCCCAGTTCAGAATCTCAGATATTCTACCTAAGCCAACACTCCCAATACAGTCTAAATCAAGGACTTTGGGAACATCAACAAACTATTGTGTATGTGCAGGTAGTTAAATTACACATAGAAATTAGGAGAAAGCATAAGTGAGAGAAACAAATAATTTAGCTCTGGACACATGATGCTGAGCTGTTTATTTGATATTTAGGTGGAGATGCCAAATGGGCATTTGTATATGTTAGTCTAGAATTTAGTTCAGAGTCTGGAATAGAATGCCCCATTTGGGAGTGATCACTGTAGATATTAACATTAATGGAACTTTGACTCCTAATGGCATCCAACACACAGAGCTTAGGAAACAGCTGAGAAAGGAGCAGAGGAGTAAGGCAGGCAAGAACAAGAGCCAGTGTGTCCCGAACCCAAGAAAAGGGAGTGACCAGCAGTGTCCAGAAGTGGAATATTATTGATGACTGGATTTAGCAATGGGAAAGGCATTGTTGACTTTGATAAAAATAGTTTTAGGGAATGTTGGGACAAAAACCTGATTAAGTAGATTCAAGGAGTAGAAGAAAGGAACTGGAATAAAACACACCAATTAAATATATTTTGTTTTTAAAAAGAATAGAAAATAAAATAGAAGATGAGGAGCATGTGGCAATTGTAATTTCTCCATTGAAGATAGTAATTTTCATCATCATCTGCTGGTAATGATATGCTTTCCCACCTTTACTGAATTCTAAGACATACAAAGTCTCTTGCTCAAAAATATTTTTAAATATAAATAAATGGATATAATTTGGCATTGCAGTTAAAATATCAGTTGGATGCTCCCAGTCCTGTTAATATTCCCCTGTGAGGCAGAAGGTGATGGCTCAAGCAGTTGGTTCCTGATAACCATGTGGAGGACCTGGACTGAGTTCTTGGCTTCTGGCATCAGCCCTTTTTGGGGGCATTTGGAGAGTCAGTCAGTGGATGGGACTTCTCTCTGTCTCTATTTCATTGACTCAAATAATTTTTTCTAAGAAGAAGTTTTCAGATGGAACTTTGTTGATAGTGGTGATTTTGAAATAACTTCAGAGAAATTCACATTATTACAAGGAAAATTTATATTCAACCATCATTTTTGTTCCATGTTCTCTAAACATTTTCATTTGATCTACTTTAGGCTTTATTCATTGCCAGAATATGTTACTATTATATTTAATGTATGATATTCATACACCAAAAGTTCTAAAATACATTTACTAAACATAAGTTCAATGTTACTAAGTAGGGAGAGATAATTTACTTAGCAATAAATGAAAACTGAGTTGAATAGTATTTCTAAAGATGAATATCACTAACCAAAAACTAGTATAGTACTTCAACATAATACTTAATGACTTCACAAAGCTTGACCACTTTTTAATGTAGGAAGTTGACATAAAAGCAAAAAGTTGTAGAATAACAATAGAACTTTAGACCAAGAAATTTAATGTAGGCATAGAATGAATGGAAGAATGGATATAGTTATCCTATCTTTGCTCTTGTAATATAATCCCAAATAGTGATCTATGTATTTAAGTGTATAATTCTGCATTCTAGTGAAAATTTTCTTGCTATAACTAGGTTCTATAAACACCATTAATTGAACAATTTGAGGTTATTCTGGTTCCCATGCTGAAATCTTTATATATATGCTCAACACTTACTATATTTCAATGTGACATGCTTTGTACCTTTCAAACTTTATGTGCCACAATTTCATTCAAACAGTGCAAATTAACATATTACCAAAGACCTCAGCTAGTCAAGTAACTGCCTCCATAAAATGTGTGGCTCAATGTAATGACGAACACATAGTGCTCAGGTGGAAATTTTAGTCTTCAGTCTTACCGATCCATTGTTGTATTCCCTGGTGGAGGTACTTGTCTGTGAAAACTAAGACATTTAGATAAGCAAAGACCAAAGTTGTGGGTAAGTTGAGTAATCATTTCCTAATGGATCATGAGAGAAATTGTGAGAAGAACCTTAGGAAAAGTCATTGTGATGCAACATTTGCAGTGCTTAATGTTTTAATGGTGTGATAAATAAAAATACTATAATTGCTATACCCAATCCAGTAAATAATTTTTAATAATCAATATTGAAATTTCTCATGTAATAAACTGAACACTTAAATGGTGTGTGATGCAATTCAAACTAAAATTTTCAACAAGTCCTGCAATCAGAATCTCAAATCTTTATGAATGATGCAGGACATAAAAATATGTAAAGCTAAGCATTAAAATGCTGTCACATTTTCCTATGAGACTTGAGTATATGAACAAGTGAAATACATAGATTATCACCTTTCCCTATAATAAAAATATACTTCATATTATGCCTAGAGGGCATGATATTGGAAAATAGATAGGGAATAAAGTGTGGTTTCTTGTAGTTTTATAGTTGTCTAACTTTTTAAATGCAGATTTATGCTCCTTAGAAAAGTTGGCTTGAAATTAAAAAAAAAAAAGGTTTATAATTAACTCCTATTTCAAAAAAAAATTTTTTGACAGGCAGAGTGGATAGTGATCCCCTCCGTGATCCGATGGCAGGAATCAGGTACTTATCCTGGTCTCCCATAGGGTGCAGGGCCCAAGCACTTGGGCCATCTTCCACTGCCTTCCCCGGGCCACAGCAGAGAGCTGGCCTGGAAGAGGGGCAACCAGGACAGAATCCGGCGTCCCGACCGGGACTAGAACCCGGGGTGCCGGCGCCGCTAGGTGGAGGATTAGCCTAGTGAGCCGCAGCGCCAGCCTCAAAATGTTTTAAGAAAGCTATTTCTTCAGGAAACATAACATAGTCCACTGCCTGTTACAATGAATTAATGCTTCATTTTCCCTGAGGAACTGTCTCACACCTGTTTCAAATATTTGTTCCTTTGGACAAATTCCATGCACTTGGCTCACCAGTTTTGTTTTTTGATTTTGGGTTTTATTTCGCTTTTTAGGTCTTCCTAATCTAAAATAGTTAAGAGTAAATCCTAAACCTGTGCGGACTAGAAATCTTCATCACTGCTGAATTATGGCTGACCCTGGTGGGTGGTGCTAGATATGCTATTTAACAAAAATACACCACCTACCACTTTTTAATTATGTAGACTACACAGTCCTACTTTCTCCTTTTATGCAATTTCCTAATGAGATGCATAAATGCATTTGGCTTCTTCAAAGAGAAAAAGATATAGCAACTTTCAACACAAACATGAACTGTTATGCTCCAAGGAAAACAGGTGGTGATAAATCTCTTTTTGTGGTTTTGAAATCTAGCTAAAGACAACCTGAAGAAAGTGCTAGACAGTTGGGCGGATTTGTCCCTATAATGTGATGGAGTTTTATTTTCATTTATGTAGTTAATGTTTGCTACTTGATTGAAAGCCACGGATGCAGAGATGAACTAGATTTTGGATTCATTCATGCATGCATGAAAAAAAATGTACGCAGTGCTTATTCTGAAAAATAGAATCTGTGCCCTTATAAAGACTATAGTGTCATGAGAAAGGCAGCTAAAACTACCATAAGAATCATGCTAGGCATTAGAGCCTATAGGCAGAGTTTCCTTTTTTTAAAAAGAAACATGAGGGCTAGCATTGTATCATAGCAAGCCAAGAGCCAGGTGCTTCTCCTGGTCTCCCATGGGGGTGCAGGGGCCCAAGGACCTGGGCCATCCTCCACTGCACTCCCTGGCCACAGCAGAGAGCTGGACTGGAAGAGGAGCAACCGGGACAGAATCCGATACCCCAACTGGGACTAGAACTCAGGGGTGCTGGCGCCGCAGGCGGAAGATTAGCCTAGTGAGCCACGGCACCGGCCAGACTGGGTTTCTAAGGAGTGTTGATTAATTGAATTCTTTTTCTATCTGACTGCCCTCTCTGCTTCCTGGTTCACCATATGACCATTCTGCCACACCCACTCCAGCCAGCATCCTTAGATGCCAGATGAGGGGCCACCTGATCCTGAACTATAGCATACAGACTTCTTCCCAAGAATCTCTTCTCATATATTTTACTTAAAGTAATGGAAACTAATTATGGGAGACAATGTCAGACAATTAAACACTCAAAAAAACTTTAATATGCTTGTGGGTTTGGTCTCACAAAAGCCTAAAATCTGTCAACCTTTTATAGTAAGAGATTTCAGAGATCCATGGTATCCCTATATCCAAGAAAACTGAACCCAACACATTTCCTAAGGCTATCCAATTATAATGGCAAAATATTTGTCCCCAGCCAAAAACTCTGCCTACCTATTCTCTGCAGTGACATGGGTTTGGTTTTTTTTTTTTTTTTTTTTTAAATAGGTTTATATATTTATTTATCTAATTGAAAGGCAGAGTAACAGAGGGAGTGAGAGGGAAGATAGAGCTCTTTCATCACCGGTTCCCTCCACCAGTGGGAGCCAAAGCTGAGCCATTCTGAAGCTAGGATCCAGGAACTCCATCCTGGTCTCTCATGCGAGTGACAGAAACTCAAGGATTTGGGCCATCATCTGCTTCCTCTAAGTACACTATCAGGAAGCTGGATCATAAGTGTGGAGTAGTCAGCATATGGGATATGGGCACCCAAGCAGCGACTTAAGCTGCTGCTCCACATCACCTGCCTCTAGTAAAATACTTTAAATTATTTTGTCTGCTTTATCATTCCTAACAGTCTTATTCCAAATATTTATGTCAGTAAATTATCAAAAAGTAATTTGTTTTTTACAGAAATATTATCCAAAATGGAACCCATAAGATACCTGTAACCTTTAATTTTTGCAGCATATATAATTCTGATATTTACTTGAACTTTAGAAATATCTTCTCATCAGATTGAGCTTGCAATATGAATTATATAGAAAAGTGGCAATAATCACTGAATGGTTATATTCTAAGAATATAGTATTGTTGTTGAAACATATCTACTATATTTCAAAATTACCTCAAATGCAATATATCCAAAGCTTAAATCTTTATCTTCCTCGCAAAAGCATCCATCCTTTTACTCCAAATTTATGATTATGAGATTAATGCATCAATTTCAATGTTCTTATAGAAAATCCCCATGGCCTATTACAGTATTAAAATAAAATTATTGGAGAATAAAACTAAGCACATATTGTAAAGATAAAGGTTTAACTGCTATTCTTCAAGTCAGGGGATTCTAAATCAGGGATTATTGTATAACATAGTTCATGAAATCCCAATATTTCCAAGGGCAATGCCCGTTAACAATTAGGATTGGAGAATGTGGCTTTTAAAAAGAAAATCATGCTAAGTTTGAGTTAATTGAGTCTTTATACATAATACAGTTCAAATTATTCACAGATGAGGAAGGAGCAAGAAAGAACATCAGGGGCTCTTTTTATTTTTTATTTTTTTATTTTTTTTAATTTTTAATTTTTTTTAACTTTTATTTAATGAATATACGTTTCCAAAGTACGAATAATGGATTACTATGGCTTCCCCCCCATACCGTCCCTCCCACCCACAACCCTCCCCTTTCCCACTCCCTCTCCAGAGGCTCTTTTTAAACAGGTGACCCTGTGCATATCAACTTAGTGCTTGGGAGCAGCAAATAAAGTAAGTAGGTCAATGGCACAGTAATTTCTTTCCCTAGTAAAAAAAAAAAAAGTGTCTACTAGGCCATAAATTAATTTGTCAACTCCTCTTCCCTGGGAAAAATTTAGAAAGGTGTGCACAAAGAGATAGAAGAGGCTCCCCCCCATAGATCAATGGGTTCACTGAAGTTGGAGAAAGAGCACTTTATTTTTTTTTTTTATTTTTTTATTTTTTGGCAGGCAGAGCGGACAGTGAGAGAGAGAGACAGAGAGAAAGGTCTTCTTTTTGCCGTTGGTTCACCCTCCAATGGCTGCCGCGGCAGGCGCACTGCGACGTCGTGCTGATCCGAAGCCAGGAGCCAGGTGCTTCTCCTGGTCTCCCATGCGGGTGCAGGGCACAAGCACTTGGGCCATCCTCCACTGCACTTCCAGACCACAGCAGAGAGCTGGCCTGGAAGAGGGGTAACAGGGACAGAATCCGGTGCCCTGACCGGGACTAGAACCCGGTGTGCCGGCGCTGCAAGGTGGAGGATTAGCCTAGTGAGCCACCGCGCCGGCCAAGAGCACTTCATTCTTCCTCACTTCTTCAAAATATTTCCTTTCCCCCATGATTATAAAAAAATGATATTCTCCTAGCTTCTTAGAGAAAAACCAAAGGGTTTGAGCCAATGTGTTCATTTTATGTAAACATATTAAATGAGCAGTTTCTTAAAATTCTGTTTGAATTAATTTATTTTACATATGTATAAAATATATTTACATGTTTATAAATATATTTGCATATTTATATGTCTATAAATATATATGTCTATAAATATTTATTTTATGCATATAAATACATTTGTATTTCATATATAAATAAATAAGTATATATATTTATATTTATGCATATATAAATATATATTTTATATATATAAAGCAAAGAGATATAAAGAGATAGACATATAAAGGAGATCTCCTATACCCGATTTGTGTGTCACCCTGGATACTTGCCCCACCCTGGAGCATTGACTAGAGCTCCCTGTTAACCTCCAGCACACGCTGGTGGATAGTCACTGAAAGAATACACTCCACTAAATCACAGAGGCATAGTTCTGAGACAAAACCTCAAAATCCATCAGAGGAAAAACACCAACAATTATCTCCCCAAGTTTCTAAAAATAAATGCAGAAATCAAAAAGGAACATTAAGAAAAACAACATGACCATCTCAAAGGAACACAGCAACTTCAATTTTAGGATATAAAAATGAAGAAATTGAAGAAATACCCGCAAATGAATTCAAAATATTAATCATAGGCATACTAAGAAGAAATGAGAAGCAAATCCATTAATTAAAGAAATTCATACAAGAAATGAATGAAAATTCTTACCATAAAATTGATGTTTTAAAGAGAATTCAAAATAAAATATTGGAAATGAAGACTTCAATTGATCAAATAAAAAATGCAGTATAAAGCATTAACAAAAAACTTGGTGTGGGTAGAACAGAGAATATCTGAGATAGAGGACAAATCTTTAAAAATTTTTCAGTCAGACCAAAAAACAAAATAAGAAGAAGGAGAAGGAGAACGAGAAGGAGAAGGAGAAGGAGAAAAAAGAATTAGAAAAATTTTAAAAAGTGTCAGAGATTATTGGGATATTATCATACTACTCAACATATGGGTCTGAGGAGTTCCTAAAGGCATGGAAAGAGAGAATGGATTAGAAGGCGAGTTTAGTGATATAATTACAGAAAACTACTCCAATTTGGAGAAAGAAAAGGAATTTCAATTATAGGAAGTATATAAAACTCCTAATAGATGTGATCAGAAAGATCATCACCATGACACAGTGTTGCCAAACTTTCAACAGTAAAACATAAAGAAAAGATTCTAAAATGTGTATGAGAGAAACACCAAATTACTTTTAGAGAATCTCCAATTAGACTCACAGCTGACTTCTCATCAGAGACCCTATAGGCTAGGAGAGAATAAAGAGACACAATCCAAGCCTTAAGACAAAAAAAAACACAACCCAGAATACTGTACCCTACAAAACTATCATTTATGAATGAAGGTGAAATAAAGACCTTCCATAATAAACAGAAATTGAAAGAATTTCTCACCACTTATCCAGTATTACAGAAGGTGCTTATAAGGAGTACTACACACAGAAACACAGAAAGATAGTCATCATTTGAAAGACTGTGAAGGCAGGGAATAACCCAGTAAAAGTACAAAGAAAATAAAAAATAAACAATAGGAATATTTATGGAAAATGGCAGGATCAAGTCGTTTCTTGTCAATAGTAACCTTGAGTGTAAATGGCCTAAATTCTCCAATTAAAAGACACAGGATGGATTAAAAATTAGACCCATCTATTTGCTGCCTACAAGAAACATACCTCACCAACAAAGATGCACACAGACTGAAAGTGAAAGGATGGAAAAAGATATTCGAGACTAACTGAAAGCCAAAAAGAGAAGGTGTAGCCATACTAATAGCAGACAAAACAAAATTTAACACATAAACTGTTAAAAGAGACAAAACAGTGCACTAAATAATGAATAAAGGTAGTTCCTGAAAACAGGAAGATGTGACTATAATAAATGTACATGCAAAACATTACGGAGTACCCAGCTATTTAAAAGAAATATTAATGAATCTAAAGGGAGTCCTAGATTCCAATACAATAATAATGGGGGACTTCAACACAACACTTTCATGAATGGACAGATCAACTAGACAGAAAATCAACAAATAAACAAAAGGGCTCATCAACACAGTGGACCAAATGGACTTTATTGATATCTACTGAAGTTTTTCAACCCACAGGGGCAGAATACACATTCTTCCCATCCTGCTTGAAACTTTCTCTATGATAGGCCATTGGTAGGCCATAAGCAAGTCTCAGCAAGTTCAAAAAATTTGATAACATACCAGGCATCTGTTCTGACCATAGTGAAATGAAGCTAAAAATCAACAACCTACAAATCTCTACAACATATGCAAAAACATGGAAACTGAACAACATCCCCTGAATTAGCAGTGGGCCATAGAAGAAATAAAAAGAGAAATAAAAAATTTCTGGAAATTAATGAAGACAACAACACAAATTTCAAAACTTATTGGATGCATTGGGTGCAAAAGCAATGTTAAGAGAGATGTTTATAGCAATTGGTGCCTACATTAAGAAATTGGAAAATCACCAAATAAATGAGCTATCAATGCATTTCAAGGACCTGGAAAAACAGCAACAAAGCCAAAATGAGTAAGAGAGGCCAGCGCCACGGCTCACTAGGCTAATCCTCCACCTGTGGTGCCAGTACCCCAAGTTCTAGTCCCGGTTGGGGTGCCTGATTCTGTCCCGGTTGCTCCTCTACCAGTCCAGCTCTCTGCTATGGCCCAGGAATGCAGTGGAAAGTGGCCCAGGTCCTTGGGCCCCTGCACCCGCATGGGAGACCAGGAGAAAGCACCTAGTTCCTGGTTTCTGATCGGTGCAATGCGCTGGCCGCAACATGCTGGCCGTGGCAGCCACTTTGGGGGTGAATCAATGGAAAAAGGAAGACCTTTTTCTCAGTCTCTCTCTCTCTCTCACTGTCTAACTCTGCCTGTCAAAAAAAAAAAATGAGTAAGAGGAAAGAAATAATTTAAATTAAAGAGGAAGTAAACAAAATTGAAACAAATAAAACAATCAAAATGATCAGTTTTAAAATAAGAGCTGGATTTTTGAAAAACTAAACAAAATTGATACATCACTGGCTCAACTTACCAAAAAAAAGAAGAGCCCATGAGAGTATTTTAAGCATGGAAAGCCAAGACACTCTGGAAAAAAAAAGGTGGGGGGACCTAAATGAAAGATCTCTGTGAGTGAGATTCAGTAGAAAGAATAGGCCATCAAAGAAGGAGGTACCTTTCTCTGAAGGGAGGAGAGAACTTCCACTTTGACTATGACCTTGTCTAAATAAGATCAAAGTCAGTGAACTCAAGACTCTTCCATAGCCTTGGAAACTCATGACTAGAGCCTAGGGAGATTTCTGACGCCATAAACAAGAGTGTCAAATTGTTAGGTCAACAACAGGAGTCACTGTGCACTTACTCCCCATGTGGGATCTCTGTCCTTAATGTGTTGTCCAATGTGAATTAATGCTATAACTAGTACTCAAACAGTATTTTACACTTTATGTTCTGTGTGGGTGCAAACTGATGAACTCTTTACCTAATATATACTAAATCGATCTTCTGTATATAAAGAGAATTGAAAATGAATCTTGATGTGAATGGAATGGGAGAGGGAGCAGGAGATGGGAGGGTTGCAGGTGGGAGGGAAGTTATGGGGGAAAAGCCATTGTAATCCATAAACTGTACTTTGGAAAATTATATTTACTAAATAAAAGTTAAAAAAAAAGAATAGGGAAAGGACCCAAGTCAATAAAATCAAAAGCAAAAAAAAAGGAAATGTAACAACAGATGCCACAGGAAAAAGAAGTATCATCAGGAATTACTTCAAAGAGCTGTATGCTAACAAACTGGGAAACTTAGAAGAACCAGATAGATTCCTGGACAATGAAACCTAAAAAAATTGAGTTACGAAGATACAGAATATCTAAACAGACCAATAATCAATATGGACATTGAATCAGTAATAAAGATCTTCCCAACAAAGAAAATCCGACGGATAGGATGACTTCACTGGTGAATACTACCAGACATTTAAAGAAGAATTAATTCCAATTAAAGAAGAATTAATTCAAATTCTTCTCAAGCTACTCAAAACAATTGAAAGGGAGGGAATCCTCCAAAACTCCTTCTATTGAGCCAGGATAACCTTAATTCCTAAACCAGAAAAAGGTGCAAAAGAAAGAGAACTATAGATCATTATCTATTATGAACATAAATGCAAAAATTCTCAACAAAATTCTAGCTAATTGAATCCAGTGACACATCCAAAAGATCATTCATTCACCCAGACCAAGTGAGATTTGTACCTCGTGTGCAGAGATTGTACAACATATGCAAATCAATCAATGTGACACATCACGTAACAAACTGAAGAATAAAAAACATAAGATTATTTTAATAGATGTAGAGAAAATATTTGATAAAATTCAGCCTATCATGATGAAAGCCTTAAGTAAATTGGGTTTGGAAGGAACACTCTTCGAGACAATCAAGGCAATATGTAACAAACCCACATCATCTTTTTTTCATTTTCATATTTTATTTAGGTTACATGATTCATATACTTCATATATGCAATATTAGGAACAAAGTGGGGCTTCCCCTCCCTCCCACCCAAATTCCAATTCTTCCCCCTCCCTCTCAGATTCCCCTTCTTAATTATTTTTTAGAAACTTAGAGCCATATTAACCAAATGCAGTATGATAAATTATTTGTACTTTTATTATTTTATTTTGTTTAAGGAATACAACTCCCTACATTTAACACATACATGACAATTCTTCCCCCCAACTCCATCCCACCCACACTCTCTTCTGTCCCCCCTCTTTCTTCCCCTCCCACTCCTATACTCTACAGTGATAAATTTTTCAGTTAATTTATATACTCATAAAATTAACCCTATACTAAGCAGAGAGTTCGCAGATCAGTATGAAATAAAACAAAACAAACAAAAGAAATATTGTTCCTCGATAGTCAAGGTAAGGGCTATTCAAAAGCAACATATATTAAAGTGTCAGTTTCCCACCTATAGATTACATTTTAGGTACTTCATTAGTTACCGCAGATCAGAGAGACCACATGGATTTTGTCTTTTGGGGACTGGATTATTTCACTAAGTATAATGGTTTCCAGTTGCATCCATTTTCTTGCAAATGAAAGGAGTTCATTATATTTACCACTGTGTAATGTTCCTTAGTGTATATATACACCATAATTTCTTTATCCAGTCCTCAGTTGATGGACATCTGGGTTGATTGCATATCTTACTTATTGTAAATTGAGCTGAGAGGAACATAGGGGTACAGATCCCTCTTTCCTATGCTGATTCATTTCCTTTGGATAAATTCTCAGGAGTGGGATGGCTGGGTCTACGTTCACCTTTCTGAGATATCTCCATGTTGTCTTCCACAGTGGCTGTATCAGCTTACATTCCCAACAATAATGGATTAAGATAGCTTTCTCCCAACATCCTTGCCAGCATTTGTTGTTGGTTGATTTTTATATGAGAGCCATGCTAACAGGAGTTAGCATATAACTAGTAAGAATGTAACATGTAACGTTAGTAAGATGCTTTAGATATTCAGAGTCTCTTGTGTTTCCATATGAATTTTAGCATCTTTTTTTGTATATGAGAAGAATGTTGTTGGTATTTTGATTGGGATCACATTGAATCTATAATTGCTTTGGGTAACATGGACATTTTGATGATGTTCATTCCAGTCTATGAACATGGAAGATTTCTCCACTTTTTATGGCTTCTTCTATGTTTTTTCTTTAATGTTTTGT
This sequence comes from Oryctolagus cuniculus, assembly GCF_051225735.1. Classification (NCBI taxonomy): domain Eukaryota; kingdom Metazoa; phylum Chordata; class Mammalia; order Lagomorpha; family Leporidae; genus Oryctolagus; species Oryctolagus cuniculus. The sequence goes on along the minus strand of NC_142875.1, from coordinate 74,833,461 downwards.
AATTTTCATCATAGAAGTCTTTGACATCCTTGGTTAAGTTTATTCCAAATTATTTAAATTTTTTGCAGCCATTATGAATGGGATTGATCTTACAAGGTCTTTCTCAGCTATGGTATTGTCTGTGCATATAAAGGCCATTGATTTTTGTGTGTTGATTTCCAATAGTTTCTTTATGGAGTGTTTTGAGTTTCCTAAATATATAATCATGTCATCAGCAAATAGGGATAATTTGAAATCTTCCTTCTCTACTTGTATCCCTTTAATTTTTTTTTCTTGCTTGATGGCTCTGGCTAAAACTTCCAGGTCTTTATTAAATAGTACTGGTGAAAGTGGCAGCCTTGTCTGGTTCCAGATCTTAATAGGAATGCCTCCAATTTTTCTGCATTGAGTAGGATGCTGGCTTTGGGTTTGTTACAAATTGCTTTGATTATGTTGAGGAATGTTCCTTCTATACCAAGTTGGCATAAGGTTTTCATCAGAAAAGGATGTTGAAATGTATCTCTGCATCTATTGTGATAATCATACAGTTTTTAGTCTTCAGTTTGTTAATGTGGTTTATCACACTTATTGATTTTCATATTTTAAACCATCCCTGCACAGCAGAGAGAAATCCCATTTGGTCTGAATGAATGATATTTCTGATGTGTTGTTGGATTCAATTGGTTAGTATATTCTTGAGGATTTTTGCATCTTTATTCATCAGAGATATTGGTCTATATTTCTCTTTCTCTGTCATATCTTTTTCTGGCTTAAGAATTAAGGTGAGGTAGGCTTCATAAAAAGAGTTTGGAATGATTCCCTTCCTTTAAATTGTTTCAAATAGCTTGAGAAGAATTGGAACTAGTTCTTCAAATGTCTTGTAGAATTCAACAGTGAAGCCATCAGGACCCGGGCTTTTCTTTGTTGGAAGGGTCTTTATTGCTGATTCAATTTCTGTTTTGGTTATTGGTCTATTTAGGTGTTCTGTGTCTTCGTGACTCTATTTAGGTAGATTGTATGTGTCCAGGAATCTATCCATTTCTTCAGGTTTCCTGATTTGTTGGCATGCAGTTCTTTGTAGTAATTCCTGATGTTTTTTTTTTATTTCTGTGACATATGTTGTACATTTCTGTTTTCATCTCTGGTTTTTTGATTTGGGTCTTCTCCCTTTTTATTTTTGGTTAGTTAGACCAGTAGTGTGTCTATTTTGTCAAAAAAAATCCAGCTCTTCATTCATATTTTGTATTTTTTGTTTCAGTTTTGTTTGTTTCTTCCTTAATTTTAGCTATTTATTTCCTCCTACTAATTTGGAGTTTGCTTTGTTGTTTTTCTGTCACTGAGATGCATTGGCCTCTCATTCATTTGGTGACTTTCCAGTTTCTTGATGTAGGCACTAATTGCTATAAACTTCTTTGCTATATCCCATAAATTTTGATATGAGGTATTGTCATCTTCATTTGTTTCCAGAATATTCTTGATTTCTCTTTTGATTTCTTTTATGACACACTTTTCATTTAAGAGCATATTTGTGGAGTTTCAAATGATGAGCTGAAACATCAACATCTTTATCCAAAGAGTGCCGCCGGTTAGCACCAACTGGCACTTACTATTATTTAGTCTAGTGTTTAACTAGTAACAACAATTAAGAATGTACAGACTAATCATTGTAAAAAAAATAACAAGGAGGCTCAGGCAAGGGCGTTAAGAATCATGTGACATATTTATGGTGGAAAGCAAAAGTTCAAGTTTCTACTGTCATTCATGTGGCTTCTGGCTCATTTTCTATGGGAGTATGATAAGTTTTCCTAAAAGCAATATCTAATAATAACCTAAACCTTCTGCTTACTGGTGCTGCATTCCATTTATGAAGATATGCCTTTACAACGCTGGCCTGCTTAGGCAGAAGCAGGACCACAGCCATGTCCAATATTCAGGACATGCCCTCACTGTGAACACTTAGGTAGTATCCAATACATGTATTGTGCAGTCTCCATGTATTTGCCTATGTTCTCAAGATTCTTGAGTTGTTGGTTTTGAGCCTCAATCCATTGTTATCAGAGAAGGTACATGATATGATTTTGATTTTTTTGAATCTGGTGAGACTTGATTTATGGCCTAGTATATGGTCTACGCTAGAGAAAGTTCAATGCACTGCTGAGAAGAATGTGCATTCTGCCACCGTGGGGTGAAAAATTCTGTAGATGTGAGTTAAGTACATTTGTCCATAGTGTTAATTAGCTCTGTTTTTGTTTGTTTTCTATCAGGAAGATCTATCCAGTAATGGAAGTGTGTATTTAAGTCCCCCTTATTATTGTATTGGAATCTATGTCTCCGTCTAGATCCATTAATAGTTCTTTTTAGTAGCCAGGCACTCTGTAGCTGGGTGCATAGTCATTCATTATAGCCACATCTTCCTGTTATATTGGTCCCTTAATCATTACATAGTGTTCTTAACAGTTTTAGTGCTAAAGTCTGTTTTGTCTGATATTAAGGTGGCTACAACTAATATTTTTTGCTTTCTGTTAGTCTCAAATATCTTTTTCTATCTTTTCACTTTCAGTCTTTGTGTATCTTTGCTGGTGAGGTATAATTCTTACAGGCAGCAAATAGATGGGTCTTTTTTTTAATTCATTTGGCCAGTCTGTATCTTTTAATTGCAAAGTTGGGAGCATTTACATTCAGGGTAACTATTGATAAGTAACTACTTAGCCCTGCCATTTTTCTGCAAATGTTCCTATCGTTTGCTTTGGATTTCTTTTGTACTTTTACCTGGGGATTTTCTGTCTTCACATTCTTTCATGATGATGGCTTTCTTTCTGTGTTTCCATGTGTAGCATATCCTTAGCATCTTTCATAAGGCTGGACAAGTGGTGACAAATTCTCTTAATTTATGTTTGTTATGGAAGGTCTTTATTTCACTTTCATTTACAAATGAGAATTTTGCAGAGTTCAGTACCCTGGGTTAACAAATTTTTTCCTCTTAACATTTGGGCAATATCTTGCCATTTTCTGCCAGCCTACAGGGTTTCTGATGAGAATTCAGCTGTGAGTTTAATTAGAGATCCTCTGAAACTAATCTGGTATTTTTCTCATGCACAATTTCGAATCTTTTTTGTGCTTTATTGTGGAAAGTTTGATTACAATGTGTCATGATGAAGATCTTTTCTGGTCATATCTGTTAGGATTTCTATGTGCTTTCTGTACTTGGACCTTCCTTTCTTTCTCCACTTCAGGAAGTTTTCTGTAATTATTTCACTAAGTAAGCTTTCTAGTCCCTTATCTCTTTCCACACCTTCAGGCACTCCTAAGACCTGTATGTTGGTTCTTTTGATAGTACCCCATATATCTCCAACACTGCTTTAAAGTTTTCTAATTTCTTCTTGTTGCTTTTGATCGGACTGTAAAAGTTCCAGAGATTTGTATTCTAGCTCTGATAGTCTTTCTTCTGTCTCAATCAACTCTGTTGTTACGACTTTCCATTGCATTTTTATTTGATCTATTGAATTCTTCATCTCTCATATTTCATTTTGATTTTTCTTTAAGATCTCAATTTCCTGGAAAAAAATTTCATTCTTAAAATATATAGTTTTCTTTAGTTCATGAATTTGCTTCTGATTTCTTTGGAGTAATCTGATGATTAATGTTTTGAATTCCATTTCCAACATTTCCTCAATCTCTTCATCTTCATATTCTAATATTGAAATATTTTAGTGTTTCTTTAGGGGCCTCACAGTGTCTTCCTTATTCTTGATTCTTGAATTTCTGCCTTTATTTTTATGCATTTGTAAATTTTTTTGTCTGATGGCCTTTTTCTTTGATCTGTGCCTCTGTGGCTTAGTGGGATATCTGCATTTTCAGTGAATAACAATAGTTGTGTGGTGGGTATGGACACAGAGGTCTGTTCAGTGCTCCAGGATAGGATGAGACTCCAGGGTAACACCTAACTTGAGCATGGTAGCTCTCCTCTGGCTTTCTGGATGGAGAAGAATAGTCACCTCTGTTGGTGCAACCACGCCTTATCCTCCAAGCTGAGGAATGCACAGGTGTTAGTCCCTAGTGTGCTCAACACTCAACCACACCACTGTATGAACTGCACATATGATCTGTGGAGTCCTTCCTGCGAGTACAGTTCCCTCTTCTGTGAGCTGCTCTAGGCAACCAAGGAGCTCTGAGAGAGTGGAGAAGCACTCTGTGGTTGCCCAGAACTCAGCCACATTCTGCCTCCTCTTATGTAGTCACAGCATTTTCTCAGTCTCAGCTTCCAGGTCATTCAGGGTGGAGGAATGCCAGTTGGGCCACTCCATTCTGCTAGCCCATCCTGTCTGCAAGGAAACTAAGGTGTTCCCAGGGCCACTGTCTGTGTGTTCCAGCCCACTGGATTGAGTTCGTTCTTCCCAACCAGATTCAATGTCAGTGGGGAACATGAGTTTTTCTCTCTGGTTAGATCTGTGGTTCACAGGCACACAAAAGACTTTCCCACTGCAGTCCTGCTCACTTCACAATGATGCTGGGAGAGTAGGTGAGTCCCACAGTGGCACTTCCCTTCCATAGAGATAGCTCCCCCTCCCCTCCTATTGCCAGGTGAGTACAACTGGCACAGTGGAGGCCATCCATCTCCCTCAGTTTCTCTTGAATTGCTGTGGTTTCCCTCATTGGGTAGGTGCAGGGTGACCCCAGTAATTTCTGTGTGCATGCCCATGAACTGGGCTGACACTACTTGCCTGTGTCCAAAAATGGTACCCTCCCATTCTTAATTTTTACAATGATCTATTATCAGTTTACTTACTGATCACATAATTAACCCTACTCTAAGTAAAGGAGTTCAGCAAACAGTATGAAGAGAAAGAAAACAAAACAAAACTAAACTAAAGATTATTCCTCAATGGAAGAGACAAGGTTTATAAAAAATGATCCATTCTCCAAATGTCTATTTCATTCCAAAACATTACATTTCAGGTATTCTATTAGTTGCATTAGATCAGGGAAAACATGATATTTGTCATTTTGGTATTGGCTTATTTCACTAAGTATAATGGTTTCCAGTTGTGACCATCTTGTTGCAAAAGATAGGATTTCATATTTTTTAAACTGACCATTATATTATTGAATGGTGTAAAGTTCAAAGCATTCCCACTAAGAGGTGTAACCAGACAAGGATGCCCACTCTCAGCATTACCATTCAATAGGGTCCTAGAAGTTTTAGCCAGAGCCAATAGGAAAGCTAAAATCAAAGGAGGAAGTCAAACTATCCCTTATATGTAGATCCAAAAGACTATACTAACAGATTATTGGAACTCATGAGAATTTGGTAAAGTGGCAGGATATAAAACTAACACACATAAATCAGTAGTCTTTGTATACAGATAATGCCATGGCTGAGAAAGAACTTCCATGATCAATTCACTTACAACAGCTACCAAAAAATAAATCCTTTGTAATAAATTTGACTAAGGATTTCAAATATATCTATGATGAAAATCAAAAACACTAATGAAAGACACAGAAGAAGACACAAAAAAATGGAAAAATTTCCACGTTCATGGATAGAAAGAATCAACATCATCAAAAAGTACATGCTACCAAAAGCAATTTACAGATTCAATGTGATCCCAATCAAAGACTTTCTTCACAAATCCAGAAAGAGTGATGGTAAAATCCATATGGAAACACAGGAGACTCAGAAAAGCTAAAGCCTTGAATCCTATGTTCTTTGCGATTAGTATTAATGTTGCATTTCTGAACCAGTTATCTGGAAATATCACCTTCCGATACTTGGTTGTAGCAACATTCCTGGCAGGCACTGAGAGTCTGAATATAAGGAAGCTTATCTGTAAACTCTTGATCAGAGCCAGCAATACATAGATTCTGGCTGGATGCCTCAGCAGTTAAAATACTTGTTACACTTCATCTCAATTTCTTTCTCTTTTCCAGAGGATACTCATGGGCCTTTGCCTCTCTCTGCCTCTCTTTCACTCTCTCTCTCTCTCTCTCTTTCTCTCTCCAGTCTTCCCTCCTCACACCATTTGTACTATAATATAAGGCTGGACCTCAAGGCTGAACCTCTCCTATTGTGTGTGAGTCTTTATTCTGGGTTAAATTATCAAGTTTGGGATACTAATTAGTAATTGTGAGTAGGTTGTTTTCAGTTTTGAATTCACAGTATATTTACAGTTTCACAGATACACATAAAAGATGTTTCTCAGCATTTTTCTGCTATTAACTAACAAAATCAGTTGAAATAATTAACCACAATATAATGCTCTCACCATCAGAATATGCAATTATAGCTTCTATATCATGTAAACAACTAACACATGTTTATTTTTACAAATATTTATTTGGGCAGGACTACAAGAAGAAAGCATATCCTTCAAACTGCCACGGACAGGCTTTCTAATCCACACATAACCAACACAAGACATAGGAAGCAAGCTGCTCCCACAGGGGCTCAGATATTTTAAACTTATTTGTAGTTAATGGCATCTGCCAGCCCTCTGAACAGCTGAAGTTTATATCTTCTGCCAAACAACAATGGAAATGTTCACTGTGTCTTAACAAGTGCCTTTTGGGGAAGACCAACTTAGCATTCATTCATTTATTAATAAATTAAACAGATAATTCATTGAATACCTAATGTACAGAGTGCCTTATCATTTTATCTGTTGACAGAAAAGTAGAAAAACAGAATAAAGTGCTTGTATCTCCTGTATCCAAACTATTAAGGCTCACTCTCTCTTCTGTTCAAATGTTAATCAAAAAAGCATGAATTAAAACCATCTTGTGTACACTTTTTTCTAATAGCTACCAAATGTTTTTCTTCCACTCTGAACTTTCTATTGATTTATTTGAATCATAGTTGTTCTACCTATTTGAAACTGTGGGACATGGTTGACACTAAACTCAGGCACTCAAGAGAAGATTTTATAAGTCATGGCTTGATTTCTACTGAGCATCTGATGGGTCATGAGGGAGATAAGACACATGTGAAAAAGCATCACGTCCAAATCTGGTTGCTCAAAGTGAAACAATTTCCCAGCCAGTTCAAGGTCTGAGCCCATATGCAACTTACAGTTGAACAGACTGCAGCATTGAAAGCGTGAAAAATGAATTTAATATTTATTTGGGATAATGTTCCACTGCATTAGGAACACTAAGGAATAGGGATGAATAGGGCAAGAGGCTTTCAGAAAAAAAAGATAAGATAAGAGTTGCAGGTCCAGACCTCTCAATGGGGAATCAGATAATTTCCTTGGGTATCAGCCAAGGAGCCAAGAAGAACCTGCTAAGTGAGACTCATAGAATGGCAGATGTCCTAAACAGCAGTCTCAGAATCAGCCCTTAAGGCATGCAGATCTGGCTGAAAAGCCCATGAGAGTATTTCAGGTATGGAAAGCCAAGACACTCTGGAAAAAAAAAAAAAAAGACCTAAATGAAAGATCTCTGTGAGTGAGATCCCAGTGGAAAGAACAGGTCATCAAAGAAGGAGGTACCTTTCTCTGAAGGGAGGAGAGAACTTCCACTCTGACTACGACCTTGTCTAAATATGATCTGAGTCGGTGAACTCAAAAGGCTTCCATAGCCTTGGCAACTCATAACAAGAGCCTAGGGAGATTACTGATGCCATAGACAAGAGTGTCAATTTGTTAAGTCAACAACAGGAGTCACTGTGCACTTACTCCTCATGTAGGATCTCTGTCCTTAATGTGCTGTACATTGTGATTTAATGCTATAACTAGTACTCAACAGTATTTTTCACTTTGTGTTTCTATGTGGGTGCAAACTGTTGAAATCTTTACTTAATATATGCTAAACTGATCTTCTGTATATAAAGAGAATTGAAAATGAATCTTGATGTGAATGGAAGGGGAGAGGGAGTGGGAAAGGGGAGGGTTGCGGGTGGGAGGGAAGTTGTGGGGGCGGGGGAAGCCGTTGTAATCCATAAGCTGTACTTTGGAAATATATATTCATTAAAAAAAAGAACCTGCTAAGTGGATCTTGGCTCACTTAATTTCCTTAAGGATACTCTCCATCATTGAAATAAAATGAAAAGCAAATGTTCACAAAAACACATACACAAAGGTTGGGAGCAATATTTTAAATAGTATCCACAGCACGGAAAGAGTCCTTTTGTCTCGCAATGGAAGAATAAACAAATTGTGGCATATCCAGACAGTTGACTTCAACTTGGAGATCAAAAGTTCTAAGCTACTGATGCAAGCAACAACAAGGTGAGTCACATCAACACTATGCTGTGTGAAGGAAGCCAAATTAAAATGCTACAAATCGTAGGACAACATATACACACAGTCCTAGAATGTGCAAAACGAATCTTGGGGGAACAAGAATCAGAGTGGTACTTACTTCTTCAGAAGTGGTGTCAGGAATGGACTGGAAAGGCATATGAAGAAACTCTGTACAGTACTGGGCATGTTTGCTGGGCAGAGAGGTTTCCAGAATGGAAGAGTAAGGATTTTGGTGTAAGAGTAAGGACTTTCAGTTAAAATTTAAAATTTTAAATTTTAAACACCTAAGAATAATTGTGTGTTAATTACAGAGTTCAACCAATGGTACTAGAACAAAAAAAATACTAAAATGGATAAAGTATTACATTGTACATCAACCGTCAGGACAAGAGCTGATCAAGTCACTGTTTCTCATAGTATCCATTTCAAAATTTTAACTGAAAAGTGATCCCTCTTAGGAATTTGGAAAACATTATGCTGAGTGAAATAAGCCAATCCCAAAGGGACAAATATCACTTGTTCTCCTTGATAGGTGACAACTAACTGAGCACCAAAAAGGAAACCTGTTAAAGTGAAATGAACACTATGAGAAACGGTGACTTGATCAGCCCTCACCCTGACTGTTGATGAGCAACTTGATATGTTATCCCTCTTAGTATTTTTTTGTTTGTTCTACTTAATACTTTTGATTGAATACTGTAATCAATACACAATTCTTCTTAAGTGCTGAAATTTAACTGAAAAGTGATCCCTGTTAAATATAAGAGTGGGAATAAGAGAGGGAAGAGATGTGCAATTCGGGACATGCTCAAGCTGACTTACCTCAAACAGTAGAGTTAGAAACATACCAGGGGATTCCAATTCAATCCCATCAAGGTGGCATGTACCAATGCCATCTCACTATTCCCAGTGATCAATTTCTGTTCACAATTGATCATAATGATAGGACTAAGAACCAAAGGGATCACATAAACAAGAATAGTGTCTGCAAATACTAGCTGATAGAATCAAAAAAGGAGAGAATGATCCAACATGGGAAGTGAGATACACAGCAGACCCATAGAATGGCAGATGTCCTAAACAGCAGTCTCAGAATCAGCCCTTAAGGCATGCAGATCTGGCTGAAAAGCCCATGAGAGTATTTCAGGCATGGAAAGCCAAGACACTCTGGGGAAAAAAAAAAAAAAAAAGCCTAAATGAAAGATCTCTGTGAGTGAGATCCCAGTGGAAAGAATAGGTCATCAAAGAAGGAGGTACCTTTCTCTGAAGGGAGGAGAGAACTTCCACTTTGACCATGGCCTTGTCTAAAAATTATCAGAGTCAGTGAACTCAGGGGGCTTCCATAGCCTTGGCAGCTCATGACAAGAGCCTAGGTTGGTTACTGATGCCATTAACAAGAGTGTCAATTTGTTAAGTCAACAACAGGAGTCACTGTGCACTTACTCCTCATGTAGGATCTCTGTCCTTAAGTGTGCTGTACATTGAGATTTAATGCTATAACTAGTACTCAAACAGTATTTTTCACTTTATGTTTCTGTGTGGGAGCAAACTGTTGAAATCTTTACTTAATGTATGCTAAACTGATCTTCTGTATATAAAGAGAATTGAAAATGAATCTTGATGTGAATGGAAGGGGAGAGGGAGTGGGAAAGGGGAGGGTTGCGGGTGGGAGGGACGTTATGGGGGGGAAGCCATTGTAATCCATAAGCTGTACTTTGGAAATTTATATTCATTAAATAAAAGTTTAAAAAAAAAAAGAGTAAGGACTTTCTCCAGTAAACAACTATGACCCACAAAAAAATACATTTAACAAATGTTAATCTCTGTAAATTGTTCTATAGGGAAGGAAGGAAGGAAGGAAGGAAGGAAGGAAGGAAGGAAGGAAGGAAGGGAAGAGAGAGAGAGAAGCCGGCGCTGCAGCTCACTAGGCTAATCCTCCACCTGTGGCGCCGACACCCCAGGTTCCGGTCCCGGTTGGGGCACCGAATTCTGTCCTGGTTGCTCCTCTTCCAGTCCAGCTCTCTGCTGTGGCCAGGGAGTGCAGTGGAGGATGGCCCAAGTGCTTGGGCCATGTACCCCCATGGGAGACCAGGAGGAAGCACCTAGCTCCTGGTTTTGGATCTGCGCAGCATGCCGGCCGTAGTGGCCATTTGGGCGGTGAACCAACGAAGGAAGACCTTTCTCTCTTTCTCTCTCTCTCACTGTCTAACTCTGCCTGTCAAAAAAAAAAAAAAAAAGAAAGAAAGGTGGAAAAGGAAGGAAGGAAGGAAGGAAGGAAGGAAGGAAGGAAGGAAGGAAGGAAGGAAGGAAGGGATGAGGGGGGAGGGAGGGAGGGGGAGAAGGAAAGAGGGTTGGGGGGAGAAGGAGGGAATGAATATCACCAAGTTCTTAGAATTTTATCTACAAATCAAGCTGAATCTGTTAAAAACTAAAATTAAAATTTAAAAATTTAAATAATAAAAAGCAATGCTGTGTGTATCTTCTTATCCTATCACATTCATAATTATTTTCAAATATTTCAGCAATTTCACAGCTTCTTCATGCAAATTGTATTTTGATTCATTAAAAGTTCGTGGAATTTCATCATCTGGCAGAAATGCCAATGTAGACAAATGATGCATTTTTAAACCGCAGTTTTCCTCATTGCCTTGTTGTAAAGCAGCTCTCTTCCCAGATTTCAGGCTTCCACCCATCTCTGATAGACTATTTTCCATGAACATTGTATTTTTTGAAATTTGATGTTTCATGGTTTCAATATTCAGGATATTAAACTTTTAGAATTATGATTTTTAGGAATTTAGACTCAGGGATTTTGACAAGTGAAGATTTCAACATTCAGGATTATGGCATTCGGATTCTGTCTTTCAGGATTATGATAAGTACTGAAAATGGAGACCATATGGGTTCTGTCAAGCCTGAACTTTACAGAAAAAGTTTGCTGGCCACTGATCTAGAAGGATACCTGGAAAAGACTGATGAAAGAAATGATGAGCAGGTGTGTCTGGCTGTCTCAGTAAGAGAGCGCTCTCAGAGATCTGAGATGTATACACAGCTCTGATCTGACAAATGATTCTTCTGATAACGAGATTTTTTTTTACTTCCATTGATGATAAAGGCATTGGCAAGTTATCTAAAAATATGTTGAACAAAATAAGGAGGGTAGAGTAAGATCAAACATCACTGATAGTACATCACAGCACAGGAAAAATATGGCCAATCACATCTCCAGAAACTTAATAAGCTTAATAAAATATCCTCTCCATATGGTATGCATTTATTTCTTCTACTAATTATTTCATTTGCCCTCTCTCTTCTACTATGTTACAACCCAAGTCATTCCCTAATACACCTCCTCTGAGCATGACTCTCAATTCCCAAAAATATCAGATCTTCCTTACTCCAAGAAACTTAGAAATTCACCACCCCCTGCCTGGGATATTTTCCTGTTTTGTCCATTTTGTTTCGAAAGACTGGAACTCAACTACCACCATTGCCTCACCACTCCAGTGTGAAAACATCTATATTTGATTGCATTTGCCTCCACTAATTCACTCATAGATTTGTTTAGTCATTAGTTATTTCATCTAACAAATATTTGTAGGACAAACACTGCATAACAGATAGTGTTCTAGATATCAGGGTTACAGCTCTATAAAGATTTCACTGTATTTTTATGAAGTTAATGTTTTTCTCAGGGAGAAAGACAATAAAAATGTTTAAGTAAAGATTAACTAGTGACATTACCTACATTAAAAACAGTTTAACAAGACTAGTGTCTGCTAATACTAATTGATATAATTAAAAAGGAGAGAACAATCCAACATGGGAAGCGGGATACACAGCAGACTCATAGAAGGGCAGATGTCCTAAACAGCACTCTGGCTTCAGAATCAGCCCTTAAGGCATGCGGATCCGGCTGAAGACCCCGTGAGAATATTTCAGGCATTGAAAGCCAAGAACTGTGGCAAAAAAAAAAAAAAAAAAAAAAAAAAAACTAAATGAAAGATCTCTGAGAGTGAGATCCCAGTGGAAAGAACGGGCCATCAAAGAAGGAGGTACCTTTCTTTGAAGGGAGGAGAGAACTTCCACTTTGACTATGGCCTTGTCTAAACAAGGTTGGAGTTGGTGAACTCAAGAGGCTTCCATAGCCTTGGCAGCTCATGACAAGAGCCTCAGATAGTCATAAATAAGAGTGTCAATTGTTAAATCAACACAGGAATCACTGTGCTCCTACTCCCCTTGTAGGATCTCTGTCCTTAATGTGTTGTTCAATGTGAATTAATGCTATAACTAGTACTCAAACAGTACTTTACACTTTGTGTTTCTGTGTGGGTGCAAACTGTTGAAATCTTTACTTAGTATATACTAAATTGATCTTCTGTATATAAAGAGAATTGAAAATGAATCTTGATGAAGAATGGGATGGGAGAGGGAGTGGGAGATGTGATGGTTGCAGGTGGGAGGGTGGTTATGGAGGGAAAAAGCCACTATAATCCAAAAGTTGTACTTTGGAAATTTATATTTATTAAATAAAAGTTAAAAAAAAGTTTAAAAAAATAATTAGAGTGGTGATAATGAATTGTCTTTTTGTACTATGTAATATTTTATCCTTGTATTTAACATTCACAATTAGCATAATTTATATTACTGTGTTTACATCAGTCCCTAGCAAGGATCTGTTTCATATTTTGTTTACCCACATGCGCAATAGTATATGGCACATTGTAACTGCTGGATATAAGTGTGATGGTGGTTGTATGGGTGAATAATATTCACTGTTAGTAGTTTTATTTCTCTATAGTATTTTAAAATACCGGAAAATGTGCATCAGTTTCACAATTATGAAATTTCAGAGAAAAATAAATGAGAGTTCAAAAATTTATGGACCCAGTTTCAAAGGGAGCATAATGACACAAAGAGGGGGAAATAGTGTAAATTTACAATTATGTGAATAAAACAAAACCCTACAGCTAAGTTTGAGTCAGATAAACATTTTTAATCATTTGGATCATTGCTAGACAAGTCTTCTATGCAGCTGCAGTTGGAAGGTCCAGTTTTGCATGTAGATTACCCTAAAATTTAAGTTGGACTGACCATACTTTCTTAAAATTTTATTTAATGTATACAAATTTTATGTATTTCCTTTAAACAGATTTAGGGACATAGCAACACTTCCCACCACACCCTCCCTCTTGCCTACACTCCCAACTTTCTTCCTCATCCCTCTCCTATCCCCATTTTTAATTTGTACAAAGATCTATTTTCAGTTTACTTTATACTAATAAGATTAACCCTACATTAAGTAAAGAGTTCAACAAATAGTATGAAAAAAAAAAACACTGTTCCTCAACAGTCAAGACAAGATTGTAAGCAATCATCAAGTCTCAAAATGGACTGACCACATTTTAAATCTGATTTTTGTCCACTGATTCCCTACCATAAGAAAAAGACTAATTGAGCTAATTATATCCACATCTACAAAAATAAAAGATAAATCAACAAGAGTAATAACATTGTAAGATTAAAATTAAAGTTTAAAATTTAAAACTTAGGCGAATTCCATATTTCCCTAATTTCATATTCATTATATGCAAGTGTAACAGCAGATTTGAAGGATGGCAATTAAACAAGGCATTGTCAATTTTTTAAGAGTTTAGCTTTTCAGGGCTGGCTTTGTGGCACATTGGGTTATGTCGCCACTGGTGACATCCCACGTTGGAGCACCTGTTGAGGTCCTGGCTGCACCACCTCAAATTCAGCCCCTGTTAATGTTCCTGGGTAGGCAACAGAAGAGGGCTCAAGGGATCCAAGTTACCACCTGAGAGACCTGTATGGAATTCCTAGCTCCCTGTTTTGGCCTGGAACAGCCCCAGCCTTTCAAATAAAGAATACATATAATTTATGTTAAAAATACTGCTTTATAATAGAAATACAGAATTGTATGTGGGTGTGTTTGCATATGTGCATGTGTATGTTAACTTGCATGTATTTTCATATTGACAGCACAAGCATCACATAAAGGTTTGGGAATGTTTTTGATAGGCGTAGAGATTACGTGGTACTTGTTGAAAGACACGTAATCCTAATTACAGAGGCTCAATGTCTCAGTATGATTTTTGCTTTAGACACTGGAGGACACTCCTATTGAAAGAAGAGACAGTTATTCAAGTGAGTTTTTTAAATTGGGCCTGAAGTCATGTATTAAATGAGAGATGGGGTGATAGAAAAGAATAAGGAGGGAAGGCCTCAGCTCTAAAATTTACCTTTTTTGCACTTCAAAAGAATCCCTATTTGTCTCCATCACAATGTGCAAAAGAAAACCTTTTGTCTCCATTTCTGTGAATTAGAAGGAAATAAAATCCAGTTGCCTGGAATAACATTTCCTCCTGTCATTGGTCTAATAAATGATTTTTTCTATTAATTTCTGTGTAAATTCAATAACTACCTTTTTACAGGAAGTTTCTGAATTTCAGAGTTTCCGAATCTTCAGGAAAAAAGCACATGACCATCCAAAATAAGTACAGCAATCGTGATTACTTTGTGGGTTTATGTCCACATTAAAAAATGAGAGATATCTGGGAGTGTTTAGCCAAACATTCATGATGCCATGCCCCTCACTGGGGACCTGGCTTCATGTCCAGCCTCTTCCTGCCAAGGCAGACCTTGGGACTCAGCAGTGATGGCTCAAGTAATTGGTTTCTTGTCACCATGTAGGAGACCTGGATCATTTTCCTGGCTTCAGGCTCCAACCCTGGCCCAGTTGCAATCCATCCCTGGCTATTGTGGTATTCAGAAAATTAACATGCAAATAAGAGCTCACTCTCTCTCTCTCTCTTTCTCTCTCCCACTCTCCTCAGTTCTTCTCAAACAGGTACATTTCTAAGTGAAAGATTATTTGACAATCATATCTGAGTTAAATTAATTTTAATTCATAAAAATATGAAACTTACACTGTTGAAGTAATCATTAGTGTAATTGATTCTGATTGACCTGGCTACTTGAAAATATGATAACTAGTTCATCAAGGAACAGCCCAACATTGTTGCATTAGCAAAGGAGAGTTCAAAAAAATGCATTTGGGGAATTCATTTGGTACAACAGTATGGGTCTTCTTGCATTGTCCACATCCCAAATCAGACTGCCTGAGACTGAATCCTGGCTCTGCTTCTAATCCAGATTCCTGATAATGCACACCCTAGGGGGCAGCAGGTTTTGAATCAAATGATCGAGTTCTTAATGCCCACATAGAAGACCAGACTAGGTTTCGGGCTCCTGGCTTTGGTCTGCCCAAACCCTGGCTGTTGGAGGCATTTGAGGAGTGAGCAGTGAATAGAAGATCTCTCTGTCTGTCTTTCTGTCTGTCTACCTCCCTGTCTTTCAAATATAAATAAATAAATAAAATATACTAGAGTATTGTTCACCTTATCATCATAATCAACTGAAAGTCCACATATAAGAAGTCAGTGACTGCCGGTGCTGTGGCTCACTAGGCTAATCCTCCGCCTTGCAGCGCCGGCACACCAGGTTCTAGTCCCAGTCGGGGCGCCGGATTCTGTCCCAGTTGCCCCTCTTCCGGGCCAGCTCTCTGCTGTGGCCAGGGAGTGCAGTGGAGGATGGTCCAAGTCCTTGGGCCCTGCACCCCATGGGAGACCAGGATAAGTACCTGGCTCCTGCCATCGGATCGGCGCGGTGCGCCGGACACAGCACGCCAGCCATGGCGGCCATTGGAGGGTGAACCAACGGCAAAGGAAGACCTTTCTCTCTGTCTCTCTCTCTCTCACTGTCCACTCTGACTGTCAAAAAATAAAAATAAATAAATAAATAAGTTAAAAAAATAAAATAAAAAAGTAAGTCAGTGACAATCTCTGTGGCCTAATCCAAATGAGTGAACCCTGGAACCGTTCAAGGATTAATCATTATTACAGTCAAAAAGAACAAAATTGAATCAGTGAACTGAAAGAAAATCTGGATATTACTCAAGATATGGCTCCAACTCTTTGGCTATGAACATAAGCTGAAGATCTATGTTGCTGATAATAGAAACACCTATGAGATTAGAAGGATTAGTTTCACAAGGCAACACCCTGAACAACTGAAAGATATCCTAGCACAACATGAATTCACTGGTTGTGAGTAATAATTTGTTCCTTGAAGCACTTAATGTTTGCAAAGTGTTGACAATGTGCTTGGCTCTGTTCAAAACTCAAAGAGGAACAGCTTCTGGGTGGTACATAGTTTCTCTTTCCCACCCGTGACAACTGCCACTCCTGATTGGCATCTTTCTCTCAACAGCCATTTTTCATTTTTCTTCCAACTCCACCACAGTACATACCTATCCCCTGATGACATACTAACGAATACACACACACTCAATACACACTGTGCTAGATTTTGGATGACTGAGCCAAATACTCTAGGTATAAAACAACTTTGTATAACAGGAGAGTTTCCAGTGTATGAATAGTTGGATGAACATAGTAATAGCTTGTCTGTGATA
This sequence comes from Oryctolagus cuniculus, assembly GCF_051225735.1. Taxonomy (NCBI): domain Eukaryota; kingdom Metazoa; phylum Chordata; class Mammalia; order Lagomorpha; family Leporidae; genus Oryctolagus; species Oryctolagus cuniculus. Next base: position 74,816,742 of record NC_142875.1, on the reverse strand, counting down.
AATTCCTACTTATTATATCTATTTATTTAGCAGAGATGTATTGATTATGGAAATATTCCAGGAGCTGCAGATTTAAAATCAAATGGTAAGCTCAAGATGCTATAAGTAGGTCTCTATGGCTAGATGGATGGGTTCGCCTGGGGACGGGAGAGACATGCATTTCCAGATCATGAGGAGTCATGTGCTCTAGGAGATTTTAAACTTTATCCTGAAAGCTATAAAGAGTCACTGATGTGTGTTAAACAATTATTACAGGAATAATCACACTGATGCTAACGAAAAGTCATCATTGTGGCAGCACAGAACAGACCCAGCTTAGAGACAAGGAAAATAAGGGGACAGCAATCAAGGGAGAGACTATGACAAATTGAATGCAAGCAGTGGCAATAAAAACAGAATGAAAAAGAAGGATTCAGAGCTATTAAAGACACAGAATCTAAAAGATACAGAAACTGAATGCTTGTGATCCAAGTTGAAACGAGTGAGGGGTGAGTGAGACAAAGAATTTTAATGGGCATTTCAAGTTTCTGGCCTTGGCAATGGAATTTGTGATAACAATTGGAAGAGTAATAGATTTAAGAATAATCTTTACATTGGTGTAGGTAGTGATTTTTTGAATAAGACCAAAAACACTGAGAATAAGAACAAAACCAGATAAATGGAATTTCATCCAACTAAGAAGTTTTGTGCAGCACAGGAAAAAAAATCAACAGAGTTAAGAGGCAACATACAGAATGGGAAAAAATATTTGCAAACTATTCATCTGACTAAACATTAATATCCATAGTATTTAAAGAAATCAAAAAAACTCAACAACATTAAAGAAATAACCAATCCAGGTAAGAAATGGCAATGGATCTGAATAGACAGTTCTCAAAAGAAATACAAACGACTAACAAATACATGAAAATATTTAGGGGGATGGCGTCGTGGTATAACAGGTTGGGCCATGCCTGCAATGCAAATATCCTGTGTAGACACTTGTCCAAGTCCTGCCTGCTCCACTTCTGATTTAACTACCTGTTACAGGGCTGGGAGGGCAGCAGAAGATGAGCCAAGTTTCGGACCTTTGCACACACATGGGAGCCCCAGATAAACTTCCCGGCTTCCAGCTGCAGCCTGGCCCAGTGCTGCCGGCAGTTTGTAGAATAAACCAATGGATGGAAGAATCTCTCTCTCTCTCTCTCTCTATCTCCCTCTCTCTCTCTCCCTCTCTCTCTTTCTCTCTCTCTCTCTCTCTCTCTCTGTTTCTCTCTCCCCCCCAATTCTGACTTTCAGTGAGTAAATGAAAAGCTAAGACACTTTGTCAAAAAAAAAAAAAAAAATGACCTAAATGAAAGATCTCCGCGAGTGAGATCCCAGTGGAAAGAACAGGTCATCAAAGAAGGAGGTACCTTTCTCTGAAGGGAGGAGAGAACTTCCACTCTGATTACGACCTTGTCTAAATATGATCAAAGTCGGTGAACTCAAAAGACTTCCATAGCCTTGGCAACTCATGACAAGAGCCTAGGGTGATTACTGATGCCATAAAAAAGAGTGTCCATTTGTTAAGTCAACAACAGGAGTCACTGTGCACTTACTCCTCATGTAGGATCTCTGTCCTTAGTGTGCTGTACATTGTGATTTAATGCTATACCTAGTACTCAAACAGTATTTTTCACTTTGTGTTTCTATGTGGGTGCAAACTGTTGAAATCTTTACTTAATATATGCTAAACTGATCTTCTGTATATAAAGAGAATTGAAAATGAATCTTGATGTGAATGGAAGGGGAGAGGGAGTGGGAAAGGGGAGGGTTGCGGGTGGGAGGGAAGTTGTGGGGGCGGGGGAGCCGTTGTAATCCATAAGCTGTACTTTGGAAATTTATATTCATTAAATAAAAGTTAAAAACAAAACAAAGCAAAAGAAAAAGAAAAAGAAAATGTCTCATAATATGGGCAACAGGAAATGCAAATCACCCATCTCCATTACAATGATTATCATAAAAAAGAGAAAAACAAACATTGGTGAGAATGTGAAGAAATGGGAACTATGCTGTTTGTGGGAATGTAAGTTAGCACAGCCACTATGGGAAACAGTATAGAGATTAATTCAAAAACTAAAAATACAATTGCCATACATCTGAACCAGCAGTCTCACTACTAATGATATATTCTGGGGACATTGAATCATTATAACAAAGAGTTGTGGGCATAGCCTTGTTTATTGCAGCACTACCAATAATAGTCAAGACAGGGAATCAACCAAGGTGTCCATCAATGAATGAATGGTGAAGAAAATGTGTATATATACAATGGAATATTATTCATTTATTAAAAAGTAATGAAATCCTTTCATATTTAGCAAAGTGATTGGAAATGCAGATCATTATGTCAGGCGAAATAAGCCAGACATTTAGGTATATACCTCATCTTCTCCTTCATATGTGGCAGCTTAAACAACCTTAATTTGAACATAGACTAGTAATTATTAGAGGCTGGAAACAGCAAGGAGAAAAAAGGTTGAATAATGGGTACCAAATAACAATTATAAATTAATTAATATCCTAGAGTGACACAGCATAGGATAGTGACTACAGAATTCAATAACTTATTATATCCTTCCTGTGCTGAGAGAGGAGCTCTGAGGCTTAAATAATAAAGTAATGACAAAAGGAGGAGGATGTAAATTACCTTGATTTTACCAGCATGCTGTAGTCCACAAATATATATAATATTGTTAACCAAAATTTTTCCATGCTTTCAAAAGTCAGTAATTTTTATTTTGCTTTCCCAGGCCATTAGCAGAGAGCTGGGAGGAGCAGCTGGGACTAGAACCAGCCCCCATATGGGATGCTGGCATCACAAACAGATGCTTAGCCTACCATACCACAGTGCCAACTCCTCAGTGTCATATCTAAGAATATGTGGCAATGTGGTGCAGTAGATTAAGGCTCCACCTAAATCACCAGCTTCCCATATGGGTGCTGGTAGTAGTCCCAGCTGTTCCTCTCCTGATCTAGCTCTCTGCTATTGCCTGGGAAAGCAGTAGAAGATGGTCCAAGTGCTTGGGCCCCTGCACCTGCATGGGAGACCCGGAGGAAGCTCCTGGCTCCTGGCTCTGGATCAACGCAGCTCCAGCCGGCTGTTGTGGCCATTTAGGGAATGAAACAGTGGATGGGAGACCTTTTTCTCTGTCTCTCTGTCTCTCTCTTTCTCTCTCTCTCTCTCTCTCTCTGTGTGTGTGTGTGTGTATATATATATATTCTCTATCTCTCAAATAAATAAAGTCTTTTAAAAAAACTCATTGCCTAATCCAAGGTCACAATTATTTATACCTGTAGGTTTTTCTAAGAATTTTATACTCTCACTCAACATTTAGGCCTTTAATTCATTTTGAATTAGTGTTTGTAGATCGTCTGAGGTTAAGACTCTAACATTCTTTTGTTTGCGGATTCCCTGTCCTTACAGCATCATTTCTTGTAAAGACTATACTTCCTCACTGAATTTTATTGGCTTTACTCATTGTTCTACTTATTGAACCAGGGTTGTTCATTTGACTTAAAGACAATCTGTAGACTTATCAATAATAACAAAATGACCTGGCTACAAAAACCCATGCCCACATAAGAAAGTGTTAGGTCAATATTATTGTTCCTTCTCAAAAAGTAATATAGAGATAGGCTGAAAGCATTGGACAATTAATAATTGGGAGAGAAATTAAATGTTATGGAGACAAATTATAAATCATATAATGATTATGCTTTAGCTGATTGATAAATAAGACAAACTGTCAGAAAAAAAACTATGGACAGAGAAGGATTATTTTTTCAGATTACAGAATTTAATAAGAATTTAATTATTCTTCTTTAGAAATACAGTTGGGAAGTATATAAAATGGCAAAACAAAGAAAAAGTATAACATAACAAATGTAACAGTAATGTTAGTAAGTTTTTCAAGGGGAAAAATTGGGATGGGATTTTGAAAACAATTGTATTTTCTCAAAGAAAGGAAACATTTCTGTGTATTGTAGTATAGTGCAATAGAGTGTAATTCTCGGCAATAAAGTCAATAAACAAGTTTTCAAAACTGCAAAAAATTTACAAGTCAGTTACAGGTAGATATTTTGTGCAGTGATTAAGATGCAACTTAGGATGCCTGCATCCTGTAGAAAATGCTCTTTTTTATCTGATGCCTGAGAGGGAATTGATGAGGTGACTCCAGAGAAGTAGAACTAAGACACTTGAGTCATGTCATAGGTACAGTGGAAACGTGGAATCCAAAGGTTGCTAAGGGTCTTGTACACCAGTTGACCACCAAGTGTAACCTGACTCTTAAATTTATGGGCTCTGTAGAACACTACTAAACGTCATGAAACAGCATATGTTAGTGGGCTTACTAGTGTATCTGGCTGAAAAGCTCCACAATGCGAATTTCCCTGATGTGGTCAGACTCCCCCTGTAGGTTTCATGGGCACTATCTTCATTCTGCACTTGTAATACAAGCACCAAGTCATCCCATTTTTACAAAGATATGTGACAATCTAGGTCATAACCAAAATTCCTTTAGACTTCAGGGTTAAACACTGCAATAAATCATGCACCAAACTTCACTGCAGAGCAAATATAACTTAACTCATTTCTCCCTTCAAAATTCCTATTTGTCCACCAGAGTCTATTTGTTCATCCTGAACTCCTTTAATTTGAAGAAAATACTTTGGATGAGAAATAACACTTATGTTTTTCTTTTTCCATTTACTGGGAGAAATCACAATGCAAATGAATACTCACAGATGTCAGTATCTTTGATTTCAGAGAATGCTGAATATTTTTTAAATAAACAAACACGCAAATAAAACCCTCAGATGCCAACAGATTGCATTTGAGAAGATAAGCCTCTAGCAATGCGGGTTTTCTGAAAAGCAGCAATATTCAGACAAGAATGATAAGGGTGGAACTCAGATTTTAGGCAAAGTTCCCAGGTAAGCTACAAATCAACATTCTTGAAGACTTAGAATCTCATTCAGATTTTTCAGAATGTTGGCTTTGCTGCTTATGATTTAATACTGCATAAATCCGATATTTTCCTTCCAAATAATTTTAAAAGTTGAAACAGGTCCTGGCACTGAAGTAATTGCTCTGTACACCAAGTATTTGTGAGCATATGCTGTGTACAGATACTATGGTGTTAGATGAGAGATGCTTCTTCGTTGCAGTGTTCTCTGAACTCTACACTGGGTTTAATGATAGCTGCAGATGGCCTTCAGTTATTTTAGTAACAAAAGTCAAATGATCACTAATCCCCTTTTTGTTGTGTCTTTAATTGAAGCCACCACTTTGAATCACTTTAAAGATTAAGAATTTGGGGGCTGTCATAGTGACATAGCAAGTAATGCTGCCACCTGCAATGCTGGCATCCCATATGGGTACCAGTTTGAGTCTTAGCTGCTCTTCTTCCTATCTAGTTCTCTGCTAATGTCCCTGGGAAGGCAGAGGAGGATGACCTAAGTGCTTGAGCCCCTGCACCTACATGGGAGTCCTGGAGGAAGTTCCTGGCTCCTGGATTGGGCCTGGCCCAGCAACTGCCAATGAAGCTATTTGGGGTATGAACCAATGGATGGAAGATCTTTCTCTCTGTCTCTCTCTTTCTCTCTCTCTCTCTCTCTCTCTCTCTCTCTGTAACTGCCTTTCATATACATCAAATAAATCTCTTTTTTTTACAAAATATTAAGAATTTCCTTTAATGTAGTTCTTAAGAATGTCTATATCAGAAATAATATTTTCATTTTTGGCTTCCTAGAAGGTTTCTTCCATGAACACATCAAAGGCAAGTTTCTTTTACACTGTCCTGTCATGACAGATGGTATCTTACTATCCTTCAGATCATAAATTGAAACATGATTTCAGCAGAAGGGCTTCGCCTAGTTCTCCAGTCTAAATTTGGTCACAAAGTTTTTGCTTTGTGGTAGTACTCTGTGTGTTTCTTTATGGGGTTTGTCACAATTGCCATTTATGAAGCTATGTAAATAAACTATGAAGCTTACTTATGAAGCTATGTATTTAATGACTATTCTAGATGAAGTTCCACAACTACAGACACATGTTGGCTTGATTCACTAACTGTCCCCAAAAACTTGTCCTACTTCCATAAAATACTATTAACTCAAAAAATGATTTGAAATAATATCATCTCACTTATAGAGACTATCCCATGACATTTATATGCTCTGAATTTCATAACACAGATACTAAGTATACAAAAGGAGAGATAATGATATGTTGCATGATTACCTGTTGCTAAGGATGACTGGCTAGATTAACACAACCACCAAAAAAAGCCTTAAAGAAATTGAAAATTGTTTTATTATGGATAGAGAAGAGTGGCAATATTAATAAGGTGAGCCCAAGTTTAGTCGCCTTCAAAAGCTAGATGGTGGACAACAAAGATGAAAGCTTTATGAATTCCTCTTGCTTAGGAAAGATTGGCCAAACAGAGTCAGAACAGCAACTTGTTTGGTACATTATCAAAAGTGGGCAACATTTGCATCAATTCTTGTATTCTTACTTAAAGTGATAATAAGATTTTCAAACAGTAGTTTGAGATATTTTATCCATGTTGGGGTATCATAAGTAATTTTTCAAGTGCAAAGAAAGTTCCAGCACTTTTTTTTTTTTTTGACAGGCAGAGTGGACAGTGAGAGAGAGAGACAGAGAGAAAGGTCTTCCTTTGCCATTGGTTCACCCTCCAATGGCCGCCGCGGCTGGCACGCTGCGGCCGGCGCACAGCGCTGATCCGATGGCAGGAGCCAGGAGCCAGGAGCCAGGTGCTTTTCCTGGTCTCCCATGGGGTGCAGGGCCCAAGCACCTGGACCATCCTCCACTGCACTCCCTGGCCACAGCAGAGAGCTGGCCTGGAAGAGGGGCAACCGGGACAGAATCCGGCGCCCCGACCGGGACTAGAACCCGGTGTGCCGGCGCCGCAAGGCGGAGGATTAATCTAGTGAGCCGCGGCGCCAGCCAGTTCCAGCACTTTTATTTCTTGTCCTGTCTATTAGATTCTGTACTCAAATGAAATATATTTTAAATATATTTGCAACATGAGTGCAAAAAATGTTATACAGGGGCCTGCATTATGGCATAGCATGTTAAGCTACCAGCTGCAATGCCAGCATCCCATATAGGCATAACTTCATATTCTAGCTGCTCTACTTCAGATTCAGCTCCCTGCTAATTGCCTAGGCAAAGCAGCAGATCATGATCCAAGTGCTTGTGCGCACTCTCTTGCTCTCGCTCTCTCTCTTTCTCTGTTTCTCCCTCTCTCTGTGTCACTCAAGTAATAAATAAAATTTTAAAAAATTAACCTACTCCCTTCCCAAGCTAAATCTGAGGTGTATGTCTCACTCATTTTAATGCCTAGAAATATTTGTTGAATGAAAAATCCATGCAAAACAAGCCTCATTCATAAACCACCCTTTTCCTACCTTCCATCATCAGTCCTATTAGACAGCAGAATCCAGATATGCTGAGTCATCTTAGAGTGAATGATTTAGCACAACAAAAGAAGGATTTACCAGAAAGTCACTGAGGACTTGAACAATACCCTCCATGTACATCACCGAGACAGGGATCAATCTCAGGCAAAGTCCAATCACAAAAATCCATCTGTATAGATTCAACCAGGACACCACCAAATTATCAATGTTCTGAAAAGAAACTGGGTATTTTAGATGGGTGATGGGATTTAGATTGAGATAGGATAATTCCAGGACATATAAGATGACAGCAGCAAATCAATACAGGAACAGTTCATGTCCTTAGAGACAGAACAGCTGTATGTATACACCAAGCAAGAGGTTAACAGGCTACTGCGTTCCCTAGAGGGCAGTGGTTCCTAATCTTTAGCAATTTTCTCTTAGAAAAACTTAGGAAGGTGTTGGACCCTCCAAAAATTGTTTTAGGTTCTGTGTAATGGATAAGAAAGAATGATAACTGATAGCACCATGGGGGCACTAAGAACCTGTATCCTTCAACGCAGATACATAATATTTTGACACTATTATGGATGTGTGTGGGAAGGCTTTTAGAAATTCTAAGCAGATGGCTGTAAACTGGTCCCCCAGAAAGGGACCAAGTAAAAAGCATGCAGTAGAAGCACATTATAAAGAACTAAGGTGGGGTAGAGTTGGCAAATCCTGACACACACAATGCTTGGTATTAGGGAAAGTGTCCTAAGGATTTCTTGGTATTCTACACCCCATTACTCAGCTCCAAGGGCAGTGATTTTTCAGATTGATATATTTACTCAGAATAAATCAAGCATATCCTTCTCCCTCCTCTAGGGTTCAAACCTGGAAGCTAGATGTGCTCTGGCGATGAGGACAGAATTAATTCTTTTCGGAGTGCGTTTTGTTTTGTTCAGAAATACAGTGAGGAAGGAGAGACAGAGCACTTCCAAACAGTTTGTGGATAATAAAATTAAAAGATAAGTTTATTTTGGTGCAAAATAAATTGAAATACAAGCAGGATTTTTTTTAAATTATATGCATTTTCCATGAATCTCCTGAGGACACCTTGTGTGCATAGATTTCAAAATGTTTTACACCATAATGAGCTTATTGTTGAATTTCACTTACTTTTTGAAGTACCCTTTCATGTTCTGTTTCCCCTTAGAGACCTCTACCACATGGTACAAAGTAGTACTTAGTTTTGCTGTCCTTCATTTCACTGATTTATGATGTATACACTTCTTATAATAAGAAAAGCTCTTGGACATCTCAACATTCTAAGGGAATCATTACAGGAAGGAAGTTTTAACACAGTCTTCTGTGGAAGCCTTTAAAATTATATAAATTATGTGGATTCTGTTATAATTTAAATACAGTCTTGTGTGAAAATCAGTAATGAGGAAGCAGGTATTTGGCCTTGTGGTTAACACACCCATGTCCCACATCAGAGTAACTGAATTCGATTTCCCTGCTTTGACTCCTGACTCCAGTTTTATGCCAATTTCCTCTGTAGGAGGCAGCAGTGATGGCCCAAGTAACTGGGCTCTTATCATCCTTGTGAGAGACTTGGATGGAGTTCTTGGCTCCTGGCTTCAATATCAACTGAGCCCCAGCATTTGCAAGCTTTTGAAGAATGAAACAGCAAAAAGGAATGTGCTCTCCCTCTCTCCCTTTCTCTCTCTCTCTCTCTTTGTGTGTGTTTGTGTGTGTGTATCTCACATAAACAAAAATTTTAAATAATAATAATAATGAGAAAAAAATGGTCAATGGCTCCCTGTTTAGCCAATCTTGATAAAACCTTTTTATAATTTGTTCAGATCAAGAAACAAGAAACAGTTTCTGATAAACTAATAGCCAAGATCTTTAAATTCAGTTAAGTTTGTTGCATGGTAATGTGCTCTACTGTGGTTGTGGATGTCACTATTTTTCTCTACATTTATTAGTCAGGATTTTTCATCCTAATTTGCAAGGAGGATAAAAATAGTGATAAATAAGATAAATTAGTCCAACAAATCTATTTTTTTCTCAAGCATAACAGTTGAAATACAGAAATCAATTTAAACTTAAAACACAGGCAGTATAAGCAGAAATACATTTTCTGACTGAAATTCATGATTAATTTAAACCTCACAAAATCAACAAAGACTTTGCTAAAAGGATTTAAACACTGTTCTAATGGATGCCCTGGAAAGCACAGGTGGTGAGTGAACAGAACATGCCAGTGTGCGTCCAGTGCTTGGGGAGACCGGCGGTGTCTGGCTGAAATGGACGCCTTTTCTGAATGGTATGTCATTAAGAACAGGTTGAGCAGGTCAGACCACTCCCCATCAATGCCTGTTATCAACAAAGACTGATTAAACTTTAACTCCACATTATGAGACTGCTGTAGACTGTGGCTGAGAACACTGTGGGCATGTGTGATACAGGAAATGCATTTTCAGGACTGTTATTACCTCCACGCATTTCCTAAATAACATCGCTGTCTACTCTAACAAGACTGAGTACAATGCTTCTGTTACACTCACTGATTATTTTGAAAGCAACGTCACATGAAGCAAAGTCTTACACAATAAAAATGTTAATTACTTTTATGACATATGCTTCTGTCTGACTATTCAGCTTATTAGAAATGAATGGATTAAAACAGATTTGCGCACAGGGAAGATTTTAAGCCACATATACTTACAGCTACAGATAGCTATTTCACACTTACTTGAATGTATTAGCCTCTAAGTGAATATAAAACATGTTAAAATATGAAAAACTAAATTAAAACCATTTCTTTAAAGCACTTAGTCATTACTAAATCTGTGCCATTTCTACTAAAAGTACAATAATCAATAGAAATAATTTATTCTGTAACCTTAATTTCTTAACAGAAAAATTATCAGACTTGTTCTTTTTTAATTTTTAAATTTTTAATTAGCCTTTAACAGATCAATATGATTTTAGATACAATTCTACGAACATAATGATATTTTTTCCTCTCTTTCCCTCCCACCCTTATTCCTTCTCCCTTTTTTAAATTTTTAGTTAGCATATTTTAACTTTATATTATAGTAAAAAGGTTTAATACTTCACCAAATAAGAAATTTAACACATAAAAAGCAAAAAGACCTTAATTAGTGGGAATGTAGGCAATGGCTCTAAATAATAATAGAATGGAATAAAGACCATTTCACCATTACACAGTAAATTCTAAAGTAATCACAGATCATTAAAATTATAGGAGTATAACGTTCTAAACCATTAGTTTCACAGAAGTACAAAACAAAGTTTTACAAAACTATATCTGACATTAAATAAAATCAAGCTTTGATTAGCCATTTGGTAGGAAGTAAACACTATTAAGATGACAAATTATAAAATCTGGATTGCATTTGATCATAAATACTATGCTGAAAAGATGACTAGAGAAGTAGATTCTGAGGCCACAGCTTATCCCCTGGGCTATTGCAACTACTAACCCTGTATTTGGTGTATTTGTTGTTGCTTTACAACAATGAGTCAAAGCATCAGTAAGTGTGGATTACGCGGTTTGGTTTCATTAGGTAGAATCTTACCTTTAGGAACCCTTGGAGAAATCCTGAAGGGTGCAGCACACTACAAACAGCACTGAGGAACCAGTCTATGAAAGTTGAGCCAGGGAAAATAAAATGGTATAGAGGGAACTAGGTAAATAATTATGAAAGTCTAGATTCTATATAGAGTTAAAGCCCCACAGGAGTCCTTGATGAGATAAGGTTCTGGGTTGAGTGAATTATTATGGAAAAAAGCTTTAATCTCCAAAGACAAAAAGTAGAGACAATGTGATAGCAGCCAAATTTTGGAAGCCAAGAAGCAACTGAACAAGTGGTAACTCATTTAGCAGATGAGAGGAAGCCACCACCTACTAGGCTCACAGCAAAGAAGCCCAGCAGCAAGACGTCTGAGTTGTAGGACCCCAAAAAGCACAAAAACTGAAAATGATATATGTACCTCTGAAAATGAGGCTGCACTGAGAAATGAACCTAATATGGGCTGAATGTCCACAGGGGTGGCATTTATTTTCCCAAATACCATCCCTTATCACACCTTGTCAAGCAACTGCTCTTCATTCACTCCTGCAGAAGACTCAAATTTGCAACTCAGAAAGGCTGAAGGAGGCAGAAGCTGGAACTCAACACCAGGCACAGCTAGCAATGGAATTAGCTTACCAAAAACTAGAGAACCGTTGAAAATCAGGAAAGTAAAGAAAAATCTACCACCACTTCACTGGGTCAGCACAGAGAAAACATTAGCAGTTTATTCTCTACTCCTATCATAAATCTCTCTATGGGGAAAACAACCAGGCTATGGAGAAGTCATACAAGTACTATATAGAACTTCTCCAAAATAATCCAGTAAAATCACCCTCCAGGGAAACTTAACACCTGAGAAGACTCCAACACACACACACACACACACACACACACGCCTTCTAATCAATTTCTGACATGAACGACAAAGGTCAAAATAATTAATGACAAAATAGAGAAAGTGTCAGTAGCAGAAGGAAATTTTCTCAAACTCTAATTTAAATATATAAAATATTATTATACTAAAATAATTTTTATACTGTTTTTAAAAGAAATATTTTATGATAAACCAACTCAAAGAATTCAGAAAGGGTACAGGAGTAATTAAAAGTCTAAGAATTGGAAAATAAAGTTAAAAATGTTACCCAGAAATTTGAAGAAATGAATAAAAATAAAGATATGTAAAATACATAAGAAAATGAGGGAACAATAGCTATGAAGAGAACTTCCAGAAAGACCAGAAAAAAAAATCAGTAGGCAGCAGATAAATTCCTGAGACCTGGGCATGGGTTTCTGGACTTTAAAGGGGTTAAATGAGTCTCTTAAGACTGTAAGGACATTTATGCAAATGCAACATCAGAAAAATTCCAGAACTCTGTTCACAAATAAATAATTACAAAAATTCCTGAGAGAAAAAAATAAAGATGGAAATCAAAGGATCAAGGCTCAAAGTGCCATCTGGCTCGTGAACAGCAAATGGAAGCTAGATGGCTACAAAACAGTATTTTAAACACACAGAGAAAATTATTTCTAACAAATAAAATTAGCACTTTTGTGGGAAAGAATAGACATTTCAGATATGCAGTATCTCAGATATTTATATATATATAAATATAAGTATAGGTTATACTTAAAGCTAAACAATTAAAAATATCAGTAGAAGTATTCTATTTAGAAATGTGGAGATAGACACAAAGGAAACAGTGAAATGAATTGAGAACAGTTGCCTCTTGTTGGTAAAATCAAAAATAAGGATGGCAACAACTACTTTAGTTTTATATCTTGTAGACTTGATTAGTTCTTAAAATTTTTCTTTACAATTTTAATTAACAAAAATTGAATTACATTAAAATAAAAAATAAGAGTAACAAAAACCTACAATGTAAAACATAATATACTGCAGAATATACTGTTCTAATACAAAAGAATGTAGATATACATGCCTGGATAAACATAGACTACATCTAGAGAAAAAAAACAAATAGGAATAATTCCTTAAAAATTAAACCTTTGGTTAAAATGACAGACTTACTTCTAATTATACATTGATTGCATTACTTTTTTAGCCACTTATTTCTAGTTTACTATTTTAGTCATCTGATGTCGGGTATCTACATAGAGAGAGAATGGATACCACGTCAGATGCCCTTATATCCTTATTATCAAGAGGGAGACACCTCTCCCACAATGAATCACATAAACAAATGATTTGTCTGGATCCCAGACAAGACTAGTTTGAAAACATGTGAACAGATTTGAGAAAAGAGCAAGGGATATTGTTGCAGATGGATACTTGACATTCTTATCACAATATGCACAGAAGGTGCATTTTCAATTTATAAAAAATGCAGAACATAAGAAAACAAATAAATTGCAGAGGATAAAAAGGCAAGAGTTGATAATCAAGCAGATAGAAATGGCAAATGGAAGCAAAAGTCAAAAATACTCCCATTTAGCAATATTTAAATAATACAAGGTATCATCACATTAAATCATTTAATGTTTTAGATTTTGAAAGGTAGGTAATACTTAAACCCTCAATTTACAGATAAATAAACAGGAAGTTATTTGCTGAAGGTTGCTCAAGGTACATAAACAGCAGTTTGTGAGGGCTAATTATGAATCCTGTTATATGAATTGGATTTACTCTATGTTCATGTTGTTCTTCTCAACACATATGCAAACATATACACACAAGTGATTCAAAATTGCCTTCATTCAAAGGAAATTTCTAAGAATACAATATTAAACACATAGTTTGAATGTTATAGAAAATGTGAATAACATTTTCCTGGTGTCATGTGAAATTTTTATCAATTGCTTTTCCATACACTGTTTTCCATCCCAAAAGTGATATAAAAAAGTACATATGTTTTTCCTAATCCTTTCCATGTTCACCTTTGTCCAGAAGCTGAAATTTTCAGGATAGAGTTTTGGCTTTGGTTTTCTTCTCACTAACTAGGTCATCTTGGCCCTTAACCCGTGATGCTGCCACCTAATCCCCATAGTTTGCTAAGGGTTTTAACAACAACAACAAAAAGTTATGCGTAATAATTTTGTTTGGTTTTGGTGCTTCCACATTGTATATCTTCCAAGCTTTAAAAAGAGGTGAAATGGAGAAGGAAGGAAGAGGAATCAGCAGGATTTCAAGATGGATAAATATGGGAAAGAGGTGCTGATTCTGACCAGGAGAAGATAGAAGAAAAAAGAGGAGATGTATTCCTAGGGGAGAGTCAGAGAGTCAGAGTTTGCAGTGGAAATTCTACAGAAAATAGAGGAACACTGTGGAGCAGCATGGAAAGTGTGGACTCAGCAGCAAGCGTGAATACCACGCACAAATCCTGCAGGCAGTTTCTAAGAGCAAGGCGAGGCCAGACTTGGCAACTTGTGCTGCCGGAGATGTTGCATGAGGGAAAGCCTTGTGGGCCACACTGACTTGGAGTCCAGTCTGAAGGCCTAGTGGGGGTTTCAGGGCACCCACCTAATTCAACAAAGGAAAAGAATGATTCTTTATGCCCTTCTTTATCACAATGATGCCTGGCAACCAGTGAGAAAAAGGCTCCATCTTGACACCAATAGTCTGTGGTGGATGTCACGGGTGCCACCAGTGGATTTTACCAAAGGGAAAAATCTGCATTTTCCATTGACTTTGAGTCTGGCTGAGAGGATTGTCAGGGGGCTGTGGATCCTTGTAGGACTGTCCTTACATTGAGGACTACACAGACCCTTCATGCAGGTCATGTACCAGAGAGGGTAAGGGTTGTATCCACTGTGGGCTAACCCTGACATTGATCATCTTCAAAGAGAGGTGGTGAGGTTGTTGACTACACCAGCGGGTGTGATGATACATTCCTCCCAGCTTGGATGTCACCCTGCATTCTTGTCCTTCCCTAGAGCAATGGCCAGAGTTCCTGGCCCCATCCAACACACCTCTGGATATTGACTGAAAGAGCAGACATTCCATTAAGCGAGAGGAAAAGTTCAAATTAAAACACATCAATGGAGAAAACCAACAAATGTTTCCACAAATGCCTAAAAATAAATGCAGAAATACAGGAAACAGGACAAGAAAGACAACATGACTTCCTCAAAGGAACACAGCAACACTTCAAACTTTTAAAACAATTTTTGTTGTAATGACCTAACACATGGGTCTTAGGAGTTCCTGGAGGTGTTAAAAGAGAACATGGATTAGAAGGCTTATTCAGTGAGATAATAAAGGAAAATCTCCCTAATTTGAAGAAAGGGACATCCAAGTATAGAAAGCTTATAGAATGCCTTATAGACACAACCAGAAAAGATCTTTAACACAGTGCATTGTGGTAAAAATTGCAATGGTAAAACATAAAAAAAGACTTTAAAATGTGAAGGAGAAAAATGCTGGATTATCTTCAGAGGATCATCGATTAGACTGAAAGTGGATTTCTCATCAGAAACCCTTCACGCTAAAGAAATGGAGAAACATAGGTCATTGAAAAGAAAAAAAAAACTGTCAACCCAGAATATTGTATTTATCCCACAAAGTTCTCGGTTGTAAATAAATGTGAAATAAAGACTTTCCATTAAAAAAAACAGAAATTGAACGAATTTGTCATCACTCATCCAGCCTTAAAATGATGCTTTAGCAGCACTCCAGCCTCAGAATCAACCCTTGGGGCATTCAGATCTGATTAAAAGGCCCATGAGAGTCTCACAGGCATGGAAAGCCAAGACACTGTGGCAAAAATGACCTGAATGAAAGAACTTATGGGAGGGGCCAGTGCTGCATAGTGCCTAAAGCTGACACCTGTAGTGGTGGCATCCCATATGGGTGCTGGTTTGAGTCCTGGCTGCTCCACTTCCAATCCAACTCTCTGCTATAGCCTGGAAAAGCAGTAAAAGATATCCCAAGTCCTTGGGCCCCTGCACCTACGTGGGGGACCCAGAAGAAGCTTCTGGCTCCTGGCTTCAGATTGATGCAGCTCTGTTCACTGTAGCCAATTGGGGAGTGAATAAGCAGATGGAAAACCTCTCTATGTGTCTATCTCTGTTTCTTCTTATTTATCTGTGTAAATCTGACTTTCAAATAAATAAATAAATCTTTAAAATTAAAAATTTTTTTAAATAAAAAATTATGAGAGATAATAAAAAGCATTGCTAAGAGGAAAGTTTATAGCAAGTAGTGCCTACTCAAGAAATTGGAAAGAGATGCAATAAATGAACTAGCAGTACATCTTAAGAACCTAGAAAAACAACAAAGCCAAAATTAGTAGGAGGAAAGAAATAATTAAAATTAGAGAAGAAATAAACAAAATTGAAAACACAAAAAAATCAGTAAGATGAAGAGCTGTCTTTTTTTTTTTTTTCAAAAATAAGCAAAATTGTTTCATGATTGACTCAACTAACGAAAAATAGAGAGAGAAGACCCAATTCAATAAAATCAGAAATGAAAATGGTGTTGCTACAATGGATATTGCAGAAACAAAAATAATAATAAGGAATTACTACAAACATCTCTGTGTCAAAAATTGGAAATCCTGGAGGAAATGGAGAAATTCTTGGACACAATCTTCCAAAATTGAGGCAAAAAGACCCTAAACAAAGCAATAACCAAGATGGAGCTTAATCAGTAATAAATGCCCTCTTAACAAAGAAAAGTACAGGACTGGATGGATTCACTGTTGAATGTTACCTAACTCCCTAAAAAGAACTAATTCCAATTCCTCTCAAATCATTCAAAACAATTGAAGGAGAGGAAATCCTCCCAAGCTCTTCCTACGAGTCCAGTATCATGCTAATTCAAAATCCAGAGGAAGGCACAAGAAAGAGAACTATGAATGAATATCCCTGATTCACATAGATACAAAATTCTGCAAAAAAAAAAAAAAAAATACAGCAAATAAAATCAACCAACACATCAGAAAGATCACACATTAGACCAATTGGGATTTACTCCTGATAGGCAGGGATGGTTCAACACATGCAAATCAATAAATGTGATAAATCACATTAATAAATTAAAGAACAAAAACCATATAACTATCCCTATATGTGCCAAGAAAGCATTTAAAAAATACAACAACCTTTCATTATTAAAAATAAATGAATAAGGAAATTGGGTATAGAAGGACCATTCCTCAACACAATCAAGGCAATATATGACAAACTGACATCCAGTATTCTATTGAATAGGGAAAAGTTGAAAGCATTTCCACTAAGATCTGGAACCAGACAAGTATTTTCACCATTGCTATTCAATATAGCTATGGAAGCTTGATCCAGAGCCTTTAGGCAAGAAAAATAAATCAAGGTGATACAAATAAGAAAGAAGAGAGTAAATTATCTATGTTTACAGATGACATGATTCTATATCTAGGGTAACCAAAAGACTTCACTAAGAGACTATTGGAATCAATAAGATGATTTGGTAAAGTTGAGGATGTAAAATCAACACACAAAAATCAATAGCCACTGTACACAAGACACATGACTGAGGGTCCAGCGTCTTGGCTCACTAGGCTAATCCTCCACCTGCAGTGCTGGCCCTCCAGGTTCTAGTCCCGGTTGGGGCACCGGTTCTGTCCCAATTGCTCCTCTTCCAGTCCAGCTCTCTGCTGTGGCCCAGGAAGGCAGTGGAGGATGACCCAAGTGCTTAGGCCCTACACCTGCCTGGGAGACCAGGAGGAAGCACCTGGCTCCTGGCTTCGTTTTGGCTCAGCACACTGGCCGTAGCGGCCATTTGGGGGGTGAACCAACAGAAGGAAGACCTTTCTTTCTGTCTCTCTTTCACTGTCTAATTTTTCCTGTCAAAAAAAAAAAAAAAAAAAAGACTGAGAAAGAACTTGTGAGATCAATCTCATTCACAATGGTTACAAAAAATCTTAAAAATCCTGTAATAAATTTAATCCAGGAGGTGAAAGATCTCTATGATCTAATTGCACAACATTAAAGAAAGAAATAGAAGACAGAAAAAGTGGGAAATTCTTCCATATTCATGGACAAGAAGAATTAATAGCATCAAAATGTCCAAAACACCAAAAGCAATTTACAGATTCAATGCAATCCTAATCAGAATGCCAATCACTTTCTTCTCAGATCTAGAAAAAATGATACTAATATGGAAACACAAGAGTTCCCCAATAGCTAAATCAAATTTAACAAAAATAAAGCCAGAGGCATCACAATACCAAACTTGAAGACATACTACAGGGCAGTTATAATCAAAAAAGCCTGGTACTGTCACAGAAAGAGAAATGTAGACCAAGGGAACAGGACAAGCTCACAAGAAATCAATCCATGCATTCATTTTTTTTTTGGACAGGCAGACTTAGACAGTGAGAGAAAAAGACAGAGAGAAAGGACTTCCTTCTGCTGGTTCAACCCCCAGATGGCCACTAGGGCCGGCGTGCTGCACAGATCCGAAGCCAGGAGCCAGGTGCCTCCTCCTGGTCTCCCATGCAGGTGCAGGGCCCAAGCACTTGGGCCAGCCTCCACTGCCCTCCCAGGCCACAGCAGAGAGCTGGACTGGAAGAGGAGCAACCGGGACAGAATCCAGTGCCCCGACCGGGACTAGAACCCTGGGTGCCAGTGCCACAGGCGGAGGATTAGCCCAGTGAGCCACGGCGCTGGCCCAATCCATGCATTTATAACAAACTAATCTTTGACAAAGGAACTAAAATCAATGGTGCTGTGAAAATTGAATCTCTGCATGCAGAAGTATGAAACAAGACCCCTATATTACACTTTTTTCAAAAATCAACTCAACATGGATCAAGGATTTAAATCTACAACCCGATAGCACCAAATTACTAGAGGAGAACATTGAGGAAACTTTGCAAGACGTTGGCACAGGCAGACTTCTTGGAAAAGACCACAAAAGTACAGGCAATCGAAACAAAAATAGACAAATGGGATTACATCAAGCTAAGAAGCTCCTGCAGGGCAAATGAAAGTCTTAACAAAGTGAAGAGATAACCAACAGAATGGGAGAAAATATTTGCAAACTATGAAAGTGATAAAGGATTATTACCCAAAATTTATAGAACTTAATAAAGTCAACAAGAACAAAACAATCAAGAAATGGGCAAAGGACTTGGACAGACATTTTTCAAAAGAGGCTATTAAATAGCCAACAGACACATGAAAAAACGCTTAGGACCACTAGCCGGCAGAGAAATGCAAATAACAACCACTATAAGGTTTCACCTAACCCCAGTTATAATGATTCTCATACAGAAATCAAAAACAGTAAATGCTGGTGAGGATGTGGGGGGAAAGTCTCCTTAGCCACTGTTTGTGGGAATGTAAATTAGTATAGCCATTATGGAAAACAGTATGGAGATTCTCTAGACATCTGAAAATAGTCAGATAACCATATGACCCAGCCATTTCACTCCTGGGGATTTTCCCAAAGGAAAAGTATATGAAAGAGTATATGAAAGAGTTACCTGTACCTCCATGTTTATTCCAACTCAATTCACAGTAGCTAAGATATGGAATCAACCTACATGTCCATCAGCTGAAAACTGGATAAAGAAAATGTGCTATATATACACCATGGAATTTTACTCAGCCCTAAAAAATGATATTCTGTCTTTTGCAACTGAAAAAAAGGATGAAACTGAAAACCATTATATTCAGTGAAATAATCCAGTCCAGAGACAAATACCTTATTTTTGCCCTGATCTGTGTTAATTAATAGAGTACAAAGCATAATGTATAATCATTTATATTATAATCTGCATAAAATCATTCTTGTGCATAAACTGTTGAGAGGAAATGTGTTAAATTCTAATTGAACTTAATTCAAATCTTGTAACCACATAGGAAATATTTAGATGTTACATTGTCATTGGTCCTATTCCAATGAAAGAAACTACAAATGACCAATTGACAAAAAACCTGTTTATGGGTGAAACAGTCATTCTTCTATTCAATTATTATTTAAAATCATTTTCTGTAATTCCACTAAACTAGGGTCATTTTGTTTTTTACTTTTGAACTTCTCATTCAGTGCAGAATTAAGCCCTTTTACTGCAATGTAAATTTTTATTACCTTCTCTCAAAAATGAAAGGAAGGAAGGAAGGAAGGAAGGAAGGAAGGAAGGAAGGAAGGAAGGAAGGAAGGAAAGAAGGAAGGAAGGAAGGAAGGGAGAGAAAAAGAGGGAGGGAGAAAGGAGGGAATGTCATTATATTTCCAGACTTGTATCTACAAATCACGTTCAATCTGGAGTTGGTTCTGTGTTGTAGCTGGTATAGCCACCACCTGAGGCACAAGCACAGTGCCAGCATGCCATCTGGGCATAGGTTCAAATCCCTGCTACTCCACTTCCAATACAGCTTCCTGCTAATGTGCCTGAAAAATCAGTGGAAGATAGCCCAAGTGCCTGGGCCCATGCACCTATGTGAGAGACCCAGAAGAAGCTCCTGGCTCCTGGCTTCAAATTGGCCCAACTCCATTTGTTGTGGCCATTTGGGGAGTGAGCCAGTAGATGAAAGATCTCATTCTCTCTCTCCATCTCTCTCCCTGTCTCCTATCTCTGTAACTCTGCCTTTCAAATAAAAAAGTAAATCTTTGTTAAAAAATCATATTGAATCTGCTAAAAATTAATTGAAATTACAATTAAAAATTATATAAAAAGTGAAAAAAGGTGAAATACTCAAAAGCATGTGAAGTGGGAAGTAGCTGTTTCTTTAGGAAGCTTTACTTTCTTGTATCACCTTAACAACCACAGCTCACAATAGCCAAATGAACAGTAGATTGCAAGTTTGGAAACCTAAAAATGGATTCTTTCAAGTTGACACTCCTTTGACTAACTCTATTTCTGTTATAGTAACCAACAGCTTTGTGTTCACAAGGGTATTTTGTAACATTTTAATATTTCTCAAAATTTGTCTAACCATCTTTTGTTCTAGCAAATTATAGGAAATTCTATTTAATTACTTTATGGAAATTTTCAGTGTTTCCAAATCCTCTATTATCTGTATAAAGGAGTAAAATATTATTTGAGTAAAGCATCTGTTTAGGCAAATATGCAATCCTGTTTTTCACTATTACAACCCCCTAGTAAACTCACAAACCAGGTTTCACAGAGACACAAAGTATTTTGCAAACTAAAGGACTATCTAGAGCTGTGATGTCCAATATGGTAGCTATTAAATACATTATGCTTTATTTCAGCATATGAATATGAAGATTGGAAATATTATTTTACCTGCTTCAACAATTCGAATGAATCACTTAATAGGTTCAAATTAATTTAATAATTATTTAATATTTATTCTATTTCTTTGAAAGGTAGAGTTACATAGAGAGGGAGACAGACACACACACACACACACAGAAGGTGTGTGTAAGGAAGACAGAGAGAGAGAGAGAGAGAGAGAGAGAGAGATCTTTCATCTGCCTGTTCACTCCCCAAGTGGCTGCAATGGCCACGGCTGAGCCAAACTGAAGCCAAGAGCCAGGAGCTTCTTCTGGATCTCCCATGCAGTAGCAGGGGCCCCAGGACTTGGATTGTCTTCTGCTGCTTTTAGCTGGCACATTAGCAAGGAGCTGCATTGGAAGTGGAGCCACTGGGTCTTGAACAGGTACCCGTATGGTATACCAGTGTAGCAGGCAGTGGCTTTACCTGCCCTACTACAATACCAGCCCAAATTTACTCATTATTATAGTAATAAGTTAGGTAATTATGGGGGAAAATATAAGCACTTTTTTTCTTTTTCAGCAAATCATAACTGCATTCTACAAATCCATAGAACTTCAACACACAACAATACTAAATAAACAGTTAGTGACTACTCGTAATTTTTGGAGAGCCAATGATTAGTTAAGGTTAATCCTTATTTATGTAAAAGTTGCAGGCCCCTGTTAGAACCGACAGTCAAATATATATATATGTTAAGCCCTTTAGCACACCATGGTGTTACGGCAAACAAGATCATAAAGCAAATCAACGTCAGATATAAACCCTTATATGTATATACCTCTTTATTAATTCAGTGACTGTTTATTGATCTGTGCTATGTGTGAAATATTTTGCTGGTCTCTAAGAATAAAACAAATTGGGCAAGGTCTGTAATTGAAAGAGCAATCACAATTAGTTTGTATCATCATATTCAAGTTTCAGCTCTTGCTCTATGTTTAATTCACATATATTTGACAGCATCTTTATCCTGCTGTGCATTTCAGTTCCTCATTATTTATTTTACATTTTGGAAGTAAAAATAGTTACTATCAACTTCTTTTTTCTAATTATAAAAAATAGTTGTTGAACTTTGCAATACTTACCTTCTGATAGGTATAACAATGAAAAGCAAAGAGATAAGGCCATAGCAGAAATATATCCAAATACTACTGGATAATAAAGGAGGACACAGGTAACTAATCCAGGGAGGACTAATAAGGAAAAAAAATTGTGCTCAGTCTTGTTAAAGAATAAGTGGGAGTTGCTAAACCAGAGAAGGGTAGAGCAATATTCGAAAACCATGAGAGCCTACTAAATTCAGTCTGGTGATTTAGAGCCTAGAGTTCAGGGTGAAAAATGTCAAGGGAAAAAAATTACATATTTTTAGAGGACATATCTGTAACATAGAAATGAATGTTTTCTGACCTAAGGAGAAAACATTCACTTTAAATATAAAGCTTCAGCCCAAAAATTTATCATTTTGACAAATTTTAATGATGCTTAATGGGAAGAGTATAAAGTAATTCTTAATATGGTTTTCAACTAAAAGGTCACTTATCCAACTATTATTTTAAGGCATCTGTTCTGTGTCAAGAATTATACATACGTATATATATACATATATATGCACACATAGATAAAAAGATAAATAGATAGAAAGATAAATCTACAGACAGATCTATAGTAATACAAATTAGTAAGCAAAAAACATTTTCCCTTTCAACTGCAGAAGCAAAGGTAACTAAAGTAATTACGCTAATATATGATATGTGTTCTATTTGATGAATGAATTCTTTGGGAGGAAAAAAGTTGTTACTTTAGAAGAAATCTAGGATTTCTTTTTTAAAAAAGTAATATTTTCTGTGTCTTTAAGAATGATTAAGAGTTTTCCAGAAGGAGAAATGAGAAAGTTATTCTAGGCAGAAGGATAAAGATAGATAATGTCTTGTAACTATAAATGTTCCTGCCCTAGTTTTTGAACATTAATAAAAAATTTAAAATTACAACTTGTTATGATATTAGCTGATTATAAATGTCTATTTTACTATACTTTATATGCAGGCAACTAGATATCATATTAAAGGAAAATATGGTTTATGAAATCCACATTCTTAAAATCAAAATCAGTGGACCCAGTTTTTAGTTTTCTGAAATATCCTGGATATATTTCTTCTACTCAAAGAGTTCCTCAATATTTTTGGTGAAAAGAGTGGAGAAATTTGTTAAATAAGAATAAAACATTCCTACCATGCCAGACGGAAAACTGGAAACCCACATCATTTTAATGTAAAAATCACCTTTAGTGTCTTTCTAAATTTGGTCCATGCCAAAGAGAGGAGCAGCTTAATAGTATGCATTTGGATAGTATTATGGCCTTTCCTATTTAACTTTTCTCATACCTCTCTAATTTTTTTTTATTTAAAGATTTTGTTTACTTATTTGAGAGATAGAATAACAGACAGAGAGCAGGAGACAAAGAGAAAGGTCTTCCATTCACTGGTTCACTCCCCATATGGCTGCAATGGGCAGAGCTAGGCTGATCCAAAGCCAGGAGCCAAGAGCTGCTTCTATGTCTCCCATGCGGATGCAGGGGACAAACATTTGGACCATCTTCCCCTGCTTTTCCAGGCCACTAACAGAGAACTGAATCAGAACAGGAGCAGCCAGGGCATGAACTGGCACTCATGTGGGATGCCTATGCCACAGGCGGAGGCTTAGCCTATTATGCCACAGCAATGGCCCCTTACTCCTTAATACTTGCAAAATTTTACTAAGATGTTATGTACACATCATAAAGTAAAAGTTGTAGTTTATGTGTAAAGCATACTCAAACAGATGAAATGTGTTAGTAACCTGACTTGATTGTGGGTGAATAGTTTGAGCTTCTGCCCTTGGATGATTCTCACCACTAATAGGCACCATAGTGGTCATAAAAAATGCCCTTCATGTTTTCTCCAAAGATGACATGCTTTATAAAATAAAAACAAACAAAAACCTTCTGGGTCTGGTCACATTAAACTATGTTGTGCTATTCACCTTGTTCCATACCATTATAACATAACTTCACAGTAGCACAAGAAATTAGTATTTGGTTTTACTTTCATGTGTTTGAATTCATTCTTATGTATTTTTCTAACAAATATATCTCTCTTAATCTCTCTCTGTCTCCATCCCTCCCTAAATCCTTAAACATCTTGAATCAAATTCTATACATTATAAATATTCACTAAACTTGAGGACTGATTAAGTTTAGATTGTCAGTCATTATGCTAACTCAAGAAGCAGCCTAAGAATGTAAAAGTATAATAAATGCGAGCCTTTATTTACTCTTCAGATACATGCATGAAGTCCTTTATAAAAATACGATAAATTTTATCCATTTATTGAATTTAGCTATTTCTATACACTCACTTTTTTCTTGGATAATAAGGCTCAAAATGGAAATGACTCTATTGACCTCTACTAAGAAGAATGTGACAGTCAGGTCTAATAATCATGGAAATTACTCAAAAAACAGTAAGCCAGGCCAAAAGGGACAAATATCGTGTTCTCACCTGATCGGTGACAACTAACCGAGCACAAAAAGGAAACCTGTTGAAGTGAAATGGACACTATGAGAAACAATGACTTTTTCAGCCCTTGTCCTGACCGTCAAGGAACAACTTACTATTTTATTCCTGTTAGTATTTTTTTGTTCTACTTCATACCATTGGTTGAACTCTCTAATTAACACACAATTATTCTTAGGTATTTAAATTTAACTGAAAAGTGATCCCTGTTAAATATAAGAGTGGGAATAAGAGAAGGAGGAGACATACAGTTTGGCACATGATCAATCAGACTTGCCCCAAACGGTAGAGTTAGAAAAGTGCCAGGGGATTCCAATTCAATTCCAGCAAGGTGGCAGGTACCAATGCCTTCTCACTAGTCAAAGTGATCAGTTTCAGTTCATAACTGATCACAATGATAGGATTAAGTGTCAAAGGGATCACATAAACAAGACTAGTGTCTGCTAATACTAACTGATAGAATTAAAAAGGAGAACGATCCAACATGGGAACTGGGGTACACAACAGACTCACAGAATGGCAGATGTCCTAAACAGCACTCTGGCCTCAGAATCAGCCCTTAAGGCATTCGGATCTGGCTGAAGAGCCCATGAGAGTGTTTCAGGCATAGAAAGCCAAGACACTGCAGCAAAAAAAACAAAACAAAACAAAACAAAAAAAAACTAAATGAAAGATCTCTGTGGGTGAGATCCCAGTGGAAAGAATGGGCCATCAAAGGAGGTACCTTTCTTTGCAGGGAGGAAAGAACTTCCACTTTGACTATGACCTTGTCTAAGTAAGGTTGGAGTTGGTGAACTCAAGAGGCTTCCATAGCCTTGGCAGCTCATGACAAGAGCCTCAGGTGATTACTGACGTCATAAATAAGAGTGTCAATTGTTAAATCAACAACAGGAATCACTGTGCTCCTACTCCCCATGTGGGGTCTCTGTCCTTAGCGTGTTGTTCAATGTGAATTAATGCTATAACTAGTACTCAAACAGTACTTTACACTTTGTGTTTCTGTGTGGGTGCAAACTGTTGAAATCTTTACTTAGTATATACTAAATTGATCTTCTGTATGTAAAGAGAATTGAAAATGAATCTTGATGAAGAATCGGATGGGAGAGGGAGTGGGAAGTGTGATGGTTGCAGGTGGGAGGGTGGTTATGGAGGGAAAAAGCCACTATAATCCAAAAGCTGTACTTTGGAAATTTATATTTATTAAATAAAAGTTGAAAAAATAAAATAAAATGTGACGAAAAACAGTATCATGTGTGCAGTAATCAGGTTTTAATCAACTGTATTAAGTTAGGTAAAATAAACCTGTCTGGGAAAAAAGGGAGGAACACTGTGCATGAAATAAATGTAATACAGAACTGCAGAGGGGCTGGCACCTTGGCTCACTTGGTTAATCCTCCGCCTATGGTGCTGGCATCCCATATGGGCACCGGGTTCTAGTCCCGGTTGCTCCTCTTCCAGTCCAGCTCTCTGCTGTGGCCTGGGAGGGCAGTGGAGTTTGGCCCAAGTGCTTGGGTACCTGTAACCATGTGGGAGACCAAGAAAAGCACCTGGCTTCTGGCTTTGGATTGGCATAGCGCCGGCCATAGCGGCCATTTGGGGGGTGAACCAACGGAAGGAAGACCTTTCTCTGTCTCTCTCTCTAACTCTATCTGCCAAAAAAAATTTATTTAAAAATAAATTAAAAAAAAAGAACTGCAAAAAGGAAAAACAGAAAAACACTAAAAGGCAATAAATAAGGGAGGTGGGAACTCATAAAAAACAAAAACATTTCTACGTGTAGTAGTATTCTCATGTCATTTCGACCGGGCTACAGTCACCACTTATCCAATCACATAGGAATTAAGCTGTTGCTGTAAAGATATTTGTAGATGCGGTTAAAGTTCATAATTGGTCAAATTTAAATAAGGGAGATAATCTAAATAATTTTGGGTAAGCCTGATTCAATCCTTTGAAAAACCATAAAAGGGAAGCCAGTTTTCCGTAAAGAGGCAGGCATCCCACCGGCATCTTTGGATGATAACAGTTTCAGCTGTAGAGTTCCAGCCTACAGGCCCTGATGCTGCCCTAGGGAGGATGTACTCGCCTAGTTGTCCCCATAGTCATGTAAACAAACACCTTGCAACAATCCACTTACAGTATTCCTCATACCCATTCTGCTCCCCTGACCGAATGCCCTCTGATACCATATATGCATTACAACTGTTAGGTAAAACCTCTTATTAAATGTTTATGCCAGCATCGTTTTCAGTGACAAAGAACTAGCTGTAGTTCTATTGAGTAGAAAACCCCTGAGAACATGGAGTTTTTTCAATAAATAAATACACTTAAAATCAATTAAGAGAGTGTTGCATTACAGGGAGATTAAGCTTTCTATTCAAATATTTTAAACAAGACATTTTTGTTACCAGAAAATCATAACAAAGAAAATGTCCTTTAATTCATTTGAAGTAATATATGAACAATAATCAAGTAAGAAAATTACAGTAGAGACTTTTCAGCTCATTACCTCTCTAGGATTTTAGGTCTGTACCCAAAGTAATAGTTCAGCATTCTTAACATTTATTTATTCAATGAGAACCATTAATCATTCAATTTGAGTTGAAGTCTCTGTATTTGAAACTTGAACTACAGCTTTGAGATAGCAGTATATTTGAAGTCCGTCACTGCAGAATTTCTGTTCTTATTTCAATAAGCAATTCAGTTCTGTTCACACATTTATTAAATACTCATTAATTTCTAGGAATGTAAGTATTTTATGACTACGTTTTGATTATTTGCTTACTAAAATTTCAAATACAAAAATGAGTATCAACACTCAAATAAGTATGGCTATTAAGGAATGTTAGAAATGGGAAAATCATCTGTATTTATATTCTGAAAGCAAATTTCTCCCAATAACACTAAAATAAAACTGATTTTTTTAACTTAAGATATATTTTTCATTTGTAAACTAGAGGAAAGCATTCTTAATTCCCTTTCTAATGATATTCTGCTTCTAAAGTATTTACCACTAAACATGGGTAATTACAATTTAATGGATAGATGAGAGGGGGAAAAAGAACAAATTTCTCTAGCATTTATGATACAACCATAAATGATAAAATTAGAGAGGTATAAATAAGTGAACAGAGTGGGGGTGGAGAAGTGACAAAGAAAAAGAAACATAGAAAGAAGTAAGAAAGAGATTAGAGAGAATAAGTAAAATACAGAAACAATAGTAAGAAAAGTAGGAAAATGTCACTCAAGCAAAAAAGTTCTAAAATTTTTACTTCTGAAAAGATGTAATCATTCCACTAAGATCCAGAACCAGACAAGGATGCCCACTCTGCCCATTACTATAAAATATAGTCCTGGAAGTTTTCTAGAAGTTTAAACTAGAGCCATTAGGCAAGAAAAAATCAAAGGGATACAAATTGGAAAGGAGGATGTCAACCTATCCCTAATTGCAGATGACATGATTCTCTAAATAGGGGAACCAAAAGACTACACTCAGAGACTATTAGAATTTGTAAAAGAATTTGGTAAACTGGCAGGATATAAAATTAATAGACAAAATCAATAGCCTTTTTATACATAGACAATGGCACAGCTTAGAAAGAACTTCAAGATCATTCCCATCCACAACAGCCACAAAAATTAAATACTTCAGAATAAACTTAACCAAGGAGGTCAAAGATCTTTTTTGATGCCAATTACAAAATATTGATGAAAGAAATAGAAGACACAAAAACAGAAAAATTTTCCATGTTCACGGATTAAAAGAATTGATATAGTCAAAATGTCCATACTACTGAAACAATTTATAGATTCACTGTGATCCCAATCAAAATAACATGACATTCTTCTCAGATCTAGAAAAATATTATGCTAAAATTCATATGGAAGCACAAAGGACCCATAATAGCTAAATCAATCTTAAACAACAAAAACAAAGCTGGAGACATCACAATAACAGAACTCAAGACATACTGCAAGGCAATTATAATCAAAACAGAAAAAAAAATACTGTAGACCAATGGAACAGAATAGAAAACCTAGAAAAAAATCCACACATCTTCAACCAACTTATCTTTGACAAAGGAGCTAAATCAATCCCTGGGGCAAGGGCAATAAACAACAAATGTTGCTGGGAAAACTGAATCTCAGCATGTAGAAGCATGAAACAAGTCCCTACCTTACACCTTACACAAAATTCCACTCAAAATGCATCAAAGATCTAAATCTATAGCAAGATACCATCAAACTACTAGAGTACATTTGGAAAACCCTATAAGACATTGGCATAGGTGAAGACTTCTCAGGAAAGACCCCAGAAACACAGCCAATCAAACACCAAATTGACAAATGGGATTGCATCAAACTAAGAAACTTCTGCAATGTAAAGAAACATTCAGCAAAGTGAAGAGGCAACTGACAGAATGGGAGAAAATATTAGCAAACTATGCAGCTGATAAAGAGTTAACATCCAGAATCCACAAAGAGCTCAAGAAACTCAACAACAAAACAAATGATCCAGTTAAGAAATGAGCAAAGAACTCAAACAGCATTTTTCAAAAGAGGAAATTCAAATGGCCAATAAACACCCAAAAATGCTCAGGATTACTACCCATTTGGGAAACGCAAACTGAAACCGCAAGGAAGTTACACTTCACACCAATTAGAATTATTCTATACTGAAATCAACAAACAATATATGATGGTGAGGATGTGGGTATAAAGGTACCCTAATACACTTTTGGTGGGAATATAAACTGGTGCAGCCATTGTGTAAGACAATATGGAGGTACCTCCTGTCTTTGTTGCAGCTCAATTCACAATAGCTAAGATATGAAATCAACCCAGATGTCCATCAACTGATGACTGGATAAAGAAATTATGGCATATATACCTCATACTGTTTGCTTAAATCTTTATTCATGTAGAATTAACCTTATGAATATAAAGTAAACTGAAAATAGATCTTTGTAAAAAGTGAGAGTGGGAATAGGAGAGAGGGGAGGAAGAAGAGTAGGAGCATAGGTGGGAAGAAAGCTATGGTGAGAAGAATCACCATGTTCCTGTACCTGTATGTATGAAATACATGAAATTTGTATACCTTAAATAAAATTTTTAAAAATTGAAAAAAGAAAAATATCTTTACCTCTGTAGAGAAAAGTTTGTATGGTAACAAATCTTATAATTTTGTTTCATTCTTTCATTAACTATATAAGAGGAAGATTAACTGAAGTTTTGTTAAACTTAAGGCAAGAGCATTGACTATCCAAACTCAGATATATTTCCTTAATAACATTGGAAATCACAATAGGATACATTCACACTTCCCTTCTTAGAAGTCCAGGAGGGGTCTAACACTTCAGCTAGCATTCGCATGAAGAAATGGTGTGTTGGAGACCCAGAAGTCTACCAGTCCAGGCTATGCCTTTCAACATGTTCTTTAAAGAGTCCTTTTAATGCACATGATTAAACAAGTATGTATGTAACCTATCTATGCAATTAACTACCTCAGATCTTACCATGAACCTCTGAAATCAGATCTGTTCTCATCACAATGCTTACAATTTTGTTCTTTGTTCCTTGTAAACTAGCAGATTTTGTGCTAGAAATATTGATTTGCAGAAAATTTTGTGAAGCAAGAAAAATCAGCAGAATGATATCAAAAAGTCATAAGTATCCTTTTCTCTGATTATTCTCTCTCCTCATACCTCCTCTGGCATGAAGTACAGCCATATGTTCATTTCTCCCAATCAGAACATTTAATTCCTCCAACATCTGCCAAAAGAATACAGGGAATAAAGTCAGAAAAGTAGTAAGCACATATCCAGTTAGTTTAATGTAAACCCAAACATGGAAAACCTTCATAATAAAATCCCCTTTTGCTATGTTAATCTTTTTATCCTTGCCACCAATGAAGAATTTTACTCTTTTGGTATTACAAATCCTGGATGGTTTCCAAAAATTCCCTAATAAAAGAAATATGTCTCACAGCCCTAACCTACTTGTCAAGAATTAGGAACATTAAAAAAATTAAAGATTTATGTCTTAAACATGGTCTCCCTGCTAATTAATTTGATGTGTGTGTTACTTCCTTAGGCATATTTCACGTGGTGTTGTTTTATTGGAATCAGCATGCTGGGAATTCCCAGGTTTGTTTATCTCAAGCATTAGTTACTGTCATACAGAAAACTTCCTGTGGTTGTACTTACATGCCAATTTACAGTGCATTTAGAGAAGAAATATTTCTGTAATTAAAAGGGAGAGGGAGACACATTTTTGTTACTTAAGTGATCAACTAACAGTAGATACCAAAACAAGAGAGGGGGACAAAGGAAGTGGGGAAGATTGAAGGTTAGGAAGCACAATAATGAAAAACACTTCATGAACAGATACAGTCACACTTCTTCTCATCTCATTGGTATAACCATTTAGCTAAGCAATAATTTAATATTTTTGTTTCTATAAGTGAAGGAACTGATATGAGAAGAATAAAATAATTTGCACAGTGAGAACACTAGTATATGCCTAAGGGAACATTTAAGTTTTCTACTCCAATATCCATAGTATCACACTAGGCTACATCAGCTCACTTGCATTATTTTTCTGAATTTTACACCAATATCTCTACAGTCTGAATTATGCTTCAGCAAGTTGTAAGTGACTCTTAGCAAAGCATAAAAATGTTATTCTAAGCACTATCTTGTTACTTACACAATCTTGACATGTCACTAGGTAAAGATTCTTCCCACTTTTCTCTATTGTTTTGGTTTGTTTTAATTTTACTTCTGGTTGCTTTCACAAAAAAAGCATAACCCTGTAAAAAATCAGTTCTCACACATTTTTTGGCTTCATGACCCCTTCACAGCATTTAAATTTATTCAGAATCTCATAGATATTCTGTTTAAACAGACTATATTTTTATATAAATAGTATATCATAGATTAATTTTGAGAAACATTTAAAAGGTATCCTCATTAATATACTTTAAATACAACCCATTGATGCTACCATAAGTAAAATATTTTTATTATGAGAAACTATTTTTCAGAAAAATGATGAGAAAATAGATGATATTTTGCATTTCTGGCAAATCTTTCCATGTCTAGCATAATAAAATACAGCTGAATGTCATATATGCTTGTGCATTCAATCTGTTATGATCTTTTGTTGAGTCAAAGTATATAAACATAACTTGGCCTCACACAGATATGCACTTGGAAACAATAAAGTTATTTTATCAATCTGATTCAAATAATTATGGATAAGCTTTTTATTATGATACTAAGACTCAGTAAAGTGTAGCCACTTAAAAATTAGTTGCAATGAGGAATCAAACTATATTAAAGGAGGAGGCTTTATATTCTATGTAATTAAAATCCATTAGTCTGTCTTCAACAATAGATGGATTTTTAATCCATGAATGATTTTGTAATATTGTGCATCCATCACTGGGAAAATCCTGGCTCACTGAGTTATATGGATCTTACAAGTGTTGACACACTTCATCTCCCAATATCAAAGCATTACAATTGTTAGTTACAAGTCTTCATTCTATTTTTTATTAAACTCTCAAATTGTAACATTTGCAGCAACTATTGCTGAAAGCAACAGTCCCATATTATTCATTTGCAAGAAAATTCATCTGTCAAATATGCAAATCCAAACATAGTTTTCCTGCCATTCATTCAACTAAAAAACAATGTTCCACAAAAGAAGCGGCTCAGGCATCTTGCAACACAATTCACTACACAAATCCTTTAGCCCAAGACATGTATCACATTTTGATATGAGCAGAAGTGCTTATACATAGTTCCCATTCATCTCAGACTATAAATAAATCTCAAGGATTTAGATGAAACAAAATTAATATTTTATAGTGCTTCATCAATGATATTCTAAACTGTAAGTGTGTCTGTGATAAGCAACAGAATGCCTGCTAGTTAGTAAAATTTGGTGCTCTGTGATGACATGTGCTAAGCCAACAAGATTTTGCCGGCTGATATTTTTTCCCAAAAGTATAAATGCTAACACATTACAAGAGGCAAAGAATGTCTTGATACCTGTTAGTAAAACAAACCTTCCAAATGTGTCAAGAAGCCCAAACATTAGTAGACCACAGCTTGAGAATAAGTTTCTTGGGGGTGTAAAAATACTTTTAATCTGTCTTAGGTTATGAATGGCTCTTTTCTGACCTTGCAGATTTGATTGTCCCTTGCAAAAACCCGATGCAGTATATGAGGAGAAACCTCAATCAGTAGTATTACACAAAAAAGGAAAAGGTAAGGTAGGCGTTTCGCACAGCAGCTAGTTTGCCGCTGGGGATACACACATCACACATCAGAGTGCCTCGTTCAAGTAACAGCTTCACTTCTGATCCACTTTCCTGATGATGCACACTTTGAAGCAGCAAATAATGGTTCAAGTACTTCAGTCACTGCTACTCACATGGGAGACCTGAATTGAGTTCCAGGCTCCTGGATTCCACCTGGCTCAGCCCTGGGTTTTGCTGGTATTTGAAGAATAAGCTAGTGGATAGGAGATTTCTCTCCACCTCTCTCTCTCTGTCTCTCAACTAAAATGAAAACAAATTTTTAAAAAGGAAAAAAAAGTAACACTGTCCAAATAAATTTTGTCTATTAACTATCTGCCAGTAGACCAATAAAAAAGTAATTCAACAAACCACTATTTATTATACAATGGTTTTCCTCTTTTCTCTTTAATCCAATGAGGAAAGTTGTTGGGGAAAGAAATGGGAACCTTGATCTGATGCCAAGAGTACAAAGCAACACTAGCCCCTCCTTTTCCAGTGGCAGCTGTTTCTTATAACCAAGACACGTGTTTTGTTTTCTAAAATTATCGTGAAGACTAAGCAATGACTACAGATGCCTTTTGTACAGTTAGCATAGTTGTGTTTTTATTTGGTTTGGGGAGCTTTACCAGAAAAAGAGATCAAACACTGTTTAAAAGAATTGTTTGAAGTATATGGAAGAAAAGGTCAGAAAGCATTTTTATGATGTTAGGTCTCTTCTTTGGTACATACTACATAAAACTCAGGCAGACATTTACGTCTAACTACAGAGATTGATGAGTGACTGTGTGATCAAAACAGCATGAATTGGTGATGGTTTAATCAACCTTTCTCTGGAAATAATTAGCACTTTGGTTATATACAAAACAACCAAGCAACCCAAACCTCTGGTATGGCAATGTTGTAAAAAGACTATTTACATGGCATGACCATAATGGACAGAAAAAGATCTTCCAATAATCAAGTGCAGGGAATAAAACTAAGTTCTCCATTTGTTATTCATAGAGAGAATTTTAAACACAGGCCAAATAAAGAAAATAATGGACCAGTTCAGAACAGTTGAATTAACATTGTCCAATGAGAAATATAAACAGAAATCCTTCATAGGCATTCTAACAATTTCCTCAGGCTACAGGGGTATTTGCCACTCATTGCACTTCGCTTTGCCAACCTACACGTGGAAACAATGAGAGTTAATGTCAGAGTCCTATACCATATATGTTTCTGATCATTCAAGCTTTTAGTTTGGATATTTTTACCATCTTCATTTTCCTAAAGTACTATCTTCAATACATGTCTCTCAATAATAACTTATTATCTACCTAAAATTTCCTCTACTTGAAGTGTTTAGGTATCTGTCTTCCTTTGGGTCTGTGATTTTAAAGCTAATGACTATGCTTCTCTGCATCCCAGTACTTTGCACAATGTCCAGCATATAGCAGGTGCAACAGAGGTGTACATGTTGTATTGCATGAGGCTACAGATTGTCCAGTGCTGTTTTCCCAGTGCCTAGAGCTGTGCCAGCACTCAGTAGGTTCTGTTGACTGGATTGTACAATCATGATTAGTGGCCCCCCACTGAAAGATATATTAGTACTTTTTTCTGCATTTTTAAAATGCATTTTTCCTTACCATAACAACTACTCCAATGACTTTTGTGTTTACTGATGGATTGTGGCCAGGCCCTCTTCGAGAACCAGGGTCAATCCTTCGACATCAGAACTTTGATTTCACATTTCTCTTTGCAATTGTTGACTCTAATGACGCTGTCCACGCTAAACTGCCAAATCACAATCTCTAACTTTTTTTATTTTCATGTGAAGAAAAGGCAAACTCTATGTCCTTCATTCCTCACTTTCTTCATCTGTCAATAAAGTTATGAAAATTGAATAAGCCTTTTAA
This sequence comes from Oryctolagus cuniculus, assembly GCF_051225735.1. Lineage (NCBI taxonomy): Eukaryota > Metazoa > Chordata > Mammalia > Lagomorpha > Leporidae > Oryctolagus > Oryctolagus cuniculus. Next base: position 74,781,765 of record NC_142875.1, on the reverse strand, counting down.
GAAGAAAGAATGATGACAATATTGAGGAATAGAAGTAACTGCTGAAAATCAGAAATAGCCATAAAGGTCTTTGAAAAACAAATTGGATCAAATCAATGTAATTCACACCAGCTCATGAAAGGATGTTTTTCTGCCACTCTTGCTCCCCTCCCAGTTCTGACAAACATGTCCTAAAACATTTTGCTAACAGTGGGGATCAGAAAAAAAAATTCTAAGTGTGGTTCAGTTGCCCAGGCATGTAGTCTTCTGGTGCTTAGGCCTAACAATGTGTAATATGCATTACAGCCCAAAAGACTGGAATCCTACTCTCTCTATGATGGCAACTAGAAGAAAACTTCTCTATTAATGCACCACTAAAGTTTTGAGTCTCAATTAGAGTTTAGCTTAATATTAAAGTTGCAACAGTAACCATATTAAAATCATGATAAAATAATTTATGAAACTGTCACTAGACATTCAGGATTGTGTTCACTATGAAGATTTCAATTATGTAAATTAGAATCCAATGTACAATTGAACATGGCAATGAGAATATGACTTAATTTCCTTATTGTCATTCTTATATTCTCCAGATTGTGACAAGCTTTCTGTATAATTTCTACATGGTGGTGTTGATGTACTTTCTGTTATAATAAGGCAAGGCAATCGAATGCACACACACATAGATAATAAAAATGGAATCCAAACATAAATGCCTTATGAAAATTATATGTTAAAATTATTAGATAATTTAAAATTTTTTTGTTTATTTATTTAAAAAAGTAGAGAAGAGAAAAATGAAAGTGAACTCCCATCTGCTGGTTCACTCTCCAAATATCCACAATGGCTAGAGCTGTTCCAGGGCTAAAGCTGGGAGCCTGAAACGCATTTCAGTTCTCCCACATGAGTGGAAGGAACCCAGTCACTCAACCTGCACCTCTGTGTTCCAGACTCTGGCAAAAAGCTAGCATCAGGAACCAGAGCTGGGGATAAATCCCAGGCACTCCAGTGTGGGACATGGTGTCTACTGATATCTGGATCACAACTGCTATGAATAACAGTTGACTAAAGTTCTGCTATTTTGGTTCATGAAAACTAAGAACCTGAAAGAGCTTCTTCCAGGCCCAGATGCTGGTACCACCTTTTGTAAGGTTTATCTGCTTGCCTGATCCAAAGGCCTTGGCTGTCTCACAGCAGGAAAGCCACATCCACAGGCCCTGCACCTGGGTGGGAACACTTCAGGCCTGCAACTGAATGGGAGTGGGAATTCACAAGAACAAAATCAACACCAATCTGATAAACATGGCTCTTGTTTAAAAGTTGGAACATCTTTAAGACATTTATTTATATTCTGGAGTTCTCTTAGAGGGCAGATTTTGAATACCATGGAGAAGTTCAAGCACACACAAAATTCAAGAGACTGGCTCTCATTCTTCTTAGGGTGTGGAAATCAGTGAGTGTTTTAACTTTAACTTCTATTTATTAGCCTAACTTGGAGCCCAGTACTGTCCTCTTTCTCATAGAAGGCCATGACCTCATTTATCCATGCTCTTTTATCCTAAACAGCCCGACTTCACTCCCGTCTCATTATTAAACTGGCTTCCCCAAAGATATGAATTATCCTCTGTTAAATCCAATGATTGGCATTCATTCTTGTGTGTGATGTCACTGAACTGTTTCATTTCCTCTCCTGTTTCTGACCACATCGTCCCCATCTGCCTCTCACTTTTGTTTAAGGACTTATGTATTTGTTTGAAAGGCAGAGGGTGAGAGAGAAGAGAGATCAATCTTCCATCCACAGGCACTCCCTAAATGATCCCAATGCTCAGGACAGAGCCAGGCACCTCAAGCTCTACCTGGGTCTTCCATATGGGTGGTAAGGGCACAAAACTTGGGTCATCCTACTCTGCATTTCCACATGAACCAGCACGGAGCTGGTTTGGAAGCACAACAGCTAGGACCAGAACCGGTGCTCCAACACGGAATGCCGCTATAGCAGGTGTCAGTTTAGTTCACTATGCCAGCCCCTGCCCTTCAGTTTTAAATTGGGCCTTTGAGCGCATTGATTTCTTACCCTATCCTCCTATCTTCAGAGATATTATTCATTTTCCTGTCCTCAAAAGACTGATCAATATATGGTCAATTGCCAAATCCACATCTCCATCCTCCAAGTTCTATGTCTTTTACTGCAATGGACATTTCCACTTGTAACTTCAAACAAACTATTTTTCAGATTGGACTTTGTAACTTGATCACATCTAGCACTTGGCTTTTCATCTGTAATGTTTTTCTTATTTCTGCTTGTGATAGTACCTTTCCCAAAGTTACTGAAATACATTTGGTTCAAATATTAAATGTTACTTATCTTTCATCTTATTATATTGAATCTTATGAGGTTTCTATCTACATATGATTAAAATGGTTATATTTAGGGAACTTCATGACTCCTATCACAAAACTTCAAGCCTTTTTATTTTGAATGTATTTGAGAGAGGGAAAGAGTTTTCGATATGCTGGTTCACTTCCCAAGGGTCACAATGGCTGGGACTAGGCTAGACTGAAGTCAGAAACCGAAACTCAAACCAGGTATCCCAAGCAAGGTGGCAGGGACTCAAATACTTGAGTCATCATCTGTTATCTTGCAAGGTCTTTGGCAGAAAGCTGGATTCAGGAACTGAGTCAGGAGTCGAACCCAGGCTCTCTGATGAGATGCTGGCATCCTTCCTGCTGGGCCAGATACCTGCCTCTCCAGTCCTGCTGACCACAAACTATTTCAGGAGCCTCTTATTTTCTTACCTATTGTTCATTTTGAAGATCACTAAATTATTAATCTTTCTGAAACACATAGCTTTGATAATTATTTTCTAAAGTAAAACACACACACACACTCAAACACACTAAGTAATTCCTTCACTTTCTATACATGACCTTTACAATTGGCCCCCAAATGTGATTTTGCTGTCTCTGGTCCCTACTCTCCTACAAAGTCCCATGTCCCAATCAAACTGGTTTAAACATCTTCTCTCTCCCCTCGTTATTCAGACGTCTCCTCTCTTCCTTCAAAATCCCTCTCCCTAGAGATTAACTCAAACTTTATCTTTCCTTACTCTAGTGACATTTCCACTATCTTTTACTTTATCTCTACCAATTTTTGCTCATAAATTGTCTAAATGCTTTGAGAGTATGAAAAGATGCCTTTTATTGCTCTTTACTTCTTCATTAAGCAGACTATACAAACTTATCAACAGTATGTGATCGACAGAGAGGCACCATGGTTTCAGTGATTTCCTTCAATGATCTGTGCCTGGGCACAGATAGCATCACTTAATCCAGTTTTCTGAAAATAGCCCTCCTGCCCAGAGATGTAATTTCTTTTAAAATCGTTTTTAGCATTATTTGATTTCCTGCCAGTTAAGCTATCATGCCATTGTGAACTTATCTCCTGTGAAGACTCCTAGATTTCATCAGAATGAAACGTGATGAAGGATATAAAGATTTTCCACAGATTTTAAAATTTTTAAACCTGGATTTGAATTTCCTTGTGTCTCCAGCAATGAAATCTTAGAGCAGTGTATAGCAATATACCGCAGGATCAACTCAATGCGAACAGTTCAGTGACCACAGCTCAGCTGAGAAGCCTTGGTACTTGAATCCTGTCTTCCTGGGACCTCATAATCCATTATCCAAATATCCAGGCAAGAAAATGCTCTTTTGTCATCAAGTCATAATTGCCTGGTTCTCTCACTGCATGCTTGATTCATTTTAGAATATCCCTGATTTTTGTCTTCTCATGGATATAAATAAAATAATTCTCAGAGGCTCTACTGATCCCCTAGTGTCCTCTCTCCATGTTTCAGCTTTGCTACCAATCACTGAAATTTAATCCAAGATAATTTAAAAACAAATTGGACTTCATTTTTAGATTACTCCCTAAAAAGCAATTCAAAATCTTAAAGCTGTATCTCCTGAGAGATTTCTGTTACATTGCATATTTCCTTTTATTTCACAAAGAAAAAAAGCCCCAAAATGCATGCATTGTTTTTACTTTAAAATAATTTTGATATTAATAAGTAAAGGTAAAAATAATAAATAACTTCTATAAAATAGCATACTCCTTTTTGATGCTTTAGGTGATTTTCAAAGGCTTATAAAAAGAAGCCTACAGAATTAAACAATTGTTTAAATCATTAAATGATTTAATGAGGAAAAAATGAGTTCAGAACACTACTGAAGGATATGAGTAGGCAGAAAATTAAGTTCAACCAGGGATATTCAATCTTCAAATAGGACATACTTAGTTAAGTTGTGCAAGTATGTTATATGATAGCATCCATGGTCATTTGCTTTAAATTTTCAATTAAGGAAATAAAAGATATCATATATTTGTTAAAATGTACTATATTCATTAATTACTGTGCCATATGACTGAGTCATTATTTTAACTATAGTTAAAGATTAATTTTGGTTGTTCTTAAACTTTCCTTAAGTTATTTTTTTACTTTGTAATTAAGTGGAAAGATTATAGTTAAAGTTAATTTCTTTGCCAAATTAGGAAAGGAGGAAAATTGATGGCATCAAGCAGAAATATTTTCCTAACTCAATCATCTAAAAAATTAGGGAAAATGGAAGCCAAGATTCTGGATTCTTGATGTTTTAAATTATAGTCTCTGTTTCTCTTTATATTACCATAGATTACAAAGCTTTCTTAATAAATCATTCTCCTGTATTCAATGTGATATGTGTAGTAGTTGAAAAAGTTTTGCCTGATCAGTAGAAATTCACATGTTCATTATTCCTTTTTAAAGTAGTGATTCCTGTGTACTAAGTGGAATTAATACTAACTTTCAACTAAACATAATCCATTTCTACAGATCAAAAATTTAGTTTTGCTGCAATATTTTAACTTACATGAGAAATTCTTATTGGATGCCTACTATATGAAATTCTTTAATAATTCTGATATTATTTTGCAAGAAATCAAATATACAATAGGAATAATTTAATTTTATTTATGTAAGAGATCCCAATAAGCTCTGTCTTTCCATGTTTGTACTTTTGCATAATCCCTCCCACATAGTACCATGGTTGCAATAGAATATAGCAGAAGTATGGCCTTGTATAATAGAGAATCTGACCGTCTTTTAACTATGTGTCCTGGAAGGCAACTTTTAAACCCTTGGAATTTCTCAAAAGTTTAGAAGGTGGGCCCATCAGACCACACCAGAGCATAAAGGTGACTCACCCTGGGCCCTTAGATAGTTTCAAGATGAGGGCTGCTTATGCTATAAAGATCAGCCATGTCATCAGAAGTTTTATTTTTGAGTTATAAATCAGTCTGACTTCATAAAAGAAAAAGGAAGGCCAAGATTTAATTTATTCATATGGCCAATGGGGCGATTAACCTTGCCCACATAATGAAAACCTAACAAAAACCCTGCACACTTAACAGATTGGCTTCCTGGGAATTGATATGCATTGATGTATTTCTAGGGTGATGTGAGGCCACAGAGGCTTTGAATTTGAGACCTTTCCTTCTCTATACATTGTTTCATTTAGCTGTATCCTTTGCAATAAAACTGAAATCATAGAAATATTTCTTCTTAGTTCTGTGAGTATTCAAGAGATTTATTGAATCTCAAGAGGTAGATAGAACTCACAAATTTATAGATAATTGGTCAGAAGTGTCTTAGTGTGCTGTACATTGAGATTTAATGCTATAACTAGTACTCAAACAGTATTTTTCACTTTATGTTTCTGTGTGGGAGCAAACTGTTGAAATCCTTACTTAATGTATGCTAAACTGATCTTCTGTATATAAAGAGAATCGAAAATGAATCATGATGTGAATGGAAGGGGAGAGGGAGTGGGAAAGGGGAGGGTAATGGGTGGGAGGGACGTTATGGGGGGGAAGCCATTGTAATCCATAAGCTGTACTTTGGAAATTTATATTCATTAAATAAAAGTTAAAAAAAAATTGCAACTGGTATCTGAGGTTGAAGGCAACATTCTAGAAGACTGTACCCTTAATCTGTGAAATTTAACCAAGTTTGGGAACAGGGAGTCACAATTGCATATGGTGTGTCACTTCAAAGGGTAGATTATAAGAAACAGTGTAACTTCTGCCTATATCTCTTGGATCCTTCTCCTTGAAGGAAATTTGCTGCCCTGTTGTGAACAATCCTTTGGAGAATTCCATGGGAGTTAAATTAAGACCTGCACCAATAGCCATGGGAGTACAACTTTCATGAAATCAGATCTTTCAAGCCTCAAAGAAGTCCATAGATGATTGCCTCTTGACTGACATTTTGTTAGTAACCTCATCTGAGAAACTAGGCTAGGAAGTTAAATTAAGCCACTGTCAGATTTCAACCCACAAAAACCAAAGATGGCAAATGTGTGTTGTTTTCAGCCACTAAGTTTAGGGTAACTTTTGTGTAAAACATAAATAACTGATACAAAAAGTTGAACTTATTTGCACTTTATTTAAATATTCATATCTCTTGTTTTCCACTTGGTCTCAAAGAATATGTCATTGAGTTCATTTTGAGTTGATTTCATCATGTTTGTATAACTCCCCCATCAACAAGTGAAACAATGCCTCTTGACTCCAGTGTAGGCTTAACAATCCATAAATCTTAGTAGCCGAGATTGGAGGGTCTCACATGAGGAAGGTCAACATCCCCTATGCCCATATCCTAGGGCTAAATTCAGTCAGATGGCACCACCTAACTTCAAAGGATGTTGCAAAGTGTGCTTTTTCTATCTGAACAAGAGAAAATTTGAAATTTGTTGACAGTCATAGAATATTATTGAATATAGAGCAGAGCTATTTTCTTTAGAGTATACTGGCCAGTAGCCTCAAAGAATGTAAGTGACAACATCTCCCAACAAAAAGATACATAAATATTCATAATTTGAAGAGAATGGGTTGATTCAGTCATAGTAAACAAGAGCACAAGATATACCCATCTAGTGACTGTTAGCATCTATCTTGATGAAAAAGCTATGCTGTTCACACTTTCGCAAGACAAATACAACCAAATGCAAGGTTCTCTATTTCATAAAGTACCATGTTTTGGTGTTTTATGTCCTATCACACTAGGGGTATATATTTATATATACCTTGTGTGCAGAGGATTGAAGGATGTTCAAATCAATGAGGAAAAGATCAATTGCATACATACCCAGAGACACACATCTCTAGGTCGCATGTTCTGACCTAGGTTGCTTCCAAAGTGGGTAAATCAGTACCTAACTTCTCCGGTTCCTCTCATCTTTAGGCATAACCTTTACAGAACTTTCAGGCTTTACTGAGATCAAATACTAAGGCAGTGCTCATGAAGGCAGTCTGCATTCCAACAGGCTTAAGCACACCAATGTGCAACAGCAGGGTATAATTAAATCTTTCTTCTTAAGTATAAGCATGTCTCGTACCTGCACCATTTCTCACCCATCCATTCCCCTGCCAACACACACACACACACACACACACACACACTTTCTGTATCTACCCAGTCCATATACCTGGGTAGATACAGAATATATAGACACCCATATACATGGGTTGCTGCTTGCTTATGTCTCCATTTTGCAATTTAGAACTGAATGAAATTCTAGGCTGAAAATTCCATGTACTGTACCTAGGTTCTAATATCTTACTTGACTCTTGTTAAACTTAAATGAAATACGCTAGTTCTTCAGAAGCTTTAATTTGAACTAAAGTACTAGAAAAAGAAGTCTATGATGGATATATTTCTACTGCTTCTGCAACTGTGCATTATTGAATTCCTCATTTTACTAGCAGGCCATTAGGTGAAGTTGCAGCATTATCAGGGTGAAGCTGGCATGGATGTGACATAAAACAGACTGGTTATAATTAAGGTCTTAGAAAGGCTAAGTTAAATAGAAAACAAAAAACAAGCTTAAAATGATTGATTTTTAAAAGATTTAATTTTCATTCAATAGCAAAGAAAAAGAGGGGAGAGAGAGGGAGAAAGAGAAAGAGACACAGAGAGAGAGAGAGCTCTTGCATTCACAGATTCATTCCTCAAATTACCACAATGGCTGGGGCAGGGACAGGTAGAAGCAGGAGCCAGGCATCCATTCCAGTCTCCTACAAGAGTAGCAGGTGCTCCAGCACTTGGACCATCTTCCACTGCTTTCCCAGGTGCATTAGCAGGGAACTGGATCAGAAACTGAGTAGCTGGGAATTGATCAGGCACTGCTACGTGGATGCCTGTGTTGAGTGGTGGCTTTCCCCACTGAGCCACATTCAGAAGTCACTCTAATATTGTATTTTCACATATACTGGTCATAATGGCACAATAAAATGAAGAAAATGAAAACATATAATATGAATATGTAAAAGTAGATTATTTTGGAAAAGAGAAAGACAACATGTAATAATCCAAATCACCTTAAATCATTCTCCATATGTACTCATTTTTTAGTCCCTAGGAATACAAAAGAAAGAAAAACAACATAAAACAAAATAAATTTTGTGTGTATGTATGTCTGGGCCTCACCCAGAACCTACAATTTATACTCTAAGTAGAAGTTAAAAGTTGGGGCCAACACTGTGACATAGCAGGTAAAGCTGCTACCTACAGTGCCAGCATCCCATATGGGCACCGTTTTGTGTCCTGGCTGCTCCACTTCCTATCCAGCTCTCTGCTATGGCCTGGGAAAGCAGTAGAAGATGGCCCAAGTCCTTGGGTCCCTGCACCCACGTGGGAGACCCAGAAGAAGCTCCTGACTCCTGGCTTCAGATCAGTGCAGCTCTAGCCATTGTGGCCATCTGGGCATCTGAGGAGTAGACCAGCAGATGGAAGACCTCTTTCTCTTTCTCTCTCTCTCCCTCTCCCTCTCCCTCTCCCTCTCCCTCTCCCTCTCCCTCTCCCTCTCCCTCTCTCTCCCTCTCTCTCCCTCTCTCTCTCTGCCTCTGCCTTTCAAATAAAATAAAATAAATCTTTAAAAAAAAAGTTAAGAGTCAATGTTGTGATTCTTCACCCCACACTCTAGAAAGACTAACCAAAAATCCAGATTCTTCTTTTCCTATAACTGCAGAGCTACCTTGAATTTTGATCACAACAATAACAAGACTGAAGTTCCCATGTTATATTACCTTCATGAAAAACAGGTGAGGACAAGGGTGGCGAATGGAAAAAATGTGCACTAACAAGCACTTTAATTGCCTTCCTTTAAATCTTGATTCATCTTGACTTTCCAAATCTGGAAACTCAGCATCTTATTCTGAGCTCTGCTTTTTAACATTGGATAGATTAGTGAAAGAAACTTTAAAAGTAAAGTAAAATAGTCTTACGTTCTGACCTCTTCCATAAGGAGCTCTCAAAATATGCTTCAAAAACTACAGGCATGTAATATTTTTCTTTCTATTCTTTCTGGAAGAAGAGAGCAGAGGGCGGAAGTTTCCATTTTTCTCTTTTCCAAGCACTCTATTTTCTCTGCCAACCATGCTTAGGGAAGAAAGGGGGTTGATTACAAAATCAGTTCCAATTCCTCTTCTTACTATGAGAGTTGGTATGAATCACTGAACTGAAGAGCTGGGCAGGACCCCAGCTGGTTGCAGCCAGTAACTCTTACAGCTTGAGATTAAAAAGCAAGCTGACACAGAAAAACCTAGGCAAAGCAAGTTTAACCTTTTTCTTTCTGGAAGTGATACAAAAATCAATTTTGTCTCGTATCAAAGCTTAGATGAGAAGTTTTCTCAATGAGAATATATGAAAAATACTTTTTTCTTATTGCAAGTGTCAACTCTAGATTAAAATCTTGACAGTTTTGAGCAACTTGCATTGTAGAGGGCTCTCACAACATGAACAATTGGCTTTCCATATCTACAGGTTCTATACCTACAGATTAAACCAAGAGTAGATTGAACATATTAAAAACGTATTTTAAAAATTGCATTTGTGCTGAATACTGTTGGAACATTTTTCCCCTGACATTATTCCCTGATCAATGCAGTATAAGGTTATTTACATTGTATTCAGTATTAAAAGTAATTTGGACATGATTTAAACTATACAGGGAGGGGATGGCGCTGTGGCACAACGGGTTAACGCTCTGACCTGAAGCTCTGGCATCCCATATGGGTGCCGGTTCAAGACCCAGCTGCTCCACTTCCAATACAGCTCTCTGTTATGGCCTAGGAAAGCAGTAGAAGATGGCCCAAGTCCTTGGGCCCCAGCACCCATGTGGGAGACCTGGAGGAAGCTCCTGAGTCCTGGCTTCGGATCAGCATAGCTCCGGCCGTTGTGGCCAACTGGGGAATGAACCATCAGATGGAAGACCTATCTCTCTCTCTCTCTGCGTCTCTTCTCTCTGTGTAACTCTGACTATCAAATAAATAAATAAATCCTTAAAAAATAAACTATACAGGGAGATGGACATAGTTTATACACAAACGCTACACTATTTTTCTTATGAGGGACTTGGGTTTCCATGACTTTTGCTGTTTGCAAGGTATCCTAGAATCTATCTCAAATACATGCCAAAGGATAACTCTTTTTGCTTTTCATAGTTTGCTTGTGATTTTACCTGAGTAGCATAAAATGTAAGTCAAACATGCAAGTGGCAACTACAGAGTGAAATTCATTCAATCAAAAATTTTGAGCACTGTGTGTCTGACACTTGTTGAGGTTCTTGGAACAGAAAGATAAGACAGACAAAAGGAGCTTGATTTTGTTTTTGTGATCTCTAAGACTTTCATCTCATTTCTTTCCATTCAGAGGCTTAATTCCTATGATGACATCCCAGAGAAGGATTTCCCTTCCTCTGAAGACTTACCCCTTCCCTCTTTCAAAGAAATCTGGAGTATAAGTTTTTTCATAATACCCTGGGACAAGATCAACTTCCTTTGGGCTTCCACCCTGGAATGCTGTGTAGAGTAAGAGGTAAAACTGGCTGGGCTTTCAGCTTCTAAAATGATGCAAACCGATTCCACTTCCCCCATAGAATAAGAGAAACAATTGTCCTCTTGCCCAGGTGTATGTATGGTCCAAAGATGGGATGGAGGCATAAACTCTAACTGATCTTTCCATCTCACACTATCCTGTATCCTTGGATAGTGGCAGACCTTCTTCATGTCCCCCATGGCATTTCTCACACTCATGTATTTGCTTCTTCTTACCTCATGTTCCAACTCTCTCTAAAAGACATACTAAATGTCCTGCAATCCCTGTAACACCTGCAGGACACATATAAGAACAGGCTGCAGGTCAGCACTTTTCTGTTACGGATGCTGTTTAGCTTTGCCCAGTACAAGAAGTTAGCTGCTCCGGTTTATGAACGGATGATATTGTCACGTCTCACTTTCAATACCAATAGGGTTTTTTGCTTGCTTTTTTCTTTGTTTGGATTAATTCAGAATGTGAGAAAGTCAATAACAAGAATTTGTTAATAAAACTAAATACAATTCTTTTTTAGAGCTGTAATAAATTCCTTTTATAAACAAAATTTTAACTGAAAAGCCACAGTAGATGGAAAAAAGAACGGATAATACTTGGTAAAATCCAGTGACATCTACAATAGTTTCACAGCACATTTAAGCATTCTAGGGTTTTATATCTTCACCTGCCTTCCATTTCTTAGTTGCTTCTTATAAAATTGCCAATTATGAACAAAAGTTTGACCTCAAACCTAGTCCTGAATTTGAGAGCCAGGAAAAGTAAAACAGTCTAAATTGCTATCTCAATAATATACTCTTAATTCAGAAAAAGAAATGGCTATGTTTAAAACACAATGCCCAACTAAATGAAAAAAAAATAAGCAGCATTTTGTAATTACATGTAATAGTCATTATACGGGAAGTGTGTTTTAGGATATCTACAATGTACTTGCTCTGTGAGTCTCTAACAATTAAACGGACTTGCATTACCAAAAGTAAAAGGACAACATAAGGGGCACACATTTACAATAATGCTGGTTTTAAAAAGCAGTAAAGCAAAAAAAATACATCAAATAGCACATCTTACAAGAACCTCCACTGAACTACCAATGGCTTCTATGCAATGTGCTTCTTTTCCATAATTGTACTACCAACTACCAAGAAAGAAAAGGTGAAATTAAAAGTAACAGTATTGAACTGAATTGTTTGAAGCCAGTGCCCTAGATGTGGGGAAAAGTGCATTTAGTTCAGCAGCAATATAGCACAGTGTGAAGATACTGTGCTTAGACACAAATATTCCAGAACTGAAAGATGTACCAGGCAAGTCAAGAAATAAAACCATAGTACACTGTTAAATAACCTGGAAACGTATATACATTGCAGTTTTCAAAGAAAGACATTCATTTCATTGTACAAGGATAGGGAGAAATCCTTAAAGTTACCCATTGTAGTTTATGATAATAAATACATATATACATAAGACTAAATACAATTCTTTAATTCAACAATATTCATTAGCACTATATGCCAGGCACTTTTCTGGAACAAACAGAAAAAAAATTTTCTCAAGAGAGAATTTATATCTGTGAAATGTGCACACACACACACACACACAGACATACCCACACATATTTATATATAACACCAGCATAGACAGTATGGGTCTTATGCATTGATGGTGTCTTTAACAAGAAAGGAGGGAACAGAAGGAAGCAGTATTTACCTAATCGGTACTCCATGTCAGGCACTATACTGGTTACCTCTTTCAATTCTCACAACTACCTGATTGACATGAGCAAATTAGGAACTTAAGATATAACAGAGGTAAGTCATAGAAAATCAAGTTTCTTTTATTTCCATAACTCCCCAGTGCCTCCTACAAAGGAATGCAATTTTCAATGAACAGATTGGTCTTTGACATAAATTTAGAATAGCATAAGGAATATCATATGAGAATAAGTTAGTAGTGCCCTGGAAGTCAGAGTTCCTCCCTTTTCTGCCACCTTCTGCTTCCATACTCCTGTTTTCTTATATGAACGTCCAAGTCCCCAGAAACCAAAACTGAGAAATTAATAACAATCACTAACTTTTCTCAGTACTTTAAAATACACAGTAATTCACCTTTCCAATTCCTCTTAAATCTCTTCACCTAAAAACCTTTTTCTGAAAATATCTATCCTTGATACCCTTTTCTGACTTGACTCACTTATAATTTTTCATCTGAAGTAATGAAATCTCTCCATTGCACTATGAAGCAGTGTCCTCCTCCCCTAGTCACTAATGCCAAAATTGTACTCCTCTGAAACTCTGCATGAGTCCTCACTCATTGAACATGAGTGCCCAAAACAGCAGAAAGAAAGATTAAGTAAAGGACATATTTCAAAATAACTAGAGGAGACTGAAGATTCACACACATAGAAATGATTATTGTTTTAGGAGATGAAAATCATATTACCTCTCATTTGATTATAACATTATAAATATGTATCTGGTTACCATATTATACTGCATAAATATGTATATATATCATGTTGATAAGAAGATATTAATAATAAAATAATATTTTCATCAATCACATGAAGAAAACAATGTGCAAAAATATTTTCTTTATGTGTGATTTATAGAATCTGTTCTTAAAAATCTATACATCATTGCACTTCCCCATACGTGTGCAAAAAGCTTTACTAAAATTAAGAACAGTAGGATACTGAGAGCAACTTGTGTTTCTTCTATAACACTAATAACATTTGTAATTTGCTTTATATCATTTTTCTTGAACAAAGTTGTAAGGTCTACAGCAGTGAGCATGTGCTTTGCTTGGTTCTTTGGTTTGGCTTGACTTTAATTCAGAAAACTCATGGAAAAAACAGAATTAAAATTTTATTTAGCACCAAAAAATTTTGAAATCCATGTATACTTTTTTATTTTTAACTTTTATTTAATGAATATAAATTTTCGAAGTACAGCTTATGGATTACAATGGCTTCCCCCCCCCCATAACGTCCCTCCCACCCGCAACCCTCACCTTTCCCACTCCCTCTCCCCTTCCATTCACATCAAGATTCATTTTCGATTCTCTTTATATACAGAAGATCAGTTTAGCATACATTAAGTAAGGATTTCAACAGTTTGCTCCCACACAGAAACATAAAGTGAAAAATACTGTTTGAGTACTAGTTACAGCATTAAATCTCAATGTACAGCACACCAAGTATACTTTTTTTTGTAATATGCATTTTCCATTAAATTTTTGAACACCATTCATGGGCACTCAGAACCTGACACACCTGAATGAATGAATGATGCTAACTTAAGATTGATTTCTGAAAACAAGAACTGGCTTTGTAACTAGTGAACTGGAAGTAAACCAACAATTAATGGACAAAGATTTACTGCATCCCATACATTGTGTGGTACAGCTGTATTTTGTTTCCCTTTAGAAACATGTGTCTTTTGCAAGCTGTCAACATTGCTTTTCCTCAGACTAAGGTTGAAAGAGACATGCAGGGGGTGGACAGACAATTATTGTACTTTACATGTTCAAACGTGATGGTGTATCATTGTTTTGTTTGCATAATAAAATCTAAGACTGAATTATGTCAAATATGTATGAATGGTATTTTGCCTGCAGTGGTATCAGAAAGTTTGATTCTTCAAACCCCTGAAATTCAAAGACATACACTGCCACCCACCAAGCGATGTAGAGACTGTTCTGATTTTGTGACAAAGCAACAGATTTGAAGTTTAACTTTAAGCATCAAGGAAAAAAAATACTTAAGAATAAATTTAACCAAGAAAGTGAAAGATAAAAACACTGAAAATTAGAAAAAATGTTCATGAAAGAAATTTAAAAAGAAATATCTAGAAAAACATCTATCTATTGGAAGAATAAATATTATCAAAATGTCTGTTCTGGGGCCAGCACTGTGGCATAAAAGATAAAGCTGCTGCCTCCAGTGCTGGCATCCCTTATGGGCACTGGTTTGAGTTTCTGCTGCTCCACTTCAGATCCCTGTTACTATGCCTGGGAAGGCAGTGAAGGATAGCCCAAATCCTTGGGCCCCTGAACCCACATGGGTTCTGCTGCTTTCCCAGTTCGTAGCATAGAGCTGGATCAGAAGTGGAGCATCCGGGTCTTGAACCGGCACCCACATGGGATGCCGACAAGGGCAGGCGGTGGCTTTACTCGTTACGCCACAGCGCCAGTCCCTTGGTGCTTACATCTTATATCAGAGTGCATAGATTCAAGTCCTGCCTCCATTCCCAGTTCCTGCTTCCTGCAAATTTTCACCCTAATGGACAGCAGATGATGGCTCAAGTAGTTCAGTCCCAACCACTCACATGGGAAGAGGTTGGTTGGTTGAGTTCCTGGCTCCAGCTTTCCACCTGGCATGGACGCAGCTGCTGTAGGCATTTGGGAGTGAATCAACAAATAGGAGGTCTCTGTCTGTCTGCTTCTGTTTCCTTTCTTTCAAATAAATAACATAATATAATTAATTTCAAAAATAAAGAGATTTTAGGATTAAGTAATCAAAAGGAAAACCCTCACTTTATTTTTAAATGCAAATTGTACAGCAGTAATCAAGACACAGGAAACAAAAAACCAAGAACATAGAAACATGTTATCCCATCATGGGATAAATATCATCTGGGAACTTTAAAATCTATATTCTTAGAAAAATACAACTAGTTCTGTAGCCATGGTAATGAGTGGCCACTAGAACTTGTTTAAGTTCAGTTTAATCAATGATAAGTTGCCTCAGGGAACACTTTTCTGCAAGCCAGCAATCAGTAACAGCTCCTCATCAATCAGGAATCAAACAGGCAGGAACAGGCTCAGACTGAGTCCTCTAAATTTGCCTTTAAGTATCAACCAATCCAGAGTAATCACTTCTGAATAACTATGTCTCTACAGATGATGCCAGCTGACTTCTGAAAATCTGCCAAACTCTACACACTGTTCTCCTCCAAACCGCGTCAACAATCTGCACTCCTCAGACAGATGGTGCCTAAGCAACCTAATTCTCCATTACTATAGCAAACAACAAACTCATCCCACTTGTTGAATAAATATGAGAATTTATGCAGGCTTGCGTTGGAGAATGGATGGATGGAAGGATGGGTGGGTGAATGTGTGCATGGTTGGGAAGAAAGGTAAATAGATGAATGAGTTGGTGAAAGACAGAATCATACTAGTACCTGGAATGTTATGGGAGATGACACTCTAGGTGAAGAATCAAAGGTTTCATAGAGGATACAAATAGCAAAGGTAATTAAAAGATCCTTTATAAAGCAATAATGATTATATGTGAGACAATGACAAAGATTCTGAAAATAACTGGAAGTAAATTTTGATGGGGTTCTTACCTAGTTTTCCTAGAGGATAAAAGAGGATAATTCAGAATTAATAGTTCAATGAAATATAATCAAATTTGTGCCCTTCTTCATGTGTGACCTAAAGAAATTCAGGTTACTGTTAAAGTCAATAAGCCATCACCAACCCATATAGAGAGTTGAGTTTGGAAGTCATACTTGAACATTTTATTTTATTCAGCTGAAGTTGTCTTAGATTCAATTTCATGAAAACAGCCCAAGATAGAGATTCTTATTTAAGTAAACTATTGGGAAATAGTTCAGGAAGTTCAAAGTGAGGTAAACAGGATAGTGCAGGAGAATAAAGTTAAGCAACAATGTAGTCTTAACTATAGATTAGCCTCAGTGTAAACAGAGGATGTAGTTCTGAAGCATTAATTACTCTGAAGTGTGGTCCCACTTTGAGGCAAGGAGCTGAGAATTTGAGTCATTGGCTTCGGTTTGATACTGATTGAATACAGGGGTCTTATCCTCCACATTCAGATAGCTCCTCTTAAAAGAGAGAAGTTTGGGACTGGCACTGTGGCGTAGCAGGTAAAGCCGCCGCCTGCAGTGCCAGGATCCCACATGGTGCCATTTTGAGTCCTGGCTGCTCCACTTCCCATCCAGCTCTCTGCTACAATCTGGGAAAGCAGTAGAAGATGGTCCATGTCCTTGGGTCCCTGCACCCACATGCGAGACCCAGAAGAAACTCCTGGATCCTGGCTTCAGATTGGCACAGCTCTGGCTGTTGCGGCCAACTGGAGAATGAACCAGCAGCAGATGAAAGACCTCTCTCTCTGCTTCTCTCTGTGTAACTCTGACTTTCAACTAAATAATAAAATAAACTTTAAAAAAAGTGAGAAATTCTATGAGAAGGGAGAAGATGTGAGTGGTATCAATCAATGTTCACAGCAGGTGGGAGATGGGTGTACCTTTGAGATCTGTAAAAGGCAACAACGGCATTTCCTGTGCAAGTCCAGGGCGGAGTTTCTCAATTGCACCAGTATTGTCTTTTGGGGCCAGAAAATTCGTTATTATCCAGAGGACATCCTGTACATTGCAGTTAAGCAGCACCCCTGGCCTTCACTTATTGATACAAGTAGCATTATTCCTTCTCCCTCCTCCTGGTTGTCAGAGCCACAAGTGTCTCCAAATATTGCCAAATGTCCCTTGGGAGCCAAATTACCCCTGGTACAGAACAAATGATCAGGTTCAAGAAGCATCGGTGAGGGTCAATTAAGTTCTGCACCCACAATGTTCACTGGTCATGTTCACTGATCAGAGTCTGTGGATAATTTTCTGAATTGTGAAATAAGGAAAGGAGTTTCTAAAAGAAAGAATTCATGGTTAACTCTCCAGTAAGAGTCATATCAATGATAACATTCATTCAGAGCACAAAAATATGCACCTTTTCATTGTTTTAAGTGCAAAGGTAAATGCCTCTAACTCAATGTAATGCATTTCCTCCTAAAACTTACAGTGTTTTTCAAGTCGTGGTGAACCCACTACTATGGGAATTTCTGGCAGTGAAAATTATCATACGCGTTTTTTTTTTTTTTTTTTTTTTACCGGGATCAAACAAGAGCTGGCTCTGAACTTCCGGGGTGGCTGGGATCAGCTCTTCAGTACCCACAGGAGCCACTCAGTTTATGGCTTCATTTGCCCAAAAATACACCGTCAGAGGCCTCAGATTCTTTCGAAAAATCACCAGACATACGAATGCGAACGTCCCCACCCCTCCACCACCCCGTGGGTCCTTCCAGAAATTCCAGAATAAAAATGGCCAGGCTGCCCCACCTGGGGCCTCTCCCGTCAGGGCTGCGGTCCTGATGTGATGACGGTGACGGCCCAGTGCGGCCGCCGCGCACGCTGCGTCACGTAATTGCACAGCAGGAGTTCTGCTTCCGGGCAGTCTTGTAGAAGGCGTTAGACTGTGTTCCCAGCACTTCCGACTTGGACACCAGGTCATCCAGCTTCTCCCCTCGCTCTAACAGAGACTCCATGGTGTTGTGCAGAATGATTTTGGTCTCGTCTAGTTCCGCTTGTACCTTAGTCATGGGGTCTGCTTCTCGAGGGTTCTGGTATCTGCTGAGGTGACCGTCCAGCGCCGTGTACTGTATTGTGGCAGGGGACCCCACCGGCCACTCTATCCTGTCGACCTGCTTGGAGAACTCGTCCAGTACCTTCTCCAGCAGGGTGAAGGCGACCCGGGACGGGTACTCACTGTCAGCAATGACCACACCCGCGAGACTGTCATTCCGGACATAGACATGGCACAGATACTCTTGCTCTTTGACGGAAGCTCTGCTGCCTTTGGCCGAGCGCTCCACAATCAGCTGACTTGTGAAGGTCATGAACTCCTGGACGCTGGCCCTCTGGAAGAAGCTGAAGGAAGGCACGTTGTACGCGGCTTTGAGCAGCACCACCTTGGCCTCGCCTTTGTAGAGGACGCGGAGGCTGTACAGATTCATGGCGCCGCGCCCCTGCGCCCCCCGCCTGGCCACGGGGCCGGTTCGCAGGGAGTAGCACGGCCGCCTCCGGGGCTCCCCACCGCCGCCCGCCGGCCTCCCGGCTGACCAAGCCGCCGGAGCCATCATAAGCTCTTATTCTTAAAACTGGGAAAGTGAAACAAATCCAGTTTTCCCAAAAACTGATTCAGAACAGGAATTATAGCTAGATAGAACTTGAGCAAAGCTCAGAAAAATTGGGGTCTAGCAAACAAAGCTTAAAGTAGGACATTAGTATATGAGAAAGGAAGAGAGAGAGAACCAGCTGTAGTGATTCAAAAAGAATCTGAAAATATTCTCTAAGGTATTTCTTCTGTGTTTAGGAGCTCAGCAGGGTGCATGTCAAGTGAAGCTCCAGCAGTAACAATCTGAATCAGTCAGGTGGACTTAGGTGCATCAGCGAAAAGCCCTTCCCTCCTTCCCTCCTACTGATAAATATAGATGAATCTTTTCTTCCTTGCTCAGTTGACATTTCACTCTTACTGTTGAAGTTTCTTGCCCAGCTCTCTCTATAGGCAGAGATGAGGTTTACCTCTACTCTTCCTCCATGCACTCAGAGCCTGGTCCTGTTAGAATATTTACCATATTGTTTGTTCACTGCTGTTTGGCTTGCCAGTCTCCCTAGTGAAATGGTATGCTTGTTAAACTGGGGATTTGTGTTTTTATCTTTGACTTAGGCATCTAAATCACATATACAGTAATCATTGGACAGAATTTCTGTGAGTGCTTGCTATGAATTAGAGCAAATGAGTACTTGCTTAGTCCTGTGTTATATACCTCACTCATAATATGCTTTTGTATCTTCATGTATAATAAGGAGAGATGACATTTCCCCATCTAGTCTCAAAAAAGGCTGGGTTACTTCTCATGTCTTTGAGAAGAGCAAGTCACCCTGTAACCTTAAGGGTTTCTACACCCCTGCGATGGGCTCTGGATAAATCTTTCTCCCAAGAAAAATAGAACTGTGATGGATTTTTTTGTCTCATAAACTCAGTATGGGCCTGAGCTGTTGGAATTTAAATTAGGCTGGGGAAGGACAAGCACAGTGTTCAGAGTCATTGCCCCTGTGATTACCCTTATATATGTTATATAGGACTCTGCTGATGAGTCACCTACAAAGAATGCCACCAGCAAAGTGGAATATTTTATTCAAAATACTTCTATTGCACTGCCTGATTTTATTGTTAGTTTTTAAGAATTTATGTTAGTTAGGGCCTTTACACCTCATAAAATGATTGGAAGCTAGATTTTTTTCTAATATTATAAAAATTCAATGTTTCATTTCAGTAACATTTGAAAAAGAAATGATTGTGTTATATTGGAGGAGTCAAATTCATTCTGATATTCCCATGGTTGTTTTTCTTTATTCATATCACCAATATTACAGACATAAAACACATTCCAAGAAAGAAATCATGTTTAGAATCTTCTTTCATTTGGAGACAAGAATTAGTTCTTTTAATAGCCTGGTTTTCCCCCAGCTAATATTATCTAGAACACTTGTGAAATACATTGATATTTATAGGTGTCATACACCAGTATTTTCAGTGACATGAACTCTCCAGTGACATCATAGTAATAAAAATAAGAAAAGCTTTATAAAACTTTTAAATAATTCTACATATTATGAATTTCCATTATTCCTTTAACTCTCTCCTGCAGGGGCCAGCATTGTCTAGGAACACCATGATACACTGTGAGTACTATGAACTAAACACTCCGCAGAGCACCAAGAATGAGCAGCTACAGTCAGATATTCCACCATGACCAGGAGGAAAAATTAGCCTTCCCATTACATTATATGTTTATAACAATGTAACTATGAAAGCAATGTATTTCTGGATAAAACATACAATTCGAGAACATATTTTCTTTCCTGAATTAAGACTCATTCAGCTTAACCACATATAATTATAAAAATCACCCACCCAGACAGTAAAGCTGTTCTCAAATACACAGACAGATATCAACATGTAGGACTCTTAAGGCATTAAGAATAATAAGCAGGAGTGTGCCAAACAATCTTTTCTCGCTACATAATTAAAAGAAGGTTACTTCTAGAATCTAAGTGATAAGATATGCATTTTAAAATATTGTAATTACATTATTCTAAAGTCTAAAATAATTGAGCAAAGATCAGGAAGAAAAACACTCACTGGAGTTTGAGACCTTGCAGCTATTCTCCATAACCAGGGGCCAGTTTGAGCATCTTTGAGCATAATAGTTTCATACCAGGAATGGATCAAAGAAACTTAACTGCATGGCAGGTAACAGTATTGCTCTCCTTCATTTGATGATAAAATAGTACATGTAGGTGGGTGTGTACACACTTAGATTAATGCATACTGTTTGGGAAAAAATGGAGACAAAATTCTCTTGTTTAGATCATATAGTTCCAATTTTCTGGGCCCATAGTTCTGGCATATTAGAGCTCTGACAGTTCCACTTATGTTCCTTGTGAAATCAGTTTTCTAGCCTTCAAGTTATAAACCATACGTCTTGGGGCTAGCATTTTGACATAGCGTATCAAGCTGCTGCCTGCAACACCAGCGTTCCATATGGGAGCCAATTCCGTCTGGCTGGCCCACTTTTTTTTTTTTAATCTGATTTTTATTTTTTTTTTATTTAATGAGCATAAATTTCCAAAGTACAGCTTATGGATTACAATAGCTTCCTCCCCCCCGTAACTTCCCTCCCACCCACAACGCTCCCCTCTCCCACTCCCTCTCCCCTTCCCCTTCACATCACGATTAATTTTCAATTATCTTTATATACAGAAGATCAATTTAGCGTATGTTAAGTAAAGATTTCCACATTTTGCTCCCACACAGAAACACAAAGTGTAAAATACTGAGTACTAGTTATAGCACTAATTAAACACCTAAGAGTAATTGTGTATTAATTACAGAGTTCAACCAATAGTTTTAAGTAGAATATAAAATGCATCTTTTGTATTGTGGCTTCCCCCCTGACCTCCCTCCCTCCCGTGACCCTCCCCTCACCCACTCCCTCTCCCATCCCGCCCTTCATCACATTTCATTTTCAATTACCTTCATATACTGAAGATCAACTTAGTATATACTAAGCAGGGATTTCAACAGGTTGCACTCACACAACCGAACCAGGTATAGGGTATTGTTCGACTAGTAGTGTTGTTTTTGAGTTTCATAGTTAAACATATTAGAGACAGAGATCCTGCATGGGGAGCATGAACCCAGTGACTCCCGTTGTTGAGTTAACAATTGCTGGCCCACTTCTGACTCAGCTCCCTGCTAATGCACCTGGGAAAACAGCAGAAGATGGACCAAGACCTTGGACCCCTGCACTTATATAGGAGACCCAGATGAAGCTGGTGGCTCCTGACTTCAGCCTCAATATAGCAGCCATTTGGGGAGTGAACTGACAAATTGAAGATCTCTCTCTCTCTCCCTTTCTCTCTCATCTTTCTCTCTCTTTGTAACTCAGCCTCTCAAATGAATAAATACATATTTTAAAAAACCATAAATTGGCCAGCGCCACGGCTCAATAGGTTAATCCTCCGCCTGCGGCGCCAGCACACCGGGTTCTAGTCCCTGTCAGGGCGCCAGATTCTTTCCCAGTTGCTCCTCTTCCAGTCCAGCTCTCTGCAGTGGCCCAGGAAAGCAGTGGAGGATGGCCCAGGTCCTTGGGCCCTGCACCCACATGGGAGACCAGGAGAAGCACCTGGCTCCTGGCTTCAGATCAGCGCGGTGCGCCGGTCACAGTGCGCTAGCCGCGATGGCCATTGCGGGGTGAACCGACGGAAAAAAGGAAGACCTTTCTCTCTGTCTCTCTCTCTCTCACTGTCCACTCTGCCTATCAAAAAAAAAAAAAAAGCTATAATCTGTCTTTTTGTTTATGGCATAGTACCTGATTTATAATAAACAAATAATAATTATATGTATTTGTGGGATACAATATGAAGTTTTGACACATGTGTACATATACAGTCATTTTCAAAAACCATATGGAAGGTTCTCAAAAAACCAATGCACAAATAGCTAAAATATGGAATCAACTCAAATGTCCATCATCTGAAGACTGGATTAAGAAATTAGGGGAAATGCACTCCTTGGAACTTATCCAAAAGGAATTAAACTGGAAAAAAAAAAGAGCTGTCTGCACCTCAATGTTTATTGCAGCTCAATTCACAATAGCTAAGACATGGAATCAACCTAAATGCCCATCAACAGATGACTGGATAAATACATTATGGGATATGTACTGTATAGAATACTATACAGCAGTAAAAAAAATTAAATCCAGTCATTTGCAACAAAATGGAGGAATCTGGAAAAGTTCATGCCGAGTGAAATAAGCCAGTCCAAAAGGGACAAATATCATATGTTCTCCCTGATCAATGAGAACTAACCGAGCACCTAAAAGGACACCTGTTGAAGTGAAATGGAAATTATGAGAAACAATGACCAGATCAGCCCTTGTCTTGACTATTGAGGAACAACTATTTTATTCCTTTAAGTATTTTTTTGTTCTACTTAATACCATTGGTTGAACTCTGTAATTAATACACAGTTCTTCTTAGGCGTTTAAAATTAACTGAAAAGTGATCTTCGTTAAATATAAGAATGGGAATAAGAGAGGGAGGAGATATACAGTTTGGCACATGCTCACTCAGACTTACCTCCAATGGTAGAGTTAGAAATGTGCCAGAGGATTCCAATTCAATCCTATAAAGGAGGCGTGTACCAACGCCATCTCACTTGTTAAAGTGATCAGTTTAAGTACATAATTGATCAAAAAGATAAGTTAAGTGTCAAAGAGATTTCACAAATAAGACCAGTGTCTTCAAATAATGAAGGATAGAATTAAAAGGGAGAGAATGATTGTACAGAGGAAGCAGAATACAAAGCAGACTCATAGAATGGCAAATACCCTAAACGGCACTCCGGCCTCAGAATCAACCCTTGGGGCCGGTGCTGTGGCTCACTAGGCTAATCCTCCGCCTTGCGGCGCCGGGCCACCGGATTCTGTCCCAGTTGCCCCTCTTCCAGTCCAGCTCTCTGCTGTGGCCAGGGAGTGCAGTGGAGGATGGCCCAAGTGCTTGGGCCCTGCACCCCATGGGAGACCAGTAGAAGCACCTGGCTCCTGCCTTCGGATCAGCGCGGTGCGCCAGCCTCACCGCGCCGGCTGCGGCAGCCATTGGGGGGTGAACCAACGGCAAAGGAAGACCTTTCTCTCTGTCTCTCTCTCTCACTGTCCACTCTGCCTGTCAAAAAAAAAAAAAAAAAAAAAGAATCAACTCTTGGGGAGTTCAGATCTGGCTAAAAGGCCCATGAAAATCTCGGAGACATGGAAAGCCAAGACATTGTGGCAAAAATGACCTGAATGAAAGATCTTGGTGAATGAGATCCCAGTGGGCAGTGCGGGCCATCAAAGAAGGAGGCACCTTTCTCTGAAGAGAGAAAGAATTTCACTGTGATATGGCCTTGACTAAATAAGATCAGAGTTGGTGAACTCAGGAGGCTTCCATAGCCTTGACAGCTCATGGCAAGAGTCTCAGATGATTACTGATGTCATAAATAAGAGTGTCTGTTGTTAAATCAACAACAGGAGTCACTGTGCACCTGCTCCCCACGTAGGATCTCTGTCCTTAATGTGTTGTACTATGAGAATTAACAGTGAAACTATTAGTCGAACAGTACTCTATATCTTGTGCAGTTGTGTGGGTGCAGTCTGTTGAAATCTTTATTTAGTATATACTAAGTTGATCATCTGTATATAAAGATAATTGAAAATGAATCTTGATGAAAAGTGGGATGGGAGAGGGAGTGGGAGATGGGATGGATGCAGGTGAGAGGGAGGTTATGGGGGAAAAAGCTACAACAATGCAAAAGTTGTACTTTGTAAATTTACATTTACATCATGGAATACTACATAGCAGTAAAACAAAATGAAATCTTGTCATTTGCAACAAAATGGATAAAACTAAAGAACATCATACTTAGTGAAATAAGCTTGTCACAAAAGGAAAAATACCATATGTTCATCCTGATCTGTGATAACTTATAAAAGGTAATCTATAGAAGTGAAATTGACACATTAAGATATGATGACTTTGAACAGCCCTTGTCTCAATTGTTGAGAAAAAGTTTTATTTTTTCATATTATTCATTGAACTCTTTACTTAGTATAGAGTTAATCTTTTCTGTAGAAAGTTAATTGAAAATAAACCTTTGTAAAAAAAAAAAGAATGGGAATAGGAGAGAGAGGAGGAAGAAGGGTAGGAGTGCAGATGGAAGGGTGGATATGGTAGGAAGAATCACTATGTTCTTACCTTTGTATTAATGAAATGCATCAAGTTTGTATACCTTAAATAAAAGTTTTCTGGGAAAAAATAAATAAAAAAGAAACTAATGATTATGGCACAGTTTGTTAAGCCACTACTTGTGATGCCAGCATCCCATATCAGAGTGCCAGTTTGAGTCCCAGCTGCTCTGGTTCAGATCCAGCTCCCTGCTGATGCACTTGGAAAAGCAAAGGATGATACTTAGCCCCTGCTATCCACATGTGAGACCTTGATAGAGTTCTTGGTTCCTGGCTTCAGCTTAATCCTTCTCCAACTTGTGTGGTAATTTGGTGATTGAACCAGCTGTTTGAAGATTCATTCTCTCTCTCTCACTCTCTCTCCCTCCCTCTGTCACTCTGCCACTCTGTCATTCAAATTAATGAATATTTTTAAAGTAATAGAATTTCCACCTGATTCAGGTGTCTCACTTCTGGGTATACAAAAAACCTTCAAAAGTTAAAAATGTTAAAAATTATTAAATCTATGTGTTCCCTTTGAACTCTTCTTCATATTTTTCTGTATTATTTTAAATATTTGAAAATTAAAAAATTTAACTGAAAATGCCTATTATGAAAAAGCTATGTGTCTATTTCCAAATATTCTTGCACCAAAATAAAATTAACTTTTAATTCAGTTTTTACTTGAACCTGTTGAAGTACTCTCATATATCCAAAGAAACTGAAATCAGTATATGGAAGAGATATCTGAACTTCCATGTCCACTGCAGCACTATTACAATAGCCAAGATAAGGAAGAATGAAGGGTCCATCAATAAACTAATGGATAAAAAATTATATATACATATATATACACATATATATTCCAACAGTGGATTCATAGATTAAAAAATGTTTATATATATATATATATATGGTTCATCAATGTATTCATGGAATAAAAATTTGTATACATATATACAACAAAAATTACATACATTTATGGGCTACTATGTGATATTTTAACACACACAAGCAATGTTTACTGATCAAGGCAGAATAATAAACATTTATTCTTGATTGACACTACTTTATGATTCGAGTTTCTTTCTTCTACTTGTTCATACAATATACACAAGGTTGTCAGAAACGAGTCTCTTCAGTATGCTGCACAACGATGGGAACTAAACCCTTTGGTTTAGCTCTGGTTTGGTATCCATTATCCATTATCCAAACTCACTCTATTCCCCATCACTCTGGCAATCACCATTTGTGTTTAAATGGAGTCTTGTTTAACTTTATTAACTTACACATATGAGCGAGAATATGAAGTACTTGTGATTCTGTGTCTGATTTATTGCACTTAACATGACGCTTTCCAGTTCCACTTATTTTTCTGAAGATGATGGAATTTCATTCCTTTATATGACTGAATAATATTCCATTGTCTATATACTTCACATTTCTTTATTAATTCATCTAAACATGGATACCTTAGTTGATTCAATATCATGATTATGATATGGTGGAGCAGGTGTTTCTTTGATACATGATTTTATGTCTTTTGGATATGTATCCAGTAGTAGGATTTCTAGGTCATATGGAAGTTTTACTTATAGTTTTTTAAGAAATCTCCAAACTGTTTTCCACAATGCCTGTACTAATTTATATTGCCAGCAACAGTGTTTAAGAGTTCTTCCTTCTCCACTTCCTCACCAGCATTTATTACATTCTAATTTTTTATGGCAGTCATTCTAATAAGGCTAATGTATGATTTCACTGTGGTTTTGATTTGCATTTCCCTAAAGGTTAGTGACATGGAGTGCTTTTTTCATATAGTTGTTGGCCTTTTGTATTTCTTCTTTTGATAATTACCTATTTGGGCCCTTTGTCCATTTCTTAATTGCACTGGTTGGTTTTGTGTTGTTGAGTTTTTTGAATTCCTTTTTTTTTTTTTGAATTCCTGATATATTCTGGATATTAACTCTTTGATAAGTAGCTTACAAATATTTTCTCTCATTCTATCAGATGTCTCTTCAGTCTATTGCTTTCTTTTCTGTACAGAAGCTTCTGAATTTGATAAAATTCCATTGGTTCAGTTTCGTTTTTGTTGTGTAGGTTTTTGGTGTCCTACCAAAATATCATTGCCTACACCAATGTGTCAAAGTGTTTCCCCTATGGTTTCTTCTAACAATTTAAGGATCAGTTCATACATTTAGGTTTTGATTCATTTCTGAGCTGATGTTTTTTAAAGATGTATTTATTTATTTGAAAGGTTTACAGAGAAAGAAGAAAAGACAGAGAGAGATCTTCCACCCACTGGATCATGGCCCAGATGGCTGCAACAGCCAGGCCTGGGCCAGGCCAAAGTTAGGAGTAGGGGCTTAATCCAGATCTTCCACATGAGTGACTGGAACCCAAACATTTGGGCTATCTTCTACTACTTACCCAGGTCATTAACAGGGAGCTGGATAGGAAATGGAGCAGCCAAGACATGAACCAGTGCCCATATGGGATGCCAGCATTGGAGGCAATGGCTTAATTGCTACATCACACTACTGGTCCCCTGAGTTGATTTCATACATGGTGAGATGTAAGTATCTAATTTCATTCTTCTGCATAGGTATATTAAGATTTTCCAGCACTACTTACTGAAAAGACTTGTTTTTTTTTTTCCAATATATGCTCTGTGCACCTTTGCCAAAAACCAGTTGGCTATATGCATGTGAATTAATTTCTGGATTCTCTGTTCCATTGATCTCCATATCTGTCTTTACTACAATACCATGCTATTTTAATTACTATAGCTTTGTAGCATGCTTTGAAACCATGTATTGTTGTGCCTTCATGGTTTTTTATTTTTCTTTCCCGGGAATACTTTTGCTAATCTGGGTCTTTTGTAGTTCTTCACAAATTCTAGGACCAATTTTTCTAATTCCATAAAGAATGTCATTGGAATTTTGATAAGAATTTCATGGACATCTTAACAATATTAATTCTTCCAATGCATCAACAAGGAATATAGTTCACGTTTCTTGCATCCTTGATGATTTATTTTTTAAAAAGGACAGGAAATTCTGCTTATGTGTAAACATGAATGACCTTCACAGTTCAACATCATGGGATATTATGTTAAGCAAAATAATCCAGGCACAGAGAGACAAATACTCTTCGATCTCACTTATATGTAGAATCTAAGAAAGTTGAACTCATGGAAGCAAAAGAGTAGATGATTGTGATCATATAGCTCATTTGAATCTTCTTTCTTCTTCTTTCAGTTGGAATTGATGATAATAGGCCTTCATAGTTCAACGTCATGGATATATCAACTGCCCAGCCCTATGTCATAATTAATTTCACAGGGATTATGATTGCCTTTCCCTTCCACAATATATCACAATGGTCCATTACATCAATGACATTATGCTGGTTGGACATAGCAAGAAAGAAGTAACAACCACTCCAGGCTTATTGATAAGACATTTGCATACCAGAGATTAGGAAATAAATTGGACAAAAACTCAGGGGTCTTCCAACAGGTGGTGTGGGTAATGTCCAGATATCCCTTTGAAGGTGAGGGGAACGTTGCACACGTCCCCTCCAATGACTACAAATAGACACGAGGTTTAGTGGGCAACTTTGGATTTTGGAGGCAACGTATTCCTAATTTGAATGTGTTACTCTGGCTTCTTTGCCAGGTAGCCTAAGGCACTGACAATTTTGAGTGAGACCCAAAATAAGAGGGGCTCTGCAACAGGTGCAGGCAACTGCTCGAGCTTCTCTGCATTGAGCCACGTGAGCCTGCAGATCCAGAGGTGCTTGACGAGTAGTGACAGATGACAGGAGGCCCCCACAGTGAATCACAGCACAGATCCTCAGGATATTAAAGAAAATCCATGAAATTCCCACAGATAACTACCCTCCTTTTAAGAAATATTTTTTGGCCTGATGCCAGGCCTCATCAGAGACTGAACAATTACCCATGGCTCACCAAGTTTCCATATAACTTCAGCTGCCCACCATGAACTTTGTATTTTCTAGCTTACAAAGCCATCAAGGTAGGTGTACAGTGTTCTATGCATGAGTGAGCACGAGAGGGCCTGAAAACACAAGGAGCTCACATGAAGTGTTCCATTGTCTCCACTCTTGCTACACTGTCTACTCTCTCCAGCCTGCACCTAGAGTCTCATGGAGATTTCCTTATAATCAGTTGTCAGAGAAAAAGAAATAGCCTGATTTATAGATAGTCTGTGTTATTTATAGGTACCACCAAAGGTGGGCAGCTGCAGCACTAAACCCCTTTCTTCAGCATACCAGAAAGATGATAGCAAAGGTGCACTTTACCAGTAAGCAGAATTTCTTTTCCAAAGATTTAGTTATTTATTTAAAAGGCAGAATAACAGTGAGAGAGAGGGAGAGAGAAGAAGATTTTTCATCTGCTGGTTCACTCTCCAAATGGTCACAACAGCCATGTCTGGGCTGGTCTGAAGCCAGGAGCCAGGAACTCCATCTGGGTCTCCACATGGGTGGTAAGGCCCAAGCACTTGGCCATCAGCTGCTGCCTTCCCAGGTACATCAATATGGAGCTGGATTGGAATTGGAGCAGTCAGAACTCAAACTGGCACTCTGATATGGGATGCCAATAGCACAAGCAATGGCTTCAGTGAGTAGAATTTCAAGCAGTGCTACTGGTTTTTCACTTTGCTTGGAAGGAGAAATGGTTAACCATGCAAGCATACATTGCTTTATGGGCTGTGGCCAGTGATTCAGCTGGATGGCCAGCACTCGGAATGAACATGACTGGAAAGTGGGTGACAAGCAAATTTGATGAATAGATGAGAATAAACCTATCTGAACTGGGAAAAAAGGGGGAAGATACTTGTGTCCCATGTGAATGAGCACCAGAGAGTGACCCCCGCAGAAGAGATTTTAATAATCAGCTGGATCCTGTTTTGTGAATACCAGTAAGTCATATGATCATAGGTTATCTACACTGAAATGCTTCTGTCACAGAAGGGACAGTGTTTTCTCTTATTGGAGTAGACCCTCTGCCTTCCTGATACACAACGTGTCTGTCAAATCCACAATCTGTAGAATTTCAGATGCCTTTTTAATTGTAAGGATATTTCACACAGCTTTTGATCAAAGAGTTCACTTTCTGGCAAAAAAGAGTGTGGCAATGGATGCAGGCTCATAAAATTTACTGGTCTTGGGCTGGCATTGGGGTATAGCCAGTAATCTGCCTCCTGCAATGCTGACATTCCATATGGGTGCCCTTAGTGTTCTGGCTGCTCCACTTCCAATCCAGTTCCTTGCTATTGGCCAGGGAAGAGCAGCAGAAGATGGCCCAGGTGCTTTGGCCCCTGCTCCCCACAAGGGAGACCTGGAAGAAACCCCCTTGCTCCCAGGCTTTTGCTTTAGAGTGGCCCGGTCCAGGCTGTTTTAACCATCTAGGAGCTGAACCAGCAGATGGAATGTCTGTTTCTCCTTTCTCTGTAACTATGACTTTCAAAAGAAGAAGAATAATTCACTGATCTTAGCTGGTCTCCGACCATCCTGAAACCATGGCTTGATAGAACAGTAGAATGGCTTTTTGAAGACTCAGCTCCTGCACCAGCTAAGAGGCATGTCTTGCAGGGTGAGACAAGCTCTCTTGAAGACTGTAAATCCGCTGTATCAATGTTCAATATGTAAAGCTCTTTCATCCATAGTCAAGATTCAGAGTCTGGGAGGTAGAACATAAGCAGCAATGTGACACACCAGCAATACATGGGGGCACCAGTTTATGTCTTTGCTGTTCCACTTCCACTTCAGCTCCTTTCTAATGGACTGAGAAAAGCAGTGGAAAATGCCCCAAGTGTTTGGGTCCCTACAACCCACATGGAACACCTGGATGCACTTTCTTGTTCCTGTCTTCAGCCTGATTCATCGCTGGCTGTTGCACGCATCTGGGGAGTGAAACAACAATAGAAGATCGATCTCTTTCACTCCCCTATCCTCTACTCTGTAACTCTGATATTCAAATAAATAAATATTAGGGAAAAAAAAGATTCACAGTCCAGGAAGCAAGGGATAGCACCAGCTCAAGTCCCAGCTCCTCCATTTCTGATCCAGCTCCCTGCTAATATGCTTGCAGAAGCAATGGAATATGGCCCAAGTGCTTGGGCTGCTGCCAGCCATGTGAGAGACCCAGATGGAGTTCTCCGCTCTTAGCTTCACCTGATGTTGCAGACATTTGGAGAGTGAATCCACAGATGGAAGATCTCTCTCTCTCTGTGTCTCTCTCTCCCTTTCCTTCTCTTTCTGTTACTCTGACTTTCCAATAAACAAATCTTTTAAAACATCCTCTGATTTTAATAAATATACAAACATATTAAATCATCCCATAAGATTATTATGATACTTTTTTTCTTTTAAAAACTCATGAAAATGCAGGACAGAATAAAAGTTACTTCCTTAATGTCACACACACACACACACACACACACACACACTTGGATATAAACCTGGGAGGTAAATGAGATGCAATAAGCCTTTTCATTCTCAATTAATGAAATCACTAAATAACTAAATAAGTAATTTCCAAATTCATGTTGAAGATAGTGTGCTATATAAATAATCTCTGGGTTTTTTTTTAAAAAATCTGCTATGTAACAATATTTTGAATCTGCTTTTTTTTTCTTTTCAACTTTTATTTAATACTATAAATTTCTAAAGTACAACTTTTTTTTTACTTTTATTTAATGAATATAAATTTCCAAAGTACAGCTTATGGATTACAATGGCTTCCCCCCATAACATCCCTCCCACCCGCAACCCTCCCCTTTCCCATTCCCTCTCCCCTTCCATTCACATGAGGATTCATTTTCAATTCTCTTTATATACAGAAGATCAGTTTAGCATACATTAAGTAAAGATTTCAACAGTTTGCTCCCACACAGAAACATAAAGTGAAAAATAATAGATGATTTTTTAAATGATGATGAAATCAGATCATACCTATCGTCATGTTTAATACAACTTTTGAATTATAGCAGCTTTCCCGCCCAAAACCTCCCTCTCACCCACAACCATCCCATCTCCCACTCCCTCTTCATCTCCCACATCCCATTCTTCATCATGATTCATTTTCAATTATCTTTATATACGGAAGATCAACTTAGTATATACTAAGTAAAGATTTCAACAGACTGCACCCACAAAGACACACAAAGTATAGAGTACATTTGAGTAATAGTTTTACCATTAATTCTCATAGTATAACACATTAAGGGCAGATGTCCTACATGGGGAGCAGTTGCACAGTGACTCCCGTTGTTGATTCTGCTAATTATTTAAAAAACTTTCACTAGTTTACAATATATTTATTTGGCAAAAATATAGGGACATAACATTGGTTATAAAGCAATAACTACCACATTTCATTTTGCATGTTTTTCGCTCTCCTAATATTGTAAGTCTTACAAATGTGGTTGTTGCAGCCTGATAGTATAATAGGTTAAAAAATTCCTAGTATGCAATAGATCATAATCTAACTGATAGATAAAACACATTCTATGGGCTGTTTTCATATAACAACTTTTTTTCAGGTGATAGCAAAGTCTTAAGAGAATGAAAAGAAATTATTAAAATTTATAGTATGATCAGTATCTACCTTGAGCAACTGCACTTAAGTATATTGAATTATTGTACAAATTAAATTCCAGAGTGGTGTTTCTACTAACCTTTTGTTTTCTTTTTAAAAAATTTGGTTACATAAAGATAAAAAATTCCATGTATGTCATATATACAATTTGAAGTCCACAAAGATTGGTACAGCTTTTTATTTTTTTTTATTTGAAAGGCAGACACAGACAGAGACCCATCTTTCATCAGTTATTTCATTCCCCAAATGCCCACAACAGCCAGGACTGGTCAAGGTACCCCATTTAGATTGCATGGACTCATTTACTGGAGTCATCATTTGTGGCCTCACAAGGAGCATGATAGCAGAAAACAGGAAAGGAGAGGAGACCTGAGGTTAAACTCAGACTCCAATATGAAACACAGGCATGCCAAGTAGCTCTTAAGTGCTGGGCCAAACACCAACCATGGCACAGCTGTTAACACAAATATACATAGATTTTTAATTTGAAAATATCTTTTATTTTTAAAAAAGAAGTCACAAATTAAAATAAAAATGTCATGCCTTTCAGTGTAGCCCAGTAATGATTTTCCTCTTTGAATATTTTTCTAGATCTTGTTCATCTTTTACTTTAATGAGTATATATTGTAATCATAATACTTAATACTTAATATTGTAAATTTTCATTATTCCTTCCTCATCCTCACATAACTATCATTTTAAAATACTGATAGAATGAGTCAATCTGAAGGGAGGAGAGAACTTCTACTTTGACTATGACCTCGTTTAAATAACATCGGAGTCAAAATGCTTCCAGAGCCTTGGCAACTCATGACAAGAGCCTAGGGTGATTACTGTGGGGAGCAACCCGGACTAGACTAAGTTACTGGAATTAAGACTTATTCTATGCATCTGCTCTCCCACAATATGGCGCTGAGAAGGGAGAAACAGCTTCTACACAGCTGCCTCCAGTTCAACCAATAAACTGTAGGACCTGCTCCTGATTGGAGGAGAGCAGCGTACTCGGCGTGTGGGTAGCAGAGTTGGGATTGGTGGAAGAGGACTATAAAGGAGGAGAGAGACAACATGCACCAGGAACATCTAAGAGGAACATCTATCTGAAGGAGCACCTGTGCAGCCCCCGAGAGAGCCAGCCAGCGGTGTGCCGCTCCCCCGAGGAAGTGGGGAAAGTGACCAGGGGGAACCGCCCTTCCACGGAGGTGGAAGGGTCGGTAGCCAACCCGGGAAGAACCAGCAGCAAACCCGGGGAGGGCCGAGCAGATAAAAGAACAGCGCAGGGTCCTGTGTCGTTCCTCCACGAAGAGGGGGAGCGACATAATGGTGCCGTGACTCGGATATGAAGCCTAGGCAGGGCTTAGTGTCGTTCCTCCGTGAAGAGGGGGAGCGACAATTACTGTTGCCATAAACAAGAGTGTCAATTTGTTAAGTCAACAACAGGAGTCACTGTGCACTTACTCCTCATGTAGGATCTCTGTCCTTAATGTGTTGTACAATGTGAATTAATGCTATAACTAGTATTCAAACAGTACTTTACACTTTGTGTTTCTGTGTGGGTGCAAACTGTTGAAATCTTTACTTAATTTATACTAAATTGATCTTCTGTATATAAAGATAATTGAAAATGAATCTTGATGTGAATGGGATGGGAGAGGGAGCGGGAAAGGGAGGTTTGCGGGTGGGAGGGAAGTTATGGGGGGAGGGAAGCCATTGTAATCCATAAGCTGTACTTTGGAAATTTATATTTATTAAATAAAAGTTAAAAAATTCACTTATCATTATATCTTCTTTTAGACACTTAGCATTTCTTTGTGGTTTTTTCTTCTGTCAATGTTGCCATAAATATCTTTATTTATTATAGCACTCATTACAAATTGGATTAGTTCCTAGGATAAGTTCTTGAAATTGCAGTAACTATTTCAAAGGAATAAAAATATTCTTTTCCCTGGGAGCGAACTAATATACTAATAATAACTAATTCCTTTTCAACGAGTCTGCTAACAGTTTATATCCCTATAACTTGGCCTTCCTACTTTTTGTTTTCTTTTTCCTTTTAGTATTAGCTGTTTTGTTTGTTTTGTGAGACTTTAAGAGATGAGAAAGAATCTGGAGATCTTTCCAATTAGTTGTCATATCTTAAATATGTTTAACAGGATAATGGAGCTCATTTTACTTTGACGTATATTTGAAGCAGAAACAGCAAAGGAACAATGTTGACAGGGGTATCTAGGATGGAAGAACAAATCACTGACTATCTTACTGGGGTTCACTTATCAATCACAAGAAAGTTGCTGGGGCCGGCGCTGTGGCGCAGCGGGTTAAAGCCCTGGCCTGAAGCCCCAGCATCCCATATGGGTGCAGTTCTAATCCTAGCTACTCTTCTTCCAATCCAGCTTTCTGCTATGGCCTGGGAAAGCAGTAGAAGATGGCCCAAGTGCTTGGGCCCCTGCACCCACATGGGAGACCTGGAAGAAGCTCCTGACTCCTGGCTTAGGATCGGTGCAGCTCTGGCTGTTGTGGCCATCTAGGGAGTGAACCAGCAGACGGAAGACCTCTCTCTCTCTGTCTCTACCTCTCTCTGTAACTCTGTCTTTCAAATAAATAAAATAAATCTTTTTTTTTTTAAAAAAAGAAAGCTGTTGAAATCACTGAATCTATCCTACTGTGGTTCACTTATACAATCTCTGGAAAGCTGTTGTGCTTAGTGCTTGGTGCCACCTTTAATGGTGTGTATACACACACACACACACACAAAGAGCAAATAGCGTGGCAAAGATTTTGAAAAACACATCTCAAGGAAGCGGCGATGTTTAGTCTGGAGAAAAGACAACATGGTGGCAACAAGATCACTGAGTTAAAATACCTAAGGAGCTGTGGCTTGGAAGAGGAGCTCAGTAGAACCCATTGTGTGCCAGAGAAGAGGATAGATGGAAATCACAAGGAGGCAGTTTTGGGCTTTATGATATGATGAGCTTTGAATAATAATGATAGTTTTTCAGTCATAAGACTGACTTCTACCAAGAAGAGCAAGCTTTTTGTCATTCGAAGAATTCTGGCAGCAGCCAAATGACCATTCATTCTGGTTGGCAAGAATTGTATGTTGAGTTCTAGACTGGAAAGCAGGAAGTGGGGAACTGGAATTTGGGAAGCTTTCCAGAAGATCACAGAGTTAAGCCTCACAGAAGAAATCTGGGAGCTTTGCTTGAGACCCTGTGTAGGGGATCAGCATAATCAGAGCAGGCGTCATTCCAGGTTGGACCTGGAAATTTGCTGAAAAGTCACACTAAAAATTAATTCATAAACTAATGAAAAATATACTGAGGAAGAGTATGTTAAATGACCAACCAATGAAATCGCTCTCAAGAACTGATTCATCTTAAACATTAATTCCTGAAAATAAATTTGTGACTGTTTCTTTATGTTGTGTCCTTATAATTCTGTTTTGAAACTGTTAAAATAAGGGTTTCCTGTTTACAGCCCTTGTCTCTATTCTTGAGGAACAGTGTTTTTTTCTTCATTCTATTTGTTGAACTCTTTACTTAGTATAGGGTAGACATTATGAGTATAAAGCAAACTGAAAATAGATCTTTGTAAGAAATGAAGAGTGTGAATAGGAGAGGCAGAAGGAAGAAGGGTTGGAGCCCGGGCAGGAGGAGGTTAGGGTGGAAAGTATCACTGTTTCCAAAACTGTGTATATGAAGCCGGCGCCGCGGCTCACTAGGCTAATCCTCCGCCTTGCGGTGCCAGCACACCGGGTTCTAGTCCCGGTCGGGGCACAGGATTCTGTCCTGGTTGCCCCTCTTCCAGGCGAGCTCTCTGCTGTGGCCAGGGAGTGCAGTGGAGGATGGCCCAAGTGCTTGGGCCCTGCACCCCATGGGAGACCAGGAGAAGCACCTGGCTCCTGGCTCCTGGCTTCGGATCAGCACGGTGCGCCAGCCGCAGTGCACTGGCCACGGCGGCCATTGGAGGGTGAACCAACATTAAAAGAAGACCTTTCTCTCTGTCTCTCTCTCTCTCTCTGTCCACTCTGCCTGTCAAAAACAAACAAACAAACAAACAAACAAAAAAACCTGTATATAGGAAATACATGAAACTTGTATAACTTAAAGAACATTAATATAAATAAATAAATAAATAAAATGGAAAAAGAAATATGTGCAATATCAGTCTCACATTAAATTATGTAGATTTAAAAAAATCTCTTAAATTACTCTATAAAATTTCATTACATAAAAAGAAGATGGGAGAGAGTGTTCTGCTTCAGAGGGGCTTTTGTTAAATATCTTTCTGTAGCTTACTGATATTGTGGATCCTGTAACATAAGCTTATTAGTAATAATCCAAAATAGCATTGCTCTAAGAAATTTACAGAAATATTCTCATAAAATTTGGTAGTGGGAAAGTGAGCATTTGATGTTGCAGCTAAGATGCCACTTGGGACACAGACAACCTTTATTCAAGTGCGTGGGTTCAAGTCCCATCTTTGTTGCCTAGTCTACCTTCCTGTTAATGTGCACTTGGAGAGGCTGCAAGTAACAGCTCTAGTACTTGGGTCCCTTTAACCCACATAGGAGGAACATATTGAATTTTCAGTTCAGGAGTTCAATCTGGCCCAACCTCAGTTGTTGCAGGCACTTGGGGGAATAAATCAACAAATGTAAGACTTCCCTCTTTCTCTTACATGTGTGTGTATGTGTGTGTGTGCATGCATGTGTATGTGTCTGCCTTTTTAATAAATGGAAAGAAATTAATCAGTTTTTTATTTTAACTTTAAATCCCATGAAATTAAGAGGTTCCTCCCCATTTGTTCTTTGTTTAGTTTTTCTGGATTCAACTGAGTAGTGTTTTCTTACCAGAACTTCTTTTAAGTTCTCCCTTACTACAAGTTTTGTTTGAAAACCTGCAATTTATGAACATTAATGCCCCTAGGGTTATTGGTTCTAAAGCCTGGGGTGAAATTAAACAATTTTAAGGGGTTCCAAGTCAAGACTTTGATGCTGTAGCTCAGGTCATGTTGAGTTTTATTGCTGGTCCCACCCAGGTTTCTGCAGCCACAGTGACCCGACCTCACTCCATGCCTTCCTCCTTTTATGACTTTCCTCAACTAGAAAGGTTTCAACACTGGATGGAGAAGTTGTCCAACTCTGCAGTCCCACAGCCAAAGCCTCTCGGAAGAAAAGGCTGCCAAGGATTCTCATGGTCTTCTGTGTGGTACTCACTCACCTTGTACCTGTGTGAGAAAAAAAAATAGGAAGGCTTTGCCAAATGGTCTTGACAATAAAAGGTATATTTCAGGATATAGAGGTACAGACCAATAGTAAAGCAGTACCGATTAATCAAAAAAATCCTTAATCAAAAAATTTAAAACCTGATATTTTCCCAAATATGATAGTACTTGAGTACAGACTTAACACAGGTGGGAAATTTCACACCTGACTTCACACAACAAATTACAGTCAAAACTGAGATCTAAAAATTCTGTCAGGGCAGGAATTCGGTGCAGTAGTGAAGGCACTGGCTAAGATATTCATTCACATCTCATATCAGCATGCCTGGTTGTGAGTCTGATGCCACATCTGGTTCTAGCTTCCAGTTAATACATACCCAGGGATGCTGTAAGTTATGGTTCTTGTGGTTGGGCCCTGCCATCCACATGGGAGACCCAGATTGAGTTCCCATCTTCAGCTTAAGCCTAGCCCAGCCTTGGCTGTTGCAGGCATCTTGGTAGTGCACCAATAGATGGAAGATCTATGTCTGTCTGTCTCTTTGCCTTTTAAAGAAATACAAATAAACAAAATCTTTAAAAGTAGTATGTAAAATTACCTTCAGGCTATGTGTATACCTATATATATATATATATATAATTATATGTATATATATACATATATATATATAACTTCAATGAATTTCATGCTATGACTTGGGCTCCAGCCCCAAGACATCTCATTATGTAAATATTCTAGAATCTTAGAAAATCCAACATTTCTGGTCCCAATCATTTCAAATAAGAGATACCAACTTGTAGTTAGGTGATTTCAATTCTAATTATTTCAATTTGATGCTATTTTAGTTAATTTATTTAGTTCTAATTTGGTCAATAACTACACAAACTTGAGAAAAATCATTGAACTCTGCAATGTATCAGTTTTCTCAAACATAAAGTGGTGATACTGACACTTACTTACTTACTATAAGCAGCATATGTGTTTGGCTCCCTCAGAAATAAACCTCTTTCCTGCAGGTGGAATCCCCATGGTAGGACTCTTAGAAGGGGAGTCACTCAACACCAGGAGGCCTAAAGGGACAGATACTTATTTCCCCACGATCTTGTCCTTGAGTCTATGACTTAAGCTTGGAGAATCCTGTCATACCCAGACTCCTGAATTCACCAGGACATGGAAAGAGAATAATTCATTCAGTCTGTAACTCCAGTGATACACTGAGTCCAAAGCAGCATGGCCAATGACTTCAGGAGTGTGGATTTGTTTTGGGCGCCAGCCATAGCAGCAGGTTATCTGCAGGCCCAGCGTCCAGCAGTGCCCACAGTGCCACCACAACTAAGCCATTACCAAGCCGTATGTTTGCTTCTGGTGGCCTCAGTTTTTGGTTCCAAATCGTAACAGAAAATACAGAGTGATCTAATATCTTTCCATTTCATTTTCCTTAATTTAGCTAAAGTGAGTTTCTGTTGAGTGCCACTAAGCAAACTGAGCAATATACTCAGATACCATGTGAAGCTGCTGTGAAGTGTGGCTGAGTTATTGCAAGTAAATACGACTGTGGAATCTAATGTCACGAGTATTTCTTAAGGATTTTTGGATGTGAAGGATGAGCAAGGTTCGGGTGTGAACTCAAGATGCTTTCCAAAGAGTAAGAGACACAGAACAGAGATGAGCCTAACAAAACATGTGGTAAGAGTGGTCTCATGAGAGAAATAGAAGCAGAGGCGTATGTGCAGAAAGAAGAAAATGGCAAAAGGAGTTACAAGAAGCACAGCTCATTTTAAGCTGTGTGGATGAATGAGATTCCATGGGAAAGGAAGTGTCTTAAACATTGGATTGATGCATAACAGAATATGGACACAGACCTCAGGACCAACAAAAAAACTTCTCTTCCGCTCCAGCTCAATGCCCAGGTTTTAGTCCTCTTCGTTCAGCTTCCCTACATATGAAACAAGGAAGTTAGAATAAATGGCCTAGAGGCTCTTAGAGTTATAAAAGGTCTGATTGATTCTCAAAGGTCTGTATGAGAGCATTGCCAATAGGAGAATCAGGATGAACTATGAAGTGAATGTAAAAACGTATGAGACAAGAAAAGGTCTAGAAACAAGACAGCAGACTCAGTCACAGAGCAACACGTAGTCTAGTGTGGAATATAAAGATGAACACAATACATTTCAACAGATAGGCAAGAGGAAGCCAGAAAAGATTTTAACAAAAATTCTATGAACAAAAGAAGGGCTTGATGGGGCCAGCGCTGTGGTATAGCAGGTAAAGCTTCTGTCTGCACTGCTGGCATTTCATGTGGGCGCCAGTTCAAGTCCTGGTTGTTCCATTTCCAATCCAGCTCTCTTCTGTGGTCTGGGAAAACAGTAGAAGATGGCCCAAGTCCTTGGGCCCCTGCACTTGTATGGGAGACCTAGAAGAATCTCCTGGCTCCTGGCTTCAGATCACACAGCTAATTGGGGAGTGAACGAGCAGATCAAAGACCTCTCTCTCGCTCTCGCTCTTGCTCTGCCTTGCCTTCTTTCTCTGTGTAAATTTGACTTTCAAATAAACAAATAAATCTTAAAAATGAGTGGTTTTTGCATTACTAGACCAATATGAAGGATGGAAGCCTCTGTAGTGAGAATAGGATTTGAAGAATCCTCAGCAAAAACTAATGAGGAGCTGAGAGATGATGATCCAACAGGAATGAAAAGAGAAGACTGCAGAGAAAGACACTGTGGAGAGAAGAGCAATTCTCCTCAACTTAATGATGGGTTGTGGAGAATGACTGGAATTCTAGGGTGAGTGTCACCTTATAAGATGTTCACAAATTAGTTGGATGAGAAAGTTGAAAATGCAGATAAAGATTATTCAGCAAGATTCAAAAAGAGCAAGATGTGTGCATAGGTTAAGGCTGTATCACTATTGAGGGAGAATGTTTTACTACAAAATAAAAGCATGATTGTAATCAAAGAAGAAGTAACTACAAACACTGAAAATACAAGTGGGAGAACAATTAATATATGTAATTAATAGATATATTGTCATTTATTACAAATATAATCAAATATTCCAATTTATCATGAGTAAGGCATTAAGATACAGGTTTGGAAAATGAGAAAGAGGGAAGGTATTTGAAAACAATGACAATTTCTCTTAATTTCCACTTTGGCTATGTAAGTATGCATAAAATCAAATATGTCTTATATTTGTGTATATATTCCCCCTTCCCTGATAACACATTTTCAAAGATGGATACAGTGAATGGTCTTGAGCTCCAAAGAAGCAAGTGGCAAAAGCAGTTTCCTCATTTTCTGGCTCACACCCCAGTGTTCTTTCTTCTTAGAAGACTCCCATCTATACACAGCTCTGTCTGTAAAGTCTGGGTGCTTGTGAAGCCATCTGTGTCACTTAACAATAGAGGCATCTTGAAAATTTGCATATCCTTATTATGAGTCTAATTTAGTTTTATACCACTAATTTTCATTCCATTTTTCTTTAGATAAAAAATAGCTATCTAGGAGAGAGTGGATGGGAAGGAGGAGGGAAGTGGATGGGAAGGAGGGAAGGTAGTAAGTTTCATTATGTTCTTAAAACTGTTTATATGAAATATGTGAAATCTGTTCTTTTTATACAAATAAATAAATTTATAAGCAAACAAATAAAACAGTGGAATGTCATGGAAAAAGTAATTTAAGTTGCCCACATCAATGAATATAAGTGTTGCTTCATATATTTTATTTTTAGAAGTTTCATATATTTATATGGTTAGGGGCAGTGAGAGGGGCACTCTTATCCATTGTCCACTCCTCAAATGCTTGAAATGCCCAGGGCTCAGCCATGGCTTAAGCTAGAAGCAAGGAATTCAATCCAGGTTTTTCATGTAGGTGATTTGTCAGTGATGTAGGCAGGCATACAGGATAAAATTGATTAGCTTTGTGAGCTGGAAGACCACGCCTTCACCACGCCCCTGTGTGACCTCATGCCCCTACCTGGCCACACCTATTTGCCCACGGGCCAATCAGGCTCATTAACCACTCCCCTTTGAAAGTGGATTAAAAGCTTGGGACATGGTGTGCCTTGCCCTTTTTCCTTCTTTTTGGCCTTTAGTCATTGCAGCCTGTGCTGCCCCTGCCCCTGCGGCTGCAGGGCGTGTGGCCTTTGGGCCACCCACCCCATGCTTCCTGGCCTACATGCTCCCCCACATGGCTAGCTCCTGATACTCTGTACGGATCCGGATTTATCTCTCTTTTAGATAGGGCCCTCACTCTCCTATGCATTTCTCTCACTGAATAAAAAGTTTAAAATTATTTGATCAGCTCTTGTCCTGACTGTTGATGTACAATGTAATACTTTATCCATTTTAGTATTTTTTTTTTTGTTCTAGTACTATTAGTTGAACTCTGTAATTAACACACAATTATTTTTAGGTGTTTAAATTTTAACTGAAAAGTGATCCCTGTTAGGAATTTGGAAAACATCATGCTGAGTGAAATAAGCCAGTCCCAAAGGGACAAATATCATATGTTCTCCCTGATAGGTGACAACTAACCGAGCACCAAAAAGGAAACCTGTTAAAGTGAAATGAACACTATGAGAAACAGTGACTTGATCAGCCCTTGCCCTGACTGTTGATGAACAACTTAATATGTTATCCCTCTTAGTATTTTTTCGTTTGTTTGTTCTACTTAATACTTTTGGTTGAATACTGTAATCAATACACAGTTATCTTAAGTGTTGAAACTTAACTGAAAAGTGATCGCTGTTAAATGTGAGAGTGGGAATAAGAGAGGGAAGAGATGTACAATTCGGGACATGCTCAAGCTGACT
This sequence comes from Oryctolagus cuniculus, assembly GCF_051225735.1. Classification (NCBI taxonomy): domain Eukaryota; kingdom Metazoa; phylum Chordata; class Mammalia; order Lagomorpha; family Leporidae; genus Oryctolagus; species Oryctolagus cuniculus. The sequence continues at coordinate 74,739,079 of NC_142875.1, read as the reverse complement.
TGCCCCAAACGGTAGAGTTAGAAACATACCAGGGGATTCCTATTCAATCCCATCAAGGTGGCATGTACCAATGCCATCTCACTAGTCCAAATGATCAATTTCTGTTCACAATTGATCATAATGATAGGACTAAGAGCCAAAGGGATCACACAAACAAGACTAGTGTCTGCTAATACTAACTGATAGAATAAAAAAGGGAGAGAACATCCAACATGGGAAGTGAGATACACAGCAGACTCATAGAATGGCAGATGTCCTAAACAGCACTCTGGCCTCAGAATCAGCCCTTAAGGCATGCGGATCCGGCTGAAAAGCCCATGAGAGTGTTTTTCAGGCATGGAAAGCCAAGACACTCTGGCAAAAAAAAAAAAAAAAAAAAAAAAAAAAAACAAAAAAAACAACACCTAAATGAAAGATCTCCACAAGTGCCTAGGGTGATTACTGATGCCATAAACAAGAGTGTCAATTGGTTAAGTCAACAACAGGAGTCACTGTGCACTTACTCCTCATGTAGGATCTCTGTCCTTAATGTGCTGTACATCGTGATTTAATGCTACAACTAGTACTCAAACAGTACTTTACACTTTGTGTTTCTAAGTGGGTGCAAACTGTTGAAATCTTTACTTAATATATGCTAAACTGATCTTCTGTGTATAAAGAGAATTGAAAATGAATCTTGATGTGAATGGATGGGGAGAGGGAGCAGGAAAGGGGAGGGTTGCGGGTGGGAGGGAAGTTATGGGGAGGAAGCCATTGTAATCCATAAGCTGTACTTTGGAAATTTATATTCATTAAATAAAAGTTTAAAAAAAGCTTAAAATTATCATGCTGCCTTGTTCACTTATGCCAGTATTCAGAATTCTTCTCTGAATATTAAGCAAGAACACTTACAGGCTCATCAATATTGGGCATTTATTAACAAGCTCTCGGTGATAACGTCTGGCACCCCATATTCCGATATCATCGCTGCTGCCTCCCAGGATCTGCAACGACAAGAAGCTAGAATTGAGAGCTAGAGCTGGGTATTGAACCAAGGCACTCCAAAAGGGGTGTGATTGTCTTCACAGGTGTCTTAGCCATTAGGTCAAATGTCCACCCTTGTTCTGTATTAAAAATTTAACTTAAATTAGACTTGAAAACTTTAAATTTAAAATAAATTAAAATGCAGGCTATTGGAAAATAAGGAACAATTAACTTATCCATTGGCAAAGGGCATGTGTTTTGATTCCCAAGTTTTCTCATTTAGTAGCCCTGATATATTCTTTATTATTCGAGGCAACCTTTCTGGAAACAATGGTAACCACAGAACTGGGGGAGGAAAAATAGCAGGTCATTCTTAAATTGGATCTCATGGCCCCAGCATATCAGAACCCAAAAAGGACTTGTCTGAAAGGATTAATTTCCTTTTGTGTAGAGTTGAGGATGCAGCAGTTGCAAAACCTACAAAGAATGTCCGTATGTCATATAGTTAGTGGACTTCAGCACCAAGGCTGTACCAGTTCCTGGTTAATTAGTTCAGGGTTGTTTGTCTTCACCCCTACCGTGCTGCTCTGAATTCAGTCAAGTTTATGTTTTTAGGCATAGGTTTGAAGCTATTGAAGAATAAAAATATGTTGAAACCTAGTAAAGACACTTGGCACCAAACTTCAATCACCAAACTCTCTGTATATACAATTGGTCCTTTTTGTCTGAAGGTTGGATTCAAGCAAATGTGGAATAAAAATATTTAGAAAAAACTTACCTGTCCAAACATTCGTTTCTTATAATTATTCCTTAAACAATACAGCATAACAACCCTCTACACAGCATTAACATTGTCTAAGGTATTATCAGAAATCTAAAGATGACTTAATGTGAGAGGATTTGCAAACTGTTGATTGAAACACTACACCATTTTATATAAGAAACATAAGCATCCTTGAATTTTGGTATCTGGGTGAGAAGGAAGAGGAGCCTTTGATGATACTGAGGAGGGACTAACATATTTTTAAAGAGTCTGTGAAGAACTCTCCACCATGAGTGTCTTATGAACAAGCAGAGAACATAAGGAAAGTGAAATAAAGTCTATAATGAAATCTGTAATACTCAATATTTAACCAGGTGGAAATAACCCAAATGTGATCTCCACTAGAACGGATAAATAAATTCAGGCATGTTTACACAAGTAAATGCTACATAGTCAGGAAAATGAGCAAACTAATGACTATACATAGCAGCACGGGTGAACAACAACAACAAAAAGATAAAATAATATATACAGTTCAATCCTACTCATACAGAGTTCAGAGAGAGACAACACTAAGTGACATTAAGGATGCATACCTGAGTGATAAACTATAAAGATAAGCAAGGAAGACAGTTAGATCCCGGGTTAGATCCCAGGCTGCGCAGGGGTGGGAGATCACGTGTGTCTGACGGACAGGAGTGCATTCAGAGTTCTGACTGTGCTGATATGCGTTACTCGGGAGTTCATCTTATTCACTGAAATGCATTTCTTCATTAAGTGGTGTGTGCATGTGAAAAAGATTAACCAGATGTATCTTTAACTGCCATGTGACTTTTAAGGAGAAGACTAACCCTGAATTTCTACCTGAATATTTTACCTGAATCTGAAATTCATCACCTTAGCTCATTGGGTAAAAAATAATTTGCATTTCATCAGTCAATAAGTTTAAATTAACTTGTTTTGTGGAGATATTTTGGTGTGATTTTTCAAATAGTAAACAAAGGGTATTTTGCCATGTGGATGGATAGGAAGTGTTAAAAGCCTCAAATAAAAACTGAAAAGTTAAGTTTAGATTTTTGAAAAATTATGCATTTATTCAATTACCTTATTCCTTAAGATATTCAGACTCGTAACCAGAAAAGATTTCCTTAATAATTTATAGAGATCTTTTATCATTGAACTATTACCAAAGAAAAGTGATCTTTGTTAATAATATTTGCTTTCATTAATTCAAAACATATTTGAGTCAATTCTGAAATGTATTGTCTTATATCTGATTAAAAATAGCTAAGGCATTTACAAAAAATAAAAAAGAAAGAAAAATGCCTAAGAATCTTTCTATCACTTCAATCAAGGCAGACCAAATTAAAAAGTCAAAAAAGATTATAGTTTATTGATTTCCTTGGGCTAAAAATAGATGTGGGCCTGTATTCTTCTCACCAAGTAACAAAATATTGAACTCTGCCCTTCAGGCATACTACCATACTTCAAATGCTGATCTTATCGTGGCTGGCAAGTCAAACAGAGCTGGACTTTAAAAGGAAGAAAGGAAAACCCTGGAGACACTGGGAAGCACCAGGGGTCAGGCTGTTGGTCTGGCTCTAGTCAGAACTCACCCTGGGTCACAGAGACTGGATAAAGGCCACTTGCCTTCCCATTGACATTTTTCAATAAATCACATAACCAAGATTTGAAACATATAAAGAAACTTATAAAGAAATGAGTATTCTAAACTTAATGGTCTGAAATTAATTTTCTGTTTCATTTGGCACCTTTCTATTTGTGAACAGGAAATAGTAAGATTTTGCCATGTCTCTGAAATTTGAATTATGAATGCAATAAGTCATGATGTGCTGCAAAATAATAGTGCCCAAGACATTCAGAAATAGGTGAGAGTTGAATGGGCTTTTTCTCAGGTGTCTGAAGTATTGGCCAGATGCCTTCCATGTCCCTGGAGGCTCACCTCATAATAAATTGTGAAATGTATCCCTCAACTGTAAGTAGGAATTAAGCATCATCCCCAAACAGTGCAGAGTGTATAGAATCAACTCAAGTAATAGTGTATTAACTAAACGTGGTTGGTTTGGTTGCTTGGTCTAGTGGCTCCTTTAAATTAATCTCTTGCTTCCTTTTGAATGATGTAAGAACTTTACACGGTGGACTCACCATGGACTTCTTGCCACAGCATCCCAGTTGTACCTCCATGCTGAATTTGTGCTGGAACATAGGAAAAACAGCTCTGAAAGTCTCAGGCAGAGCTGAATATCCTGGTCCAGAGGAGCGCAATCTAAAAACACAAAAGGGATAACAGGATAGGCACTTGTTACTGAAATGACCACAAGTACACCTTTTACCCTCCGTTTAGGTTGCAATGTAAACGCGCTGTAGCAGTTTCTTATACACCCTGTCTTTTCAAAATACGTTTAATCAGGAAAATAGCAAGCCGTAGATAATTCCAGTTCTATATTCCTGATTATAATCAGATTTGTGGAGCCAGAGCTTGTGCTGCAGATGGTTAAGCCTCCACCTGTAGTGCCAGCATCCCGTATGGGCTCCTGTTTGAGTCTCAGCTGCTCCACTTCCTATCCAGCTCCCTACTAATATGTCTGGGAAAGTAACAGAAAATGGCCTAAGCGTTTTGGCCCCTGAACCCACGTAGGAGACCCAGAAGTTCCTGGATCCTGGCTTCCGCCTGGTGGAGCCCTGCCATTGTCTATCAGAGGATGGATCTCTCTCTCTCTCTCTCTCTCTCTCTCTCCTTTTCAAATAACTAAATCTTAAAAAAAAATCAGGTTCATATTATTAAGGGAAAAAGAACATTATCTAAAATACATCATGCTTGAATCTGACAAGCAAGATTGCTCAGGACACCACTTGAATTGGCTGGGCTGCACTTCCGAGGGGAATTTGGGGGAGGGGGAACGGAGAGGAATCCTCAGGCCTCTAAAACCCGGCAAACACCAGGGGGCGGGAAGCGCTCAAGCTCGAACCAAAGCCCACAAACCTAGACGGGGTCGGAACTATTTTTCCTTCGCCCTCGGGGATAATTTTAAGTTCTCCCGGCACGCAGAGAAACATGATGCTGACAAGTGGGTTTAGTCCGGTGCTTGGGCTAACAACCGCGAAGAGAATGGGAACGTCCCCTCCTGACAGCTCCCAGTCCAGTGGCGGCTTTGGGGGCGCCTGGGGCTTTGCTCCCCGGTGCGAGACTCGCGATTCCGATCAGACTGCATTTCTCACGCATTCCACATGCCCTCTTTCCCCGTCTCCTCCCCCCTTCTACGCCGTGAACTTTGATTGCAAAGGAGGGGCTTGTTAAGAACTCACCCATCTAGGACTGAGCCCGTTGTAAGTTAAGGAGAAGGTAGCCTGGGGCCGGGCCATGACACCTGCTCTAGCTTTAACTGTGATTTTCAGCTGTCCTGCTTTTCTAAATACGACCCTCCAAAGATTCTTTTCAAACTTCACTGGGTTCCTAATTCAAACTCCAGCGGCTTTGCAGCTCGCCTTCCTCGCTAGTCGGCAAGTTTGCGCGAGCAAAGACCTTGCCTTTGCGCGGGTTTTCATTGAACAGACGGAGCGGGCGGGGAGGGGAGAGTGTGGCAACTGCAGCAATCCTCGGGGCGATACGCAGCCGCAGGCGCACTAGGAAGGGAGCCCAGCGCGGCCGCCTCTGCCTACAGCTCCGCGTCCAAAGGCGCGGAGCCCCGTGCGAGCGAGCGTGGGCAGCCCATGCCACCGCTCCCCATACTCAAAAAGACAACCTGCCGCGCCTCCGGTCTCCGCCCCTCTCCGCATTTTCCCCGCCTCGGCCCCTCCGAGCTGATTGGCAGAAATCACTACCCAACCCTTGAGCCGGGGCCTCCTACCGGGACCAGCGATTGGCCTCCCGGGACGCCTGGAGAAAGGGGGTGCGAGAGGAGGGATTTCCCTCAAAGCCCAGGGTCCCGGGACCTGAGAGGGAGGAGTGGAGGGGCTCAGTTCTCCGCGCCACTGAGCCGCGAGCGGCGGAGCCGGACCGACTGCGAGGGCTTCCTCCTCGCTTGTGGTTCCAGCTCCGCCTGCGCCGCGCGAACTTTCCCATCCTGGGGACCCAACCTCGGCTCCAGCAGCGCCTCCCAGGCAGCGTGCGGAGTCCCTGGCACTTTTCTGGAGTTGTCTCTGGTTGCCTGCCTGGGGACAGATTTGCACGCTTTCGGGCTGTCTTGCCCGAACTCCAACACCTGGACCATGCACGCCGCTGGTACCCCAGGAATCGCGTCCCGCGCACACCGGACACCACGGCAGCGGCTGCTGCTCTTGCTTCTCCTGTCACTGGTAAGCCGCGTCCCAGCACAGCCCGCAGACCCCGGCCGGGCGTTCCTGTTCCCCGGTCTCTCTGGGGCTGCAGGGGTCCCTGCCGAAGAAGCCATAGTGCTGGAGAACCGCGGGCTCCGCGTTCCGTTCGGCCGTGAGGTATGGCTGGATCCACTGCAGGACCTGGTGTTGCAGGTGCAGCCAGGGGACCGCTGCGCAGTGACGGTGCTGGACAACGACGCGCTCGCCCAGCGACCGGGTCGCCTTAGTCCCAAGCGCTTTCCTTGCGACTTCGGCCCCACAGAGGTGCGTTACTCACACCTGGGCGCGCGCAGCCCGTCGCGGGACCGCGTCAGGCTGCAGCTGCGCTACGACGCGCCGGGAGGGGCCCTCGTGCTGCCGCTGGTGCTACAAGTAGAGGTGGTTTTCAGCCAGCTGGAGGTTGTAACTCGGAATTTGCCCTTGGTCGTGGAAGAACTTCTGGGGACCAGTAATGCTCTGGACGCACGGAGCCTGGAGTTTGCCTATGAGCCAGAGACGGAAGAGTGCCGCGTGGGCATCCTGTCCGGACTGAGCTCACTCCCTCGCTATGGAGAACTGCTCCACTATCCGCAGGTCCCTGGAGAAGCCACAGAGGGAGGCGCCCCGGAGCCTCTGCTGATGGACTGCAAAGCTTTCCAGGAGCTGGGCGTGCGCTACCGCCACACAGCCCTGAGCCGCTCACCAAACAGGGACTGGGTGCCCATGGTGGTAGAGCTACGTCCGCGAGGGGCTCCTGTGGGCAGTCCTGCTTTGAAACGGGAGCACTTCCAGGTGCTGGTGAGGATCAGAGGAGGGGCTGAGAACACCGCCCCCAAGCCGAGCTTTGTGGCCATGATGATGATGGAGGTGGACCAGTTCGTGCTGACCGCCCTGACCCCAGACATGCTGGCAGCTGAGGATGCTGAATCTGCCCCTGACCTGCTGATCTTCAACCTCACTTCTCCGTTCCAGCCTGGCCAGGGCTACTTGGTGAGCACTGATGACCGCAGCCTGCCACTCTCCTCCTTCACTCAGAGGGATCTGCGCCTCTTGAAAATAGCCTACCAGCCCCCCTCTGAGGACTCGGACCAGGAGCGTCTCTTTGAGCTGGAGCTGGAGGTAGTGGACCCAGAAGGAGCAGCCTCAGACCCTTTTGCCTTTATGATAGTGGTGAAGCCCATGAACACACTGGCTCCAGTGGTCACCCGGAACACTGGTCTTATTCTCTATGAGGGTCAGGCCCGGCCCCTCACCGGGCCTGCAGATGGTGGATCACAAAACCTAGTCATCAGTGATGAGGATGACCTAGAGGCAGTGCAGCTGGAGGTGGTGGCTGGGCTCCGACATGGTCACCTTGTCATTTTGGGTGCTTCTGGTAGCATTGCTCCAAAGACTTTCTCCGTGGCTGAGCTGGCAGCTGGTCAGGTTGTCTACCAGCATGATGACAGAGATGGCTCGCTGAGTGACAACCTGGTACTTCGCATGATGGATGGAGGAGGCAGGCACCAGGTACAGTTCCTGTTCCCTATCACCTTAGTGCCTGTGGATGACCAACCACCGGTCCTCAATGCCAATACTGGACTGATGCTGGCAGAGGGGGAAACGGTGTCCATCCTGCCCCTTCAGCTGAGTGCAACTGACATGGATTCCGATGATGCTGTGCTGCTTTTTGTGCTGGAGTCACCCTCAACCACAGGGCACCTGCTTCTCCGCCAGACTCATCCCCCCCATGAGGAAGAGGAGCTTACCAGGGGCCAATGGAAGAAGCAGGGAGCATTTTATGAGCGACCAGTGACAGAGTGGCGGCAGCAGGACATAACAGAGGGAAGGCTGTTCTATAGGCACTCTGGGCCCCACAGTCCTGGACCAGTCATGGACCAGTTCACATTCAGAGTCCAGGATAACAACGATCCCCCTAATCAGTCTGGGCTGCAGAAGTTTGTGGTACGCATTCATCCTGTGGATCGCCTGCCTCCAGAGCTGGGCAGTGGTTGCCCTCTTCGGATGGTGGTGCAGGAATCCCAGCTCACACCACTGAGGAAGAAGTGGCTGCGCTACACAGACCTGGACACAGATGACCGAGAACTGCATTACACAGTTACCCAGCCCCCTGTGGACACAGATGAAAACCACTCGCCAGCCCCGCTGGGCACCTTGGTCCTGAGTGACAACCCCTCAGTCATGGTGACGCATTTTACCCAAGCCCAGATCAACCATCATAAAATTGCTTACAGACCTCCCAGTGAAGAACTGGGAGTGGCTGCTCGAGTGGCCCAGTTCCGGTTTCAGGTGGAGGACAAGGCTGGGAATGTGGCTCCAGGCACGTTCACCTTTTACTTGCAGCCAGTGGACAACCAGCCGCCAGAAATCCTAAACACTGGCTTCACCATTCAGGAGAAGGGCCACCATATCCTGAGTGAGACTGAGTTGCATGTTCATGATGTGGACACTGATATGGCCCATATCTCTTTCACTCTCACACAGGCACCCAAGCATGGCCAGGTGCAAGTGTCTGGGCAGATCCTGCCTGTTGGAGGGATCTTCCACTTGGAGGACATCAAACAGGGTCGGATTTCCTATGCACATAATGGAGATGATTCCCTGACGGATAGCTGCTCCTTGGAAGTCAGCGACAGACACCATGTGGTGCCCATAACTCTGAGAGTGAACATCCGGCCAGTGGATGATGAGGTACCCATGTTGAACCTTCCTGCTGGCACTCTGGAGTCTTATTTAGACGTCCTAGAAAATGGGGCTACTGAAATCACTGCCAGTGTTATTAAGGGGACCAATAAGGGCACTGATGATTTGATGTTGACTTTCCTTTTGGAAGATCCACCCTTGTATGGGGAAATCCTGGTCAATGGAGCTCCAGCAGAGCAATTTACCCAACAGGACATTTTGGAAGGCTCTGTTGTCTATGCGCACACCAGTGGTGAGATAGGCCTGTTGCCCAAAGCAGACTCTTTTAACCTAAGCCTGTCAGATACATCTCAAGAATGGAGAATCAGTGGCAATACAATCCAAGGAGTTACTGTGTGGGTGACCATCCTTCCTGTGGACAGCCAGCCTCCAGAAATATCTGTGGGTGAACAGTTCATGGTACTGGAAGGTGATAAAAGTGTTATAACCTCAACTCAAATAAGTGCTCAAGATATTGACTCCCTGAATGATGACATCTTGTGTACTATAATTATTCAGCCTACCTCAGGTTATGTTGAAAATATTTCTCCAGCACCAGGCTCTGAAAAATCAAGAGCAGGGATTGCTGTAAGTGCTTTCACTCTAAAAGACCTCAGGCAGGGTCACATTAACTATATCCAGAGTGTCCATCAAGGTGTGGAGCCTGTGGAAGATCGATTCATATTTCGTTGTTCTGATGGCATTAATTTCTCAGAGAGACATTTTTTTCCCATAGTGATCATACCCACCAATGATGAACAACCAGAAATGTTTATGAGAGAATTTATGGTGATGGAAGGCATGAGTCTGGTCATTGATACACCCATCCTCAATGCTGCCGATGCCGACATTCCCCCAGATGATTTAACTTTCATTATTACACGATTTCCTACTCATGGTCACATCATGAACCAGCTGATAAATGGCACAGTTTTGGTGGAAAGCTTCACCTTGGACCAGATCGTAGAAAGTTCCAGCATTATTTATGAGCACGATGACTCTGAGACACAGGAAGACAGTTTTGTAATTAAACTGACTGATGGCAAGCACTCCGTGGAGAAGATGGTCCTCATCATGGTTATCCCTGTTGATGATGAGACTCCCAGAATGACCATCAATAATGGACTAGAAATAGAAATTGGGGAAACAAAAATCATCACCAACAAGATACTAATGGCAACTGACTTAGATTCTGAAGACAAATATTTGGTTTATATTATTCGTTATGGGCCCAGACATGGCTTACTACAAAGACGGAGACCTATGGGTGCCCTTGAAAACATCACCCTGGGCATGAATTTTACCCAGGAGGAAGTGGACAGAAACTTAATCCAGTATGTCCATACTGGACAAGAGGGCATTCGGGACTTAATTAAATTTGATGTGACTGATGGGATAAACGCTCTCATAGATCGCTACTTTTATGTGTCCATTGGGAGCATTGACATTGTCTTCCCTGATGTGATAAGTAAGGGAGTGTCCTTGAAAGAAGGTGGCAAAGTCACACTAACAACAGACCTACTAAGCACCAGTGACTTGAACAGCCCTGATGAATATTTAGTTTTTACCATCACCAGGGCCCCCATGAGAGGTCACTTAGAGTGCACAGATCAACCAGGAGTGTCCGTCATGTCCTTCACTCAATTACAACTGGCTGGCAACAAAATCTACTACATTCACACAGCCGATGATGAGGTGAAGATGGACAGTTTTGAGTTTCAAGTAACTGATGGACACAACCCTGTTTTCCGGACATTCCGTATCTCCATTAGTGATGTGGACAACAAGAAGCCAGTGGTCACCATCCATAACCTGGTTGTCAGTGAAAATGAAAATAAGCTGATCACTCCCTTTGAACTCACAGTGGAAGACAGAGATACACCTGACAGACTCCTGAAATTCACTGTCACCCAGGTGCCTGTTCATGGTCATCTTCTTTTCAACAATACCAGACCTGTCATGGTTTTTACCAAGCAAGACTTGAATGAAAACTTAATCAGCTACAAACATGATGGCACTGAGTCAAGTGAAGACAGCTTCTCCTTCACAGTAACAGACGGTACCCACGCCGACTTCTATGTCTTTCCTGATACAGTATTTGAAACAAGGAGACCCCAAGTGATGAAGATCCAAGTCTTAGCTGTTGACAATAGTGTCCCCCAAATTGCAGTGAATAAAGGGGCCTCCACACTTCGCACACTAGCCACTGGACACTTGGGGTTCATGATCACAAACAAAGTATTGAGAGTGGTGGACAGAGACAGCCAACACCTTTCTCTCAGGTTTATTGTGACAGAAGCCCCTCAACATGGTTATCTCCTCAACCTGGGCAAAGGCAACCACAGCGTCACTCAGTTTACCCAAGGTATGTATCAATTTCCTTATAACCAGTGGGCGTTCCAGGTATCATTTCCAGAGAAGATAGCTGCCACTGAAAGCCATACAAAGAATGCATAAAATAAGAGGTCAAGGAGAGGGGCCAGGGAAGGTAAGGGGAGAACACACAGACTGAGTTCCCTTGGAGGACAGACCCCTTAACACTGTATGTCCCACTACAGTGACTGTCATTACAGAGTAATAGAAGTGTTTTGACAGTGACAAGGTACACTCAGGGCAGGAGCCAGACTTTGGAATTAAAACCAGCAGGCATTCCAATCCTGCTGCATTTGCCATACCTACGAACCCAAATATTGGCTAGGAAACCTGAGAATTCTTTGTTTCAAATGCTGCATATAGTTCATGAAGCATCTTAGCACCTTCAAACATCTAAATTGTATTTATTCACAGTGTTATCATTATCTATTGCAATTCAGAAAGAAAGACTTCAAATTCATGTTACTTTGGTTAATTTTAAGAGCACTGTTCTGTTACTGTTAAAATTGTTAGGGATTTTGTAGCTAAAAGAAAAATAAGGGCTTGTTTATATTTACTTTGAGATTTTTTTAAAAAAATTCTGTAATATTTCATGACTCAGGCAATACCTGTCCAAAAACAGAAGTCTTATCTAGAGTTATAACGATGATGTCAAGAGGGCATGCTTCCAGCAGGCGCCGCGGCTCACTAGGCTAATCCTCCATCTGTGGCACTGGGTTCTAGTCCCGGATGGGGCACCGGTTCTGTCCCGGTTGCTCCTCTTCCAGTCCAGCTCTCTGCTGTGGCCCAGGAAGGCAGTGGAGGATGGCCCAGGTCCTTGGGCCCTGCACCCGCATGGGAGACCAGGAGGAAGCACCTGGCTCCTGGCTTCAGATTGGCGCAGCGTGCCAGTCGCAATGCGCCGGCCGTAGTGGCCACTTTGGGGGTGAACCAACGGAAAAAAGGAAGACCTTCCTCTCTGTCTCTCTCTTTCTCACTAACTCTGCCTGTCAAAAAAAAAAAAAAAAAAAAGAGGGTGTGCTTCCATAGTTTAAACAAAAAAGGAGAGAATTCTTAATGAGATATGAAAATACAATATGCTCATCTCCAAAACCTGCCTCCAGTGTGTCATTAAGAACATGAAGATGTGTAAACAAGATTAGTAGCAGAAAGAGTGAATTCTTTCATCATTTCAAACCTGCTTTCTTTCCTATTGCAAGCACAGTAACGAATACCAGTTGCCTCAAATACCTGCGTTCTTGAGAGAACAGGGTTTTCTACCCTCAGTTTTCTTTGTGTGCTAACACAGTCTGAGACAGGAAGGGCAGGTGACCTGTGCAGGGTTATTCAGTGACGGAAGGGAGAAGCCCATTCAGCATGTTGGTTTGGGAGTTAGAGCTGTGTTTCTAGAATGTGCAACTTTCATCACAAAGGGATTTGGTTGCTTTCATGAAAATCGCACCATGTCAGAATGGAAACTAGATCTATTCTATGCGGGCTCTGTTAGTAGAGATGAAGTTGCAGGCAAGGACATCCCAGAGGGGGTGTTCTTTTCCTGCAACCATGGTGTACTCTTAGATAACAAATGCTTTCATAAACATGGATGTAGTGAAATGTAGTGTTAAAGTGAACTGCTTCTCTGTTTAGATGCTGGCAAATAGCCCCACACCCCAACCTCCTGATTCTTGGCTAAAAGCCTGAATATATCCTAAGGCCTGCAGGGACAGGAAAACCTGAGTGCCAAATGTCATGCCAGGCCAGCAGAAAACTTTTGTGTGAAGCTTTCTGAGGATAGAGATGCCATTGCAATCTTAGACTGGTTTATTTTCATGGAAACTGAAGAGGATGAAAGGAATACATCAGAACATAGAGAAGGGTGCTTCAAATCACTCCTCTGACTTAAAAAAGGAATCTGAGTTTGGAGATTTTAAAGGAATTTTTAGATGCAGACAGACCTGTGAATTTCATTTAAATTCTGTGGTCCAAGTCCAGCAGCTCAAAATATTAGAATAATGCTTGTTAAATATTGAACCCTAAAATTATGCTATTTCATTGTAGGCTGTTGTTTCTCTGAATGAATTTGAGTAACATATAATTTTTATGTTATTGATAAATGCAGAGTAGCTATAAGTTTATTGTAAAAGGTGATGATATCTTTTAAAAAATTAGCTTTTATGGGAAATTGTTGCATTCCAATATGAACCCAAATATTGACTAGAAAAATCACACAGCACTCATTGGAACAAGTCGAGGCTAGAGTTCAGTTCAGAGTAGTTATTTATGGAGATTAGATAAGTGATTAAAATGGAGAAAACTCCATCAGAGAGCTGTTGTGGCTGCTCTTCTGTTAGGAGAACTGGAAGCAGAGTTTAGAATAAGAATATGCAGATTTTTTTGCTGTTTTTGTCACTTTATAAGGGAAGGCATATGCCAAATTATATTTTGATGGATATTTGATGCACTGAATTAAGTCAAATTAGCATTGATAGAGAAAGTTTTTCCTAAATTGAATGACTAAATTACTACCAGAAAAACACTCATTTTAAAAACTTACTAAATTTCATTATTAAAGAAAAGTTAACAATGTAGAATTAGGAAAGTTATTTGGTTATTCCAAACTTTATCTCTTTTTTCTTTTTTTAAACTTTTATTTAATAAATATAAATTTAGAAAGTACAACTTTTGGATTATAGCGGTTTTCCCCCCATAACCACCCTCCCACCTGCAAACCTTCCAATCTCCTACTCCCTCTCCCATCTCATTCTTCATTAAGATTCATTTTTAATTATCTTTATATACAGTAGATCAACTTAGTATATACTAAAAAAATTTCAACAGTTTGCATCACACAGACACACAAAGTATAAAGTACTGTTTGAATACTAGTTTTATACCCAACCCCTGGGTCTAAATCACTTGTCTCAAGTACTTGGATTATTTTTTCCTAATGATATCTTGGGTGGATACCTTAAAAATCAATTCCAGGGGAGCAGAAATTCCCACCAGAGTTTGAGCCAGGTGTAGTTACCAGGTCTGCTAGGAAAGTGAGAAGGGTTATAGCATGTTGCCAGTAATCAATGCTGCATGCCCTAACTTGGAGGAGAAATTTGACAGCTGGGTGTCATAAAACATGTTCGTGTTCTTTTTACCTTAAGGAACAGTTCATAAAAATCACTTTTGAAGCAGTAACTTACTTTCATGAAACTATATCCATGATGCTGTATTTTTGATTAAAAAACATTTACACATAATGAGTGTACTCTACAGTTTCTTTTTCTTTTCTCTTTGTTCAGTCTATATATTTTCTTATAACATTTAACAAGGAATGGAAGTGCTGGATAAAGATCTTTCCCCCAGGGCCAGAGGTCACTGTCCCTGTGGCCAGGATGTGTAGTCAGCAAAGTTCACTCTCTTCTTTACTGATCAAGTCAAGGCTGTAAAAGTTAAGCATTGTAAGGATGAGAAGGCAAAGAGTGTTTTGGGGGCTTTAGTGCTGGCCCCTATGGAAACATTGCACATTCAAGGCAGAGATTTGTGTGTGATGTACCAGGCCACTCAGCTCTTTCCTTTTAAATTAGGAAACAGTCAAGCCTTTACTGATGATTATAGACCTTGGGCACAGGGATGCGGGAAATTAAGATGAAGAAAAATCCCAGCAGTGTTTGGTCTACTAGTTAAGATAGTCATAGAGAAAGATTAAAATGACACTAGAAGGAAGGTCTGGGAAATTTTTATAGAGTTAGACATGGAGTGATAAAGAAAAGCAAAAACTCTGAGACTTTCTGCACCTCTAAGCACTCTGTTAGCAAGAAAGTAACATGAGCTATCAAATCAGATAAGCACACACAACACCACCACCACCACTACCCAACCTCACCCCCTGCCAAGGTATTTCTGGTGGCATATGGCTCACCTTTCAAACTGTATAAGCCAGAAAAGAGCACATGTTTCACATCTGTGAAGTCAAATTATAAAAATTCAAGGAATTAACTCATTGATCCTAATACTTTGCCCACTTGTGGATATTCTTCCTGAAGTCATTATCTTATATATGATAACTTTGAATTCCACATCAGGAATTAAGTACAGCTTTAGGAAATTGAAAACTGTAGGATATGTACTAGAATCTGATGTCTACACAAACAGATACTACATAGACACTACATACTGTTGTTGAATCTATTTCTAGCTATGATCTTGATTTTATGTAGCCTTCAAAACTCTCTAATTGGCCCAGATCAAATCATAATCTTGTATCAGGGAATAAAATATGTATTTTTAATATTGTCTGTGTGGCATAATTAATAAGGGGAACTGGCAAAATGGATAAATAAATGTTAAAAAGCACTTTTTGTCAGTAATGAAAACAAAACATTATAAGTGAATTTGCTAGAGTAGGTAGCATAATTTTCTACAATGAATGGAATTTCTACTTTTATTGGATGTTGTTTGTTCTAAGTTCTCCTTAACACTGAGTCACAATAGTTATAGCAATCAGTGGGATTTTAAAAACAATATCTCCTTTATTAGTTCTTTTAAACTTTGAATAACTTCAAAGAAGCCTGTTACACCACAAAAGGTTTAAAAAAGAAGCAGAAGCAGAAGAGGAGCCAGCGTGCAGAGGAAGAGTCTCTTTCCTCTGAAGGCCAGTCCTCTAGGGAGGCAGATGTGATTTCAAGAGTCCAGGAAACCTGCCATGACTCAAAATATCTTCCTTTCCACCTGTCATGGTGTCTGACATTCCATATTTAGATAGTCACTCCTTTGGTGTATGAGCATGTAAATACCACTGGGAGGGGCAACACCTTGCTATTATTATAACCTAACTCTTGCACTCTGTCTGTATAAAGGATCATATTTCCAGTGGACAGCTGAAATCAAGGGGCTTAGGGACCCGAGACATTTGATAGCACTGTTCCTCTTAGCAGGAGGAAAGGATCTAAATATCTTGACAGATAAGTCGTAACCAGTAGGATTTCCCACAAAAATGAGTCACAAGTCTTACTCCATCACTTTTTTTTTTGTTATTTTCTAGCTGACATTGATGACATGAAAATATGCTATGTCTTAAGAAAAGGAGCTAACACCACAAGTGATATGTTCCATTTTGCAGTTGAAGATGGTGGTAAGTATTCAACTCTCCTGGTAGCAATTACCAGAAGAGGGACTTTTCTTGGTTGTTCTCTGACAAGGAATCTTTATTAGGTATCATTTCATGCTCACCTGTGTGTGTACGCAATGAATGTGGTATTTGCTATAGAATTTCTACAATCTCCAATCAACAGAGTCTTACTTCGTCATGGTTATAGATAGATGATCTAGTTATATTATTTTTGTCTTATGCTTTGTAAAGCACTACAGAGAGAGAGAGAGAGAGAGAGAGAGAGTCTTTTTAAATAAGATCTCTACGTCCAGTTGATCAGTTTTACACCCTGCCTGAGATTTCCTACTTGAGATGACAAGAGGATGTTGGAATCCAGTAGAGCTCCACTCACAGCCATGTGCCCAGCTGGTTGTATCTGCCCAAAGGAGGAGCCTTTTCCTCATCTGTACATGTGAACTAATGCTGGTGTGACAACGTGTTGCATTCACCAGGACATGAAGGCTGAATAAAATCTGTCTAATCTCACCACTCACATGCTATCTGATGATTTTGTTAGTTTGGAGATTTGGTGGCCCAGTCTATCTCAAAGTTTTCCATGACAAATTATGAAGACTACTTCAGGATATGACACTGTCTAAGTCTCTTGGGCAATATTATCATCATTGCTCCCACAAAACCAATGATCACTCACATTCTTTTCAGATCTTGACCACTCTTCATCTAACCCTATAGTCTTGGGTAAAAACTCATCACTATTAGATTGATCAGGCAGTTGTTTCTGTTCTTTGCCTCACAAGAAGCAAAAGAAACTCAGGATGTACTTGTGTTTTGTGAACAGGGTGCAAGAAGTGAAGGCATATATGAGAGAGGAGAGCAGAGAGAGCCTATACTCAGTCAGCCATTTCCTTTTTAATCTTTTAAAAATGGAACACTATTAGGTCATATAACATCCTCCTATGTTTTTTGAAGCACTAAGCAGGTTTGTTTAAAATATCACTGAACGCATACCATTATCACAGTTCTAAAAAATGGCCATGAGTGGGATGTGTGCCAAACAAGCAAAAATGTGTGTTAAGAGCTTCAACTGTTTGATTACTTGTATGAATCAGAGGTTTAATAAAGAGAATTCCTTTATTTTAGAGGAGTCAAATCATAGCTTAGTATTCCATATATTGATAAAAGGAATGCTAGCAAGAAGCAAAGTTCTAAAATTGAAACCAACATTTATAAAAACATATAGTTGTTGAATCTTGCTGCTTTGAGGGGAAATTCTACTCTGAGTAAACTTTAGCAGGAGACCTTGAAGTCATCTAAGTACTGGTTCAAGAAACCATGCTTATCTCTTTGAATAATTGAATAAGCCTTAATACCAAAATACTCATTTTTTTATTTATTTTTGGAAGTTCAATATCCAGTAGCTATAATTATTCTTAGACATTTTAGCCTGCACTATTTTTTACATTTGCTTTTTCACACACACACACACACACACACACGGATGCACGCACCATTATTGCACACACTCTTAGCTGGGTAGAATGATAGAATCTCCTTTAACAATTTGATTTATATTTCAAACTTTGGAAAACCTTATGCATTATCATACTTCAAAAATATTAAGTGAATAATGACTAACTAAAAAGGCTAGGTTTATTTCTGTATTTGCTTAAAATATATTGAGGAATGAAGTCACTTCAGGAGGCTTTTCAGGGCTGCAGTTTCAGAAGAGAGAGAGAGGAATTCCAGAGATAATCTTTACCCTCTTCTTCTTCACAGGCATAGTTTTACTAAAGGGGCACAGGCAGATTTTGGCAAACTGTTCAACAAAGTTTCTCTTAATTCTCTGGATAGAAGAAAACTTTGACAGAATAAAAACAGAGAATTACAAGATTAAAGAATGAGAAGTCACATGTACATTTCAAGATTATTTTGAGCTGAGTCTTGGGTTTTCTAAACATTTTTGCATCATCATGTAACTATTCTAAGCTTTAAGCAGTGCAGTGTCATCTAAATTTATGTAGCATAAGCTATGGTGATCTGTCTATTGTCTGCTTTACAGAGTGATAAGAAGTCCATCCATAAAAACATTCCCATGAAATGTACAATTGACTTCCTTTATTTTACCTCTGGAAAACAAATCAAGGCAAAAATGCCTAATAAGAACCCTGTCCTCCCAATTCCCTTTCTGATCCACTAAATTCACTTTCTTCAAATCAAGAAGATTGGCTTTAGGAAGACACTAAGAAAGTTATTGGGGCAAACATAATCCTTGAATAACACAGACACACATGCACACACACACACACACACACTATGGAGTATTAGTACTCAGCCATTAAAAAATGAAATCCTGTCTTTTGCAACAAAATGGATACAACTGGAAACGATTATTCTTAGCAAAATAAGCCAGTCCTCAAGAAACAGATATCATATATTTTCCCTTATCTGGGGTAACTCATAGAGTACCTAAAATGTAATGTATTGGAGTGAGATAGACATTTTGAGATTTGCTGATTTAGTTTACAGCCTTTGTCTCTTCTGTTGAGGAACAGTGACCTTCTCTTCGTACTATTTGTGGAACTCTTTACTTGGTGTAGGGTTCACTTTATGAATGTTAAGTAAATTGAAAATAGATCTTTGTAAAAATTAAGAGTGGGAATAGGAAAGGGAGGAAGAAGGGTTGGAGCATAGGCGGGAGGGAGAATAAGGTAGGAAGTGTCACTGTGTTCCTAGGTCTGTATGTATGAAATACATGAAACTTGTATAACTTAAATAATTTTTTTTAATTTTTCTTTAAAAAATATAATAAAATGTAACTGGACCAAGAATTAGAGAATAAATTGAGAACAAAAGTCTAAAATCTCTTGTCTCAGATTTAATTACATTATCAAAAGAACCTGGCTAGGGGTGAGGGTTTGGCATAGCAGTTTAGATGTTCATTGGGACACAAACAGCTCTTATTGGAGTGCCTGTGTTTCAGCCCTGACTGTGCTGTACCTACCAGCTCCCTGCTGATGCACACTCTGATGGGCAGCACATGATGGATGAAGTACTTGGCTCCCTGCCACAACATGGGAGCTCCAGATTCAGTTCCAAGTCCTGGGTTTCAACCCTGCTCAGCCCTATTTGTTGTGGGCACTTGGGGGCATGAACCGGTAGATGGGAGATCACTATCTATCTATCTCTCTCTCTCTAGCTCTAGCTCTTTCTCTCTGTCTTTCTGTCTTTCTGCATTTCAAATAGATAAAATAGATAATTCTTCCAAAAGACTTAAATATTTTTAAAAAAGAACCTGATGAGCACAGAATTCTCCTGATGTACTAATGGAATTGACACTACGCACCACTAAAGATATGGTGCTGAGGACACACTTACTGCATTTGGGGTTTTGGATCACTTCCGAGATGTTACCAAATGATAGGAGTAAAGAGGACCCTTTCTACAGATATTGTCAGGATTTTCACCTCCAGGGAGTTCTACTGGATTTGAACTTAGTATTGATTGATATCACACACACACACAAACACATCCAGAGATCCATAGGGTTATTATTCCTTGGAGTTTTTTCAATTAGGTTTTACTTTTTAATTTTTTTAACTTTTATTTAATGAATATAAATTTCAAAAGTACAGCTTTTGGATTACAGTGGCTTTTTCCCCCCATAACCTCCCTCCCACCCGCATCCATCCCATCCCCCACTCCCTCTCCCATCCCGTCCCATTCACATCAAGATTCATTTTCAATTATCTTTATATACAGAAGATCAATTTAGTATATACTAATTACTTTTTAAATTTTAAAAAATTTAATTATTTGAAAGGCAGAATGACAGAGGGAGAGACTGAAAAAAGACAGGTTTTCCATATGCTGGTTCACTCTCCAAATGCACACAACAGTTGGATTTGGACCAGGTCAAAGCTAGGAACCAGCATCTCCATTTGTCCCCGACATGAGTGAGCGGAAGCCAAGTACTTGGTCTATCATCTAATGCCTCCCAAGTGTATTAGCAGGAAACTGGGCTGGAAGCAAAGGAGCTGGGACTCAAACCAGCACTCTAAAATGGAAAGTGAGCATCCCAAATGGTACCTTAACCTACTATACCACAATGCTTGCCCCTCAATTAGATTTTAAACCTTCCATATATTACTTAGTTACTTAGGCAATTTTGCTTTCATAGCATCTCTGAGTTTGGTGAAGCAACTACAATACAAGTCAGTATTATTCCTGTTTGGCAGATGAGAAAACCGAGTCACAGAAGTGAGTAATAGTCCTTCAACTTTCACAACCAAGCAACTAATGGTTTCTCTGAAGCCCATATTCTTTTCCCCAAAGCTAACTGATATCTTCTACACTTATTCAGGATGGATGTAAGAGGAAGGACAGCTATTTAACTTCTCCGAGACCTCTAAGACCAATGATTTGGGATGTTTTAACAGATGAGAGCAAAGTCAAAGTGGCATCATTTGATAAGGCACACAAAATATCTCATGTCTTTTGGAATGAGTATTTTTATTTTAAACACTTTGACAGTCTAATGTTGTGAACTTTAGTACTCTTCTCTGGCATCTTAAGTGTAATTCTTAAAATGATCAGCCTATCAGAAATAGGCCAACTGGAATACTAGTGAAAAGCATGACAATTTTATGTCAGTGTAGACCATTCATCCAGTGTTCTGGGGTCAGCCAACACACATGAATGTACAGGTACAAGCAGTAAAGTCAAAGCCTGAATGTCAGGAGTGTATTCCAGTTGACTGTGGCTTCTTCTTAAAAGGGTACTTCATTTTTGTGAGAAAATGGACTTGAAACTCAAGTTTATTTTGGTGCAAAAATTTTGGAATCCATGTATTGTTATTTTCATAATGGGCATTTTCCATGAACTTTTTGAATTGTCCCCAATCTTCTATGCTTGAGCTAAACTGTCTTCCATCTCTTTTTATTTTCAATCTTTGTAACAAGTGGCTCATAATATAATAATCCTACAAACCATGGAATTACATCTTCCCTTGATGATGGCCTCTTTGAATTCCTATTGTAGATCAAGTGCTTTGGGATTTTGTGGGGGAAGAAAGCATATATCCTTTATTCCATTGCATAGGTGAGCAGAGTCTTATCTGATCCCTCTTCAATGTTCACCTCCGTGAGCTTTTTCTGTGGGATACTCTAACATGAAAGTGGTATTTCAGTCCCTTTTTAGTTTTCTATCCATGGAATTCCTCTAGCTTTTTACTGATATGAAAGCCAGTTTCACATAAGTGTTCCATCTATGTCTCATTCTCAGCCCAAATGGCTATTAATCACTATTGAGCACCCTGCTCAAATGTCACCTCCTCTCCAGAGTTTCTCCCTGTATCATGATGACAAAGTCAGTCATGCCCTTCTTTGTGCTTTACCCCTGACTTCATCTACAAAAAGAAGCTCTTACTCCGATCATTGATCAATATGAAGACCCCTGTTAGCAAAGAAGGCAAGCTTCACATCAAAAAAGATTATCACTTATCTTGGTGCCTAACTGCTTTCTCATGGTTGAGCACCTGGTCAATACTTAGTAGATATTAAAATGAATTAAAGGGAACAGGCATTTGACCTAGCTGTTAAGATACCCAAATCCCACACCAGAGTCTTTGGGCTTCCATTCTTAGCTCTGGCTCCTGACCTCAGCTTTCTGCTAGTGTAGATTGTGGGAGACTGTGATGACAGCTCAACTATTTGGGTCCCTGCCACCTGCATGGGAGACCTGGATTGCATTTCTGGCTCCCTGCTTTGATCTGGCCCACAGCTGGCTGCCACAGGTTTCTGGGGAGTGAACCAGCAGATGGGAGCTCTGTGTCTTCTTTCTAACTCTCAAAAAAAATAAAAATAAAAAAATAATTGGGAGAAAAGATTCTCAATCTTCATATAATGATCAATTAAGTAGTATTCTAGAAAGAGCTTCTGTAAGCAATTTCCAGTGACTTTTTTGCATTCCTTTAGCACATGCTTTTACTCTAGCCTTAATTTTAATCCCTGTGGCACCAAAGATTTTTAGTAAAGTTTTCACATTTGTAAATATATCAAACCAACTGCTGTGAAAATTCCTTTAAAATCTTCAGTGCAATATATTTAAGATTGAAAGATTCATAATAACCACAAGTTCAGAGCTCATATTATTCTTTAAAAAAAAGATTTATTAATTTATTTGAAAGGCAGAGTTGCAGAGGAGCAGAGGCAGAGGCAGAAAGAGAGATCTTTCATCTGCTGGTCCACTCTCCAGATCGCTGCAATGGCCAGAGCTGGGCCAATCTGAAGCCAGGAGCCAGGAGCTTCCTCTGGGTCTCCCACATGGGTGCAGGGGCCCAAGCACTTGGGCCATCTTGTACTACTTTCCCAGGCAGAGAGCTGAATCAGAAGTGGAGCAGTCAGGACTTGAACTGCTGCCCATATGGAATGCCATGACTGCAGACAGCAGCTTTACCCACTATGCCACAGCACCGGCCCCACTCATATTATTCTTAAAGAATTATTTTCAGGAACAAAAAATCAGAATACTATATAGGCAACTATACAAATTAAACTTTGAAGAAAAATAGATATTTTTTGCAAGTCATGAAAATTTTGACCAGCACTATCATGAATATTTTTAGTTTTCTCAATGTATTCCCTCTTGTGATGATATGATCCAACATTACAAAAGGTAAAGAAGTGGAAAGTTAGATTTGCATAAACTGTTCCTACTCCTTGTTACAAAGGCACCCTGTAAATATTTATTAGATTTATGTTTTGTTTCAAGTCTCAAGGTCTCAGCGTCAGATCCAAGATATTCCCTGATGGATATAAAAAGAATCAGGATATGTGATCACCTGGCTTGATCTACTGAGAGGGAGGGGCCTTAGTTTTTTCTTCATTATGAAAACCGGTTTGCTGTTTCCTCATT
Source organism: Oryctolagus cuniculus (assembly GCF_051225735.1). Taxonomy (NCBI): domain Eukaryota; kingdom Metazoa; phylum Chordata; class Mammalia; order Lagomorpha; family Leporidae; genus Oryctolagus; species Oryctolagus cuniculus. Next base: position 74,715,986 of record NC_142875.1, on the reverse strand, counting down.
TGAACTTTCATATGACATGGGCATGCACTCTGAGTTCTGCCTGGTCATCTTGGCATTGAAACTGGGGCAGCAGACATAATATCTGCAGTGGCCATTGTCAGGGTCTAGTCCATAGCCAGATATTTTTTGCTGCTGTCTTTAATTGCGCCTTTTGGTGTCCAGTTTTCCATCTGCCAAGATCCTTAATTCATATGCTATTGACAGATATAAATAGCATCTTGACATAGTAGAAGAAGCTGTAAAGTCATTTATTTCTACCTAGGAAATGTCAGTTAAAGTCAAGGCTTTTGAATCTTTATTACCTGTTTGACAATTGAATACTCAAACACAGAGTACTGGAAGCTCTGCATTTATGTAGGAGTACAAGTTTTTGCTTGAAGATGACTGGTAACTTCAGGATTTAAGGCAAAATAATTACTGATAATTAGTTTGAATTTAAAGCAAGGGCTGGAAAAATATATAAATAAGTACATTAAGTGGAAAAATGAGGTCTTAGTACAAGAATTATAAGATTATACAGACACTCAGCTTAGAGAAAAAAAGCAAGCATTCTTGGCAGTAGAATTAATTGCTAGTGACATGAGAACTAGAGGAAAGATACTAGTGCTGTAGGGAGTTAAAATAAGATGGTTAAGTCATGTCAGGCACTGATACAAATATTTTTAATCTCTAAGAGTGCACAAAGTCTGCCAGAGAACAGAGCCTGGGAAAGGCTGTTGGCATCTATGGCTGAATGTGGGTAAGCCTTTCTCTGTTCATTGAGCAGTAACAGTGCAAGTCATCAAAGTCTTTCTGTGCTACATCTCTGCCTTTGAAAGTATGTCTCTGTTAAGGTACTTGAGCTGTGTTCATATGAGAAGATATGTGTTTTAGATAGAAAGTTATAAACTAAGATGTGTTTATTATTAAATTCTTTAAGTTCATTCCAAAATTACATAGCATATAAATATGCTGTTTTTATTGGCCTTGGTTCAGAGGACACTTTTCTTAAGTTATTAAATATTCAAGTAACCATGAGTCCTTATGGGCACATGTCCAAAGATTCTCCATGATTCCATATTTATATGCAGAACAAATGTCAGTCACCTTTTAAAAACTAAATGAATCTTTTATGGATGATTAAAATACCATAATCTCAAATCAAGTATTTATTTAAAATATATGTTACCTACTTCAATAATAGCCTATTCCATCTCTTTAAGTTTTCTGTGAGTGCTTGTAGAAACAGAACGTCATTTCTCAAAGACCAAATACACTTTTGTAATCGGATTTATACTATAAAAGGATACTTTTAAAGGGTTGTGGGAAATGGAATTAAAAGACAAGTTTGAGTACAAAAATTTTCCATAATATGCATTTACATGAACTTTTTGAAGAAACTTTGTGGGCATAGATTTCAATTTTTTGTGCCAAAATAAACCTACCTTTTGATTACATTTTCCATTAACCTTTTGAAGTCTTCTTAACCTTGCTAGATGCTGTGAAAATGCAACAGAAAACCAGAATGTGATGTAAGAGAAGAGTCAGAGAAGTTTATTTTCCAAGTATAATTTATGAATTTAATTATTCCTCGGATATTCTGGGAGAATCCACTCTGTGAGGTGTCTGTGTCTGTTGGGACCTTGGAAAATAAAGATGACTCTGCCGGTCATGATTTCACCTGAGATTCAAACTCGGGATAAAGCAGTAGACAAAACATTTGTACATTGTGCAAAGTATTCTGAAGGTTATAATTAAAAGCAAGATAGAAGTGCAGCTGTCAAGAAAGGCTTCTAAAAGGTGACATTTAAGCTTAGACTTGAGTTGACACCACCGCAGGAAGAAGGGATGAAGAGGCATTCCACACAGAACGAAAACCGTGTGCAGAGGTACGTGGCTTTGTGTGGGCGAGTTGCCAGAAGAGCACCAGTATGCCTGGAGCTCAGAGACAAACCAGACATGGACGTAAGGGGAGGCTGGAGAGCTACACTGGGCCAGATGGTGCAAGGCCTGATACCCCCAAGCACGTGATTTAGGTTTTGATCTAGGGGAATCGGAAATCCGCTAAGTCATTTAAAGTAAGATGACTCTTGCAGCTAAAGAGACCATGGGACTGCAGTAAGAGAGCAACGAGGAGACTAACATGAGGCTGATTCAGTTGACAGATGTGGCATGCAAAGGAGAGGGTAGACTTGCTATAATTTTAAATCTATGTCTGTAGAGCTCACTGATGTTTTAAACTGTAGGGTAATTTAAAATGACAAGCATGGGCCAGCATCATGGCTCACTTGGCTAATCCTCTGCCTGTGGCACCAGCACCCTGGGTTCTAGTCCCGGTTGCTCCTCTTCCAGTCTAGCTCTCTGCTGTGGCCCGGGAGGGCAGTGGAGGATGGCCCAAGTGCTTGGGCCCCTGCACCCACATGGGAGACCGGGAGGAAGCACCCGGCTCCTGGCTTCAGATCAGCGCAGCGCCAGCCGTGGCGTCCATTAGGGGAGTGAACCAACGGAGGGAAGACCTTTCTCTCTGTCTCTCTCTCTCACAGTCTATAACTCTCTCTCTGTCTCCCTCTCTCACTGTCTAACTCTGCCTGGCAAAAAAAAAAAAAAAAAAAAAAAAAAGACAAGCATGATTCTAGGTTTCATGACTAGCAGAGAATAGTGGTTTACTGAGATGGAAATTCTTGGATGCACCTAGAATAGGTTTAGGGAAGGAAATGAAGAAGTCATTTTGAATCTATTCATTATGAGACATCTTGCCTATTTGAATTGTGTACCTAGGGAGGTCAGTCTCTTGAGCAAACTCATCTCCCTTCCCATTGTGTGTTAGGAGCACAGGTTTTGGAGCTGTAACTAAAACAAATGGTGCTTCTCCTTGCCATCACTGGCGATGTGACCCTGAGCCAAGTGACTGCAACCTTCTTAGTCTGTTTCATTTGTAAACCAAAGGGATGATGTAGTACCTAGCTAATGGATTCTTTTGAAGATTTAATAATATAATTCATTGAACTAGGATCATTGATGCAGCACAGTTCCTGTCACAGAGTAAAGAACTGCAGGTACTGCAGCTGTGATTTCTACTCTGGGGTTCCAGAGGTTTTTTTCTTTTTCTTTTCTTTCTTTCTTTTCTTTTTTTTTTAATTCCCTGCTCCCTCATTTTTCTTGTCTTCTTCCTTTCTCATCTTTCTCACAGCAGCTGTCTACGCCTGTGACTGTGTATTTGTTTTTAGTGGAGAGTTGGAGGATAGACAGGGATAAAAAGTGGAAAGGTGATAAACTCTTCTGTAATGCAGAGTTCAAAGGCCAAGGAGGCTTCCAATGGGAGGTTATAGTTGCTAAGGAGCTTTACTAAAATTTTTACTAAAAATAATAATAAAGAGCTTTCCCTATGACCACATAACAGAAGTGCAAAACATTCTACCTTGCCGGCGCCGTGGCTCAATAGGCTAATCCTCCACCTTGCGGCGCCAGCACACCGGGTTCTAGTCCCAGTTGGGGCGCCGGATTCTGTCCCGGTTGCCCCTCTTCCAGGCCAGCTCTCTGCTATGGCCAGGGAGTGCAGTGGAGGATGGCCCAGGTGCTTGGGCCCTGCACCCCATAGGAGACCAGGAAAAGCACCTCGATCCTGGCTCCTGCCATCGGATCAGTGCGGTGCGCCGGCTGCAGCGGCGGCCATTGGAGGGTGAACCAACGGCAAAGGAAGACCTTTCTCTCTCTGTCTCTCTCTCTCACTGTCCACTCTGCCTGTCAAAAATAAAAAATAAATAAATAAATAAAAAATTTAAAAAAAAAAAATTCTACCTCTTGAGCTCAACTTGCATGTTTCATTTTCCCTTTCATGACTGTAAATATAAACTTTATAGGCTTGAAGGTTAAATATAGTAACCTGATTTTATCAAAATGTAGCACTCCAAAACATCTGGATTTAGCAAATGTGAACTTCAAAGCATAGTTTTATTTGCAAACTTCTGATAAACCAAGTCACCAACAGGCTGGGGACACTGATAAAATCTATTGTGTTTTCTTTTTTCAAGTCACAGAATCACTCTAAAATTTAGATATATAGAATACTGTAGTAGACTCAGTGGACATATGTCCTATTTATTTAATATTATAAAGGAAAAAAGCCAAGTAAATAATTACACCATAGAGAAAGCTAGCAAATTTAAGCATTTTGAAACTCTCTATTGAAGTCATCATAAAATGAGTGCTGTGTATTTGTAATATGCTAACCATGTTCCTTAAAAGACTGAATGTTTCTCACAGAAATGACTTGTCTTTACCACTTACTGCTTGATTCCTATAATGAAAATGTGAAATCTTATTTTCCCATATCATAGGAAAACTAGCTACTCTTTAAATCTTGTAATTCTTAAGTTCTTATTTATAAATAACAATTGGGTAGTAGAAGGATTCCATTTAATAGCTATAATAACAAATTTTCTACTTCAAAAGTATTAAAGCTGTATGTCTTTCTGCAATACTCCAGTGAGGTCAAAGGAATAAATTCCATGCTTAATCCTCATTGCAAATACAGAAAAATATGATTTCTTGAAGTTTAACTTAGTGAAGAAGTGATGAGTGAGTAAGCTTCACATGAGTAACATACAACTACTTTTGTTCTTGATTCACAAATGTAAATTGATTTATATTTTACATTTATTTCCTATGGGGAAAGATGTTTGCATACATGAGCAAAACAATATTTTCTTAACATTCTGTTTTACAGCAGTTAGTGTCGATTTACGGAGATTACAAACAAATCTGGTTCTGCCCCCGATAATAAAAAAATGTCAATTGCCAAGTAGCTGTGTATCAGCAATTTTTCATTGAGGGAGTACACATCATGTTAAAGAAACAGTGTATCTTCAGATGGTTTACATTTAGAATTCCTGTGTGGTTGTTAGGGGAGAAGCCTCTACCATGTATTATTTGGCTATAAATAATTATCATTTAATAAAAGATTTATGCTTTGCAAAGAGCATTAGTATTCTTGGAACAAAGAAAACAAAATAAAAAGATTAAAAGAATAATTATATAGCTATGTTTGGATTTCAGTTTAGAACTGTGTTTTATTCTTCATGTTAATTTTGAGCTAAGCTTAGAAAATAACACCCTTCATGGATTCTTTTGATGAAAGAACCCAGGACACAATTCTCCTCTTTTTGTTCCAAGAGAGCTCTGGCTACATTCTTCCAGACTGAGAGCAGGAGCGTCTGCTCTCCACTCTTTTGCTGGATTCTTCAGTACAGAAAGGTTTACTCATTTCATCTTGGTAATCTGCCACCTGCCACCTTTAGCTCCACTTATATAACTATTAGAGGTATGAGTTGAGAACACTGAAAACAGTGTTTTCAAGTATAGTTCAAGAGAGCCACTTCAGAAATTGAAAATAAAGTGGTGAAACTGGTTGGTAGACTTCAGAAACCTGGGAGACAGAAGAGAACTATTCTGTGTTCCCATAATTCTTTTCTTGCTTTATTTTATGCAGAAATACATGAAAATTGAGTGCATTGCATAATTGCTCTAAAATTAGCTGTCAGGGCATATTTAACCATTTTAAATTATTTTCCTAAGGTTGTTTTCGCTACCTGAACCTCAAAGTTATTTTGTTTCACCATCTGGATCCACACAGACACTAAATTTGCTCTTTGACCTGCTTCCTAAACCTCTGCCTGTCAGATTCCTTCAAATAATTCCATTGCTTTTGTTTCTGTTAGAACTACGTTTAGATTTATATTATATGACTTCATAGAGGTAAACTGCTTAAAATGGCCTAAAATAAATGCTATATGAGAATTAACCATTTCCTTCACCATAATAAAGTGTGATATCTGTGAGAGCCAAGATGTTTATCTCTGTTTTTAATTTACTACCTGGTCCATATAAGTACTTAATTTATTGAGTGAATGAATGTCTTCCAATGCAATTCTTCTAATGATTTTCTCTGTCTCTTGTTGCTTTCCCCTCTTATTCAAATATACCTACCTTCCATAGTTACCTAAAAATACATCTATGATTTTTAAATTATCATTTAAAAAAATTCTTCCTTGGCTGACTTTTGGTACTTTGGGCAGTGTGTTAATTGGCCATTTGCCATACCTGCACCCCATTTGAGCACCAGATCAAATTCTGGCTGCTCCACTTCTGATCTAGCTCCCTGGTAATGTGCCTGGGAGGAAACAGAAGACGGCCTAGGTGCCTGAGCCCCTGTCACCAACAAGGGGACCTGGATGAAGTTCCTGGCTTCTAGCATTGGCCTGGCTTAGCGCTGGCTGTTGTGTCCATTTGGGGAGTGACCCAGTGGATGGAAGATCTTTCTGTTTCTGTCTCTCTCTTTCACTTGCTCTATAACTCTGCCTTGCATCTTTAAAAAACAAAACAAAACAACTTTTTTCCCTCTATTCTTTTGCCATAGTTAATTTTCTAAACTGCAAATCTGATGACATCTTTATATGTCTCCATGGTCTTTTCTTACTCAGAGGATAAAATTCAGACTCATCTCCTTGAGTCACAAACTGACCAGGTCTGACCTGTGCAGCCATAGTGCTGACTCAGGAGTTCCACTACTGCCCTCCTACTTCTTGCATATCTCTCTTCCAGAACACCTATTGCCTCTGCATGAGATTCAGTCTAGAGAGCACAAATTCTCACTGACTCTTTCCACTCATAGCCTTAGGGTCAGGCATCCCTTCCTCCTTCTACTGTGCATTTGAGTCCACAAAGCTTCTCAATGGCAACAGGTGCTTTATTCTTGTTTATTCAGTGCTGAGTCACCACATGGCACTTATGAGGAGGTCAGTGTATGCATGTGAAGTCATGAATCAGTACAGAGCATACACGAACTGCTGATTTCCATTTCCTCTTTTTTTTTTTTTTTTTTGACAGGCAGAGTGGACACTGAGAGAGAGAGACAGAGAGAAAGGTCTTCCTTTGCCATTGGTTCACCCTCCAATGGCCGCCGCGGCCAGCGCGCTGTGGCCGGCGCACTGCGCTGATCCGATGGCAGGAGCCAGGTGCTTCTCCTGGTCTCCCATGGGGTGCAGGGCCCAAGCACTTGGGCCATCCTCCACTGCACTCCCGGGCCATAGCAGAGAGCCGGCCTCCATTTCCTCTTAAAATTGTGTCAGAGTCGGGCCGGCTCCGTGGCTCACTAGGCTAATCTTCCACCTGCGGTGCTGGTACCCCGGGGTTCTAGTCCAGGTTGGGGTGCCGGATCCTGTCCCGGTTGCTCCTCTTCCAGTCCAGCTCTCTGCTGTGGCTCAGGAAGGCAGTGGAGGATGGTCCAAGTGCTTGGGTCCCTGCACCCGCATAGGAGACCGGGAGGAAGCACCTGGCTCCTGGCTTCGGATTGGCACAGCACACAAGCCTTAGCGACCACTTGTGGGGTGAACCAACAGAAGGAAGACCTCTCTCTCTCTCTCTCTCTCACTGTCTAACTCTGCCTGTCAAAAAAATTGCGTCAGAATAACTTCAGAAGTCAAGAGAAGAATCTAAGGGAAAACAGATTAGCCTTACATAATGTGAAATAAACAGAAGTGTGTATTTACTTTGAGATAGCATCCAAGTACATATAGGTGTTTATGAACACTTACTTTCTTGCTGTTCTTTGGGTATATTCCCATGGTGACATGGTAATACTTTGTTATAAAATGGAAGTGCCCTTCTTAGGTGCATATGCCTTTATGCCTCTGATCTGCAGATTTTGCTTCTAGACATTTCAGTATTTGTAGATGCTGTGAATTTTTTACTTAATTATTATTAAATATACTAAGCCTTATTAGTTTATGTTCTAGACATCGTTGAAAAAGGAGTGAGATTCTACTTTCATCCTTTTTTTTTTTTTTGAAAGATTTGTTTATTTATTTGAAAGGCAGTGTTACAGAGAGGCAGAGGTAGAGAGAGAGAGAGAGGCTTCAAACTCCAGATGGCCGCAACAGCCAGCGATGTGCTAAAGCCAGGAGCTAGGAGCCAGGAGCCAGGAGCCAGGAGCTTCCTCCAGGTCTCCTACATGGGCGCAGGGGGCCAAGGACCTGAAACATCTTCTGCTGCTCTCCCAGGCCATAGCAGAGAGCTGGATTGGAAGTGGAGCAGCCAAGACTTGCACCACCACCCATATGGGATGCTGGCACTGCCATTGTGGCTTTACCCTCTACACCACAATACCATTCCCTTAATGGGCTCATTTCACTCTTAATTTCTCTGCATCATGTCAATAAAATCAAGAACCACCAGCCCTTTCTCCTTCCCCTTCCCATCTCCATCTCCTCTTCAGGCCAGCAGGTATAGGTGTGTGGTAAAAAGAAAGCATCTATGGGAAAAGCTAGAAAGTCTATTTCTAATTCGTTTCATTCAGTACAATGGAAACAACGTAAGAGAGAAAGGATTAGCAAACCGTTTTCTCCTGTAGATTTTTCTAAATAAATGATGTGATGAAGTAAAAATGTTTGGAAATAGATCACTTTTTTTCTTTTTTGACAGGCAGAGTTAGACAATGAGAGAGGGAGATAGAGAGAGAGAGTTATAGACAGTGAGAGAGAGACAGAGAGAAAGGTCTTCCCTCCATTGGTTCACTCCCCTAATGGCCGCTACGGCCAGCACTATGCCGATCCGAAGCCAGGAGCCAGGTGCTTCCTCCTGGTCTCCCATGTGGGTGCAGGGCCCAAGCACTTGGACCATCCTCCACTGCACTCCCGTACCACAGCAGAGAGCTGGACTGGAAGAGGAGCAACTGGGACAGAATCTGGCGCCCCAACCGGGACTAGAACCTGGGGTACCGGCACCGCAGGCGGAGGATTAGCCAAGTGAGCCACAGCGCCAGCCGAAATAGATCACTTTTAAGATGCACATCTGTATTAGTTTCTATTTTTTCACTTATTGATTGAATAGTGTGTGAACATGTGTACTGCTAGTGTATGTGGTGAAGATCCTGTGACGTGGACTCTAGAATTTTGCATAGCATACAGCATTTGAGACTTCAGAGAAAGCATCATCTTTTAAATGAAAGAGTCCTAAAGTTGTAATGTGTTAATCAAACCACAAGTTTGTTTCATTCATGTATAATTTTTAAGTCTTATTACTATTAAAATCATTTTAGAATTATTAATGTTTTCCGTGGAAAAATTGAAGGACGTTAAATCCAGGCAAATTATAAAAGCTGGATTAAAAAGTATTTAATGCTTTGTTATTAACCCTCATAAATATTATCAGTGACCAAAACAAGTTGACAGTAACGTTGACAGTAACCGTTGTCTTATTTTTGGATTTCTGTGACTAGGAGTTAAAAACTAGGTGCAAGCAGAGCAGAAAGTAAGCATAGGGTGCACCTGCCAGAAGTGGTTAAGGGCTTTTCTCTAATACACTAGAAAACTGAGATTCTGCCTTGTTAGGCAGTTACTTAATCCAGAGTGATTGTGTTACTTGGCCCAAGTTTTGTGCTGTAAGCAGTAGATACAACCGAACTCATGATTAAGCCTCCTTTAACTCTACCAAGATAACATAATACAGGTTTTTTCATATTCTTATTTTTTCTTCAAGAATAATATATCCACATGGTCCTCTACTCTTTCATGATTAACTAATATCTTTATTAATCAGAATTTAGAAAGTATTTTGTGTACATTTGTTTTTATCCCATCGGTTACTTGAAAGTATGTAGATACTTACACACAAACATACTCACACAGACTTTTCCTGTGTGGGTCCAGTAGGTCACTATTTAAGAACCAGTTTTTAATAAGTTAATAATATTTTCCTGGTAATGGGAGAGGGAGCGGGAGATGGGAGGGGTGTGAGTGGGAGGGAAATTATGGGGGGGGGGAACCATTGTAATCCATTAACTGTACTTTGAAAATTTATATTTACTAAATAAAAAATTTTTTAAATATATTAAAAAATAATATTTTCCTGGTAATAGTACCAAAATTAGTCTCTTAACACTACAAGAAAGGCTGAAAGCATTTTATTACATTCTGAATCACTCCTATTTGGTAACTTGGTTCAGCATTTGATTTTCATAGTAGTTGGATGACTGTGTTGGTTGCTATACCTCTGCCGTCTTTTAATGGCATATCTGTTATTAAAATCATGCATGCCTTTTTAATTCTTCTTCCTTACCCCTAGTAACTAGTCTTCACAATGTTATTCTTCTATAGCAATATCTCTTTTCCATACATTCTTTGAGCACCACCCTAATACCCTGAGTTACTAAATTATTCTGGTAATTTTCTGAACAGTCTTCCCACTCCTATCTCCCCAACTTTGAATTCCTCCTGAACTAAGTGCTTCACAAAGGAAGTCTCTGCATTTGTAAGTCAATGGGAAAATACCAGGATTTGAACTCTGAGAACATGGGTCTAACTCTCAGCTTTGCAGCTTTTTAAAATTATTTATTTTTGCTAGAAATGAAGCAAAAGAGAGACAGAGAGAGGAGTGTTATGAGGACTGTATGACATAAAATGTGAACACATAATCTAATGAACATGTAATGTATACTTTTTCTAGGAATACATCTTTGCTCCCTCACCTACTAAAGACCTTCAATTTTCTTTTAAATTTTTTCCTGTTTATTTATTTGAAAATCAGAGTAACAGGGTGGGGAGATTGGACACACAATGAAAAAGATCTTCCATTTGCTGGTTCACTTCCCAGATGCCTGCAATAGTCAGGTCTGGGTCAGGCCAAAACCAGGAGCCAGGAACTCCATCTGGGTCTCCTTCATGGGTGGTAGGAACCCAAGTACTTGTTCCATCATCTGCTGCCTCCCAGGTGCATTAGCAGGAAATTGCATTGGAAGCAGAAATAGCACAAGACTTACGTAGTGAATGAAGAGCTGATTTAAGCCAGGGCATAAACAACAGAACAAAGTATTTATGTAATTTTAAAATCATTTCAGGGGATATTCGGGAGATATGGTCCTATTCTTCCCTTTTTTTCTGCCACAATGGGATAAGTAAGTCCTTAAGAGACCTAGAAAAGAGCTCTTTCCATATGACTGATACATGTACACTACATTTTCTCAATCATGACAAAGACCTTTCCAATGTCGGCCACCTTTTCTTCACTACCATCCTTTGCTGGTTCCTGTGTGATCTCTCCCTTACAATTTATATAATATGCATTGCTATTTTCAATCAAAACTGAATATTTAATCAACCTGCATCCAGCTAGTCCCATACCCATAGTCTTTGGGACACATCTTTATGGTTCCAGAAAATTAACACAGCATATTCTCAACATTGCCCTTCTTTTGGGCCTTATCTCCCATGTCCTTCATCTAGGCCTACCTCTACTTTGTTGGCTCAGAAATCATTTTGCTCCTTCTTGTCCTCACACCACACACATGTGCACAGGCACACACATGCTTGATGTATGTGTGAGTGACTACATATGAGAGTACATCAAAAAGTTTATGGAAAATGGCATTAAAAGCAGTTTGGGTACAATACATTTAGAATCCACATATATGAGGGATTCTTCAGAAAGTTCATGAAAAATAGTTATTACAAAAAAGCCACGCATGAATTTCACATCTTTTGCTCCAAAGTAAACTTGTCTCTTAATCCCATTTCCCATGAACTCTTAATTTTTAATTTTAATTTTTAGTTAGTTTTTAACAGATTCAATGTGCTTTGTAGATACAATTCTAAAAACATAATGATATTCCCATCCTCCCTCCCCCACTTCCCACCCTTCTTCTTTCCCCTGTCTTTATTTTTTTTTAATCCCATGAACTTTCTGAAATATCCTCACATATACACACAAGTCTCAGTCAGGCGCCTTTTCATTTTTTCCCCAATATTATATGTTCAGGTAAAGACAGCTGATGCTGTGAACACCTATAACTAACTTTACTTGGCACCAAGGAAGTTATAATTTGACTAGCTAAGGAGCGTAAACTTCCTACCAAATGCTGCCTGAAATTAAAGAGCTTTCAAGTGACAATAATCTCAGTTTCTAGAAATATTCAAGTCAGGACTGAATAGCCATTCTCAAGGGTGTTAAAACTGATTCTTAGAGAGGGATAAGAGACTGGGCTACACATTAATTATATGTTTCTGGGATTTATCTCACTTGAGAAAATGATCTTTCAAGTAAAGATGGTTAAGGCCCCATCTTAATAATTATGAAAAATATTGCCATTTTATTACCTGAAAGACTATTACACTGAATTTTTATCAATGCAATTTATTTACTATTCTCTTTTACAAAGTCTACATGTTTCTTGTAAGAGAACTAGCAAATGTAAAACAAAAAAAAAAAGACTCACTAACCAAGGAGAATTCCAATTAACATTTAATTGTATCTTCTATATCCTACATTTTAGTAAAAAAAAAAAAGGCAAAATAAGACATAACATTTGTCTGAAACTTGGCTTTCACGATTCATAAAAGGTCTAAAACAGTGAATTTCAGCCTACAGTTGTTTTTAATGGTTGCTTTGTGCTCTGTAATGTATTTAAGTAATTGCAGGTATGTTAAAGAAGTCTGTATTTTTAAGAGATGAGCTAAATGACTTTAATCCAGTTATCATTACTAATTATGGCACCCATACTCTGGGAGTATGTTAACAGGTGGAATTAAGCTGCATTCTTGCTGCTTTAAAGAGTTGCTGATACCGTGACCCCCTTTACCATTCTTTCTCCCTGTTATTATTAATGGAAAGAAAGTGTGGTTTATAATGATCTTTTGAACTTGGAATTCCTGGCATGCTTATTCAGCACATCTATTAGCTCAGAAGTCATTTTATATCCTGCAGTGATAAGCTGTACATAAACATTTCTTTAGTATTTACTAATGGCTCTTGTTCTACCAGTTTCTCTTTCAGTGTAAAAATTATACTAATACTTTTGAGAAATAATTTCATAACTCTTATTAAACAATTTTCTGTTAATTGCATGCTGCCATTTTTGAATGTAGACATAAGTACAAGATTTATGGTGGCAAGTTGGTTGGTGGCCAGTAAATGAATATAATGTGTTGAATACTTCCTAAGTGACCAGCACTTCCGCAAATAAAAGCATATGATTATTACAGGATCAGTCGGTGCTTTCTGTTTTCCTCACATAGGAAGAAATTGGGACTCAAAGAATTAAAATAGATTTCTCAGAACTACTGTATTTTCTATTGTTGCAACAAATTATCACAAACTTCATGACTTAAAACAATACGAATTTGTCTTACAGTTTAGACGTCACAAGTGTAAATTAGGAGTAAGCATTCAGAATGGTGATTAGGACTCTGCTTGGGATGCCTGTATCCCATATTGAACTGCTTTGATTCAAGTCCTGGCTCCATCTGATTTCAGCTTCCTGTTAATATCACCCTTGGAGGCAGCAGGTGTTGAATCAAGTACTTAAGCTACTATCACAGATGTGGGAAATCTGGACTGAGTTCCAGGCTCCTGGCTTCAGCCTTGCCAATTTCTTGCTATCACAAGCATTTGGAAAGTGAAACAATGGATGGAAAATATTGCTCACTCACTCGCTTGCTCTCTCCCTCTCTCTCTGTGTCTCTCTCCCTCCCTTCATATGTGTGTGTGTGTCCCTGTGTGTGTCTGTCTCTGTCTCTGCCTTTCAAGTAAATAAAAATGAATAAAGAAACATTTTTGATCATTAGGAAAAAAGAAATGCAAAATAAGTCCAACAAAGCCAAATTCAAGGTGTGAGCAGAACCATCTTCATCTGAAAACTGAGGGGGAAGAATCTGTCTTTAATTTTTAAATTTATTTATCAATTTAGAAACACTAATTTGTATTTACAAATACTAATTTATGAGCTATGATGTGATATTTTATTCTATGTATTCATTATAGAAAGAGTTCATCAAGCTTACTAATACATCTATCACTTCCCTAATTTATCATTGTGTTAAGAACATCAAAAATCTGTTTTAGGGCAGGTGTTTGGCCTTAGTAAGTAAGACATCAGTTAAACCACCTGTGTCCCATATAAGACGGCATGGGATTGAGTCCTGGCTTTGCTCCCAATTCCAGCTTCCTGTTAATCTAGACCCTGAGAGACAGCAAGTGATGGCTTAAGTAATTGACCCTCTGCCATCTAAAGAGACCTGGAGTGAGTTCCCAGCCCCCAGCTTCTACAGATGAAATACAATTCCTATCAAAATTCCAGTATTATTTTTCATAGAAATAGGAAAAATTCCTTAAATTCATGTAGAATCAGAAAAGATCTTAAATAGCCAAAATAATCCTGAATTACAACAACAAAGTGGGAGGCATTAAACTACCTGATTTTAAAATATATTATAGGAGTGGATCTTGTGGTGCAGAGTGTTAGACTGCCACTTGGGATGCCTGCATTCCATATTAAAATAACAATTCAAGTCTTTCCTTCTCCACTTCTGATCTGTTTTTCTTGATAATATGTCTAAGAGGCACTAGATGACTGCCTAATGCTTGGGCCCTGCTAACTAAGAAGGAGACCTGGATAGAGTTCTGGGCTCCTAGGTTCAATCTGGCCCAGCATTGACTCTTGTAGGCATTTGAGGAGTAATCAGTAGATGGAAGTTCTCTTTCGGTGTCTGTCTGTCTGTCTGCTTGTCTCTCTCTCAGATGAAAAATATATAAAATTTTAAAGTAAACATAATATATTATAAAGCCATTCTAATCAAAACAGCACTGTACTGGTGTAAACAGAGACATTAACAAGTAGAAAAGGATAGAAAGCCCAGAAATAAACCTACATATTTACCATGAATCAATTTTAAATACTGGTGCCAAGAACAAACAGTGGGGGAGTTGTCAATAAATGGTGTTTCATGGACAAGAACAAGACTGGACCCTTAGACCTTCAGCTCAAAACTACTAGAAGGATACACTGGGACAAAGCTTCCTGACAATAGTATGTGCAATGATTTCTTGGCTGCAACCCCAGAAGTATGGAAAAGAATAACACAGGTAAATAAATGGGACTGCATCAAGGCAACTCTTCTTCACAGCACAGGAAACAATGAGTAGAGTGAAGACAGAACTATGACTTGTGTGGAAATATTTGTGAACCATACGACTGGGATGGGCTAACATCCAAATTATGTAAGGAACACCAACAACTTAATAGCAGGGTTCTGTTCTTTATTGATCCAGTCAATGAAAGCTCTTAGAGTCTTCCTATATTTCTTAACTCATGGCCCCTTTCTCTGTCTTCAAAGCCAGTAGAAGTAGTGTAGCATCTTTAAATCTCTCTGTATTGCTAACTTTCTGCTTGCTTATTTCAGCTAAAAGAAACTTGTGATAATGTTGGGCTCATCAGATAATCCAGGATAGTCTCCTAACTTCATAAACTAGTTGGCAACCTTCCATATTCAAACTCAATTTACTTTTACCATGTAAATTAATTTATACATTTCAGAATTTAGGATGTAGGCATCATTGGGGAGCCATTGTATCACCTACTAAAGTCATATATTTAAGAAATGAGCCATGTCTTCTGTCAAGTCCAAGTTAGTCCACCTATTGATTGAAAGACAAGTGGCACAAGACAAGTCTTTCTATACAAAAATATCTAACCAACAGTCTGTCATTATACCTGAAATTGCATCATTAAAATTATGTAGTGTTTTTGAAGTTTATAAGAAAATGTCTCCAAGAATTCACAGTCAAAATTCTGGCATTACAATTCCTTAGGAGATTTATCAGGAGCTTAATGAGTACACAAGGAACATTTCAGGAGGAGGAATAGGGGTATGAGGTATATAATAAGAGTCGCATGTTACATCACTTGGCCGAGAGCCAGTCTTAGTGGTTAGATTTCCCCCTTACTTAGGCTTATATGAACATTTACAAATCATATTGTAATCTCCCTTAGTTGTTTGTAATTTCTGATCTATTAATCCTTATTGCTACCTTTTTGATAGTTGACAGCTTAAAGAAAATCAAGTGGCCTTATATCATCTAGAATGGAGATGGAAGTTTGTCTATAAAGATTGACATTTGGTATAGTCAATTCAGTTGAACAAATATTCATTGAATTCTTAGTCACATTGCCTAAAGCTATAAAGCTTATACATGATCTGGCATATTCTAATTGTGTCAGTCCTTCTGGGTAGATTCTGGCATGTAAAAGCTTGGATTTACGAATTCAAATCAGAGTGATAAAAATGAGTTAAAGAAAAGTAGTCTGAATCATACCCTTTTAAATCAGATGTCAAGCAGGCCTTCTGAGAGAATCTGAGCTGGACCAGGGAAAGGGGCAGAATTCTGGCACACAGCCAAAAGGGCAGAAAACTAAAGTCTTCAATCTAATTGAATTTTTCAATTGAAGATGCCAGGAAGTGTTTTGAAAATACTGCATGAAACCAAATAGCAGCAATCAGGACAAAGCTATGATGTTCAAAATTGAAGGGAAAACACTGAATATAAACAAAAGTCTTGTTGACCTCAGTGAGGTGAGGAGGGAAATGTTATGGTGACCAGAGGGTTAGGGTCTAAGAAGTACTGTTTCTACGATGTCTTCTAGTCTCCTCCATTTGGAGAGTTCAGGATATTATCAAAAGTGGAAGTAGGCAGAGATATTTCTGCACATGACTTCCAATGAAAAGACAGATGAAAAAGATTAAAGTAATTTTGTGTTGGGTAGATCCAGGGCGGGGTTGGGAAGCTCTTCAGTTGGCAAAGACACTAAAACTGAGTCTGGATGTCACTTGAACCTGAGGAGATTGAGATAAAGTAACAAGATATCAGAGAGAGTAATGGTGAGCATAGGTAGGGAGAAAGAAAGAGACAAAGAGCAACACTGTACAAAGGAGCAGCTGTGGGTGTGGTGAGCAAACCAAGAGAGCAGATTGGTAAAAAAGCCACCAGAGAAAGTTGAGATGAACACCAGTAGGTGTATTCAGTGGGTGCATTTGTTGTCCAACAGGGGCAAGCTGATCCTTAATGCAAAACAGTCCTATAACCTGTGCTAGACAAAAGTTGTGTCTATCAGAGGTGTTATCTACTGATACCAATACAAAAGTTAGGTTCATAATGAGCTTTATGAGAAAGAATGATTGGCCAGGCTATGCATTCTCAAGTGAACAAATTGTAATCCTGAGGCAAAAAGTATTAGCTATTTCAAAGTTCTTATTTATGAGGTTAGCCTAACCCTTGGAAAATATTTTAGCACTGATGAATCCAGTCATCTTGACTAAATGTGCCAAATAGTATAGCAGCACTAATAAATTAAGTAATATTTATCCTTGCACTCTAGTGGAATAAATGTAATCTCATTATTTCTTCTTTATATATAAAGATTTATTTGTTTATTTAAAAGGCAGAGTTAGAGGCAAAGTGAATGAGAGAGACAGAGAGAGAGAGAAAAAGAGAGAGAGAGAGAGGTCTTCCATCTGCTTGTTCACTCTCCAAATGGCTGCAACAGCCAGAGCTGGGCCAATCTGAAGACAGGAGCCAGGAGCTACCTTTATGTCTCCTATGTGGGTGCAGAGGCCCCAGGACTTGGGCTGTCTTTTCTATTGCTTTCTCAGGCCATAGCAGAGAGCTGGAACAGAAGTGGAGCAGCCAGTACTTGAATCGGTGCCCATATGAGATGCCAGCACTGCAGGCAGCAGCTTTACCCGCCATACCACAGCATTGGTCCCTCATTATGTTTTGATGGTAGCAAAAGCTATTAGCGCCAGAAGTTAAAATGCTGATAATATGAAATTTGGAGATAATGTCGGTTTCCATCCTACTACCTACAGAGAATAGGTTCCAAATTCTTAGAATCACCTCGAGATGTTTTAGAAATGTTTAAGGCTGGCAGGCGCCATGGCTCACTAGGCTAATCCTCCACCTTGCGGCGCCGGCACACCGGGTTCTAGTCCTGGTTGGGGCGCCGGATTCTGTCCCGGTTGCCCCTCTTTCAGGCCAGCTCTCTGCTGTGGCCCGGGAGTGCAGTGGAGGATGGCCCAAGTGCTTGGGCCCTGCACCCCATGGGAGACCAGGAGAAGTACCTGGCTCCTGCCATCGGATCAGCACGGTGTGCCGGCCGCAGCGCGCCGGCCGCAGCAGCCATTGGAGGGTGAACCAACGGCAAAGGAAGACCTTTCTCTCTGTCTCTCTCTCTCTCTGTCCACTCTGCCTGTCAAAAAATTTAAAAAAAGAAATGTTTAAGGCCAAGACCATCACAGGAATCTGAATTCGGGCTCTGGAACAAGCACTGGTAATTTTTTGTCTCAAGTAATTTCAACATGCAACCATGATTCAAAACCTTTGATTTCCTGATCTCTTTTTAAAAAAATACTGATTTAACTAAGTCTATAATTTTTAGCAGTGTTTCTCAAATTTAAGCATGCATAAAAATAAACTGAGGCACTTACTAAAACACAGATGGGGGGCTGACATTGTGGCATAAAGCTTCTGCCTGTGACACCAACTTCCCATATGGGCGCCAGTTCATGTCCCAGCTGCTCCTCTTCCAATCCACTTCCCTGCACATGTGCCTGGGAAAAGCAACAGAATATGGCTCACAAGTGTGGGCTCCTGCCACCCTTGTGGAAAACCAGGATGAAGGCTCTGTCTCCTGGCTTCAGCCCAGCCTAGCTCTGGCCATTGCAGCGTTTAGGGAGTGTAGCAGCAGATGGAAGAGTCTCTGTCTCTCCTTTCTCTGTAACTCTGCCTTTCAAATAAGTAAGTAATTTTTAAATAAATAAATAAAACACAGATGGATGACCACAAGGCTATTTATGTTGCAGGAACATTTTGAGAACCAGTGTTCTAACAAGGTGGTGTAAAGATGATCAAGATAAATTTATATCTGGTAACATTTTCCCACTGTACTACCTATATGCCTGACCTCAGATTCAATCTACAGCCTAGAGTTCATATGAAACATAGGATTTTATACTACCCATTTATGACAACCTAGTGAAGACTTTTACAGAAAAATCTAGGTGAAGGAGTTGAATGTTTAAACATTAATGTATTCAAAACCAGATATGAGACCCACTGGTGGTATGTTCCAGTCAATTTGTCTACTACTCCGTAATGTGTTAATATGTGTGACTGGCACATAGTAAGCACTATATAGACTTTGTTAACATAGTTATCAATTTTTTATTTTGTCAGTGTGGTAAGAATAATTTTCAAAATGTGGAACTAAGGGTATTTGCATTTCTTCCCTTGTACCTGCTGATGAAAAGGAAGTTTCATTTACTAGTTAAACCAGCAACTAAGCTTTTGCTGAACTGATGGATGGGGAGCAGGAACTTCTAGTAGAAAAGTATTGAAAAGAATTTTTAGTATCTTTGCTGTGTGGGAGTAGTGATGTAATTATTCCTCCACTATCTTCTAAAGAGAACCCAACAATTGCCAGTATTTATTGAGCTCTTTCTATATCTATCCCTCCTCAACCAGAATTCCAGGAGAGAATTAATCTGTGATGCCCCAAAGCATCTATTGAATGAAATGAATTTGCTTCTTAACTACGTATCTAGAATAACACTAGCTAGTTGTACTAGAGAAAATAATACTGAAATCATTTCCTATATGGCTAGAATCTAAATATTGCTCCCAGTGCTCTGTGGATTGTTGTTTATTTAACTCATACAACTATCCTGAGAGAAGATTCTATTATTTATTCCCATTTTTACAAGTGAGGAATTTGATGCACAACCAAATAATGTCCTAGGGTCATCCAGTAAATAGCAGAGGAAGATGCAAGCCAAGAGTAATCTGACACTAGAACCAATGTTCTTATTTGCTCTTCTACCCCAGGTTAACGACAATGCAAATGTTTCTGGATTTAGACTTGTGTTTCCTTTAGATTTTTCTCAGTTTCTGAGTCAAATGACCCAGCACTTCCGTGCTTAATCACTGCCCCTAGATTACTACCCTTTCTATCCAATATGTTATGTTGTATCTATAACTAGTTGCAGAGGGCAGCAGGAAGTACAATAAGGAAGAATGGCCATCAGATATAAATCAGCTCTGAATATAGCAAGGAGCTATCCTTGGCTTAATGTCTATCCTGAGTCTCATGCATTTTCTCAGTTCAATCCCGTTAGTGCATTCTAAGACAAAATGTTTTATTGCTTAAAGACACAGAGACTCAGAAGAATAAATTAGCTTAACCTAGAACCTGCAGCTAGCATATGACAGAGTTAGAATTCATACAAGCTTGTGGAATTGGATTCTAAAGCCCCACATTTACATGTGTTCATCACTATCAATATGTGATGACATTTAAAGAGTTAAAGAGTTTAAATGAACTTCTATGCAAAATATAAATTATCTTATAATATCATCACTCACTTGTGTCAACTAGGACTCTTTCTGTGAAAGTGCTCTAAAATTAATCATTGTAATTTGTTAAAACAAAAAATAAATTCATTTGAAGTCAGAGAAAACTGACTTCAGGTTTAGTTAGAGCCCACAGCATGAGAACTTGGGGGCTTTCTGTTTCTTGGTTTGGTTCAGCTCACCTTTGTTCATCATCCTTGTTGTGTGTCAATATGGTAGCAAGGTGGTTTCAGCTCCCTAGTTACACACAATACAGCCAAGTCCAATGAAACAGGCAAACCCTTTGCTGCATAGCTCTCACAAAAATCTGAGACTTGCCAAGTAAGATCGAATGCCCATCCATGAACCAGAAAATTCTTTAATGGACAGATTTGGGTTACAGGCTCCATTCCTCTAGCCAAGGTTGTTGCTAGGGGAAAGGAAAATATGTCCTGGAATGAAAAATTTTAAATGTTTTATAAATATATATATATTTCTAATATAAGCCACAGCCAGTAATCTGCATATGTGAACAGGAGTGCATGCACACAGATTCATTTATCATTCACTCTTTAATTCCTGGCTCATTATCTGCCAATTTTGTGTTACATCTGATATGATGTGCAGGATTTAGAGCAATGAAGAAAATCATATACATGAGGAAAGATAGTAGACAAGTAAACAAGTAAGTTTTTTCAATGGTTGCAAATCTTGATGGATGTTTTAAAACATAAAGCAAACAACTGAATGGGGAAAGATGATTAACTGTAGAAGGGATTTAACCTTGTCAAAGCCTGGCCAGAGATGCTTGAGTTAAGCTGTGTTCAAGCTGAGCCCTAATGAATGAGCTCAAAGAAAGTGGGCCATGCAAAGGAACATTGAAAATGTCTCATAGAACAGAACTTCATTTGTCCAGAATTGAGAAGTCCAGTGTGGCTCAAGCAAAGGGAACTAGAAGCATAGTGGAAAGTGGAGGCACTGATCGTAAGCCCAGTGATTCAGTGCCCTTTCTCCTCCCGAGGTCAGTAGGTCCCTTTCAATTGCAATGCACATCAGAGAAGGTCTTCAGACAAAGGAAGGATGTGATCTAATTTCCTTTTGTGGAACTGGATCTGGGGGTTCAGGCTCAAGAAATTAAATGAATGGCAAGCTTTCCTATGTGTTTGAGAATTAGATATGTCATAATCCCAGCATCTATGAATGAGGTGATAAACATGCCATTTCATGTAGGGGTAAGAAATTATAAAAGTCTGGGTCTGTTCTAAAATGTAAGCTTTAATATTGTTCAGTCAGATTAAGGCTGACAATTGCCATTGAAAAGATATTTGTTGTAGTGCTCAAGATGAGGAGTCATAGCATTACACACAGGGTCACCTGCAGAACCACCAACATAGGCCAGGCAGCAGAGGGAGCAAGAAGAAAGCATGGGCAGGAGTGTGCATTGTGGTTTCTGTGGGAAAGGCAAGGCAGGGTAACCAGGCTGAAGAATTACAGCAGGTGCTAAGGTCAAGAGCTTCCTTTAGTTGTCAGGTACCTTGGGACAGAAGAATATTGCTTCCTGGATAGGTGGAGCCAGATGGGGAAGACAATTTGGAGTATGTGCTCTGAATTGCCTGGTTTGTCTTTGAAGGTCACACTCACAGTGGCTAATCTGCACCTCTAGAAATTACGTAGCCTTGAGAAGGGCGTCAGTTTAGTCTGAGTCAGCAAGGCTCCAGATATAAGAGCATCAATAATAGAAAATAGGGACAGGCATTTGACTTAGAAATTAAGAGACTGCATCCCATATTAGAGTTCTTGGGTCAAGTTCCAGCTCCATTGCCAATCCTGTTTCCTGCAAATTAATACACATTATCAGAGGTAGCAGATGATGGCTGAAGGACATGGGTTTCTACTACTCATGTGGGAGACCTAGTTTGTGTTCTTGGCTCTCAGTTTATCTGGTCCAGATAATTATTGTTGTGGACATTTGGGGAGTGAACCAGCAGATGGAAGACCTCTCTCTCTTAGTCTCCTCACCCTCTCTCCCTCCTGTTCTCTTATTCTCCTTCCTCCTCTCTCCTCTCTCTCTGTATCTTTCAAATAAATAAAATATTAAAGCATATGGGAAATAATAAGATACATTTAATACAGGGTGAGAGGTATGAATTTGCAAACGATGTCTATCCTGTGTGTAGCACAGGGAGTGATGCTGAAGGGGAATGAAAAGGCTGAGAAGGAATCACTACCCTTGTAGCCTTATCGAAAATCTGACAAGTGCATTCGCAAGAGTTGGGAAATATTCTTTCTTTGTATTGTTTTTTTGTTTCCTCTGCTATTAAAGATCATGGCCAGAGGGAGTTTAGAGAAGAAATAGTGGTTACTTTCCCATCACCCACTCCCTATCCTGTTGCCCAAATTCTTCTTATGTGATGTTTTAGCCTAGGTGTGTTATTGTGAGAGGAAGAAGTAAAAATATTTACCCATTATGTATATAATGAAATTACACTGTTGGTGCACCCTAATTTGGAATCTGATAGATGTTTCTAAAAGAGTTAAGTGGTAGTTCAGTTAATCAGTACAGCTTCTGCCAAGTTGCTAGGTATTTTAATTAAAATGGTTGAAATGAAAGGTGGTGATTGTAGGGCCTGACAAAGTCAGATTCTTTCTTGACTTTAATTAAGGTGCAAAGAAAGTATTGTTTTAATTCCCCCAAAGCTTATTGGACATAGTTTTCGTGGCTTTGATGCAATTGCAGCTGTACTAAACCAAAAATTTTCATCTATTTCAACAAAATACCTCTAAATCATAGGTATTTAGATTTTAGATTTGAGTCTAGGATATAGAAGTCTTTACTATTTCATCTTTATAACTAATTTTTAAAGAGTCCTTCTGGCCATATTATTTTATTCACTTACTTAAAATTATATAAAATGCAAATAAACTGCTTTTCAAATATTTTTGAAATTTTTTTCCTTTATAAATAGAATATTACAAGAGGAATGAGGTGTGAGGAGGGATTATGTTTTCTCATTATTTTATCTGGCATCTAGCACAGTGCTTGAGAAAAGTAAGCTCTCAATAAACAGCTAAAGAATAAATGAATGAATGTATACCAAATATGTTACAATGGTGGCTGATATTGCCATCTTCTCATGCTTTGTACAATGCATTATTTCTCAATAGATTACTTTCCGATTTGCTTTGGCAATAATGTATCATAATTTCAATGTGTACTTTAAGTGATGGAAAAAATAGGTGGAAAAACACAACTCTAATATTAATTACATTCCTTGTTGATTATAATTACAAATTAATCCAAACATGGCTTAGAGGTCAGCTAGTTTCACAACCATAGTATCACTAAAACTTTCTGGTCAGTTATATGTGGGGAGCAATTCGGACTAGACTAAGTTACTGGAATTAAGACTTATTCTATGCATCTGCTCTCCCACAATATGGCGCTGGGAGAGAAGAAAACAGCTTTTACACAGCTGCCTCCAGTTCAACCAATAAACTGTAGGACTTGCTCCTGATTGGAGGAGAGCAGCGTACTCGGCGTGTGGGCAGCCGAGTTGGGATTGGCAGAGGAGGACTATAAAGGAGGAGAGAGACGGCATGCACCAGGAACATCTAAGGGGAACATCTAAGGGAACACCTGTGCAGCCCCCGAGAGAGCCGGCCGGGGGAGTGCCGCTCCCCTGCGGAAGTGGGGAATGTGGCCAGGGGGAACCGCCCTTCCACGGAGGTGGAAGGGATAGTAGCCAACCCGGGAAGAACCAGCAGCAAACCCGGGGAGGGCCGAGCAGACGAAAGAACAGCGCAGGGTTTAGTGTCGTTCCTCCATGAAGAGGGGGAGCGACATAATGGTGCCGTGACTCGGATATGAAGCCTAGGCAGGGTTTAGTGTCGTTCCCCCACGAAGACGGGGAGCGACAGTTATATTTAATCCCACAAAAACATATTGGATATAGGTTGACCCATTTCTGAGATGTAGAATACAAGGCAAGCAGCAGTTTGGGATGTGTTCAGATGTATGTAGTTAGCTACTAGTACAGCGGGTGAGCTCTGTCCTGGTGAATACAATGTACCATAAACAATGCAGAGAACTGTATATTCTCTTTTCCTCTACCTGGTTGTTTTCTGAGTCTTTGATAGGTACCAGATACCTGTTATCAACAACATGACTGCTATTATTTTTCACAAAGCAGGATTAGCACAGTAGGGGTGAGTATAGGAAAGTACTTTCAAAAGAAAAAAAAGAGGACTTGAAAGTATTAGTTGATTTGAGTGCAAAAAAATTGAAACCCATGTATAGATTTTTATAATGTACATTTCTCATGTATTATGAGAAAAATTACACCCAAATAAGCATAGACTTTTCATTTAATTTTCCACTAATTTTTCAAGCATGCATTATGGTGAATCTGTTTAAATACTTTATCCCTCTCCTAGATCCATAGTAGTTAAGAGTCCTGGAAAAAAAGAAACCTCTAACCCTGTATTCCCCACACTTATGTGATAACACACATTTTCTTTTTCAAGTAATACCAATTAGTATCCCATGGAAATTGTTTTCCAAATAACACAGCTCAGGGTATACTTGATGAAATAGAATAATCAATTATTTTGTGTGTATGATCCTTTCTTCCGTTGAATTATTTTATTTATGAAATAATATCAAGATAAGGACTTTTGTGTCATTCTTGAGAGCAATGACATATTATTATTCAAAAATAGTGTAAATTGGTAATAGCTTCAGGAGTCCTTTATCATGTGACTTTCATTATTGCAAAACCAACAGAGTTGTGATTTTTAAAATTTTACCACTAAATTCTTGACTTCACTAGAAATTTGTGCAAGTTTTCTTTTGAAATCTCTAGTCTCACTAAAGAAATGCAGATTAACTTGCACTCAACTTTCTTCACAGCACATAATTCTCTAAAGAACCGACACTCATTTGTCAGTGATGAATACAAGAGGCACAACACATACAATACACGTACTGAGGCTATCTTTAGACTTTCCATAAATGTTAAATATGGGTTTATTATATCTAGTTCAACATGAATGATTAGACTATAGTAAATTAGTCAAATAATTATAATGTTTAAACAGGTGTTCTGTATAATGTTAGTAATACCAAGAGAAATCATAGCCTTATATGTGGTTCAGTTGAAAACATAATAAAATATCTTTATGTTAGCTAAATATGAGTTAACCATATTTGTTAAAAAATTTTCAGAATAAAGTTATAATCTATGAAGTAGATAAATGAGACCAATTCAACATTTGAGGAATAATTGTTTTTTTTTATTTTTCATTCAACTATTGTTTATAAACATTGCCTATATTCCCACTGAACTAGGATTCTTTTGCTTTTTATTTGTTAAACTTCTTATTTGATGAAGCATTAAGCTTCACTATAATGTAAATTTAAAATATGTTATCTCTAAAACTAACAAAAGAAAAGAGAGGAAGGAGGGGAAAGATGGGTGGGAGAAAGAAAAAAAAAAGGAGAGAGAGAGGGAAGGGGATATCATTATGTTCTTAACGGTCCTTGTCTGGACTGTTAGTAAACAGTGTGTTTTTTTTCCTTCATACTATTTGTTGAACTCTTTACTTAATGTAGGGTAAATCTTATGAGTATAAAGTTAATTGAAAATTGATCTTTGTGAAAAATAATGAGACTAGGAGAAGAAGGAGGAAAAATGGCGGGAGCATGGGCAGGAGGTATGTGGAAAATATCACTATGTTCCGGAATCAGTATATATGGAATATATGAAATTTGTATACCTTCAATAAATGTTTTAAGAAGAATTGTATCTATTAACTATTTTGAATCTATTAAAAACTATGTAAACTTTTAAAAATAAAAAATAAATAATAAAAATTAGTAGAATAGTTGTTTAGCGTGCTTAAGGAGACTGAACTCATGATTAAGACATCAGAAACAGTACTGTAACACTGCCTTTATCTAGTGTTAAATAGAAAAAGATTCCATTGTCACACCATCTCATGGTAGCCCTAGGTTTAGTTTAATGTAAGAGCTCTTCAGTATAAGTGGAATTTTGTTTTTGTCTGTTGAGTGGCCCCACTGTGCTTCTGCTACATTTCATTCAAAAAAGCTGGGGTAGATGGATTTGTTATACATTTAACTTCTTTATAAATGATATTTCTTTTTGTTTATAAAGTGCTTCTGTTAGCCATCATTCAATGGTAAACACACGAATGGAATCCAAGAACTTCACGTAAGGAATATGCACAGGGAATACAAACATGGCACCCTGGCAACTACTAAAGGAAAGTACATGCTTGGTGGAGGGAGCTTTATGACCTTTTGCTGTTCTATCAGTGTGAATCCATATCCCATTCTGGAAGAAAGGAATGCTGGATTGCTGGAGAGTCTCATTAAGACTTGTCATTTTCTTGGAAAGAGTTGCAAGGAGAAAGTGAAAGAATTATATCTGACCTCTTCCTCCAGCAGCTCACACTCTCTCCCCTCCCTCCTCCAAACCTATTATTTGCGCCTATGTATTTGGAGATGTGTTCATAGTTTTATACTTGCAAGACTGAAATGTTTTTTGTTAACTGTGATTTGTCTTTTAGACAAGGCTCATTGCCTTCCTTTTATAGGTGTAGATAAGATGAAATAGCCAGGACTGTAATTGTTTGTATGTTAAAAAAGAGATTTAGAGATACTTTTCTTCTTCAAGCATTTCAAGTGTGAAACACTGCTCTCAAATACAGAAAGTGGCTATAAAAATTCTATAAAACTTAGTTTTCTGTAAGTTTTTCTTTACTACAAGTCTCACCCATGTCTTTGCTGAAAAATATTCATGCGCCTATGGATATTATCCAAATGAAATAATCTACAATTTTCTTTAGTGGATATGATTCAAAAGCAAAGCTTAATACTCAGTATTCAATGTCTGTCTGCTTTTTTTTTCCAAAATAGTATTTCATTTAAAATTTTATGTCTGAGAATTGTTCCATATGAGATACAAAAAGTATTGATTAATTTCTATAAAATGTGGAGAAATAAGGAATATTTGCCTACCCGACTTTATTTTATAACTATTTTATCCATTAAATCAAGATTACAATAATTAGAAAACTAAAAATAAATGACTAAAGATTACTATTAGACAAATTTGGCTTTAAATATAATATATAGTTGACATTTAACTAAAAAGTTATCCCTGTTAAATATAAGAGTGAGAATAAGAGAGGGAGGATATGTACAATTTGGGACATGCTCAATCGGACTTGCCCCAAATGGTGGAGTTAGAAATGTGCCAGGGGATTCCAATACAATCCCATCAAGGTGGCATGTACCAATGCCATCTCACTAGTCCAAGTGATCAATTTCAGTTCACAATTGATCACACTGATAGGTCTAAGAGTCAAAGGGATCACACAAACAAGACTAATGTCTGCGAATTCTAACTGATAGAATAAAAAAGGGAGGGAATGATCCAACATGGGAAGTGGGATACACAGCAGACCTATAGAATGGCAGATGTCCTAAACAGCACTCTGGCCTCAGAATCAGCCCTTAAGGCATTTGGATCTGGCTGAAGAGCCCATGAGAATATTTCAGGTATGGAAAGCCAAGACACTCTGGCAAAAAAAAAAAAAACAACCAACCAACAAACCTAAATGAAAGATCTCTGTGAGTAAGATCCCAGTGGAAAGAACGGGCCATCAAAGAAGGAGTTACCTTTCTCTGAAGGGAGGAGAGAACTTCCACTTTGACTATGACCTTGTCTAAATAAGATCAAAGTCAGTGAACTCAAGAGGCTTCCATAGCCTTGGCAACTCAGGACAAGAGCCTAGGGAGATTACTGACGCCATAAACAAGAGTGTCAAATTGTTAAGTCAACAACAGGAGTCACTGTGCACTTACTCCTCATGTAGGATCTCTGTCCTTAATGTGTTGTCCAATGTGAATTAATGCTATAACTACTACTGAAACAGTATTTTACACTTTATGTTCTGTGTGGGTGCAAACTGATGAAATCTTTACTTAATATATACTAAATTCATCTTCTGTATATAAAGAGAATTGAAAATGAATCTTGATGTGAATGGAAAGGGAGAGGGAGCGGGATATGGGAGGGGTGCGAGTGGGAGGGAAGTTATGGGGGAAAAAAGCCATTATAATCCATATACTGTACTTTGGAAAATTATATTTACTAAATAAAACTTTAAAAATAAAGATATGACTAGGGGTTCCTTGAAATTATAACATACCTCTGAAGAGTTCTCTAGAGGCAAGTCTTCTGTTGAATACATTGGCTAGATAAATAGGCCTTACATTTTATTACCTTGAAGAATCAGATAGACTAATTTATTTTCAATCCAGGATACTTTTGATTGAAGAAAGGAAACTAATCACACTGGACACAGAGACAACCTACACAAACCAGGGCAGTCCTGGTCAAGTCAGAAAGAATGACCAAGCTATGAGTTTTCTTAAGAATAATAGAAAACTGGCCGGCGCCGTGGCTCACTAGGCTAATCCTCCGCCTTGCGGCGCCGGCACACCAGGTTCTAGTCCCGGTCGGGGCGCCAGATTCTGTCCCGGTTGCCCCTCTTTCAGGCCAGCTCTCTGCTGTGGACAGGCAGTGCAGTGGAGGATGGCCCAAGTACTTGGGCCCTGCACCCCATGGGAGACCAGGATAAGTACCTGGCTCCCACCATTGGATCAGCGCGGTGCGCCGGCCGCGGCGACCATTGGAGGGTGAACCAACGGCAAAGGAAGACCTTTCTCTCTGTCTCTCTCTCTCTCTCTCACTGCCCACTCTGCCTGTCAAAAAAATTAAAAAAAAAAAGAATAATAGAAAACCCTTCTATAACCACATTTTGTCATCATTTATTATACTCACTATACTGCTCTCAGCCATAAAAAACAACTTTGAGATGGACATACAGGCCATACTGGCTGGCCTGCCTGGAGCATACCTGTATTACCAGCTGAAAAATACATATGTGCCCAGAAGAGAGTGATTTACAGAGAAACGGTCTCAGTCAAGCAGCTTCTATTCAGGTCCATGAAAAATTACAAAAAATAAATATGATCTTCAGGGTACAGTAGAAAGGAAGCAAAGAATTACAGTGGAAGAAAATTTCACTACTGCGAAGAGGTTCCATGGATTAACAGAGTTCAACCCTACTATTAGATTTTAATGTTTAAGACCATAAATATATCAGAACTTGTGAACTCAGATCTTGCATCACATCTTGCCAAATTTCTAATTGGACTTTGCTAATCCATGATGTTGCTAATTTATTATTAACTGCTGTTAATAATAAAATATAATGACTGTGCATTCATTAGAATTTGTGATTGATTTTTACTTAATAAACAACTTTGGTAGTGACAGTCATTATTTCTCATAGTGTATTATGTATGAATTCAGCAAGTATCAATGAGATCTTTATTAGATGTCATGCTGGGCCTTATATAATCATTGGAAGATCAGGAAGATGCGACCACCTGCCAAAAAGTGAGGTGGAAATGGGCAAAAGAACTGACACTGGAGCCAGACAGAACTCAGTTCAAATTCCATAATCTATGTGTAGGGTCCCCTGCTATGCAATCCTTCTAAATATAGCTGAAGAAACTGATGAAAGAAAATTTCTGGAAATAAGGAATCACCCTAACATGAATAGGAGGGGGAGTTAAGAAGATATTGATAAAAGAATTACCAATTCCAAGGAAGACTCAGTAGTGACTAGATAATGGATCTGGAGAGAACACTACCACATGTGGTTTGTGGAACCTCTAGCAGACCTTAAGAGCCTGGGAGGCACTCTGGCTCAGTGTATGGTGAGATATTTAAATTATATTGCTGGGAAATTGTTTCAGTAGCTGACAACTGTTAAAAGACTGTTAGGGATGAAAATGATACCAGAAGAGAATTCTTGACATGAACAATAAGTGAGTGGCTTCATCATGGAGGTTTTGCTATTGTTAGTGGTGGTGGTGGTGGTGGTGGTGTGGTGTGTGTGTGTGTGTGTGTGTGTGTTCATGTGTTTTCTTACTTAGATAGTGGATGGCAGTTGTTATGGGTGTGTTTGCGTGCTTTTTTTTTTTAATTGCTTAGACAGAGGATAGCAGCAAATGACAGGAAAAATGTAAGCCAGTGTGGGGAGCAACTCGGACTAGACTAAGTTACTGGAATTAAGACTTATTCTATGCATCTGCTTTCCCACAATATGGCGCTGAGAAGGGAAACAGCTTCTACACAGCTGCCTCCAGTTCAACCAATAGACTGTGGGACCTGCTCCTGATTGGAGGAGAGCAGCGTACTCGGCGTGTGGGTAGCAGAGTTGGGATTGGTGGAAGAGGACTATAAAGGAGGAGAGAGACAACATGCAGGAGGAACATCTAAGGGGAACATCTGAGAGAACACCTGTGCAGCCCCCGAGAGAGCCGGCCGGCGGTGTGCTGCTCCCCCGCGGAAGTGGGGAATGTGGCAGGGGGAACCGCCCTTCCACGGAGGTGGAAGGGACTGTAGCCAACCCGGGAAGAACCAGCAGCAAACCCGGGGAGGGCTGAGAAGACGAAAGAACAACGCAGAATCCTGTGTCGTTCCTCCATGAAGACGGGGAGCGACAGCCAGCTCCTGGAGTCATCAACTAAAGATTGTCGTAAAGGTCTACTGTAAAATGTAGCATTCAGAGTGGGAAAGTGGTCTTAAGAGATGGCAATGGATCCACCAGTTTCTACACAAAGTAGCTCACTGCTGTCTCATCATCTTCAAGGGGTAGAGAAGGCACAGAGCAAGCCCTGTTGCACAGCACTTGGGGGTAGTGGCTTTTTCTGATGATAAGACTCAACAGAGGCCAAGAGGGAGAAGACCACAGAAAAGCTCAAATACATGGAAATATTTGGCTTTAATGGAATAGTGGTTTAAAGAACATAGTAAGTTGCCTGAAATAGTGTTTGTGCTTACTCTCCACAGTAAACTGACCTTTTCTAGTCTACTCATTTTGTTGAAATGTTGGTTTCAACCCAATGACCAGAATTATTTCACTAACCATTATAGTGGAATATGTTAGGAAAACCTTTTAAGAAAGGATTTTTGTAATAAAAATATGTTTTCAAGAATCTTTAGTCAACATGTGCCTACACGGCATATAGCATGACTGAAACGGGAAGATTCCTCTCTTTTGTTGTATTTTTTTTTAACTTCCCCAAAAATTATTGGGGAAAATATCAATGATAATCATTTTTTAGAAACATAATTTCCCTGCATTTGATGGAATGTCTTAAATAGGACAGTCTTTTTTTTTAACTTTTATTTAATGAATATAAATTTCCAAAGTACAGCTTATGGATTACAATGGCTTCTGCCCCATAACTTCCCTCCCACCCGCAACCCTCCCCTTTCCCGCTCCCTCTCCCCTTCCATTCACATCAAGATTCATTTTCATTTCTCTTTATATACAGAAGATCAGTTTAGTATATATTAAGTAAAGCTTTCAACAGTTTGCACCCACTTAGAAACACAAAGTGAAAAATACTGTTTGAGTACTAGTTATAGCATTAAATCACAATGTACAGCACATTAAGGACAGAGATCCTACATGAGGAGTAAGTCCACAGTGACTCCTGTTGATTTAACAATTGACACTCTTATTTATGGCATCAGTAATCACCCGAGGCTCTTGTCATGAGCCGCCAAGGCAATGGAAGCCTTTTGAGTTTGCTGACTCTGACCTTATTTAGACAAGGCCATAATCAAAGTGGAAGTTCTCTCCTCCCTTCAGAGAAAGGTACCTCCTTCTTTGGTGGCCTGTTCTTTCCACTGGGATCTCACTCACAGAGATGTTTCATTTAGATCACTTTTTGCCATAGTGTCTTGGCTTTCCATGCCTGAGATACTCTCATGGGCTTTTTAGCCAGATCCGAATGCCTTAAGGGCTGATTCATGAGTTGTCAAGGCCATGGAAGCCTTTTGAGTTCACCGACTCTTATCATATCTAGACAAGGTCATAGTCAAAGTGGAAGTTCTCTCCTCCCTTCAGAGAAAGGTACCTCCTTCTTTGATGACCTGTTCTTTCCACTGGGATCTCACTCATGGAGATCTTTCATTTAGGTTTTTTTGGTTTTTGTTTTTGGTTTTTTTGTGTGTGTTTTTTGTTTGTTTGTTTGTGTTTTTGTTTTTGTTTTTGTTTTTTTTGCCAGAGTGTCTTGGCTTTCCATGCCTGAAATACTCTCATGGGCTCTTCAGCCAGATCCAAATGCCTTAAGGGCTGATTCTGAGGCCAGAGTGCTGTTTAGGACATCCGTCATTCTATGAGTCTGCTGTATATCCCACTTCCCATGTTGGATCGTTCTCTCCTTTTTTGTTCTATTGGTTAGTATTAGCAGACACTAGTCTTGTTTATGTGATCTCTTTGATTCTTAGTCCTATCATTATGATCAATTGTGAACTGAAATTGATCACTTGGACTAGTGAGATGGCATTGATACATGCCACCTTGATGGGATTGAATTGGAATCCCCTGGTATGTTTCTAACTCTACCATTTGGGGCACGTCAGCTTGGGCATGATAGGACAGTCTTTAATACTAAATTAATTATAAAAATGAATCTTCTAGGCTCAAGTCAGAAAAAGTAGTTCACCTTTGAACAGATGTTTAGAAAATAAAATAAATGGGTTGCATACATTAATGAGAGAAAGCAGTCATTTACATTGTAAACTAGGTCACCTTATAATTGAATCTCTTATATCATTATAAACAGTCATTTCCAGCAGGCAACCACATAAAATGAACCAGTCCTAAAGAGTTTTGTTTTGCAGAAAAACAGCATGTGTTTCCCTATCTCATTTTATTTCAATAGTTACATTGTATTAAGGTTTATGTGTCCACATAATTTTTTAGTTTGGCCAAAGGCATCAAAGAGAAAAAGAATCTAAGATGAGTCTTTCATAAGAAATATCTTTCTTTCCTTTCAGCAACCAAGTCTCATATATATATATATATATATATATACACACACACACACACATATATCTATACACATACATATGTGTGTATGTGTGTGTATGTTTATATGTTTACACGCATATAGACATATATACACTAAAAAGATTTCTTCCTTAACACTGCTGGAGATATTGTGATTAACTTTTTGCTGATTTTCATGGTGCTGCAACATTTCTTGGACTTTCTGCACACAGAATCTTTGTTACTCTTAACAAATGTTAGGACTTTGAAGTGCTTCTGTCTGGGGTGTGTCAATTGGTATATACCATGATTTAAAGTGAGAAAATTCAAAGTATTAATTTATTAGTTCATTAAATATAAAAATAAAAAACTCATAGCATATGAAATAGCATTATTATTAACAGAAATAGTATATTCCTAAATAGAAATCTTAATGAGAAGAATGTCAGTGTTTTTACAGTTTTAGAAATATCTAAAATGTTTGGTTTAATATAAGCAGACAGCTGGATTCTCAAGTCTGGTTCTGCATTAATCTGTGGTGCTGGATCAGTTCAGTTGTTGGGTGTTAAGAAAACCTTGCATCACTAGCTCTCCTCTTGATAAGGAACTCTATCTCTGTGCTGCTTTTAGATATTAGAATTCAAGGCTCACCTTTGTTGTTAAATTATTCTACTTTACAACAATCCTCACATTCCAAAAGATAAGTGTTCCCCTTTGTTGAGAAACCAAGAGGTTGGATTTAGAAAACCGGAGCCCCCTGGGCATCATATATACCCAGTAATGCCCCTGTTTGCAAGTGAAGTTCATTAAAGAAAGGAATTAGCTGTTCTCTTTGATGATGCCCTCTGATTACATCTTTGAAGGAGATAACCACTCATTTGTCATTTCATTTTCAGTTTTCATTCTCAGTTTAAAAAATCATTTATCAAAATAGTAATTACTGGTCATCATCACAGCAGGAAATTATAGCAAGTGTTTTCTAAAAATGCTTATTCAGGAACTGCATAGGAAAACTTAAATGATTGTTGCCCCCCCCCAAAAAAAGCTTAACATACATGGTGGAGAACCCCAAAATATTTTGGTTAGTCAGAGAATGAAGTAAGTGGCTTGTGGAGTAGACACAGAAGCTGAGATTCTGCTCTCTGAAAACCCTGCTCTGGACAAGAGAACACTGAGGAGAGCTGAGAGCCTGAAGATAACAATGACTGCCTCCCTGCCTCTATTTGAGGAGTCATCTCCAGCCCTATTTCCCCATGAGTAGGGTAGGGTTAGTTTTTGTGACCCCTTCCTTGCAATCATAAAGGTGCTGTTCATGTGAAAGTTGGTGTACCTTCTTTTCTAGGAAACAGTAGGGTGTTATCAGTGGGACAGTGGGGGACACAATCATCCAGTGGGTGACAGGTGCAGAGCAGAGCTGCCTTTGGGCTATTAAACCAGCTTCAGAGTGTCCTAACCTCCCCCAGCCACAGTCGCTCAGTCCCAGGCTAGATTGCACTGTTTATTCAGTCAAGCTTTTCTCTGCCTCAGAGGTTCACTTAATGATACAAGCTATCTCAAACCTTGAGGGATAATTTTTAACTAGAAAGTAACCTATTTGTAAGAATGATTTTTAGCAAGTGATTCTGACTGGTATATGTTTTCTAGCCTTAGGGAACTACAGAATGGTTTCAGGAAGAAACAAATTAGCCTAAAAGGAGAGGGCTGGAAATTGCGGTTGAGAGACCAATCTGGGAAAGGAACTCAGTTAGAAGTATCATGATTTTCTGAACTGGCGTTTCATCAAAACCTCCCTGTAACCAAAGAATGGGCATTGTTGATGAAAAGCTAGTGAAAGTTCTTATATTTTATGTAAGATTTGATATTATTCCAAAATACTAAACCTTTTTGATGATTTAAAATTAAATGTTTCCATTTTTTTTTTTTTGCATGCACCCTCCAATGTCTGTTTTAGGCAATGTAGTCTCTCTATTCTTTATCAGGTATATGAAATAGCTTTATATAGCCAGACTGTTGCACTTGAGGCTTATAGAAGAATAGACCCACCAATTCATGGCTAAACATCATGTACTACACAGACAAAGCAAATAATTCATATATATTTCTAGTTAAATAAAGAAATAGAGAAATTCATATTGATGTTAAAACACTAGACATTAGCTTTTGATGGGAATTCCATCAAAGAGTAGGTAATGCTCACTTTTTAGTAGAAGATGCACAGATACAGATCTCACATATGAACTGTTTATTTTTTATGTATTCTTCCTTGATTCTTTTTTATTTCTGTTTTCTCTCAGCTCAGTTTTAGTGGCCTCTACATTTGGTAGTCCTTCTGGCTGAAATATCCTTACTCCCTTTACCTGTTTCAACAAAATATCCTGTTTTTTAAGATTGCTTCAGTATAGCTTTTCTCTTGGAAACCATCACTAAAAATGAAGCAACTTCCCTGTGCTCCTCTGCATACCAGAATGCTGTTGTGTGTGTCTGAGTGTGTGTATAGTGTGAATGTTTTGGGAGATGATATTTCTTAACTTCGAGGACTGTGTCTCCTTCATTTTTTGTATCTTCCACCCATGATGTAGTCTGTGAGCATTGCTTATTTCCAAAATTTGTTGATTAAATGAGTAAAACAATGCAAATAGCTTTTGAATAATCAGGAACTCATGAAGGTCTCCAAATTTTTATTTTAATACCAGATTAATGGAATACACATGCTTTTATTGTTTATATTCTGTCAGTTAAAAACTGCATCCTAGACACCTGAAGGAAAGAATGAACCCATGTTAGCATATTTCTCTTTAATATCTATGGTAAAGTACAAATTGCTAGCAATGATGTAGCATACATAAAACTACAGGAAAACTTTGTTTTGATCTATGGAGAACATGCCTGTTCTGAGCTCTGATTTGAAAGTTTGAACTCAAGAGTAAATTAAAATTAAGAAATTATTAAGAAATCTGCAAGAAAATGTGATAGAGCAAAGAGGAGAACAGCCCAGATCAGTGCTTGGTATGTAATAGGTGTCCACTAAATATTGACTAGAATGGCATGAAGTATTTAGAGACTGGAATAGTAGACAGTTCAGCATGATTTACATGAGTGGTTGGTAAGGAGGGAATGGGACTGAGAAGATAAAAGACCACAAATCATGGATGGTTGGGGTCTGTTGTTCTAAGTTTCACAGATAATCCTCAAGTCAACAGGGATTTAGTGTAGGGTTTTCAGACAGAAATAGTATGATTCAGGCTAGGTTTATGAAGGTTACTGGAAGATTAAATGGAGGACAGATGAAAGTCACAAGATGTGAAATGAAAGGTTGATACACCAGGTAGAAAGCTACTACAGGGGCTGGCACAGCGAGTTAAAGCCCTGGCCTGAGGCACCAGCATCCCATATGGGCACTGGTTCGAGACCCAGCTGCTCCTTTTCCGATCCAGATCTCTGCTATGGCCCAAGTCCTCACATGGGAGACCCAGAAGAAGCTCCTGACCCCTGGCTCCTAGTTTCGGATCGGCACAGCTCTGGCCATTGCGGCCATCTGGGGAGTGAACCAGTAGAAGGAAGACCTCTCTCTCTCTCTCTCTCCCTCTCTCTGTAACTGTCTTTCAATTCAATAAAATAAATCTTAAAAAAAAAAAAAAAGAAAGAAAGCCACTGCAGAAAGATTACATGGTGCTAAAGAGAGGAAGTTGCCACAGCACAGAAAGGCAATGAGGGAATGAATTCCAGTGATGTTTAGGGCTCAGTGGCTGATTAGACATGAAGGAGAGATGAGAGAATTGGGTATGACTCCTCATGTTCTCCTTTGGTAGCTGAGAGGAAAAAAGCCCTATTTCCTACATATGGAACTGAAAAGAAGTGGCTTTCATGAAGAAAAATAATCATAAAGAATTCAGATGTGAATGTATGTGAATTCGAGATGCCTGGAGTCATCTGTGTGCAAAAGGAAATTGGGGCCATGATACCATACAAAGTCTAGTTGGGTGAGCAGGTTGTAGGACACAGTCCCCTGGAGGCCAACAGTGACAAAGGGAACTCTGGAGGAAGAGAGGCCTATGAGGAAAACCAGAAAAAGACATCTAGAAACCCCAGAATGAAACCAAAAGGAGGTGATATCAACTGTAAGACATGTTACTCTCTGTGAGATGGATATGGTTTTGAACTGTTTCAGAATTACTTACCATATAGCCCTGAGCAAGGTAACTAACTTCTCTAAGACAAAGGTTTTTTGTTTGTTTTTTAATGATCATGAGAACAGAATCAATCTCACAGTAAGAACTAGGGATATCAGAATGTGGCATGCTTGACAGTGCCTAGTTAACAGTTAGTACCTGGCAAGTGCTATTGGTGGAAAAAGTATCAGTATTAATAGAAATAGTAGAGCTGTAATACTGACAATAATGATTATCATTGTCACTATTTTATTTTTGCTAAAGAAAAAAACTTCCAAAACCAATTGACTTTAAATTGTCAAATATCAGTAAAATGAAAAGGAAGACAAACAGCCAAACTGGCCAATGCGTTCGACAGCTTACACTTCATTGGTGACCTTGATAAATCTAATTTTAGTGGGAAGATAAGGTCTACTGGCATGTGAATAAAGTGTCAATGGAAGCTGAAGGAACTGGGGTTGCTTATGAGGAGTCCTCTTTTGACTTTTATTATAAAGGGGAAAATGAGGCAGCAATGAGGTGTACCATCCTTAGCCTATTACAACATGGTCTATCTTCATCAAATTGTTCCACCTATAGTTGTCTTCCTTTGTCCCTGTTTGTCCCTCTGATAGGAAACCTGAGCTGGTCCTGATCAACCTTCTCTCTCAAACTCAGCCACACTCCCAACTTCTCCAGGAAATCTCCTCTTAGCGCCTATCCTTCACTGGCTTGTCCTGCTCATTTGTGTAGCATCCTGATATCGCCTGAATATGAACATATTTCATGCTAGTCTTCTATTTCCCCTAGAGATGCTACCCAGTGCCTCCAAGAGCAGGGATCTGTTTCATGGTCTTATATGGTTTTGTAACATATAACTGGAACTTGTTTTGTTGAAGATAATAAAGTAGATGGAACATATTATGACATCATTTAAGGTCATTCTTTCCATTAACTTAGAACATGTAATATTGACATCAGAATCTAAATTTATATACATAATTATGGTCTGAGAGCACTCCAAGAAGGGTGTTACCTACTAATGCTAGCAAAATTGTATTCTTCAATTTAGAGAGCCCATATTTTACTTCCTTTAAAATAACAAAATGGACCACAGTTCTTCAGCTATTTCCTCTTATAATTTAACCATTTGAATCTGGATGGCAATTCAAAAGAAACAATCAGATTTGTATAAAAACTTTCAACTGTGTTATATAAACTCTAAGGTAACTTTCAGTTATGAGTTATAATCTATTTCACAATGTTCTCAATTAGGTTTTATATAAATAAACAAGTAGATGTAATATAAGCAGTAGAATATGGTTGCTCAAATACTTAAAAAAGCTATAGAGAAAATATTTTAAATGACATTTTATTTTTTACTTCACTTTCATCTTCCAGAAATATGTTACCTCACTTTATAAACATTAAGACTGGTAGTGGAGGAAAGAGGTGAGGGTGAGAGCAAACTAAATGAGATTTTAAACACATGCCTTTCAAAATGGAGCCTTAACAACGTATGTGCTATGAGGAAATACAGCTCCTGAAATGAATTTGAAAATGCATTATTGTTGAAATGGTTAATTGAGGCTAATAGTTGAATCTAATGATCATCTTGCTCTCTTCTATTCTTCATTTCAAGAACAAAAGAGAACAAGAAAATTACAGTATCCTATTTGCAATCATTATTTCCCCATAAGGAAACAAATGGATCATTCTTTATTCTGCTCTCTGATTTCATTACAGCACCTGTCAGGATGAAAAATTTAGTAGAGTACTATTAACCCTGAGGGCATCAATAAATATTGATGATCATTAAAATTTTAATTGCAAATAGAAACACGATTTCATGCTATCGCTTTAAAAAAAAGAACAATTGTGTTCTTGTATATTAAAGCTTTCGGAAAGTTTTATTCATGACATTAATTTGGAAGCTTACCCTTGAATGGTGGTTTCTGTTAGAGGTTGATACGCAGGAGGACTTGACTTGCAACTCTCAACTCCTTTCCCTCCCTAATAGTGATGAATAGAAGGGATTCTCTGGGAAATGAACAAGTTTCACTATTATACAATACATTCCTCTTGTACATTCAGATCACACATACACACATACATACACACACTAATAATAATAATATTAAAGAATACTCTTTCTTTATAGTTATTGACTCCAGATCCTAACCCTACATGTATCCCCATGTTACAAGGTGGAAACTAATGCACAGGGAGTCTAAATAAGGTATCTCAAGTCACACAGAATCCATGGCAGGGCTGGGATTCAAACCTTGGTCAGATCTAATTCCAAAGCACAAGTTTGTTCCACTAAACCACCCTGCTTGCAAGGGTAGTATAAGTATAAAAGAGAGAAGTGAAGTGAATGGCTCAGTCAACACTGGAGGGAACTGTGAAAGAAGCAGTATTAGATGTTCAGAACTATAAAGAACAGTGCCATCACTGCCATGCATTCTTTTAACATATTTTAAATAATGGAAGGAATATTATACCCACCAAGTCACAAACAAGCAGACTTTCTCCCTAATGAAGATGTTCTTTTGTACCCTAAAGTGAGTCACTGAATTATTATAAAATGAGAGGCTGAAAAAAGGTTTCTAAAAGTCTGCAAATAGGGATTTTTTTCTGGAGGTCAGCCCTTGAATGTTCAAAATATAGTATGTGGCAAATAATAAAAGATATCTTGCTATTGTCCCACTTAAGCCATTGCTAGAAGTCAATTAAGGTACTGGATATGTTTGATATTAGTTTTTGCTTGGAAGCATCATGAATCTGAGATAGTTATAGCTTCATTAACACTACAGTTAATAGGCTTCCTAACTCTTAACCTTTTGAGAGGCTTGTTTTCATTCCCTTACTTGAGTTGAAGCAGCTGTGTTCCTCAGTCATGGAAGGCAAATTTTAAACATCCATTTTGCTAGGTGTGGAAGTTTATGAGGCTAGGAAATTGGCAATCATTTCATCAATACAACAGTGGAACATTTTCCAAATCACAGGTTCATAAATCTAGGGCTTAAGTCTAATATACTTGTCTGGAAATAGAAGAGGCACAGATATTTTTCTGATTATTACTTACTGTTTTTCATCTGATTAACACTCGTATTGACAATGAAAAAATACATATTTGGCAGAGACCAGAAATACATTATGAGTAAACTTATAAAAGTGCATTTTGAATTACTGAACTAAAATAAAGCAAAGGGACATATAAACTCAAGCACCAATTAGCCATTTTCCTGTTTGTCAATACTTCTTTAAAGTGCTCTTCAAAACTATTCATGTTTCAAGTATCTCTACCAGTTATTGAGCCTATGTATAGAGTTCCTATTTAGCATAAGTGGTTTAAAAACAATTTAGAACAGAGGAGTAAAAATGAGTTTAATTATAAGAGTTCAACAGAGACAGGAACTTGCAAATTGAATAATGAATATTTCTGATGTATTCCGTGAGTCAAGATTCCCTAATTTATAAGATAGAGTACCATGAAGGTAACAAATGAGATTATATAGTTTACATAGGAAATTATATGAACTAGAAAGATATAGGACTGTAAATGTGACATGAGAGACAAATAAAACTTGCCACAAAGGGTGACCTATTTCATTATTTCCGTGCCTCTTTCAGTACAAATCAGTTTGTCACTGGTTTTTTCCCAAGGTTGAGTTCATTGTTCACTTTCTCTAATATTCTAAGTTTATTCAGTTGTCTGTTTGCTTTCCATATTTCAAATTATTTATCTTGATTTTCTATTTTGTTTGTTCTTAGAGGCTTATGCCATTATATTATTTGTATGGTTTTAATTTTTTGTAGGGCTTCCAAATGAGTGTAGAAATATCTATATGCGTTCAGGGTGTAATTTTGTAACTATGAGTCTTAATCCTTATTTTCCTTTACTTTACTTACTTAATTGAAAGGCAGAGAAAGAAAGAAAGAAAGAAAGAAAGAGAGAGAGAGAGAGAGAGAGAGAGAGAGAGAGAGAGAGAAAGAAAGAGAGAGAGAGAGGAAGGAAGGAAGGAAGGAAGGAAGACAGAGAAAGAACTTCTATCTACTTAAATGCTCGCAAAGGCTGGAGATTCGCTGGGGCCAAAGCTGGGAGCCAGAAACTCAATCCAGGTCTCCCACATTGGTGGCAGGAACCCAATTATTTGAGCCATCACCACTGCCTTTCAGGATCTGTGTTGGTAGGAAGCTAAACCTGTGCACTTCAATGTGGAATGCAGGAATCTTAAGCGAGAGGCTAAACACCCATTCATAAACCCTGTTTTTTACTACACTACACTAGTCACTCCAGTGGATTTTGGAGTTAAGATTTAGCTTGGTCCCTTTCGTTCTACCTTTGTTATAACCTACAACCTGTAAATTATTGTCACTGTTAAATAATTATCAGGGAAACAACAATCACATAGTTGGTAGAAATAGTCCAATAATAGGTCTGACATTATGGCTCAGCAGGCTATACCACCACCTATTGTGATGGCATCCCATATGAACACCAATTTGAGTCTTAACTGCTCTGTTTTTGATCTAACTCACGGCTAATACTTCTGAGAAATCAGTGGAAGATGGCCCAAGTGCTTGTAATGCTGCCACTCATGTGTGAGACCTGGATGGAGCTCCTGGCTTTGGCCTGGCCCAGTCCCAACGGTTGTAGCTATTTGGGGAAATGAACAAGCATATGGAAGATTCTCCACCTTCTTCTCCTCCTCTTCCTCCTCCTCTCTCTGGAACTCTGCCTTTCAAGTAAGTTTAAGGAAGGAAGGAAGGAAGGAAGGAAGGAAGGAAGGAAGGAAGAGAGAGAGAGAGAGAGAGAGAGAGGGAGGGGAGAAAGGAAGGAAAGAGAAGGAAGGAAGGAAGGAAGGAAGGGGAAGGAAGGAAGGAAGGAAGGGTTGGTTTCTGGACTAATTAAGATTTTGAACTAGTACTGCAAATACAGTTAATACTTCATATTTCTAAAATTCAACCTACCTGGCAATCTTATCTACATGGAGCATTGATAATACAAAGCAATAAAGAAATAAGACCTTACTGAATGAAATTGATGTCACAAAGTCTATGCACTTTCTCACCTTACAACAGGTAAGCCCCTAGGTGGGGCCCCCTTCTTGTTCAAATGGGCCTTGAGATATACATCCCAGTAGAGCTCCAGCCAACTTTGTCCTGGCCATATTTGATCATGATAAAGAAATGCTAAATGTTTGAGGACACAGTAATGTTTACCCAATGGGACATTACGCAGTGTAAACATGTATCATATCATTACATGGTAGCCTATAGATATGTACAACTTTTATGTGTCAGTTAAAAATTTTAAAAACATTATTCAAGTTTTCCATGTAGATTTTGCTCATTCTGGATAGTGCATTCCTATTCATTATGTTATTTTTTCCCAAGAAATATATTCAACAAGATTTCTCATATTTAGTTCACTCAGAACCTATGGAATCCAGTTTGTCTCATTATTTTAAACCCTCAGTGTATTTCAGGAACAATATTCAGATGAGAATAGAGCAGGATCCCTAACAGTGTAAGTGATAACTAACAATTTAAAGTAATGAAAGCAAGATAAAATCTATTTTACAACAAGCCCAGAAACCCCAATGGCACAAAGGAGGCTATTTAGTGTGAGTACAGACAGCCTTCTATTTTTCCATAAGCCATGAAGCGTATTACAGAGAAGTGTAATAACAGCATTTCATAATGCTGTGGAGTCATCAAGTCTCTATGTGTTCCTGCTCTGAAAAACCATAGAACCTTTACTCTTCACTGTCTTAATCCTTACCAGGTAGAACAGGAAGGATTTCTTTCTTTGCTATCTACCCCACCACACACACCATGAGCTGTCTCTTTTTGTTCATTTCCCCAGCGCTAGCACAGTACTTATTCCATATACTCATAATGACTTGTAGAGTCAATGGATTGATAAAATGATTATGTATCACACATTTATGTGCATTTGAATATGTGTGTAATTATATATGTTGAATGTTCCTAATCCAAAAAATCCAAAATCTGGCATGCTTCAAAATGTATGTATTTTCCACAAGTGGAAAATTCCATACCATGAAACTTCTCATGCATAAAATTATTAAGATATTTTACAAAGTAATTTTCAGTCTATGTGTATAAGGTATATGTGAAACAAGTGAATTTCATGTTTGGTCTCGGGCCTTATCCCCATGATATTTCATTATGTATATATAAATAGTCCCAAAAAAGTCTGATTCCAAAACATTTCTGGTGCCAAGCATTTTGAATAGAGGATATTCAATCTATACATATAATCTCATGAACACATATTGAGACCAAGAAGGTGACAGTTAGTCCTGGTTTATTGTCCATGTATATGCCATGCTAACAGCAGATTTAGGAATAAAATTATGGATTTTCTGTTTGTGTTTGCCTCCCTCATTTCTCCTTTGTCCTATCCAAACTCCTCACAGCTGAGCCTGTTTTGTCCCCT
Organism: Oryctolagus cuniculus; assembly: GCF_051225735.1. Taxonomy (NCBI): domain Eukaryota; kingdom Metazoa; phylum Chordata; class Mammalia; order Lagomorpha; family Leporidae; genus Oryctolagus; species Oryctolagus cuniculus. Next base: position 74,672,234 of record NC_142875.1, on the reverse strand, counting down.
CTGCCAAATTCACATCACAATAATACATTCTACTAGTCCATATAATTCCTCTATATGAGGAATCTAAACCCATTTCTCACTGTCATGAGCTCTGTACTCCATAAATTAGGAAGTCCTTTCCCATAGAACACAGCAAAAAAATTCGTTATTAGAGTTACAAGTACATGTTTTTGTAGAACAGCAAACATATCTTTTCATGTATCCTAAATTAATACTTAAAATCTTAAGTAGAAACTCTAAACAGAGCCTGGATAACAATGAGCTTTTTTTCTGTATAATAGCATCTCAGCCCTATTTAACTTTTTGATGTGGCATTCATATGAACCCAAAGGTAGAGGAACCTGTGCACATGAAGCTATTGTATGCCTTCAGTCCATCCACAGTGAAAGATCAATACTACTGTCTCTGTGTGTTGAGTGAAAGCAAAGTTCTAAAAAAGATGTGTCATAATACACAAAAATGATGACATTTATATTCACAATGCCTTGATGACTCTTACAATCTAAAACTGCCTTCCTACAAATGATGCAGGTGAGGGATGGCAGTGGCTACAGGGTGGGTGTCAGGAAGATGACATGTACCAGCCGTATGATTTTATTAACTAACTACCTGAAACATTAGCAAAGAGTAATTATAAAGGGCAAAGATGACTGAAGTACTAGTGCTTAAAAATAGGCCCTCTGGGGCTGGGACGATGGTGTAGCAGGTAAAGTTGCTGCCTGCAGTGCCGCCATCCCATATGGGCACCAGTTGGAGTCCACTTCCAATCAAGCTCTCTGTTATGGCCTGGGAAATCAGTAGAAGATGGCCCAAGTCTTTGAGCCCCTGCACCTGCTTGAGAGACCCGGAAGAAGCTCTTGGCTCCTGGCTTCATATCGGCACAGATCCGGCCGTTGCAGCCAATTAGGAAGTGAACCAGAGGATGGAAGACCTCTCTCTCTCTCTCTCTTCCTCTCCTTCTCTTTCTGTGTAACTCTGACTTCAAATAAAAGTTAAATCTTTTTAAAAATGGGCCATCATTGACCATTAGCAGGTAAAGCCATTGCCTATGACAGTAGCTGTGGGGAGCAATCCGGACTAGACTGAGTTACTGGAATTAAGACTTATTCTATGCATCTGCTCTCCTCTGTGGGGAACAGCTCGGACTAGACTAAGTTACTGGAATTAAGACTTATTCTATGCATCTGCTCTCCTACAATATGGCGCTGGGAGAGGAGAAAACAGCTTCTACCCAGCTGCCTCCAGTTCAACCAATAAACTGTAGGACTTGCTCCTGATTGGAGAGCAGCGTACTCGGCGTGTGGGCAGCTGAGTTAGGATTGGCGGAGGAGGACTATAAAGGAGGAGAGAGACGGCATGCACCGGGAACATCTATGGGGAACATCTAGCTGAAGGAACACCTGTGCAGCCCCCGAGAAGAGCCGGCCGGCGGTGTGCCGCTCCCCTGCGGAAGTGGGGAAAGCGGCCAGGGGGAACTGCCCTTCCACGGAGGTGGAAGGGATAGTAGCCAACCCGGGAAGAACCAGCAGCAAACCCGGGGAGGGCCGAGCAGACGAAAGAACAGCGCAGGGTCCTGTGTCGTTCCCCCATGAAGACGGGGAGCGACAAGTAGCATCCATATGGGAGCCAATTTGATTCCCAGCTGCTCCACTTCAGTTCCAGTTCCCTGCAAATATGCCTGAGAAAAGCAGAAGAGGATAGCCCACATGTTTGGGCATCTTCACTCATGTAGGAGACACGGATGAAGCTCCTGGATCCTGATTTCAGCTTCATCCAGCCCTGGTGGTTCTGGCTCTTCTAGGAAGTGAAACAGTGGATGGATTCTCTCTCTCTCTCTGTCTCTCTTTCTCTCTCTTTCTCTCTCTTTCTCTCTCTCTCTCCCTCTCTCTCTCTGGCTGTACTGGTCTCAGTCTCTCCCTCTCTCTGTAACTCTGACTTTCAAAATAAATAAATAAATGTTGGGAAAAAAATGGCCCCTCTACTAGGAGACTTGATGTTATGAAGCTCTTCATCTATAAGAGATCTTGAAAAGATATATAACATGTATTTTATTTTAAAGATTTTTATTAATATAAACAGAACAGATTTCATGTATTTCATAGATATAATTCTAAGAAGATAACCATGCTTCCCCCTCTCCCTTCCCGAGTCTCCCTCCTTTTTTAATTCTTTAATTTTTTCAATAATATAATTTCAATTTACTTTATAATCACAGGCCTAATATACCACTAACCATAATGTTCAACAAGTAACATCTAGAAAGATCACTGTTACACAAGAATGTAGACAAAGACTAAAAATAATAATCAAATCATAAGATGTAAGTTTTATTCTTATACTTCTTTGTATTCTTTATTAACTATTACATATCTAAGAAAACATATTTTTGGGACTTGCATATTTCACTAAGCATGATGGTCTTCAGTTGTATCCATTTTGTTGCAAAAGACAGGATTTCATTTTTATGGCTGAGTAGTATTCCATTGTGTATATATACCACATTTTCTTGGTGATTATGGTATCTCCTCTGCCAGGTAAGTATACCACATTTTCTTTATCCAGTCATCAGTTGATGGACTTCTGGATTGATTCCTTAACTTAACAATTGTGATTTGAGCTGCTGTAAACATGGAGGTACAGATAACTTCATATTCTGATTTTATTTCCTTTGTGTAAATTCCCAGGAGTGGGATAGCAGGGTCAATTGGTAGATCTATTTTCAGATTTCTGATGAATTACCATACTGTCTTCCATAATGGTTATACTGGTTTACATTCCCACCTGCAGTGTATCAGGGTGCATTTTGCTCTACATATTTTCTAGCATTTATTATTTTTTCAGTAGTAGCCATTCTAACTGGGGTCAGGTAAACCTCATTGTAATGTGTTTACATTCCTCAATGGCTAGTGATCCTGAGTGTTTTTTCATGTGTCTTTTGGCCATTTGTATTTTGCCCTTTGAAAAATGCCTATTCATGTCATTTGTCCATTTCTTAACTGAATTTCCTGTTTTGTTGTTGTTGAGTTTCTTGAGCTAATTATATATTTTAGATAATAATCCTTCATCAGATGCATAGTTTGCAAATGTGTTCTCCATTCTGTCAGCTGCCTCTTTACTTTGTTGAGTGTTTCCTTTGTAGTGCAGAAGCTTCTCAGCTTCATGTAATCCCATTTGTCTGTATTTGTTCTTATTGCCTGTGCTTCTAGGGTCTAATTCAAGAAGTTTTTGCTTATGCTAATGTCTATACCAAATTTCCCCAATGTTTCCTTGTAATAATTTAATGATTTGAGGTCACATATTTTATATCCTTAACCCATTGTGAGGTGGTTTTTGTATAAAATAAAAATAGGGGCCTTCTTTCATACTTCTACATGTGGAAATCCAAATTTCCCAGCACCATTTGTTTCTCTAGGGATTGATGTTAGCTCATTGTCAAAGATTAGTTGGTTATAGATATGTGGATTAATTTCTGTGTTTCTATTTGTTCCATTGCTCTACCTGTTTTTGTTCCAGTAACAGGCTGCTTTTGATTATAACTGTCCTGTAGTATGCCATGAAGTCTTATATTGTGATGCCAATGCACAGTTCCAAATATTGGACTAGTTGTAGCCTTCAAACTAATCCAGATGTCTTAATTCAGAACTGGTTACCAACTAAAGCACAGTTAGTCTCAATGTCCTTGTTCAGATTATAGCTTCTGTAAATTCTATCAGATTATTTCTTTGTTTCAATTCCCTCCCTCACCTATCCTACTCCTCCATGTTGAAAAAAGGGAGGCAAGAGAATAAGAAAGAGAAGAATATAGATGTTCTCCACGGTTTAATTCACTTTGTTACTAGTAAGGCATACAAAGATATTCACAAAAGTTTCCTCTCTTAAGAACACATTCTTAGAATCTTCTATATTCCAATTTTTTTTTTTTGACAGGCAGAGTGGACAGTGAGAGAGAGAGAGACAGAGAGAAAGGTCTTCCTTTGCCGTTGGTTCACCCTCCAATGGCACTCCGCGCTGATCGGAAGGCAGGAGCCAGGTGCTTCTCCCAGTCTCCCATTCGAGTGCAGGGCCCAAGGACTTGGGCCATCCTCCACTGCACTCCCTGGCCACAGCAGAGAGCTGGCCTGGAAGAGGGGCAACAAGGACAGAATCTGGCATCCCGACCGGGACTAGAACCCGGTGTGCCGGCGCCGCAAGGCGGAGGATTAGCCTAGTGAGCTGTGGCGCCAGCCGATATATTCCAAAATTATAATCTTACTATTTTCTTTAAAATGTTCTCATGGTCTGATTTTTCAGTGTATTAAATTTTCTCTTCTTATGAAAAATTTCAGTTTCAGTTTCTAGAGGGCACAAAGTTGGTGTATTTGTGCATATACATGAATATTTGAGGCTACACCAGAAAGGTCATAGAAAATCATAGAAGATTGAATTATAAAAATAATGTTATTTTTAAAAAATCCATGCATGTGAAGAGTTTCCAAAAATTCATGAAAATGTGTATTATGAAAATTAGGCATGAATTTCCTAAATTTTTGACACTAAAATTAATATATATAAATCCATTTCCATGTACTTTTTGAAGCACTCTCATATGGATGAATGCATATATATTCATCTGTTGTTATAAACCTCCAGATCACCTGAGTTGAGTATGTGTTTCAGTGTGTGTGTGTGTGTGTGTATGTATTTGTGTGAATATTTTTGTGCACATTTATAACATGGGAATAGGGTTAATTAACAATTTTCATTTTCTTCCTCATTTGGTTCTTCAGTCAACAAAAGACAATTGCCATTGAAAGTCTTAATATTGTTACAGCAAACAGTTGAAATGTGAATCAATCACTCAATGTCTTCTTGCTTTCTTCAAAAATTGATGAGTACTGAGCTGATGTTTACTAGTTTTCTCATGGGAAGCAGTTGTAGATCACTCTGAGGAAGAAGTGCAGACAAGAGAACAATGTGCTTTCAGAATTTCTATCTGTTTATCAGCCTTAAAGTTTACGTTGTATTATCCTCTTTCCAAACCCCAGCTTAGTCTGTGCTTCCCGTGCTGGTTGTTTTAATGGCTTCAGAAGCATTCTTCTTAATAAGCCTTTAAATCCGTTATCAGAGTTGAGCAGATCAGAGGGTTCAAATATCCACAGGTCCACGGGGAGTGAGATCCAAGTGAAAATAGGAGGCTAACATACAAGCATTGTACATTGTTGGTGATTTTAGCTCTGTTTTTTGGAACTCACCAATATCTTAATCTTTGTCTCTTCTGAGATCTGATCCTACATTTGACTAATTAAAAAAGGACTGGGTCAATATCCAGGTACATTAAATATATATTTATATCTATATTTATATTTAATTTATATTTAGAGAGAACAGAGCATATGTCTCCAACAATACAGGTAGTCACAATGAAACAGTGTATCAGTAGTCAGTGGTGTTTACTTGATCATGGCTTAATTTTCTTGGCATTCTATAAACTAACATACTTCCTTTGCCATTTGAGTTAGTAAATGGAAATACCTGGAGTCAGAATTTGTGTAGCTGCTATGGAAACAATCATTTAATTTCATTGGATTTTTTTTTCCTCCAGGGTATGAAACTTAGTACCACCTGTTGCTGACAAATGTGGCAATTGAAAATTATGTGACCTAAATATGATTAGTATAACTCAAGTCTCTCTTCATTTCTGTATCTTAAATAGCTTATACTCAAAGCCAACTTATAACAAAGTACACACTGTAGAACAGAGTCTTACATTATACCATAAGAAGAGGGTTCCCTGGTGAAATGAGATTGAGAAATGTTTGCTCTGTTCCCTTCCTTGTACATGCTCAGTGAACAATATCATAGTAAAATACCTAAGAATCGCTACAGTAAAGAATTATCTTTACATAGCTTAATATAGTATATTTATCTCCTGGTTGGTGCAGTGATTTTATAAGTACACTGCCTACTAACAGGCAAAATAAGGTTCCAAAAAACATATTTTAGTAAATCTTTCTTTAAATTGTTCAGTGGAAAATCATGCAAGGAGCTCTGTGTGTTCTATAGGTTTGGAGAGTGTTTCTGAAATTATGTCATTCTTCACAAAGCAAACATAAGGGTGCCCAAGCAGGTGTGTATTAATATACACATGCACCCACACACACACTCACACACACACACACTTGAAAGCACATGCATATGAACATAATAGTATTCTTCATTCAGCTACAAAGAAGTCATGAGAAACTGGACAACATATATTTAATGCCCAGCTTTTTCTATCTATGATGACTTTAGGAAGTCCTTCTGCTTCATGCTCTCAACCTCAAGGTGCTCTGGTAAAGCCTAATCCACTAAAAAGATCTAGAATGGAAATCACTGCCCCCAGATTTCATTTCATACTAAAATGTAAATCATGCATACAGTATCCCTTTGATACAGTTCGGTGCACATTTCTCAAGATCCTTTCTAAACCCTAACTGCTCATAGGATTAGCCATGAATTTGGACTGAATAGGAAAACTACTGGCTCAACAATTTCCTGCACAAAGAGAATAAACACTTCATATTAGATACTTTTCTACATCAGTGGTGAATTTGCAAAACTCTGTGTATTTGTGTAAGGGAGGGAGGGAGTTCTATCATTTGATCCTACGTGTTATTGATGCAATTTATGAGAAAACATGGAAGTCAGAAAGTATGTTTTGTTTTGTTACATATGTTGGTATGCCTCAATTTAATGAGGTTAAAACAGTTTCTCCACACTTGCACTACTGACATTTGGCACCAGATAATTCTAATTCTTTGTATGTTTGGGGGAGAATGAGTGTCCAGCTGCCCTGAGCTTTGTAGAATCTCTGCCTCTACTCACTACATGTCAGTAATAACCTCTCGGTCTCCCACCATAGCTGTAATGGAAATGTCTGGACATTTCCAAATGCCTGTCCTCCCAAGGGCAAAGTCATTGGCCCTACCTATTCTGCTCTATTCCATATTGTGATTTGTAAAGTCAATGTATTTGCCTTCCAAATGTGTCCTTTAAAACTGTCTACATGTAATCAGTATGAATTCTCAGCAGTAATCACTGTCTTTAGTCCTCATCATGTTCACAAAATGACACCTGCAGTATATATTAACAACGTGAATAAAAATGTGGCTTATCTTTCCCTAAGAGAGAATTGTCACAGGGATCTTCATTTGCATCTTAGTTGAGATGGAGAGTGATTCATAACTTACCTATGGTATGCATTTGGATTTTGACCAAAGAGACACTCAGCTCCAAAACTCCTCCAAGCCAATTCAGTGATAGCCTCTTTTCACTACTCAAAACAAATGGGTTCTTAGAGTACCTTCCTTTGTTTCATTTTCCTAAGTACTTAAAACTTTGTTAGAAACTCAGAATTTTTGTACATTTAAATAAGACCTTTTTTTGAAATCCTTAAGTACACATAATGGCTATATTTCTTTTTTTAACTTTTATTTAGTAAATATAATTTTCCAAAGTACAGTTTATGGATTATAATGGCTTTTTCCCCCATAACTTCCCTCCCACCTGCAACCCTCCCATATCCCGCTCCCTCTCCCATTCCATTCACATCAAGATTCATTTTCAATTCTCTTTATATACAGAAGATTGATTTAGTATCTATTAAGTAAAGATTTCATCAGTTTGCACCCACACAGAACATAAAGTGTAAAATACTGTTTCAGTACTAGTTATAGCATTAATTCACATTGGACAACACATTAAGGACAGAGATCCCACATAAGGAGTGAGTACACGGTGACTCCTGTTGTTGACTTAACAATTTGACACTCTTGTTTATGGCATCAGAAATCTCCCTAGACTCTAGTCAAGAGTTTCCAAGGCTATGGAAGCCTCTTGAGTTCACTGACTTCGATCATATTTAGACAAGGTCATAGTCAAAGTAGAAGTTCTCTCCTCCCTTCAGAGAAAGGTACCTTCTTCTTTGATGGCCCATTCTTTCTACTGGGATCTCACTCGCAGAGATCTTTCATTTAGGTCCTCTTTTTTTTTGTTTGTTTGTTTGTTTGTTTTTGTTTTTGTTTGTTTACCAGAGTGTCTTGGCTTTCCATGCCTAAAATACTCTTCAGCCATATCCGAATGCCTTAAGGGCTGATTCTGAGGCCAGAGTGCTGTTTAGGACATCTGCCATTCTATGAGTCTGTTGTGTATCCCACTTCCCATGTTGGATTGTTCTCACCCTTTTTTATTCTATCAGTTAGTATTAGCAGACACTAGTCTTGTTTGTGTGATCCCTTTGACTCTTAGACCTATCAGTGTGATCAATTGTGAATTGAAATTGATCACTTGGACTAGTGAGATTGCATTGGCTATGTTTCATGTAATATCTTTATTTAGATTCAATATCTTAATTTCCCATCTTGATTTATTGCTTGTAATATCTAAGACAGTTCCTCCTAAGACTTGCTGGCAATGTTTATTTAAAATTTTAAACCAAAATGTCATTGAAAGATTACTGGACAGGCCAGTATTCTGGTACAGCAGGTTAAGGTGCCACCTGTGATGTATTTATCCCATATGGGCACCGGTTCCTGTTCAAGCTGCTGCCCTTCCAATCCAGCTCCCTGCTAATACATCTGGGAAAGCAACAGAAGATGGCCCAAGTGCTTGGGCCCCTGCCACCCACTTGGGAGACCTGAATGAAATGCCTAGCTTCAGCCTGGCCACTGTGGTCATTTGAAGAGTGAACTATCAGATGGAAGATCTCTCTCTCTCTCTCTCTCTCTCTCTCTCTGTCTCTCTGCATGTATCTGCATTTCAAATGAATCAAAAAAAACTTTATTTTTTTTTAAAGTAAATTTGTTGAAATATGAATAGTGGAAATTAAACTTCCTAGCAGAAAAGGCATTTTTAATTTGAGAGCCTGCATGATAATTTATAAACTATTTTTAATTCAAAAGCAAGCATGCAAAATAATTTGTTATTTTTCACACAGAGCACTGTCTTTCTAAAATATACTTAGGAAAAGATGTAGACTGGGTACTCTTGCTACAATTCAGTGGCAAATAGAGCCTTCTTTACTTGATGTCCATCATCAAAATGAATGGCCAGAAAATCTTCATAAGGATTCTGTGCTGTGGTGATGTGCACAAGATTCAAGTACTTATAATATTGGCTGCTTGTGGAGGATATTTTTGGTTAGCCATTTTATTTGTTTATGAGTGTATTTTTTTTAAGTAGAAAGACTTTATTTTAGGGGGGACATAAAAGGGAGAGGAGTAAAATGAGTAGGGGTGAAACCTGCCCTGACAGAGGGTGAGGTTGTGAAGCCAGTCTTCATTCCCCATGAGCACATTTTAATAATCAAAAGAATCCAGGTCTGCACCATGGCACAGTGGGTTAACCCTCCACCTGCAACGCTGGCATCCCATCTGGGTGCTGGTTCTACTCCTGGCTTCTCCTCTTCCAATCCAGCTCTCTGCTGTGGCCTGGGAAAGCAGTAGAAGATGGCCCAAGTCCTTGGGCCCTTGCACCCACATGGGAGACCATGAAGAAGCACCTGGCTCCTGGCTTCAGATCGACGCAGCTCCAGTTGTTACAGCCATTTGGGGAGTGAACCAGTGGAGTGAGGACCTCTCTCTCTCTCTCTCTCTCCCTGTCACTGTCTGTAACTCTACTTGTCAAATAAATAAATAAAATCTTTTTAAAAATCAAAAGAATCCTATTTTTTATGGACAAAATTTTGGTTCTTCCTTTAGTGATATTTGTAGACCCACTTGTACCATAATAGTTTTCCATATCCAGGAAACCTAACGGGAGTTTTGAAGACAGAAATCTTTAACTCCAACCCTTATTCATTATAATTAATCCCTGAATTCTCCTACCAAATCAATGCTTTATTTTTCCCAGCCTTATTGAGGTATAATTGATAAATAACAATTTGATATTTTAAGGTATACAATGTGATGTTTTGGTACATGTATACATTCTGAAACAATTACCAAAATCAAGCTCATCAACATATGCATCACCTCACATAGTTACCCCATTTGTGTGTGTGTGTGGTGGGAACTAGTAAGGTCTCCTCTCAGTGAATTTAAAGTATACAATACAGTGTTATTAACTATGGTCAGTATGTTGTACATTAGATTTCCAGAACTTATTCATCCTCCACAATGGGAAGTTTATATTTTTTGGCCAACCTCTCGCTGTTTCCCTCACCTCTCAGCCCATGGCAAACATCTACTCTCTGCCTCTAAAAGTTTGACTTTTGTAGATTTCACATGAGTGAGATCATGTATTATTCGTCGTTCTGTACCTGGCTTTCTTCACTCAGCTTAAGGTCTCCCAGGCTCATCCATGTTTTCACAAATGACAGGATTTCCTTCTTTTTAAGGAAATCATTGACAGGTGTTGGCTATTGTAATACCACAAGTGTAGATATCTCTTTAATATCCTGATTTCAATTCTTTTAGATATATACCCAGAAATGGGGTTGCTGGATCAGTTGGTGGTTTTCTTTTTTTAATTTATGAGGAGCGTCTATACTATTGTCCACAATGGCTATGCCAGTTTATATTCCTACCAACAGTATGCAGTGTTCATCTTTTCTCCACATCTTCACTGCCTCTTGTTACACCCAAACTAGCATTTCTTAAAGTGTAGACAATGTCACTGCTTATCCCAAGCTTCCTTTGTAGGCAGCCTGGCTTTCCTGCTATCTCAGCTCCCTGTTCCTTCCACAGAGCCTACTGAACCAGACTGTTTCATGCCTGCCACACAGGTGCAGCCATCCTTGTCTCACACCTGTTTCCCTGCTGTTTCTTTCCTTTGAGTGTCACTATCCTTTGCTGTCCCTCCATTGTGCCCTTGTTCCCAGCCCTTGTACCCAGTCCATCATCCTCTGAGTCCCAGGTTCTATATGTTCACTGTCTTCCCTTGCATTTTACATTATTATTTTTACATTATTATTTTGTTTTTACATTGTTTAAATTATTATTATGTTTGTGTTTTACATTATCATGTATGTATGTGTTACTCTCCTTATTGGGTCTAAGTTTTGCAGAAAGGATTCTTTGTGAACCATGCATATACTTGCTCATATCTATGCTTTGCAAAGTGCTTCCTTCAAAAATATGCCTTGAGTTAAACTGCTGTATGTTATCTGTGGGGAGCAACTCGGACTAGACTGTTACTGGAATTAAGACTTATTCTATGCATCTGCTCTCCCACAATATGGCGCTGGGAGAGGAGTAAACAGCTTCTACCCAGCTGCCTCTCACCAACTTGACAAGCTGCAGGAGCTGCTCCTGATTGGAGGAGAGCGGCGTGCTCGGCGTGTGGGCAGCCGAGTTGGGATTGGCGGAGGAGGACTATATAGGAGGAGAGAGACGGCATGGTGGTGTGGGTTGGTTGGAGAGTGCATTGGAGAGTTCGCAGGGAAGTTCGTTACTTCGTTCTTTCTCATTTCTCTCTACTCATTCTTGCTTTGGGAGTTTGCTGTTTACTTATTCTTACTTTACTATAGAAAGGACTTGTAAAAAAAGGGAACAACAAGCGCCCGGTCCGGTGCGGCTCCTCCGCGTGCGGAGGAGCAGCATTATCTAAAATTTTTTTTTCAATAAGATTTGAAGCTCTAAGACCAAACTAACCTGACTGTACTTGTTTCTTCCCCCTCCCCCGTTTTTGGCAGCTAAGTATGTAAATGAGCAGCTTGTATATTAATCTGTTGTAGTAAAATCACCAAAGGAGGGCCACATTTGTAGCTCTGGCATGATTTTAAAGGGATCAGAGCAGTTGCAAAAGGATTTGGCTAATTAAATAATATTGGAAGTTAAATATAAAAGCTAGCTTTGCAAAAACTAATCTGAAATAAATGAAACAAAAATGTAAAAAAATATATATGTGACATTGGTCCCATGCAGCCTCATCCTCTGTCTCTGTAGATCTCTATCTCTCTCTGTGTGTCTCTCTTTCCTTCCCCTTCCGCTTTCCTCTGTCCTTTGCTCCTTCTTTCCTTCCTTCCTTGTCAGAAATCAATGAGAAGCTTCTTTTTTTTTGTCCTGGGAGCAATAGCCAAGTAATGTATAATTCCGTGTATTTCTTTTTAAGTCTAGAAATCTAAAACTTTTACATCTTGATTTTTGCTGCTGAGAAAAATAATGAATAAAGCTGAGAATATGTCACCAACTCATATTTTAAAACAAGAACAACAAGTTAAGCTAATACTTTCAGCAAATTCTCTTTTAGTTCTAACTACTTCCTAGGATTCTCAGCTAAAATCACTTCCAATATTTTAGATTTTAGCTCATGGAATCACTGTAGTGCTCTGATTCCACCCTTTTCCTCCATCCCAGTCATGAATTGTAATTTCAGTAATAATGGAAACAAGTTAGCATGAAGGTTTTTATTTTCTTTTTAGCAAGTTAAGGTGCTTTAGTTTTTTCCTCTTGTATAGTTTTGTCTCCTAATGTGAGTATACACATTTCCAAAGGATAACCCAAAATATAGTTCTGACTGTAATGCATGTTAATTGTAGTGGCAGTTTCTTATAATAAGTGCATGTATAGTAATTGTATGTACATGGTACTGCTATACAAACAGAAATTAGAAAATAACCTCACTTCACAGGGAGTTCAGCAAATGGTGCAAAACCGGTTACCCAGAGACGTGGAGAGGTGCAGAGAGCCAGCGCCTTTCTTTTGCTCCGTCTCCATGGGGTGGGGGAGATGTCTGGCGCCACAAAAGGAATTAGGCTCTGGTTTGAACAGAGACCTGAAAGCTATTAAGTTTATTTTAAGAATGTGTTGCCAGAGATCTAATAAATTTATTTGTAGCTTCAGGCAATGCATGCATGAAGTCTTGCTGTACCAGGTGTTTTGTTTTGTATTTTTTCCTTTCCCCAGAGGGAGACGAGGGTGTGGATCTTCCTGACAAACCTAGCTCTTGGTAAAGCAATTATTGTTTCTATGAAAGTAGGGTGAGTTTTATTTTCAACTTTTTGCTTCTATCTGTAAATAGAAATAAATGAGAGCAAATTATTTCTGGGCTGCTGTACAAAGAAGGAATAAATTTCTCAAAACCCCTAAAATAAAAAAAAGAAACATACGCAATTATGGATTATGTTAATTTTTTTGACCTTACGCTTAAGAACAACATTTTAGATCACAGCCTGTTAAATGGAAAGCTCACTACACCAGGAGTGAGAAATCCTTGGGAGTTTATTCCTTTTCTGCAAAGAGTTCTTTGTAGTTTTATTCAAAACAGTCTTTCTGGGTCTTGGTAAAATGCAAGAGTGAGAAAAGATAAAATCCAACACTCTTTTCTTGCTCTAAAATGCTTATAATCTGCATTTTTGTTGTTGGCCAACAGATTTCTTAAATTAGTTTGTGTTCTTCTTTAAAATACTGGGTTACATTTGCATTTTCAGGGGAAAAAAGTTCCTCTGTCATTCACAGCATTAAGATGACTAAGTTAGCTTTTAATTTAGACTCCCAGTAATAGTACATTAGGGTACCTGGCATAAATGGGAGTTCACCTTACATTTTACACAATTACACATTGTGTAAAATCACCTTACAATTACACATTGGTTTGCCCATGTTATCTGAAGATGTTTGCCTGAACTCCTTATCCTGGGCACGCACAGCAAGAGTAAAGACATTCATTCCACTGGTGTAGCTTCTCATTAAGAAAGTAGAAGGTTTCACAGTTGCATCAGGTTTGATTTAGGAAATATACTTAAACTCAAGGTGAGGTGATATAAACTTCTGGTTCTCCCCCTTTTCTTTTCTTTTGGTGGTAGGGGGTGAAAATAAAGGCAGCCTCTTTCGTTTGAATGAGCTGGGGGAGGAGGCTGTGCTTAGAGAAGGCAGAAGGTGCCTGCAGGCTGGGGCTTGCAGACCCTGACCCAGATGTGGCCTCATGCACATCAGTCAGCCTGAAAACAGGCTTCCCCTCCAGCTTCCCTGGCTTCAGCTGTGGCTCTAAGTCCATTCATAAAAAGGGTTTTAGCCCTTATTCTGTATTACTTTTTAAATATTTCTATCTCAAGTACTGACCTTCATGCCCTTTGTTTTTCATTTAGTTCTTAATTTGGTGGCCTCACTTTATTAGTAAAAAGGTACTTCCTCACAGTAGAAGCAAAATCATTCAGATAATCAGTTTTGCTTTTATTCAATAGTACTAATGCATACTAAAGAACTTGAAATTATACTAAAACCATCTAGAAATAGAACATTGATATCTAAATGAAGCCATCTGGTTACTCAGAGGAAGCCTAGAAAGAATATAAGCAAACCAGATTTGAATCCTAGTTCTTCCTCACACTATACCTATTGAAATTCAAAGTGGGTAATTTAAGCTCACAGTCATCTACCTCATCCATAGAATGTTGAAATTTTTAATTTATTATTAAAATAATGTGCATATTATCAAAGTCATGGTGACCATTGTCCCCAACGTGTCCAGTCATCTCAATGCATTTTCAGGCTCCCAAGGCTGAACTGAATTCAGCCAGTTCACACCTGCACTCCATTTCCAGTTGCTTTTGATGAGTGGTTTTTGGTTGGCGAATGCCTGTGTTGTGCAGTTCTGTCTGGTCGTGGCCCATGCTTTTGACTCGTAAAGATTATTTCCACATGGTTTTTGCCCAAGCATATATGTTCCCTCAATGAGCCTGGTCCCACAATGTCAGCACAGCCTTACCAGGAATCCTAGCAGCTACTCCCCTGCTCCCTCTTAGCAGGGACCTGTCTTGTGGCTTCAAGCACCCTGGAGAGGGTCCCATAGCTATGTGCTGATCTTTTCTGTTATCCTGTGTTGAAAGAAGAGGGAATCCAGACCTGTACTGCTTAAATCCTGATGTGAAAAAGAGAGTCATTAGGGATTTCTTTACATTTACACTTATGGCATTCTCCTTCCTAAAGACCCAAAAATTCATCCAGGAACCTGGATATGAGTTACAGATGAGTAAACTAAACTTTTTTTAAGATTTATTTATTTATTTGAAAGTCAGAGTTACACTGAGAGAAGGAGAGTCAACAGAGAGATCTTCCATCTTGCTGGTTCACTCTCCAGATGGCCACAATGGCTGGGCTGATCCAGGCCAAGGCCAGGAGCCAGAAGCTTCATCCAGGTCTCCCCCAAGGGTAACAGGAGCTCAAGCACCTAGGCTGTCCTCCACAGCTTTTTCCAGTCCATTAGCAGGGAGCTGGATCGGAAGTGGAGAATCCAAATGTGAACAGACACCCATATGGGATGCTGGCATTTCAGGTGACATCTTTATCCACTATGCCACAATGACAGCCCTATATAAATAAACTTATGCTACACTTATATCTGCTTCATTCTGATGATTAAAACTTAGTGTGGAGTCCATTGTTGTTCTTGAGATCTCTTTATGATTAGTTTCCCTCCAAAGAGCCCTGATAGTCCAAGAAAACCAGCTTCTATTAGATTTGTCACACAAATTCCCACATGTGCAAGATATACTGAACCTCACATGTCAGCTGTTGTTTGAACTGAGATCCTAGAATGAATGACTCTACAATTCTCTAGCAAAATTTGGAATGATTCTGCATCAGAATTCATTCCATTATTTTGGTATGTTAGCCCGTAGAGTAACAACAACTCTATGAATTCTCCACTTCTGGCAGGTAACAGGAGCCAGTACATCCTTCATAAAAGAGCCACAGCATGTTTGCATCCCATTGCTGTCATAACCGGGGGAAACTGGCTTAAAGGAGGCCAATCTGAGATCACAGGGAGAGTTCCTTTCATGTCGAAGGACTGATTCAAGGGAGAGGAAATGTGTATCTAACAGAACAGTCACTCATCTCTGTATTCCACTTCTTGGTATTCCAAAAGAAGACAACATGATTTCACTATACACAGCATAAATCATGAAATCACTTTGGATACTGAATTAACAAATTCTGAATGGTTTCTTCTAAAGAATATGCAAGATTAGTTCTTTTAAGCCTCTGATTATCAACCAGTCAATAATAACCTTGCTCTGTGTGTTTCTCTTTAAGACACCTTATTTGATATGTTGTTGATTCATCAGCAATGCACAAACAGCCAACAGCACTGTAACTCACACGTGAAGGAAGCTTGGTGAACACATACATTTTCTCCATAAGGCATGCTGACTCTTGGTTCTGTGCACACCCTTCATGTGCATAGAAACACCAGTCAGCATTTCAGCACTATGTGTGGAGCCGTTTTAAACAGTGAAATCACCAAAAAAAGTGCAATAAATGTGATAGATGTGACACTAAATAGACCATGGAAATGACACTTTTAGTATGGGAACTGAAAACAAGAAGGCAACATGTCAGATGATCCAAAAATTTTAACACCACTCTGCTGTATCCAAGAATGACCAACAAAACACTGCATGGATTGATCTGGAGGGCTACAAATAAATTTCAAAAGTGGACAAATTTTCAAGTATCAAATGCAAGAATAATGAAGATCAACTGTATATCAACCTTTGCAATAGTAGATGAACAGGAATTTAACTCTGGAACTTCATGGACAACTGCCAATTATATCCCGCCCATCATACATCCATTATGGTTGTATATGTGAGCAAATCACATCCCCAAGGAACAAAGCCTCATGCCTGTCAGTCTGCATTTCCACTCCCACATAATTTCTTCTCAGTAGACTTTACAAAGGAGGGGCCAGCGCCATGGCTCACTTGGTTAATCCTCTGTCTGCAGCGCCGGCATCCCATATGGGCACTGGGTTCTAGTCCCGGTTGCTCCTCTTCCAGTCCAGCTCTCTGCTGTGACCAGGGAAAGCAGTGGAGGATGGCCCAAGTGCATGGGAGGCCAGGAGGAAGCTCCTGGCTCCTGGCTTCAGATCGGCACAGCATTGGCCATAGCGGCCATTTGGGTAGTGAACCAACAGAAGGAAGACCTTTCTCTCTGTCTTTCTCTCTCTCACTGTCTAACTCTATCTGTCAAATAAACAAAAAAAAAGGAGTATAGCATGAAATAATCCATATGAGCTCAATTCAATATAGTTCCTGTGATGTTTGCCAAAATCAAAGCTCCACTTATTCCTTTGGCTATGAATGGTGCACTTTTATATGTCTTTCCTTAGAACAGCCTAAAAGATCACCCCATGGATGCATGTGTATTCAATAAGGTCAAGGTACACTATGCCTAATTTTCCCTACCTCCCAGGTCTTTGTCCTGCCACTTCTCTTTCTGCATACTTTTCTACCTATTCTCTGTATTTGTGGATCTGACCCCGTGTTCTATGCTTTCTCTTTTTCAGAATGTGCAAGGCACTGAGAATGGTGGGGTAGGGGTGTACAGAATGGAAGGCTAAAATGATCTGTCAAACATTAAAAACACATATGGCAGCAATGTTTGAATGCATTACTATTGGGCTAAAGTAATCATTGAAATTATTAATTTGTCTACAAAATTATAAAAGCTATTGATGATTTTTGGGGTCTGCCTCCTCGGAGTTCTCCGGGAGCCATATCTCACACAGACACTTGCACTCAGGTCAAGATTCATTGTATCTGGGTATTCAGATGATTTCAGATGAATGTGTTTTCCCCTCCCAAGGGCAATGTAGGATGCATCTTGACTGTTCCTTCTTTGTCTCTAATATCCAATCACATAGATAGGAAAGGGAGAATGAAATAAATATTTAGTAAATGCCCTGAGCTCCTACCAAACTGAATTCTTTGAAGTTCTCTTACAGGATTTCTTATCTCTTTTCTCATACTTAATCTTCCAGGAATTCCTTCCTTCCTTCTCTCTGAATGTCCACATACCTCCCTGTACTTAAGGCCCCATTTAAATGCTATCTCTTCCATGAATTTGTCTTTGATCCCTCAGGTTAAAGTAATCCCTCACTCTTGTGAACTCAACAGCTCATTATCAGTGTGTCTCTCATAGCACTTTCCAGTCTCTAGTTTGTGCACATTATCTGTGTGCATGTGCCATCTCCCTTTAGTCAACTCCTGGGGGCCAGTAGAGCCAACTTGGCCTCAGCTTTGCACCAGGTGGTTTTTAATAAACAGTGAAATCAACCTGACTTTAACAGCCAGAGGACAGGATTCCACTAGTTTGCAGAGATTCTCCTATGGAAGATTCTAAGGCAACGACAAGTTTAAGAAAAGATCATCTTATCATGGAAATGGCAATGAAATAAGTATCTTATTTTTAGTTGTAGTTTTTACCATAAATACTAACCTTGATCCTAATGGTAGTTGTAAGTTGCTAATCACTATCCTTATTCACTAAGAGGACAAAATTTCTTAAAGATCAAGTTATCGAATGTCCCAAATAAATCAGGAACTATTATCTTAGTCTTTCCTATCCCTGTTGTTGATTTAAAGACCATATCCAGTTTTTCTTTTCCCTTTGAAGGGTAAACGTTTTATTTTTGAGGAACATCTTACTGGACATTTTCAAAGAGAGTCACATAAGAAAACAAAATTGTTATCTTTCCCTCATCCTAGAAATAAATATGGGGCAAAAACTTTTCTTTTTAAATCACAATCCTTGGAAGTTTCAATTTGCAGGTCAGTTCCCAGGCTGAACTTCATTCTGAGCAAATTAAATTTTACAAGCTAGAGAATATGAAGAATCGTGTCTACTGGTATCAAATTGTTGTCAAAGAAGAAATGTGTCATCAAAGCTAAAGGGACATCCACCTTTGTGAAGCACAAGTCAAAGCTGTGACATGAGTTTCACATTGTTGAAGAAGTGTGCTTTGTCTTTTGAGAAATCAGTCAGCCCTGTGCTTTTAGGGAGGGCTAATTGGAGTTGGGATTCTTTGTTATCCTAAAAAAAAAAAAAACTGTAGAATTAGAATTGAAAAAGAAAATGAAGAAGCTTAAAAGCCAGCTGGAAAAGTTCAAAAGAGGTCTTTTCATCAAAACCTTAATGGCTTTAGTGTCAGGGCATGGGGACAAAGCACTTAGGAGTGTCCTTATCAGCTGTCTGGCACCTGCTGTGTGGATTTATGGCACAAGTTATGGACTTTCATTTGTTTCCAATGAGACATTGAGAATAGCTGCTCAGGCACCATACATGACAGAATCTGTTTTAGAAAAGCAACAAATCTCATTTAACTAAAGATGTCTGAGGTTCGTAAGTTGTTAAATTACTGAATGTTAAAGTTTAGTTTTTGTGAAAATATCAACAGTGTTCCCATTTATTGAGGTTTTCAGTGGAATTTACGTGGTGTGGAATAAATCAGTAAGTCAGGTGTCTTTCCATTCTTAGATAAACTACAGAGTTCAGTGGTGCCAGGTGACAGTTTTAATAAAAGGAATTACAATAAACTACAGCTTAGTGGCTCAAATCCCTACATCACTCCTGCATAATAAATGAGTACCTGAGATTTTACAAGTTCTGAAACTCAATAGGATTCAGAAGAATTATGTGTATTTAATTGTATTCAGAGTTAAGCATTCTAGACTTAACTTCCTGTTCTCTAATTAAATATCTACTTGGAAGTCCCAGTTTTTGAGTGAATCCTAAGTTTCAATAACCTGGACCATCTCACTATGTTATAAAACAGTTTCTTGATATTGTTTCTGAATTTTATTTCGAATAAAACCTCATAGTAGTGGGTAGACATGGTTAACACCAGTAAACTTGGTCCCTGGGTGTCATTCAAGACCTCTGATTAGCCAGTAACCTGGCAACTTCTTTTCTGGAACCCTCATCCTCCTAGAAAATAAGCACCGATCTGTAAGCAGAGGTGAAATTAGCTTTCCCCAAAGCCAGACATGTACTTCATAATGGAGCAGAAAGATGAGATATCCTTTTAGTTATGAAGAACCCTTAGAGGTGTCATTTAGGTAAATACAAATTCCAATAATTCACATTTGTAGAAAATCACTTGAAATCTTGATTCAGTGGGCAAGTACACAGGGTATTTTAGAAAGGGTGTCATTAAAAACAATTATTTTTTAAGTAAAAAGATGCAGTTTTGAAAGAGATAGGTGACATTTACTCAGGAAATCTATATTGCCCAACAAATGGCCTACTGAACTCCTTTCAACCAAAACATTCAAGTTTCTAATTCATTTAGTACGCATTGTTCTAATCATAAGCAAAACGAACTCCCTGCTCTCCTGTGTCATATGTCAAGTGGGGGAGACAGAAAATGAGCAAACAAGAGTTGCTATTTATAGGAGATGAACTTGTAGAAAGTGCTGTGGAGAAAAGTAACCAGAATAAAGAGGCTCAGGAGGACTGGGGTTTTCATTCAGGCTTGCTGTTATAAAGAGTAGAGAGAACCACTCTCAGACTCAATATTCTTAATGCAATATTTTGAAAAAATAATGTTTTCTGGGCTATTTCAGACAATACCTTCAAAATTGAAAATTTAGAAAAATGGAGATTGCTTGAAAGAGTACAAGTAAATGTGCTCTGGTGGCAAAGTCCTTGCAAAAGCTCTATCTTTACCGAAAGCAATGAGAAGCAGATGTGTCTGAATCTCTTTCTGGAAAACTAAGCAGTGGAATACGGAGCTGCAGGTGGGAGGAAGTACAAGGAATGGTTTGGGACTGCGTGACAAGAACTATGGAGTAACAGTCAAGCTTGCTTGGGACCACGTTCAAAATGGGACACACATGTGGCATGATGTTGTTTCAATGTAAATAATCATTTAGAAATCAGAGCTGATTTTTGTATTAATGTGATTAGTTAGATATTATTCTATTATTTATTTCCTATTATTTTGTAGATGTGCCAGTAATAGAATATAAATACAAGAATTGTTAAAATTTTTAAAGACAATAAGACTGAGGGTTGACAGTAATAGAAAAAGAGATAATCTCAATTTCTGATTTAAATTAGTGCAATTTAGTACAATTGGTAAATTAGTACAAGTAAACTGCATGACATGCACAATTATACAGATTGAGCAGTGATAAGTGAACAGCTGTAGAATCACAAAGAAATGGGAGACCTCAGGGAGCTGCAGGAAGCTTCCCCAGAGGAGAAAGTGAGCCTTAGGAAGTGTAAAGTGCAAGCAAAAGAACCACAGGGGTCGTCCTTTCAGGCAAGAGGACAAGGGGTGACAGGTGCAATAAGTGCTCTGAAGCTGCTAGAATCTTGGCTTGACTTCCGTGTGGGGCAGATTAGGGAGCAATGGAAATCATCAGGGTGGATCGGCATAAACCCGAAGTCTGCAGGTTGGCTTGCTGTAGGCAACAGCTGCAAGGAAACTGTGCAAAGGAGCCCAAGAAAATCCACAGCAGATGAAGAGTGGCCCGGAAGTGGACATGCAGGGTGGATTTGAGTTGGTGTGGTGTGCCAGGGCAGAGTGAGCTGGCATCTGTTGAATGATGCAGGCTATGGACCGACATAAGCTATGGCTATCTCACTTGATACCCCAAACAGTCATAGGCGATAACTACATCACTCTTCCTTTGATTCTCCAGAAGAGGAGGCAAAGGTCCAGGGAAGCAGCCTTCTCCAGCAGACAGCTGCTAAAAAGTGAAGCTGGTCTGAGGAGCCTCCCAGCCATGAGCTCTCCTCTCCAGAGCAGGGAGCACCCAGGCCAGCAGATGTGAGGCTTAACAAGTCATAAGGACAAAATCTGCAATGAGTTCCTTTCTTTAAATGGCACAAAATTACTGCTCTGCAATCCTTTATATTTTATGTCTGATAATCAAAAAACTGAAAAGTCCATAATCCCATCCATTTGAAACAGAAGGCAGCTTCACAGTGGGCTGCCTCGTTTTATGCGGCTGTGTTACAGCAGCGGTCCATTGTCTCTGTGTTTCTAAGTGGTTTAGGTGTTTGAATGAGAACTTCATATCCCTTGTCTTGTGGTTGAATAACATCTATTGATATAATAAATATCAATAAATAGTTCTGTAGGTTTGGGGTATTATAGAAAATACTCCAATGAATAGTTCTTTACAAATGTATTTTTGCTTCTACCCAATTTACAACATCACGTGTTAGGAACACTTACTTTTTTGCCTCTTGCACACATTGCCTTACAGCTGTCTAAGAAACATGTTAATTTACAAGTCAATAATAAACAAGAAAACCAATTTCCTTAAATAATCTCACCTGTACTGGGTGTTGTCTTTCATTGTTAATATGTGTCAACTGAGAATTCAAAATCCTTGTAATTTTTATTTAAAAAAATGCAGGAAAATTAAATGTATTTTTGTGTGTTTATTCACTCACATTTCCTCTTGTGTCAACTTTTTTGCTCTTGATCTAATAAAGTATTAATATTTTCTTGTCTCATTTTTTTTTCTCAGAGAAGAAACTAGAATTAAAATTGTGCCTCTAGCTGTACTTATTATTCAGACTTTTTCCTACTGTTTTCCAGAAAGACTTGCAAGGAATTACTGATGCCTTTGAAATAATTGATGTAGATCAAAAGAAGCAGAGGGGACAGTGCAGAGTTCAGCTGATAACCACTTCTTTCATTTTCCTGGCATAGTTGCTTTAACTAGAGATCACACATTTCTCCGGATGGACAACCAGTTCCATTTTGGTGGGAAGGTGGGAGGAGAAAACCTTATCTGCAGAGTAGAGTGGAAATCAATGGAAAAAAGGAGTTGTTTGCTCTAAGGAATGGAGGTGGAATCTAATAGGGAAGGGAGGCGGAGAGGGGATATTTGTTTTTCCTTAAGTGGTTATAATTAAAGCCTTCCCCCAAATTGCTCCGTGAACCAGAAAAAGGTATTTGTGAAACTGTGTGTCTTTAAGAAACCTCGCAAGAGACCTGCAGCCCTCTTTATGGAAACACTTGCTCTCTTGCGGCACCTTGTGGTTAGTGTGACATCCTGCAGCTTGAATACTAGCTTTACAACAATGTTCCTTGCAGCTCAATTCACAATAGCTAAGATATGGGATCAATCCAGATATCCATCAGCTGAAGACAAGATAAAGAAATTATGGTATATATACACTACGGAGTACTACTTAGCAATAAAAAAATTAAATCCTGTCTTTTGCAACAAAATGGATGCAACTGGAAACCATTATACTTAGTAAATAAGCCAGTCCCAAAAAGACAAATACCGTATGTTTTACCTGATCTGGGGTAACTAATAGAGTACCTAAAAGGTAATGTATTGGAGTGAAATTGAAATTTTGAGATTTGATGATTGTTTATAGCCCTTGTCTCTACTCTTGAGGAACATTTTTTTTTTTCTTCCTACCCTTTGTTGAACTCTTTACTTACTTTAGGATTAATCTTATGAGTATAAAGTAAAAAAAAATAGATCTTTGTAAAAATTAACAGTGAGAATGGGAGAGAGAGGAGGAAGAAGAGTGGTAGCGTGGGTGGGAAAGAGGGTAGGGTAAGAAGCATCACTATGCCCCTAAATCTGTATATATGAAATACATGAAACTTGTATACCTTAACTAAAACTTTTTGAAAAAAATAAAACTACATTGCTTGGGGTAGTTGTGTGCTTCTTCCAAACTCTTTCTCAGTTCACTTCCTAAAGCAAGGGGGAAGCAATTCCTTCCTTGAGCGAGAAGTATGTACAGAATTTTGCCAGCTACTATATGTCTGTGTAACAGTCACAATAGAGTGAGCTGTATCACTGTAGACATGTGCTTGAGTTGTGTAGCAAACCAAGTTGCTGTACTGATTGTTAATATTACATCATTAAAGTAGTCTATGGAATTTGGAAGGTCATTCATTCTAAAAGGCATGGACTTAGGTCTTCATTTGTTTTCCAGGGGGAAACAAGTTAACCAACCAGCATTTCCGTCTGAACTGGGCATGGATCTCATTTGAAAAAGAATATTACCTGATCAATGAGGACTCCAAATTTTTAGATGTTGTTCTTAAACGCAGAGGTTACTTGGGAGAAACATCGTTTATAAGTAAGTTTAACTTTCACTTCTGTCTCAAAATCTTTTTTTTTTCCAGGCAAGGTTTTTAATTTCTTTATGGGGATTAAAATACCAGCTGAGTTCACTGGTTTAGTTCTAGAAGCTCAGGGAGATGTTTAACTGCTAAAGAAACAGGCTGAGAGATTCATGTAAGGCTACAGGCCTCTCTGGCCTCTATCTAAGAGTGATCTCTAATACAGAATATAGAATTGTGACAGTAATTATTCAAACATGAAAACATAAAAACAAATGTCATTAGATCTTAGAATAAATTTAGGGGATCTGTAATTTATCTGTAAGATAAAAATCTGTGGAAACATCAGTGTGAAACTTCTTTAATCAAACAGGAAAAGGCTATTCAGCAATTTATTGGACATTAAAGTATAATTTACTATCTACTTGTCAAATTTCAATATTGGCTCACTAAGTTTCAGAAATGCCAATTCAATGCAAGATACATGTTGTAATTTTTGCTTGTAACCAATAGTGTTAAGTACTAATCATTTTCTTTTGCTTTACCTCTTTTAAATAAAACTGACTCTAAATCAAACAGATAAACCTTTCTTTACTCCATTCAAGTTCATACTTCATATAAGCATACATAGAGAAAAGCAGTAATCTAATTGGCACAAAATATTTGAAATTAAGGAGAAAAATAAAAGCACTCAATTATATTATTTTCAGTGCCATATGTTTTACAATTAGGCCAGTAGAATTTGCATGGAATGAAACAGATTCCATTGTGTGAGATTATCAATTCAGTTAGACATCTAGGAAAACACTGGCAAAAGAAAAAATAACCCTGTCTGTCTTCAAAATGATGAGCTCTTTGATATCGTACTGGTCCATGAACTTCAAAAGCCTGAAATAGTAGATTCCTACCAACACACACACACACACACACACACACACTACACTCACACTTAATACCTTTCTCAGGCCACAACCCCTGCAATTTTCCCTGATACATTTGGATTCTGGAAATGAATTGCCTCTTTTAAAAAAAAAAAAAAAAACACTTTTTTTTATTTATAAGAGTGTTGTTCACACTATGCTCTGTCAATCCCTTCAGCTCCTCTGGCTCCAGGGGCTTAGTTCACCTGTGGATCCACTTTGCATACCTGTGAGGCTGCTTCCTGCTCTGTGTGGGCAGCCACGTGGCCTCCACTCACTCTGCATTTAACCTGCTGGGGCTGGGGTGGGGAGAATGCTCTTACAGCTCTCAGATATAGGCTCTTTCTCCACACAAGACTCTGCAGAGTCTGTCTGTCGTATTGATGCGAGCTCAGGCTTGACTCTTCTTTGTGCTTGAAAATACAGAAAAAAAAAAAAAAAAAAAAAAAAACCAGTGACAAAAAAGTAGAGAACAATTGTTAAAGATGTTTTCGTCTATTTGTATTTTATTCTCTTAAGGAGTATATGTCAATGCTTATACTCAACTAGTCTGTGATTAGCACTGGGAAACTTAATAGGTAACAAAGTTTGTTTTTTTTTTTAATTGTCTTTTCAGATGTTTCTCTCTGTTTCCTTTTTTATTTCCTGAGCTGAAATGTCAAACAAGAGCTCTTTTTCCTGAAGGGCATTTTTTCACCAAACTGCTATTTTCTCCGAATGTGGAGACTAGCAGCAATTCTGTAAAGGCTCTACAGCTTTGCCTGGCTAACTTCACATGGTTACTTAGTAACCTGGGGCAGACACAATTGGAAAGGCTTCAGTGTGTGGCCCACATCTGTCCCACACTGAAGATGGTGAGAGAATTCCCATTAGGATTTGGCATGGAAGTCCGATGAAAGTGAAGAGTAGCCTCAGAGAAGTTCCACAATGAATACATTTCATCTAACTGCACCCTTACAAACTCCTCTTTCATTTGCAATCTTTTATAACAAGATATTTTACATCATATCTGAGGACAACATCACTTACACTGAAAGGCATATCACTTGACCACAGTTAGTAAATCATGAGTTACATGAAATTTACATATTTCCCAAAGATATTCATTTTACAACCGTTATAACCTGCTGGTAAACTTACACAAATATTTGTATTTCACAAAAGTATTTGCGTTGCAAAGATCTTATTGCTACTGGTTATTAAACATTTCTATTAAAGGCAAAACACTTCATTAAGCACCATAAGCACTTTTCCTATCTCGTTTACTCCTTACAACCACCATTCTTCACTTAAATGATGCTATTTCCTAAAGAACTTGTGTGACAAGTACTGTGTTGAGTAATGGACTATGGAGTAACAGTGGCAGCTAACATTTACTGAGTATTTACTATATGCCAAACCTAGTTACCAATAACCCACATAGGTCAACTCCAGGAGAAGGGCGCATTATATTCCCGATCTTACAGGTGAGAATACAGGGACGTGATATGTCCAAAGCTGCATAGCCTGAACAGACCTTTAGCTTAGTAGTTAAGTTGCCAATTAAGACACCCATATCGCACCTAGGAGCACCAGCTCCAACTACTGACTCCCGATTTTTACTAATGCAGACCCAGGAAGACAGCGGTGATGTGTCACATAATCGAGTTTCTGCCACCCAAGTGGGAAACCTGGCTGGAGTCCCTGGCTCTCAACTTCAGCTCACTCTGTTCCAAGCTATTGCAGGCATTTGGGGTATGAACCAGCAGATGGGAGTACTCTCTCTGTCTTTCTCACTCTTGCTTTTTTGCACTCTCTCTTTCATTATATATAATGCTATCTGTGTGTGTGTGTCTGCCTCTCAAATAGATAAATCTTTTCAAAAATATATTAAAAGTTACACCGCCAGTAGGGAGCAGAGCTGAGATTTGGATTTAGCAACTACACCCTTAACCGATGATGCACAGTTCTTAAATCTTCATCAACTGAAAGTAGTTAATAACTTGTTTGCAATGCCATAGCTGTTGTATGGCCAAATGAGTATGGAATCCATTATCTCATTCCAGGGATATTGTCCATTTCTAGTTCACATTTCACAGGGACTCTCTTGTAAGATCTGCCAAAAAATTATGGGTGCTTTTAGCAGCAACCTTTGATATTTGTTATTGCAACTTATTGTTCACAGGTTGGGTGAGTTGACTGTCATGTTGTAAGGATGACTGGTTGGAATGAGTGGACATTCCCTGTTTTATACTGCTTCTATTTTATTCTTAACTGCCTTTTGCATTTCCGTTAAAATAATGAATTGCTGATGAAATAAAGTGAAACAAAACAGAAAGGCAGGCAGTAGCTATCAGAGAGAGGCAGACTAACAGATTTCTTGCCTCTGGGGATAGCTGGGTCAGTGAGCAGCATGTGTTCTGGAACCTTTCATCATCACCTGGCAGTGAATTGTGGTGGATCCAAGAGGTGTTGACAACCACTCTGGGTGCATTAGGAACCGGAGCACTAACAGGAAGTCTGCAACATTCAAGAAGTGCTGTGCTGTAATTCTTGTTCCCACTTTTCTCTTGCCATTCAATAAATCATGTTTTACCTCCTATTGAAAAATACAAATTCAATGCAATATTTATACATATCAGTTATTTTTCTGAGATAAATATGAAATAATCTCAATGCAACCTTTACCTTCACCCTCATTTAAAGATTTAACAGTTGGTGATATATATTCAAATGAAGAATATTCACATTAATGTTGTATGTAAGCAGTATGAGGGCTAGGGGTTTTGCCTTGTTGTTAGATACAGACCCAGAATGTAGGGTAGAGCTTCACACATGGTCAGTACTTGGTGAATTTCTGTGGGATTAATGCCCAATTGGTATAGTTTCATTTCTACTTTAAGGAACAAAAGGAGTTTTCCAAAACTATGATAACTTCCTCAATGAAGTGAAAAAATACTACAAATAATTTATTTTAATACTTAGAAAATCTAGCGGTTGTAAGGCTTTACTTCAGCCTCTTTAAAATCTGTCTTTCCTACCAACTTCTCTGAAAACACCAATTTGAGAATTATTCTGTTAATGTGACTTAAAAAGTTTTGGTTCAGTACTTAAGGATATACAGGTATGAGTGCTATTACAGTTTTATCATTCTTTTATAACATTGAGTTTGTTTCCTGCTTTTTGGATAATTTGAGGGTACTTCAAAAAAATTATGAAAAATGGAATTTTAAGTTTTTTTGGTAGAAAAAATATTGAAATCCATGGTTATTAAGGGCATTTGAAAAGTTAATGAGAAGCACATAGATTTCAAATTTATTTTTCTATCAAAATAAACTTTCAATTCCATTTTTCCATGAACTTTTTGAAGTTCACTGATATAGCGTGTAGTTTGAGTACCTGCATAGGAATGATAAAGATCTTGAGATGTGGTTAGAGACTCAGACTCTCCAACTTCCCCAGCTCACTGAAAAAGACCTTGAGTAAGTAAGTCATCAGGGTAAGCTGTGTCTACCGCTCAGAGTAACCATGTAAGTTTAGCTCTCCAATTCTTTCTCATGCTTTTGTGGAGTTCTGGGGTGTTCCACAAAGAAAATTTGGCAGTGAACATATTGACAAACACTGATTTAGATTCCCTGAAGGACTATAGTTCCATTAAATGTTTAGAGAATACTATCATATTTATTAATTCTTCTTGGCTAATTGTGACTTAGATTATCAAAGTTCTCTGAGTCAGTCCCTTATTGGCCTATATTTTCTAATTAGATGATTTCTCTTATAATTTTATGGTATGCAGCAAAGCATGTAAAAGTAAATGTGAGGGGGCTGGCACCGTGGCTCACTTGGTTAGTCCTCCGTCGGCATCCCATATGGGCACCGGGTTCTAGTCCCGGTTGCTTCTCTTCCAGTCCAGCTCTCTGCTGTGGCCCAGGAGGGCAGTGGAAAATGGCCCAAGTGCTTGGGCCCCTACCCCAACATGGGAGACCTGGAAGAAGCACCTGGCTCCCGGCTTCAGATCGGCACAGCTCCGGCCATTGCAGCCATTTGGGTAGTGAACCAATGGAAGGAAGACCTTTCTCTCTCTCTCTCTCTCTCTTTCTCTCTCTCTCTATAACTCTACCTGTCAAATAAATAAAAAAAGTAAATGTGAGGAGCCTTAAGACTGTATGAACATGTAGAAGGAAGGATATTGTACAATATGAATATAAACTTGCTTGTTTTACAACACATTCTAACAAAAATTAGCCCAAAGAACATATAGCAAAACCATAATTGGGGCAAGAGTAGAAACTATTGAACTGCAGTAGAACACTTTTCATCATCACACAGTTATTCACTTCACGGAATCAAAACAGGGTTCACTTTTCTTTCCAGGATGAAATGACACATAAAAAGTTATTAAGGAAGGGAGTGTCTAAGCCAGCAGTTGAGATGTCCACATCTTACACCAGAGTACCTATGTTTAATTCCCAGCTTTAGCTCCTGACTACAGCTTCCTACTAATGCAGATACTGAAGGCAGTGATGATGGCTCAAATCATTGGTTTCCCACCAACCACATAGAAGACCTAGCTTGTGTTCCTGGCTCCCAGCTTTGGCCCCAGCCTAGCCCCAGCCATTGTAGACATTTGGGGAGTGAACCAGGGGATGAGAGAGCTTGCTCTCACATGCTCACTTCCTCTCTCTCTCTTTCTCTCTCTCTCTCTGTTTCTCAAATGTATATTTTTAAGTTTCATAAGGAAGTTGTTAATCCAATGAAAATGGAACTAAGAAAATGATATGTTTCTTTCAAGGCATTGGCACAAGAGATGGGACTGCAGAAAAAGACAAGGACTTCAAGGGCAAAGCACAGAAACAAGTGCAGTTCAACCCAGGCCAGACAAGAGCCACCTGGCGAGTGCGCATTGTGGGTGATGGAGAGCATGAGCAGTCTGAGACCTTCCAGGTGGTTCTCTCGGAGCCCGTGCTGGCTGCTCTTGAATTCCCTGCAGCCACCACAGTGGAGATCATTGACCCTGGAGATGGTAAGCATCACTGGCATCTTATTTATACTTCCACAGTTGGACTTGTAGGACAAAAATACCTTACAGAGGAAGTTTTAGAACTTTCTAGATGAATGGTTTGATAGCTTCGTAAATCCTGATGGAAAAAGGAAAACCAGAAAGGAATGACGGGAAGCTATATTTTCAAAGGATTAGCAACATGTTCTTTCTGTTACAATTCTATCCTTTAGAGCCAATATTGCTTACCTGTTTTTTTCTTTAATCAATAACTTCTTAAAGCTTTGTTAAATGTCTTAAGATATATTTTAAACAAATAGTTTAAGAATTACACCATTTTGATGTAATTTGTTTTCCCATGTAACAGTTAGTTATTCGAATTTCCTTCATTATATTTATCAGCCAAATTTTTTCATTGGACCATATGTTTCCAGGTTAGTTATATATTATCCAGCCCCAACACCAACTACCACCCAAATCATGCCCATTCTGTAGTTTACACAGTGTTTTGAATCAGTGCCCTTAATTTCTATTAGATTACTTTTTCTTGTCAATGCACACCCTCGGCTGGTGTTGGTAAAAGCAAGCTTTCATGCTTTTGTCTGTAATCTGACCTTTTCCCACTCCCTTGCCATATATCCACAGTCTTGGCTTGTCTCGATGTAGTTAGGGGGACAAAAGGGTTGAATGGCTTTTTGAGGGCTGGCACTTAGACAAACCTTGCAGAGACTTCTAAAGCTGTCAGAAGCCAGACGTGACTTTCTTTTAAACAACCAGTCTACTTACTTTGTCACTCAGAAAACTCTTAAATGGTCTGCAAAGATACAATCTACTGAGTACATGAAATGGAGATGCACGTGGAAACCCCTGTTAAAAGACTGAGCATAATTAAAGGGAGAGGATAAGAAGCCTGGAACTCCAACATCATTTGTTTAGCCAACATCTCTGCCTTTACTTAAATATGAAATTTAATTATGTTTTTAATTCCCATTAAGTGACAGTTAGCATGTAATTACATTTACTGTTATCTACATTATCTAGATATAAGTAATTAAACTTTGTTTTGCTCCTGAGTTTTTGGAATATGTTCAAAAAATAAAGCTTTTTCTTTTAAACATAACTATGACCACTATAATATGTTTAAACTGATCCATTAGTTACAGCTAGAAGCCATTTATTGATATTCTTGTTTGCCAGTTTGTGCAATTGTTATGTGTTACTTTAAGAAATAAGACCTTAAAACTCACTTCTGCCTTCCTGTTTATAAACCCAGAGGGACACTCTCTACCTCTGATATGTCTTTTTTTAAGATGTATTTTATTTATTTGAAAGAGTTAGAGAGAGAGAGAGAGAGAGAGAGAGAGAGAGAAAGAAAGTAAGTAAGTTAGTTCTATCTGCTGGTGTGCTCCCCAAATGGATACAACAGCCAAAGCTGAGCTGATCCAAAGCCAGGAGCCAGGAGCTTCTTCCAGGTCTCCCACATGACTGCAGGAGACCAAGGACTTGGGCCATCTTCTACTGCTTTCCCAGGCACTTTAGCAGGGAGCTGGATTGGAAGAGAAGCAGCCAGGACTCGAACTGGTGCCCATCTGGGAGGCAGTGATGATGGCTCAAATCATTGGTTTCCCACCAACCACATAGAAGACCTAGCTTGTGTTCCTGGCTCCCAGCTTTGGCCCCAGCCTAGCCCCAGCCATTGTAGACAAGCCGGAGCTTTAACCCGCTGCACCACAGCGCCGGCCCTACCCCTGATATGTCGTAACAGAGGTATTAAAAATAAAACATACATACATAATGCTTTATATAATTTGTGCCTAGTATAGACTATATTCAAATTTCATTATAAGTTCATTTCTTAACAACGATTATCTAAGTTATCTTAGAATACCTAGATCAAGTTCAGCCCTATTCTTTCCAAGTCATGATCCTGTTTTGGTAACTGATGAGTATTCCATAATCTTAGTATGTCCCATGTCTTGTTGAAGATCATATCAAAATTATGAAACCTGGATTTGATTCCAACTCTACTATTTCTAGTTGTATGAACAAATCAACCATTTCAAAATTTTGATTATGTCTTTCTATACTCTTTCCCAATTCTTCACATATAAATTCATTTGTTGTTCTCTGTTCATTCTAGGACACTTTGAGTTTTTTTTTGAACATCCATTAAAAATATATCCAGCTCATCTGTGTACTGGATACAACACTATAAATTGGCAGTGTGAAGCTAATAGAATATAATTTCTTTTATCAAAGACTATCAGAGAGGGGTAATCATCTATAAATTAGTCATTACAACGGAATGTGTTGTAGTAAGACAATGTATGAAAATAGTGTTGTAAAAGCCAGGTTTTAATCAATTTTGCTGTATTTTGGAATAGGAGCTAGTTTTACTTATTAGACAGCTTGTCTAAATACATGTAAAGTAATAGCTTTCCCAACACTTTACTAACCTTATTTCTGATAATGGTAATAATGGAAACTCAGAAAGCACTTACTATTCACCAGTATTATTAGCACATCATATATGTTCTTTCGTTCAGTCTCTTTTACCTCACTACCCTGTAGACATACAAGGGTATTTAAAAAATTTCATAGAAGGGACAGCATATGGTGCAGTGATTAAGACACCCATTGGAATGCCTGCATCCTATATTGATATGCCTGGGTTCAAGATCTGGCCCTACTTCTGATTCTTGCTTCCTGCTAATGTGCTCCCTGGGATGCAGAAGATAATAGCCCAAGTACTCAGGTCTCTGCAACCTACATGGGAGACCTGGTTTCCTCCTGGTTCAGCCCCAGTTGTTCAGGGATTTGGGGAAGGAGCCAGTGACTGGAGGATACTGCCTGCCCTCCTTCTCTCTATCTATCCTTATCTCTAGCTCTAGCTCTGTCTCAATCTCTGTCTCTATGTCTGATCTCTCTGCCTTTTAATAAAATGAAAATAAATAAATAATTTTTAAAGTTCATGGATGAATATTATTAAAAGATAAGTTCATTTCAGTGAAAAAATTGAAAACTATGCATAGTTCTCCAAATATGCATTTTCCATGAACTTTTTGAAGACCATCATAAGTACCATTTTAGAAATTTTGCTAATATTCATAGGAAACTCAGTTTGCATGTGACAAGTTTTAGAACATTAGTTCTCAAATTGTATGTCAAAAAAAACTTTCATTTAA
Organism: Oryctolagus cuniculus; assembly: GCF_051225735.1. NCBI lineage: Eukaryota > Metazoa > Chordata > Mammalia > Lagomorpha > Leporidae > Oryctolagus > Oryctolagus cuniculus. Next base: position 74,639,355 of record NC_142875.1, on the reverse strand, counting down.
ATCCTCTGTACACATGCAGACATACACACACAAACATATGCATATCTGTGTATACGTATACATCCTAGCTTCTCCTGTGTTGATAATTATACTCTTTTCATGTTCTTTATCCACTTGTTTCTTTTAAATTATATAGTTATGCCTTAGGTAAATGTTTTAAATAATTATGTATTCTGTTTAATACATCAGTTGCATCTTACCTCATTTAAATATTTTGTTCATAACTGTGATTTGCATATCAATCTGCAAATGAGATATCTACGGCTCACAGTCTCTGCTTCCCCAATACCCTCACTAATAAGTGTGAAATGAAATATATAGATATATGAATATATATGTAGTATATATTGAATGAAGCTCTTCCTTTTCCACTGAGTTTTGCAGTCTTTTATTATTATACATACCTGCCAAAGAATATACCAAAGCATAATTAATCAAAGTACTTTGCTACACAACAATATTCATTAATCCTGCTATGTGGAAATATTAGCAAAATAATTTCTTCCTTCTTTTCTATTGCTTTTTATCTTTCTGTATCAACCCTCAAACATGTAAGTGAATAAAACCAAGTGATCTGGGGCCAGCATTATGGTGTACTGTGTAAAGCCACTGCCTATGACATCAGCATCCCACATGGACCTGGTCTATGTCCCAGCTGCTCCTCTTCCAGTCCAGCTCCCTGACACTGGCCTGGGAAAAGCAGCAGAAGATGGCCCAAATGTTTGCACCCCCGAAACCAATGAAGGAGACCCAAATGAAGCTCCTGTCTCCTGAATTTGGCCTGGCCCAGCCCTGGCCATTGTAGCCATCTAGGGAGTTAACCTGTGGGGAGTCCTATGGATTTACTCCATCTCTCTTCCTCTCTCTCCATTTTCGTCTCTCCCCCTCTATAACTCTTTCAAATAAATAAACCTTAAAAATAAAACCCACCAAGTGATCTAAGAAAATAATGATGATCATATCAGCTCTTGTATCTATTATGTGCAACAAATATTTATTGAACTTCTGCTGTCTGCCAGGAATTCTGCTAAGAGCTAGGAATCATCTAATTAGGAGATCATATTCCACTAACTTGTTACAATGAACAACACCAAATGCTATGTGCTAGGATAAGAGAAAAAAAACAGCCCATTGAAAAAAATATTTAACCCAGTCATAGCCCATTAAATATTATTAGAATGAAAGTCATTTTTATTAGTTTGGTTTATTTTATTTTTACTTTTATTTCTCTAAATTTATTTTTATTGGATTAACACCAAATACCTAAACATATTGTGAGAAACAGTGTGATATTGTGACAAATGTAAAAACAACATAAAAAAAATAAAACCAGCGATTAGCCCTTTTATTTCCTTTATGTCAACAATGGTTACCATACTGTTCTATGCAACACTAGAACCCATTACGTTCACCTGAATCCATATTGGCACTTGTTGTCCAATCTTCCCCATCCTACAACCTTTCCCAGCCTCTAAGAATCACTATTTTAGCATCATATTGATTCATATATATATATATATACACATATACACATGTATCAGAGATCTCTAAAGCCTGTAAATATTTTATGTATTAATTTACATTGCAAACTTGTGATTGAAATAAAGTCATTCTGATATTTCTGTGACACTAAATGCTGCCATGAGCTAGATTAAATACTTTTATTTCTGTAATCATTTCTGGTGAGATCATATGCCATTAATGCTATTTGATATTTAATAATGAACCAACCTATTATTCTAAAGAGAATTTAACATATCTTAAAACAATCCTAATATTAACAGATACAAAAAAGATAAATATTTACTCTGAGTGAACCAAACGCATTTCATGAAATAGAATTCAGATTATACTGACTATTTTATTAAATCCAAAGATTTACTCCTGCTCTTGAAATTTCACATCACTGGCAAGGCTAATATAGGGAGATACTGTGTAGCTGATATTTTGAGAGAAGTGTGCCAAAATTCAGTCTATAATTAATGAAATGACAGTAAACTACAGCTGAAGACAGAGAAATGATAAAGAATGCATGCAAGAGCTTTAACCTCAATGAAAGTCAAAACATTTTCTAATTTGTTTTACTCTATCAGTAGGAAGCATGAGTCATTGTCTTACAAGAAGTAATAAAAACCAGCCACTTGTTTTTAAAATATTATTAATGTAAAGAGGACAGATTTTATGCATTTTATAGGTTCCCAGAAGAGAACCAAACTTCCTTCACTCCCCTATTCTCAACCAGTCTGCCTCTCGCCCTCGCCTCTCTTCATCAATTTTTGCAAAAACATAATTTTAATTCACTCTATGTTCCCAGGCTTAATATCAGCTAATCATAATATTCAACAAGTAAAGAAGTAGAAAGACCACAGTTAGACAGGAATATAAACATGAGTTAGAAATGACAATCATATCTGAAAGTGACCATTTTAATTCCTACACATGTTTTGTATTCTGTATTAGCTGCCATATACCAGAGAAATAATATGATATGTTTCTTGTTAAGACTGGCTTATTTCACTAAGCATAACAGATTCCAGTTGCATCCATTTTGTTGCAAAAGACAGGATTTCATTCCTTTTTATGACTAGTAGTATCCCTTTGTGTGTGTGTGTGTGTGTGTGTATGCCAAATTTTTTTATCCAGTCATCAGTTGATGAACATCAGGGTTGATTCCATCTCTCAGTTAGTGTGAATTGAGCTACAAAAAACAGGGGAATACAAATAACTCTTTCACATGATGATTTCATTTCTTTCGAGTAAATTTCCAGGAGTAGGAAGGCTGGGTCATGTGGTAGATCTGTTTCCAGATCTGAGTAATCTCCATACTGTCTTCCATAATGGTTGTATTAGTTTTTATTCCCACCAACAGTGGATTAGGGAAACATTTCCCCCCTTTTACTCACTAGCATTTATTTCTTTTGATTTTTGAATAGCACCTATTCTAACTGTGGTGAGGTTAAACCTCATTGTAGCTTTTAGCATTTCCCTGATTGTCACTGCTCATGTTTCTGTTGGCCATTTGATTTTTATGCTTTGAATAATGCCCGTTCATGTGCTTTACTCATTTCTCAACTGGATTGTTTCTCGTGTTGTTGTTGAGTTTCTTGAGCTCTTTACAGATTCTGGATATTAATCCTTTATCAGATGTGGTGCTAACAAATATTTTCTCCCATTCTGTTATATGCCTCTTCACTTTGCTAAGTGTTTCTTTGCAGTACGGAAGCTTCTTAGTTTGATGTAATCCCATTTCTCTATCTTTCTTTAATTTCCTGTGCTACTGGGGCCTTTTTTAAGAAGTCTTTGCCTATGCTGATGTCTTATAGAGTTTCCTCAATGTTTTCCTCTAATAATTTCTCTGGTATCCATTGTTACTTCTCCTTTCCCTCTTTAATTGTAGTGATTTGAGTCTTCTCTCCCCTGACCCTGGTTTTTGTGGGTTTTTTTTTGTTTTGTTTTGTTTTTTTTTTTTTTTTGGCTGGTTGGTCCATTGGTGCATCATTTTTGTTTATTTTTTCAAAAATCAGCACTTTGTTTCATTGATATTTTATATTGTTTTGGTTTCAATGTTGTTTCTTTCTTCTCTAATTTTAATTATTCCTTTACTCCTACCAATTTTGGAGTTTGTTCTGCTGTTTTTATAGGTACTTGAGATGCAATCATAATTTATTTTATTATTTCATTTTTTTATTTCTTCCATGAGCCAATCTTCATTCAGGAATATATTGTTCATTCTCTTTGTGTTTGCATATTTCCTAGTGTTTCTCAAGTTGTTAATTTCCAACTTCATATCACTGAGGTCAGAAAACACACATGGTATGATTCCAGTCTTTTTTTTTAATTTTCTTAGGCTTACTTTGTGGCTTAGCCTATGAGCTGTCGTAGAGAAAGTTCCATACACTGATGAAAAGAATGTGTATTCTTAAACTATGGGATGAAATGTTCTGTAGATATCAGTAAGGGCAATTTGTAATAGTGTGGACTGGCACTTTTGTTTCTTTGTTGACTTTCTGTTTAGTTGATCTTTCCATTCATGAAGGTGCTGTGTTGAAGTCCGCCATTACTATTGTATTGGAGTCTATGTCTTCCTTTAGATCCATTGCCATTTGTTTTAGATAGCCAGGCACCCTGGCATTGCATGCATTTACATTTACTGTTACACATACTCCTGTTGAATTGATCCCTTAATAATTACATAATACCCTTCCTTGTCTCTTTTCAATTTTTGTGTTGAAGTCTGTTTTGTTTGGTAGTAGAATGTCAGCCACGTGTTAAGAGTATGGCACATTGTTTCTGACACGAAACAATGGATAAAAAACATGGTACAAAGTAAAACTTTTGCTCACGAAAACATTTCTGAAAATTTCTACATTCCTCAAAGAAAGACATTTAACAACATAAACAAAGATTTCCCAAAGATTACCACTAACCTAGAGTTTGAATTGTACCAAAGGGTACCTTCTAGTCCTCGTGGTATCCTGCTGTGAACTTGTATGTGGTTTAGGTATATTTGCATTTGTTTCTGTTTCAAACCCTTGCCAAAATTAATCTCTGTTATTTTGTCTGTTTTAGGGGTTAAAAGTATCTTACAAATGTTTAGAGAGCTACCCAAGTTCAAACACATCAGTATCAGTGACAGATTCCACATTCAGTTCTACTTATTGGCCTAACTAAGGGCACCACAGTAGCCTGAAGATGTTCCGGAATATTCTCTGAGTTGTTTTTGAATATGCCATACTATTTAAAGGCAATAAACACTCCATGCCTTCATCCATGTGCTGTACTTTCTTTCCCTTCCTTGTTCTATTGTAGTAGATTCTTAAAAGATATCTTGTTCTATCATGTGTTTTGCAGAGTCTGAACTATTTCATATGCATAGTGCAGTTGAGTCAGGGGCAACATGTTCCCTTTCAAATGCAGCTGCCGTGACTTTATGTCAGAGAGCAGAAGTCATTTTTCACTAAAATGACAGCACAGTCAAAACCTAACAATAAAAACTACAGTTGCAAATCAAAGTACTCATTGCAATGTAGTCACACTAACTAATGAAGAAAGTATTCATGTTATCTTTCAAAATAAAGAATAATGAAGCCCATCTGAGATTATAAAATAATACATGTTCACTGTCAAAAAGACAAATGCACGGGTGGTATTTGGCTTAGTGGTTGACACATCTGTATCATATATTGGAATGCCTGGGTTCAATTCCCAATTCTGCTACTGACTACAGCTTTTGCCAAGTATGGAACTTGGGAGGCAGTGATGATGATTTAAGTAATTGAGTCCCTGCCTTGCACTTGAGAGACCTAGTTTGTGTTCCTGTGCCAGTGAATGGTATCTCTGTCTCTCTGTCTCTCTCTCTCTCCCCCCCCTTCTCCCTCTTCTTTTCAAATAAAATGAAAATCAATAACAGAGTTTTCTTAAAAGAAAATAATTGTTAAAAAATTTTAAAAGACCAATGCAAGATGTTAATAATAGTGGAAAATGACAGGGAATATAGGCCGGCACCGTGGCTCAATAGGCTAATCCTCCACCTTGCGGCGCCGGCACACCGGGTTCTAGTCCCGGTCAGGGCGCCGGATTCTGTCCCGGTTGCCCCTCTTCCAGGCCAGCTCTCTGCTATGGCCAGGGAGTGCAGTGGAGGATGGCCCAGGTGCTTGGGCCCTGCACCCCATGGGAGACCAGGAAAAGCACCTGGATCCTGGCTCCTGCCATCGGATCAGCGCGGTGCGCCGGCTGCAGCGGCGGCCATTGGAGGGTGAACCAACGGCAAAGGAAGACCTTTCTCTCTGTCTCTCTCTCACTGTCCACTCTGCCTGTCAAAAATAAAAATAAAAAAAAAATAAATAAATAAAAAATAAAAAAAATAAATGACAGGGAATATGGAAACTATTATTTTCTTTTTTTTGCATTTATTTTTATTTTTTTATTTTTTGACAGGCAGAGTGGACAGTGAGAGAGAGACAGAGAGAAAGGTCTTCCTTTGCCCTTGGTTCACCCTCCAGTGGCCGCCGCGGCCGGCATGCTGTGGCCGGCGCACCGCGCTGATCCGATGGCAGGAGCCAGGTACTTATCCTGGTCTCCCATGGGGTGCAGGGCCCAAGGACTTGGGCCATCCTCCACTGCACTCCCTGGCCACAGCAGAGAGCTGGCCTGGAAGAGGGGCAACCGGGACAGAATCCAGTGCCCCGACCGGGACTAGAACCCGGTGTGCCAGCGCCGCAAGGCGGAGGATTAGCCTAGTGAGCTGTGGCGCCGGCAACTCTATTATTTTCTACTCATTTTCCTATAAACCAAAAGATTTCTCAGAAAGATAGAGTATTAATTTTTTAAAAAGTCATTTGTAATTCTCCCACATGGGAATAACCATAGTTAATATTGAGAGGATGACCCTGCAGTCACTTGTCCCCTTTAAGGGTCAGTATTCACTTAGTGAGAGTACACTATTTCTGTAATGTAGCCTTGCTTTCTCTCTCCGTGAACATCTTCACAAAGACTGCTGACATTTTGATCTAATGTGTTAAGAAAAATCGACATATTGGCCGGCGCCACAGCTCAATAGGCTAATCCTCCGTCCGCGGCGCTGGCACACCAGGTTCTAGTCCCGGTCGGGCACCAGATTCTGTCCTGGTTGCCCCTCTTCCAGTCCAGCTCTCTGCTGTGGCCCGGGAGTGCAGTGGAGGATGGCCCAAGTCCTTGGGCCCTGCACCCACATAGGAGACCAGGAGAAGCACCTGGCTCCTGGCTTCAGATCAGCGCGATGCACCAGCTGCAGTGTGCCGGCCACGGCAGCCATTGGAGAGTGAACCAACAGCAAAAAAGGAAGATCTTTCTCTCTGTCTCTTTCTCTCTCACTGTCCACTCTGCCTGTCAAAAAAAAGAAAAATTGACATATAGATTTTTGTAAATGAAGTACTTACATTTTATCTATGTACTAATATATGAATATATGTTATACGTATAACATACCTTTACATACTTGTATAATTGTGTTAATGTTTAATATAGACTGTATAGTTGACAAAATAATTTTTGTATACATACAACTATATATAATATATATAATTTTGACAGAAATATTGGTTCTTTAAAGGAATTCTCAAAAATACTCCTTTCTAATTTGTTTGCTTTTTTCTGCCTCTCCTGTGCTTGCCATCTGCCTTAGTATTTATATCTCTGCTTTATAACCTGTGTTTGGTCTTTTAGTTTTCTATAATGCTGGTGAAGCTTCCCATTGTCCTGATAGCTTTTCACACAGCAGTAAAGCACAGTGACTGTGAACTTGGGCTCTAAGGTGAACTTTCTGGGTTCAAGTCCCAGTATCACCACCTACCAACCTCACATCCGTCTGCTTATTTAACCTCCGTTTGCCCCATGTTCTCAGAGGTAAAATGACAGTCATCATACTTCTTATCTCAAAGGTTTCTGCAAGGACAAAACTAGCCATTACAAGTACAAGTATTTAGAATAGTGCTTAGCAAATAGTAATAACCTGCATATTAGCTAATCATTTTTAAGGACAGTAAAGGAATGTCACTTTTAAGAATTTTACACTTAAAGAGCTGGCCTCCTCTGGCAGTTTACATATACACTTCTATTGTGTATATAGAGTGAAGTTGAAAAACAATGTCAACCGAAAAATCTACCAAGGAAGACTTTCTTTGTCTTTCTGATAGCCTTTTCTAGTTTCTCCCACAGACAACACATTTCTATGAGAAGTTAGGTCAACAGAAGACCTAAACTTGATACCAGGCCTGTTTGCCTTCATCAGATCAGTTGTCAGAATGAATTCCAGAGCTAAGGGCATGTACTGGACACCCAGTTTTCTTCTTTATTCAGAATTTAAATCTACTGGCTCTGGCAAGAGGTCCTGGCCTGTTTAATCAACCCTAAATAGTTCATAGAGTGTAGGAGAAACCAAAACTCAAGTATTCAAGGTTTAAATTTCAAAGATGTTTATTAAGTTAAAAACGTATGGATGGACCTTTTGTGAGTAACTTACAAAATAATCAACCAGCATAGTTTAGCAGTATAGAATGAATATTATGCATGATCAGCCTTGCCTGTCCTAGTCACTCTTGCTACTATAACAAAATGTCACAGACGGAGACCACTCAAACAATAGATATTCAGTGCTCACAGTTCTGAAGGCTGAGGAAACCAAGATCTCGATGCTGATAGATTCAGTATTGGTGGGGTTTACTTTCTGGTTTGTAGATGACTGCCTTCCTGCTGTATCCCTACATGGAATTTCCTTGTTGCTTGCTCACAGAGAGAAGTCTCTATCTCCCTCTTCCTATTGGGGCACTAGTCCCCTGATGAGGGATCCATGCTCATGATCTTATCTAAGACTTGTAATTTTCCAGAGCCCCCATCTTCTGATGCCATCAATTTGGGGGTTCAGGATCCAACACACAAATTCTAGGATAATGGGAATAGTCATTCTTTAACAAATCCTAATAAGCAAATCAAATTTTCCATAGTTTTCTATAATACCATGGAATACATGACTTAAAAACTTCCAAAACCTAATAACACCAAGGTGAATTTCCAAAAGCTAATGAAAATAAACTCAGGGAATATTGAATACTCCATGGCACTATGCATATTTTTTGTACTGAAGTCTTATAATTTCCATGCTGAAATTTTATATTTGGTGACATCTTCCTTCAAAATTGTAAGTACAACTCTTCCTTTACTAAACTCTATTCAAAAATAAACCTGCTTGGGTCCGGCACTGTGGCATAGCAGGTCAAACCACTGCCTGCAGTGCCAGCATCCCATATGGGTGCCAGTTTGAGTCCTGGCTGCTTCACTTCTATCCAGCTCTCTGCTGTGGCCTGGGAGGGCAGTGGAGGATGGTCCAAGTCCTTGACTTCCTGCACCAATGTGGGGAACCCAGAGGAGGCTCCTGGATCCTGGCTTCATATTGGCCCAGCTCCAGCCATTGCAGCCATCTGGGGAGTGAACCAGTGGAGAGAAGATACCTCTCTCTCTCTCTTTCTCTCTCTCTCTCCCAATCTCTGCCTCTAGCTCTGCTGCTCTGTAACTCTGCCTTTCAAATAAATAAATACATCTTTTAAAAAAAAATGCATGGCCGGCGCCGTGGCTCACTAGGCTAATCCTCCGCCTAGCGGCGCCGGCACACCGGGTTCTAGTCCCGGTCGGGGCGCCGGATTCTGTCCCGGTTGCCCCTCTTCCAGGCCAGCCCTCTGCTGTGGCCAGGGAGTGCAGTGGAGGATGGCCCAGGTGCTTGGGCCCTGCACCCCATGGGAGACCAGGAAAAGCACCTGGCTCCTGGCTCCTGCCATCGGATCAGCGCGGTGCGCCGGCCGCAGCACGCCAGCTGCGGCGGCCATTGGAGGGTGAACCAACGGCAAAGGAAGACCTTTCTCTCTGTCTCTCTCTCTCACTGTCCACTCTGCCTGTCAAAAAAAAAAAAAAATGCATGCATGGGTTGGACATTGTGATGCAGCAGGTGAAGATGCCCATTTATGATGCATGCATCTCCATATCAAATTGTCTGGGTTTGAGTTCTACCTAGTCCCAATTTCAGATTTCTGCTAATGTACAACCTGGGAGGCAGCAGGCAATGGCTCAACTACTTGGATCCCTACCACCAACATGGGAGCCCCATATTGAGTTCTTTTTGGCGCCTTGCTTTGGCCTGGCCCAGCACTGGCAATTATTGGCATTTGAGGAGTGAACCAGCAGATGAAAGATCTCTGTCTCTCTCTCCTTGTGCAAATAAAAGAAAAATAAATAAACCTGCAAATGCATTTCTCTAGATGCCACTTTGTTCCATTTAAAACAACTGCTTGAAGGAAATGACTGTGTTGTCCTCAGCACCTCTCCTTTCATTCTCTCTCAAGCCCACTCTACTCCACATAAACAGTTTTGATAAATGCAATCAATTTCTGGTGACTTCCCTTTGCAAAAATATATGTTTGGTCTCCCAGTTCTCAGCTTACAGGACTTGACAGCTGCTTTGAGCTATTGATCACTCCCTTTTCCCTGATGCACTATTTGCACTTGGCCTCCTGTACCCACATTCCCATGGTGGCCTCACTCTGGGACTCCCTCCTGGCCTCTTTGCTCTTTGTGACTTCTAAATGTCTGAGACAAGTCCCTGGGTCCACTTTTTATTCATCTACAATCCCTCCCTTTGTCATTTTATTGATTCATGGCTTTATGTACTGTCCAATGACTCCCAAGTGTACATTTCCATTCTGGACTTCCCCAAGGGAATCTATAATTGTGCCCACTAGCTACTTGAACATCTCAGTTGGGATATTTAAAAGGCATTTCGATTTTAATATGTCCTAAATGAACTCAAGATTTCTACTCCTGAATTTGAGTCTCCTACTGTCTTCCTTCCTCACTTTTATAATCTGCAATTTCATCTTTTCAGTTGGTCAAGACAACAAAATTCAGAGTAATCCTGGAATCTTCTGCTTCCTCTCACATACCACATCTGATCCATCAGAAAACTTCTGCCTCTTCTTTTATAATGCATCCTACTCACAACCATATTGTATCACTCTTGCTGCTGCCTCTTGGTGCAGACCACACATTAAAATGCATGTCTGGCTCACAACCCATAGCAACCCAGAAACAAAGCCGAGCCTCTATTTGCAATCAACATAAACTCAAGACTTGCTCTGATAGTGGCATCAGATCAGCTAGAGAAATCCAAATATGACCCCCTAACAAAACACATAGGATGCCCCTGTCTAGTTAGCCTGCTATGGTTTTCCCACAGCACAGCCTCCAATAACAGCACACCCCAAACCTTAGTTTTTTTCTATAGTAAACACTGACATTCTTTGCCCCCCTCTAAGTCTGTCAAAACACATTGCTAAAACAAGTTCTGAATAAGTAACATCTTCTTGTTCTCATCAAATTCAGATGTCTTTATTTATTCCCACTCATATCTTAAGAGTACACACAAAGTCTCTCATTTACCTGATGGTTCTCTGATTTGGCTGCTACCCAGGATCACCACCATTTTAGTCTCAGGTCTTTCCATCTTCTCCTTGCCCAGTGTTCCACGTTGGCTTCTTAGTAGTTCCTTGTACCTCCTTGGCACCACCTGGTCTGAACCCTTCTCACTTGCTTCTCCTTTTACCTGGAATTTTCTCCTCTAGGTTACTCAAATATAGCATCTTGCTCTCGCCTTTCAATCTCAGTTCAAATGGGCCTCCATCAGAGGTGCTTGCTGTGCTTTATGTATTATAGCTTCCATATGCTCAGCCCAAGCACACTCTGTCACCCCAGCACATATCATGTGTTATCCCTAATACACTATACATTTTCTTATATATTTATTTATCTTCTTCTTTCTCCACATCCCCCAACTAGCATGAAAACTCAATAAGGCCAAGGATTTTGTTGACTTTTGTATCCCTTGTGCCTAGAACAGTGCTTGACTACTGAAGTCACCCCCTCAGTATTTCCTAAATGAAAATGTATATTCATATTCATAGATTTTAATAGGGATATTTTAAAAATGAGTATATCTGGGTCCCAGGAAAGACAAGTGACCCATCCAAAATGAATAATTTATGACTGTTTTATACAGGTGACAGCAACAATGTGTAACTTCCCAGGCACAGCAAAGCGCTCCAAGACTAGAAAAGGTGATCAGGATCCCCACATGAAAGCCAGAAGAGTTCTAGGGAGGAGAGACTGGCTAAGCCTAGTCAGTGATCTGGGGGTGTAGTCCGTGCTGGAAATCTCAGAGTCAAGCAATAAATACCCAGTCTCTCTCTGCTCTTGCCTTCCACACTCCTTCCTGTATTCCTGTTTGGCTGACCCAACCGGAGGCCAGAGTGCAAGGGAAACACTTGATGTGTTTGCCCTTAGTCCTCTCCTGGAGCACAGAGCAGGGTGGAGTATGGTCCTCAAGAGCTATATCCGCTATTCCAGCATCTTTTATTATCATCAAAAACAGTGGGGATTACTGTTTTAAAAATAATCATAAAGCATTTTCTGTGCGGATGTGGGACTTTCCATGAAATGGACTCCCAGTCAAATACCAGAATATCTGTTTGGGTTTTTCAGTATCAAACTATTGAACTAAATGGTAGCAATTGTTTTATATAGTAACTATATTTGTTCATCTGATTAGGGCATTTCTATTACTTAGCATACCTTTCAAATAAATTAAAACTGAATCATTGAAACATAAAATATCATATAAACATAATGTTGTATGCATAATGTGGTTGCTCTTCTACCAGAGGATGAAGGACAATGCAAAAATATTCCTTACAACTGAGAAATACACTAAACAGATTTTAAGAATAGCTATTTTCAACAGTTTGCACCACTAAGTTGATCTTCTGTATATAAAGATAATTGAAAATGAATCTTGATGTAAATGGGATGGGAGAGGGAGCGGGAAAGGGGAGGGTTGCGGTTGGGAGGGAGGATATGGGGGGAAAAGCCGCTATAATCCAAAAGTTGTACTTTGGAAATTTATATTTATTAAATAAAAGTTAAAAAAAGAATAGTTATTTTAAAAAGTGTTAGTCAATGTCTGATTATATTTTTGTATCATGAATCATTCAAAAGGCACATACTTTGGGTGCAAAGAATAACAGAGTAGCCATTATAGGATCTGAATTCTAATTCTGACTTGACCTTGGCAAAGAAGTTCAACTGTGTGAGCCTGTGTTTCCTCATTGTAAAAGATGCAGTGGGACAGCCTTTCTGAGGTTATTTCTGCCTCCTCCACTCCACTAGAAGGTGTTCATCTGTGCCAGGAGAACAAGGTTTGAAGAAACAGTGTCAGCAGGACTTACTGAGGAAAAAGCGATTATTGATGATAAAAGCCATGCTTGTTTCTAGATTTGACAATTGACAGTTCCAGAGCCTCTGTATTTTATACCTACTTTTCTTTTCAGCTCTGCTCCCTCCTTCCCTTCACACTGTTATTCTAGAAGAATATGCATAATCAATCATTAGAGAATTTTAATTTGTATAGGATTGTATCAGAGATAAGAAGCTCAAACAAAAGTAACAGTGACCGTGTTTGTTTTCTCTTTAGAATCAACTGTGTTTATCCCCCACCCTGAATACTCTGTTGAAGAAAACGTTGGTGAACTGTTTATTCCCATCAGGAGAACTGGAGATGTCAGCCGGGAGTTAATGGTGATCTGTTACACACAACAAGGTAGCTTAATCTGAAACAATAAATGAATAAAATTCACCCCAAAAGATGTAAAAAAGCAAATAAGTGTCTTTAACATGTTGAGCACATAACATTTTGCTACAAGAAGCATTTATTAGATTTTTGTATAAATACAAAAAGCATTTATAAAGGAGATTTTGTTCAGTGTTACAACTTTGAGGATTTCCTGAGAGCACCTTGGACTCATGACTTCATTTTGCTACTTTGCAATCCAAAAATAGCTCAAACCCTCTTGTACTGCTCAAGTAGAAGGGAGTTAGATTTCTAAAACAAAGAAAAAGAGAGAGAAGAAAGGAGGGAGGGAAGAAGCAAGAGAGGGAGAGATAAGGGGACTGTATACCCAAGGTAAAGAAATTAATTTAAGGGTTAGGTTTTTTTAAAAAGTATATTTACCATGTCTAGTGTTGAATTTTTCCAGGTGATTTTTTTTTAAAGTTACAGAGAGAAGAGGGGAAATTTATAGAGAGATCTACTTTCTGGTTCATTTCCAAAATGACTGCAATGGCCAGGACTGGGCCAGGCTGAAGCCAGGAGCTTCTTCTGGTCTCCCAAGTGGATGCAAGAGCCCAAGAAGTTTGGCCATCTTCCACTGCTTTCCCAGGCACATTAGAAGAGGGCCGCATTGTAAGCAGAGTGGCTGAGACACAAACCAGTACCCATATGGGATGCCTGCATGGCAAGCAGAGGCTTAACCCAGTACAACACAATGCTGGTCCCAGGGTCAGCCATTTTGTTTAACAGTTAAGACACTACTTGGGACAGCTGCATCCAACATGCAAGTACCTGTGTTTGAGTCCCAGCTGCATTTAAAATTCCAGGATCCTGCTCATGCACACCCTGAGAGGCAAGGTGATGAACCAAAGTCAGATCCCTGGCATCAATTTGCATGGGAGACCTGGACTGAGTTCTGAGATCCTAGCTTCAGCCTGGTCCAGTCCTGGGCACCTGGGGAGTGAACTAGTAGATTGAAAATCTCTGTGTTTGTCTCTCTTCCACTCTGCCTTGTAAATAAAGTTAAGATGAATAGATATATAAAATAGTAAACTTATTTAAAATTAGTTTTAGGGGCCAGCGCTGTGGCGCAGCAGGTTAACGCCCTGGCCTAAAGCGCCAGCATCCCATATGAGCGCCGGTTCGAGACCCGGCTGCTCCACTTCTGATCCAGCTCTCTGCTATGGCCTGGGAAAGCAGTAAGAAGATGGTCCAAATCCTTGGGCCGCTGCACCCGTGTGGGAGACCCGGAGGAAGCTCCCGGTTCCTAGCTTTGGATCGGCGCGGTTCCGGCCCTTGCGGCCAATTGGGGAGTAAACCATCAGAAGGAAGACCTCTTTCTCTTTCTCTCTCTCTCTCTGCTTCTCCTCTCTCTCTGTAACGCTGACTTTCAAATAAATAAATAAATAAATCTTTAAATAATAATAATAATAATAAAACTAGTTTGAATCTCATTTCAAACAAATTTCAAAATATGCATCTTGTTCATGAGCTAATATCCAATGAAAGGTGCAAATCATTGCAAAATTAATAGTTGTGTGTAATATTCATTAATATACTAAATCTGTGTGCAGGAAACGAGTAGACTTTTGAAGAATGTAAACAAAAGAGTAATATGTGCTATTAGTATCTGAGCTGACTTTTGCTAAAATTTCCACCCCTATGTTTATATGATTTCAAAGTCAGTACAGCATAGTGATTTAACACAGAGGAGCTTTGGACTATGGAACCCAGAGCAAATGGCCTAACTTCTGTAAACTTCAGTAAAACTCAGTAGAGTAGTTAAGAGAAGATTAATGAGGTAAGTATGTAAAGCACTTGGCATTTTGCCTATACACAGTAAGCTCTTGAGCAGTAGGAGATATTATTTTGTAATATTAGGTTGATCTAAAAGTTGATTGACAAGAAAGACAAGAAAACACTTGGAACTGCCCATTCATTATAGCCAATTTGAGGACAGTTCACTCACGGTACAGGAACAGTGTGTAGATGCTGTTGCAATTCCAGGAGTGTCTTTATATTCTAGATGTCCAAGACAATGCTGCATATGAAGATGATCACTTCTGGAAATGACTTTGTGGTGTTATATTCTGCCTTAAAAACCTTTTGTCTTCTCTCGGCCTTCAGGGACAGCAACTGGAACCGTGCCGACTTCTGTGCTGTCTTACTCTGATTACATATCCAGGCCTGAGGACCACACCAGCATTGTCCGCTTTGACAGAGATGAACAGGAGAAAATGTGCCGGATTGTTGTAATCGATGACTCCTTGTATGAAGAGGAGGAAACATTCCATGTCCTTCTAAGTATGCCTATGGGTGGAAGACTCGGATCAGAGTTCCCAGGGGCTCAGATTACAATTGTCCCTGACAAAGACGATGGTAAGTACTAAGTCACCCGAAAATTCTTCTTATCAGGAAGATTAATGTCAGACACAACTTCCTAGATGAAAAAAAAAATGGAAGTCTCAAAGATTTAGAACGTGCACATTTATTTTATGCTTGATTTTTATAGTCTGATCAAGTTTCAAAGTTGGTTAAATCAACCAATTTATCTTTCTTGATTTAATATTTTTACAGGAAAAAAGTCACACCTTTGTGTGTCTTTTAGTCTGTCCAGTTTCTTTGCACAATGCCATTTATCATTAGGTAACTAAACTCTTAAAAATTCATGAGGAAGCAGTTTTAATAAGCTTAATGTTCCTTATTGTTTGTTTTACTTTTTTTTAAAAGCTTATATTTTAATCTCGGTGTTTGACCTCTTTTTCAAAGAAACTCATCAGACGGGGCTGTTAAATGAATAACTGGAGATGTAATATAGATATATTCCAGTTATATGGAAAATTAAGTTCAACAAGCAGCTTTCCGCCCTGGAGCAGGGAGCGGATACGCAAGACCACTGTTCTCCAGGGAAGCTAAACTACCGTGAAATAATTCCTTCCTGCACAGAAAAAAAGAGCAAAGGGGTCCTAATCGCCCCAGTTCAAACAGTTTGTGCTTTCTTGTGAGAAAAAAAAGACACAGAAGAAAAGACTGTAAATAATCTTGTAAGCAAAGCAGAGAGCAGTGAACTGAGAGATCAGACTGCCCCCCCATCCTCCAACCCTAGACTGTTTTTATTTCCCCCTGGAAATTTTCCTTGTGGAAGATGAAAGAAAAGAAAACTGAGATGGGTCTTTCGATTAAAAGACCAGTTGGAAGAGAATCAAAACTTCAATCCCAAATAATCTCAAAACTCAGGAAGCTGAAAATAATCTACCAGAAAAGGTCTTTGCTAGCTAAGTGCCAAGGAAGAAAGTGGAGATGATGGGTGTTAGTGGGTCTGTGAGCTTATTCTTTGTGCCATTTCTCTAAAATCCTATGAAATATAGATTAATATCCATTTTAAAATGATGCTGATAATAGGATTTTATTAAGAAGAGATTGAAGAGTCTTTTTTAGGCATAGCTGATACTCTGCTTATATTAGTTAACATAAGGTATTTAAATATAACTTTAGTTCTTTTTTTAATATTTATTTTATTTATTTGAAATGAAGGGGGAGGAGAGAGAGAGAGATCTTTTTTTTTAACTTTTATTTAATGAATATAAATTTCCGAAGTGCAGCTTATGGATTACAATGGCTTCCCCCCCCATAACTTCCCTCCCACCCACAACCCTCCCCTTTCCCTCTCCCTCCCCCCTTCCATTCACATCAAGATTCATTTTCAATTCTTTTTATATACAGAAGATCAGTTTAGCATACATTAAGTAAAGATTTCAACAGTTTGCACCCACATAGAAACACAAAGTGAAAAATACTGTTTGAGTACTAGTTATAGCATTAAATCACAATGTACAGCACATTAAGGACAGAGATCCTACATGAGGAGTAAGTGCACAGTGACTCCTGTTGTTGACTTAACAAATTGACACTCTTGTTTATGGCATCAGTTATCACCCTTGTCATGAGAGAGAGATCTTTTTTAAAAAAGATTTATTTATTTATTTGAAAGGCAGAGATACAAAGAGGCAGAACCAGGGAGAGAGAAAAAGAGAAGTCTTCCATCTGCTGGTTCACTCCCCAGATGACTACAATGATCAGAGCTGGGCCAAACAGATGCCAGGAGCCAGGCGCTTCTTCCAGGTCTCCAAGGACTTGGGCCATCTTCCACTGCTTTCCCAGGCCACAGCAGAGAACTAGATTGGAAGTGGAGCATCCAGGACTCAAAGCACCTCCCATATGGGATGCTTGCACTGCAGGCAGTAGCTTTACCCGCTATGCCACAGCACTGGCCCTGAGAGGTGTCTTAAATTCTTCCATCCACTGGTTCATTCCCCAAATGGCTACAGTGATTGAGGTTGGGCCAGGCCAAAGCCAGGAGCCTGGAGCTTCTTCCAAGTCTCCCACATGAGTGCAGGGACACAAGCACTTGGGCACTTGGGCCATCCCCCATTGCTTTCCCAGATGCATTAGCAAGGAGCTGAATCAGAAGCAGAGCAGCCGGGACTCTAATTGCAACCCATATGGGATGCTGTCTTGCAAGTAGTGGCTTAATCTGTATGCCACAATACTGGCCCAGTGCCTTTAGTTCTTGAGTTTAATAAAATTTCTATTCTGTACTTAAATTAGCAACAGAAACTTTTAAATCCATCCATCTTAGGAAGAGAGCCAGTATATTGAATATCAGCCAAAACAGAACTTATAAAACCCACTGAATGCCTAGCTAGTTACTATTTAGGGATCTCTATCTGGTGATAAGTCTATATTGATATAGACAGAAAAAGAAAGCTTTAATTTTAAAATACATTATGTAATTAGGATTACATTAGTTCAGTTTTTTGTGTTACCAGAAGTCTTGCTGCAATGATTGCTGTGGAATACACATGGAGCAAACGGGTATAAAAGAAACCACGATTTATTAGGTGCCAGGCACTTTATGTATCACTAAATCTTTGCAAGAGTGAAGGTGTTATTCATATACCTATGACAAGACTGAGACGTGGGAAGACTATGTCATTGACTACAGTTACAAAGGTAGAACAAAGCAAAGTAATCAGGATTCCAAATGTGTGACCTTCAATGCTGTCGTTCTTCCTGCATAGTGGTTATGAAGTTGAAGAATCACTGGCACAGTGATATTATATGATACTTGTAAAGCACTTTATTATTATCAGTATTTCATCTAAACTTTATAGTTCCCTGCTATAAAGAGGAAACTCATATTAGAAGTGGAGCAGCCGGTGCAGCGGCACACTTGGCTAATCCTCCGCCTGCGGCAACGGCACCCCAGGTTCTAGTCCCAGCTGGGGTGCCAGATTCTGTCCTGGTTGCTCCTCTTCCAGTCCAGCTCTCTGCTGTGGCCCGGGAGTGCAGTGGAGGATGGCCCAAGTGCTTGGGCCCTGCACCCGCATGGGAAACCAGGAGGAGGCTCCTGGCTCCTGGCTTCGGATTGGCACAGTGTACAGGCCGCAGTGCACCAGCCGTGGCAGCCATTTTGGGGGGTGAACCAATGGAAGGAAGACCTTTCTCTCTGTCTCTCTCCCTCTCACTGTCTAACTCTGCCTGTCAAAAAAAAAAAAAGGAGTGGAGCAGCCAGAACTCAGAGGGTTATTCACCCCAGAATACATGGCTAATAGATTTTTATTTCATCCAAGTACCATGGAAACACTGGATCCACGCTTTCTTAGGGATGCTGTCAGCAGTTATCAACACTCCTCTTTCATTCCCCCAACCATGTTCAATAGATCGGTTCCTGGTGTTCTTCTCTGTCCTTTTCATGTCTCCTTCTCCTCTACTTTTAACACCACTCTACTATTTTAAACATAGCTTTGTCATTTCATATGTGGATTAAAATAAACTCTTCACAGGTCCCACACCTCATCCCACTTCCACCCAAACCTTGGTTCATTAGGCCCATGACTAAATCTTATCTGACTCATACCATGCCTTTCCTCAGAATGAAACATGTTTCTGTTGACAGAAAATGACCATAGTCAGGAAAATGGGCACATTCTCCTTCTCCAAACAGGAACCATTGATGTACCAGAGAAAAAATATTATTTAATTTGCCATGGTGGTACAGTGGTTAAGAAATTATAAAAATTAATTTCCTATTTTTTATTTTTGTGAATATAAAGAGAATAAATATCATACATTTCATGGGTACAGTTCTAAGAAGATAATCATACTTCCCTCCCTTTCCCCACCCATCTGCTAATCCTCCTCTTTCCTTCTCTTCTTTTCTTTTCATTAATTGTTGCAAAGACATAATTTTAATCCACGTTACAATCACAGGCTTTAATTCAACACTAGCCATAATATTTAACAAGTAAAGGTAAGAAGACCAAAGTTCTGCAGAAGTATAAACAAGGGCAAAAAACACCAACCATATCAAAAGATGTCTGTCTCATTCCTATATACTCTTTTTGTATTCTATATTAATTGCCTCTTATCAAAGAAAAGATAATTGTCTTTTCAAGGCTAGCTTATTTCACTAAGCATAATGCTTTCCAGTTGCATCTATTTTGTCGCAAAATAATTTCCTAATTAAGAACATTGTTTTTTAAAATACTTGTTTATTTATTTGAAATGCAGAATCAGAGAAAGAGAGCTAGAGAGAGAGAAAAAGAGATCTTCCATCCTTTAGTTCACTCCCCAAATGGTCACAATGGCCAGAGCTGGGCGGTTCCAAAGCCAGGAGCCAACAGAGTGTTTTCCAGATCTCCCACATGGGTGTAGAGCCCAGAGACTTGAGCCATCTTCTGCTGCTTTCCCAGATGCAAAAGGAGAAGTACAGGTGCAGGAGAGGTACACAGGAGAAGACACAGAGAGAATGGGATAGAACTCATGAGAGATAATCAAAGACAAGCTGAGGAATAAGAACACAAATATTCCAAAGTATTATAGGAGAAGATGAAAGACCATCATATCCAATGAGGAAAGGGAAGGATAATATGGAAAATAGATGGCAGTCCCAATAGAGCCTCCACCGTAGATAAATCACTTCTGAAATATCTTGGTACCCACTTGTGTGTTTATTCTCTTTAATATGGTTTAGATACAGTTCTTCGAACATTAGCAAAATAAATCCATTTTGAAACTCTGCAAGTGCTTTATTTTTACATGTTGAGCAGCTCAGCTAGGAGATCATTATGACTTATCAGAAGGAATTGTTCCTCAGACCACATAATACAGCAAATAGTCCAAGTACACCCCAAGGCTTCATCTTCTCCACTATGAAGTTAAAGTTGTAGATGCTCAACCTGGTGCTCAATTCAGTAAGAACTCATTGTTGTGGTTTATATAGTTTGCCATAACCTCTACTGCCCCCCTACAGAAATCTTTTGGTTGAAGTATGTCAGAGACTATTCCACTGGCCAAAGGATGACTTATGGCGCTTCAGAAGATCTTCTGATGCTTGATTAATATATAGATGCTATGCCTTATAATATTGATAATGGTGACCCTTCATCCACAGGACCTGTACATGGAGCTCAATCATTCATTTTCATTCTCTCACTGTGCAATTTTTCTTTGTTAACTCTCAACATTATTTTATATATCTCTTTTGCCTTACTGGGTTATATGGGATCTTTGAAGTAGTCCTCTTACTCTTCTTTTTTTTTTTCCTAACTTGAAAAAAAAACTTACAATGACTTACCATTTATAATGATATATACTAGGGGTTTCTAATGACATTTTATTGTTAGGGAAATATCTAGTTTGGCAAGATTTTTATCAAGAAAAGTATTAAATTTTATGAAAAAAGTCTATATCTATTTAAATTATTTAGTCTTTTTCCTTTAATATGTCGGTGGAACACAGGATACTTTTAGATTTACTTGTTCATGATTTTTAAATAAATTTCTAGCTTAAATTTAAGAATATTTCCATTATTTTCATGTATATTTCTAAATGATATGGGGCCTTAGATTTGTTATATTTGTTATTAGAATCAAGTTTATACTAGTCTCATTAAATGAATTGGGATACTA
Source organism: Oryctolagus cuniculus (assembly GCF_051225735.1). Taxonomy (NCBI): domain Eukaryota; kingdom Metazoa; phylum Chordata; class Mammalia; order Lagomorpha; family Leporidae; genus Oryctolagus; species Oryctolagus cuniculus. Next base: position 74,618,199 of record NC_142875.1, on the reverse strand, counting down.
TCTTTGTTTTGTCCTTCTGGAATCTAAGAGTGAGCAAATTTGACTCTGCAGGTTTAGTAAAACTATTTATCCTACCTGTTTATATGTTGAATTTATTTTTTTCTTTCTTAAATTAGTTTTGGTTAGATATTTTTCCCTAATGAAACTTCCATATCATTTGTCATATTTTAACTAATGGCATAAATTTATTTATGTCTCTTTTATTACTAACAATGCTTAAATAGTCTCTCCCACCTTCCTTCCCTCCCTGTCCTTCTCTCATCCTTTCTCAATCTATTCAGAAGTTTGATATTTTATTAGTTTTTTTCCAACTATTTTCAGCTCTGTTTTCCTTTGGGTAATTTCTACTATTTTCATTTATTACTTCACTACTTTCTATTCTCCATTCAGCTCTACCTTCTAGTTGGATAATTCTCTATAACTATGTCTAAGTTGCTACTTAACCTAGCCATTGAGATGTTTCATTTCAATAAGTATACTCTCATTTTGAGAAGTTGCATGTGGAGTGTTCATATTTCCCCTTTAATTTTCATCCTGATTCTTTCTTTTCTTTATATAATTTATTTATGTATTAAATACTTTAAACATTTATTTTATTGAGTAAAATATCAGAATCTTATTTAATAATGTCATACAATCTTTATCATCTTAAAATATGTAGTCTGTATGTTGCTTCAGCTGCATTTTGGATAATGGAATCATTTTAATGGAACTTTTTATATGATCAATCTGTATAACTTGGGTTCAGGAATTAAGCCTTCAAAAAAGGGCCAATTTCTCTGATAGTTCTGATTATTATAGTGTGAATTATAGCCTAAAATATACACAGTAAGAAGGCCAATTGGAACTTTTTTCCCCTTCCAGAGTTCAGGCAACAACAATCACCTCTTTTAAAAGATCGATTTTCATTCACACACATCTTCCGATATCCCTGCTTTACGCCTGGAGTTTCAGGTTGAAATTTCTGCCTTCTGTCTCGGGGTAGCCATAGTATTAGCTCATTGACCTAAGCCTCTGGCTGTTATTTCTTTTAGTTTGTCTTCTTCAGACTATTTTTTTTATTGTAAAAGTCATATTTAAAAGAATATTATAGCATTCATGAAGGGAAGGTTTTCAAGTACCCTCACAATATTGCCACTGTAATTCTTTAGAAAATCTTATATTGAGTAAAAATGATACATGTACCACTGTTCTCTGGCAATTGTAGACTGCTCTCTTATAAAACTAGATTGTGATTGGAATGGAGTTCTCACTCCAGAGCTACCACTCTGAGTCAGAGATAGATAGAGATGGTTACCCCAAACCTTTCTTTAACTTCTTTTTGTGAGATACATTGCTTTTAAGAGCTTTAACTACTGGGCATGATCTTCATGGCACAGTGATTTAATTACCAAGAAGACCCTGGCTTTCTTTTATAATATTAATAGATACCCAAATCAAGCACATAATAGGTTATCTCAAGTCTTATTTTGATTGCTTTAAGTGTATTGTTTTCCAGAATACAGTCCTTGTGTGGACATAATCTTGTAGTCAAGGTGTCAGCAATAAATCCATGTCCATGTCAAGAAGAGAGGAGCACTGAGCAGATGGAAAAAGAAAATAGGGTCATGACTGAAACAGCTTACTTCTCTGCCACTGACTGATACAAAATAAAGGGGAGAGAGGCAACACATTAACTTAGGAACCCCTGAATAAAAATTTCAATGCTTCCCCAAGAGCACATTTACAAACATGAGGGTGCTTCAAAAGTTAGTGGAACAGCATGGATCTTTTTAAAAAAAAATTGAATTTGTCTTTGAATTAAATTTATCTTTTAACTCCATTTATACATAAACTTTTTGAATCACCATCACACAGAAACTTTCTGGAAAACTCTCCTGTGAACAGTGCTTTTTTTGGTATCTAAGTTGAAAAGAGTCCAGGACACAATTGGCAACGTGTTTAAGTGGAAGAGTCAAGTGACTCAGTTTCTACATGTGAATTCACCGTGTCAAGGTATCTGATTCTTATCTTGATTATTCCTCTTTTCCTTACCTTGGCCATCATCTTTTAAACTGCATATGTGTGAAAAATAAAAGTAAAATGCAAAACAGAAATAACCACACTGTATTTTTCATACGGGGGTCTGCTTTCTTCACCACTTGCCTGACTCTCAAGGCTAGAACCTGTCTTCAATTAACAAAGTGAATACACTTCTGCTAAAGAGTATCTTTTGTCCCCCTTGCCCTTGTCTACTTCTTACTATACTATAGCAGACTTGATTTACAAAAGAAAAACGTATTCATTTTATTTGAAAGGAAGCAAGAGAAAGAGAGAGATCAGTCTTTTATCCACTAGTTTACTCCCCAAATGCCTACAACAGTCAGTACAAGGCCACGCCTAACCCAGGAGCCCACTACTCAATCTGGTCTCCCACATAGATGACAGAGATCCAGGTACTTGAGGCATCACCTGCTACCTCCCAAGGTGTCCGTTAATAGGAAGCTGCATTTGAAACAGAGTAGCCAGGACTGGAACCAGACACTCTGACATGTGATGTGGGCATCACAAGTGGCCCCTTAGCAGCGGTGCTGCCCTACATGCTATAATTTTTGTCATTGAGTGAGACGTGTCTTTTGCTCGATTGTTGGAGGTTAGTTCAATACCTTTACCATATACTTTACACAAGTAATACAAAGAGAGACATGGACACAAAAATATCCCTCCCCTACTCCCATGGCTCAAAAAGTCTCTGGGATATGTACTTGCTATTAAAAAGAAGTAATCTTCCTCGATTATTGCAAAGCTCTTAGATTTGGATCCTTGAGACCCTTCTTTTTCTTTTAGTTGTGCATCACTGAGATGCAACAGTGTGGGAATTACCATAGCAAGATTTCTAAAGGTAACAAAAAACAAACCAGGCAATAAATTCCAGAGAAAATACATGATTAAGTACAAGTAAATACATAATGCCTTCTATTTTTCATAAATTCACACTGTCAGAATTTGAACTTAATAATGTACAGCACAAATTTCGCTCTGGAAGAAGATACTTGACATTATAAAGATTGTCTTTTCTTTTTTTTTTTTTTTTTTTGACAGGCAGAGTGGAGTGGACAGTGAGAGAGAGAGACAGAGAGAAAGGTCTTCGTTTTGCCGTTGGTTCACCCTCCAATGGCCGCCACAGCTGGTGCGCTGCAGCCAGCGCACCGCGCTGATCCGATGGCAGGAGCCAGGTACTTATCCTGGTCTCCCATGGGGTGCAGGGCCCAAGCACTTGGGCCATCCTCCATTGCACTCCCTGGCCACAGCAGAGAGCTGGCCTGGAAGAGGGGCAACTGGGACAGAATCTGGCGCCCCGACTGGGACTAGAACCCGGTGTGCCGGCGCTGCAAGGCGGAGGATTAGCCTAGTGAGCCACGGCACCGGCCATTTATAAAGATTTTCTGATTCGAGTAAACCATGAGATGCACTATCTGAATGATGTCACCTTTCAGTTACATAAATATTTATTCATCTGCTCACAAAAAGTTTTGTGAATTTACTTATCATTCACTCATTCACAACTCTGAATTTAGCACCCCTGTACCTACACATTGCTCACTACTAAGGATTCAATAGTGAACAAGAAAACTACTACCTCTTCCCTCATGGGCATTCAGACTTTGAGAGACACAGAAAAATGAACAGGCAAGCACAAAATAAATGTGGATAGTGCTGTGCTAGGGAAAGAATGTCTTTCTCAACCCATGTTCCGGAAAGTCTTGTCTAGCAACAGCATTCCCTACCTGGTATTTGAAACTGAAATCAGGGTAGCTCAGTGAAGAGATAAGGAAAGTTTGTTTCTAGAAGAGAGAGACCCACAAGTACAGAGATTGAATGGACAGGATGCACCCAAGGAGCTGAAAGCTTGGATATGGCAAAAATCTAGACCTCAGAAGAGTGAATAACAAAGAGAAATTTGGAGAGACAAGCAAATAACCAATTTTATACAGTTCTGTAGCCACATAAAGGAGTTGTGTTTTATTCTTGAAATAGAAACAGTAAATTACTAAAAGATTTTAAATAGAATGACAGACTCAGATTTTTCATTTTAGAAATATTCTGCCCTGGATGCAGCAGAGAGAATAGATTGAAGAAGCAGGAAGTCTCTGAAGGAACACTGGTGAAAAGTGACAGTGGCCTGACCAGGGTGATTCTATGGACATGCAGAGACCAGAAAGCATCGGAGCAATAGTGCTGAGGAGAAATGGGCATGGCATGGTAATTGATTGGAGAGTAAGAGATAAAGAACATGGAAGACTGAAGGAGGATACTTTCATTTGTAGTTAGGGAAGCTGAGTTAACAGTGGTCCATGTCACTACGATAGGGAGATTCAGAGAATTGATTTATGGATATAATAATTAGTTCATTTAGTGCGTGTTAATTTGGAGAGGCTGCGTTATTCCCAAGTGCTGAATATTAAGTCAACAATTGGTGATATATGTCTGGAGATTAGGACTTCTGCACTAGATGTTGTTGTAAGTTATCTTCATGGACATTGATGAAAGTTCTAGAAGATACAGTTGCTTTTGAGGACATTTAAAATGACCTTCATATGATGTAGAACAATGGACAAATTTTACATGAAACAGATGGATTTCATGAATGCTAAACAGAGTGGGAAATGGTAAATAGGGGAGTAGTAAGTATAAGGAAGTAACAATCACAACAAGAAAATATAAGGTGCTAAAAATAAGCTAACAATCAGACACATTGCAGTGTAAAGTGTTCTAAAACATTCCTAAATCTGTAGTATCTAGCAAGTGGAAATTTAGGCTACTGTCTAAATTTCTAAATTTGCTGACTAAAAGGTTTGTTTGTTTTTATTTTTTATTTATTTAAAGAGAGCAGATTTCATGTATTTCATGTATACAATTTTAAGCTCATGAAGATAATTCCCACCCTCCCTCCATCCTTTCTCCTTCCTTCCTTTTTTTCTGTTAATTTTTGTGATGCATACTTTCAGTTTGCTTTATAGTCAAATGTTAATCCTTCCCTAAATAATTCAACAAGGATTGTTTACAGTCCTTGTCTCTACTCTTCAGGAGCAGTGTGTTTTTCTTACTATTTGTTGAACTCTTTAGTGTAGGGTTAATCTTATGAGTATAAGTAAACCGAAAGTAGATCATTGCAAAAAATTAGTAGAGGAAGGAGGAGAAAGGGTGGGAATATAGACAGGAAGGAAAGGTGGGAAGTATCACTTTGTTCCTAAATCTATATATGTGAAATACATGAAATTTGTTGACCTTTAATTAAAAAAAGAAATAAAGCAGAAAGACACCATTCCACAGCCATATAGACAAGGACTATAAACAATAATCAAATTTCAAGATATCAATTTCCTTACACTTTTTGTACTTTGTATATTAGCTATAAATCACAGAAAACATATGCTATTTGTCTTTGTTGTTTAGGCTTATTTCACAAAGTGTGATGGTCTCCAGTTGCACCCATGTTGTTGAAAAATATAGGATTTCATTCTTTATATGGCTGAGTAGTATTCCATCATGTGCATAGATGTGTGTGTGTGTGTGTGTGTGTGTATAACATTTTCTTTATGCAGTCATCTGTTGATGGATGTCTGATTGATTCCATATCTTAACTATTGTGACTTGAGCTGCTATAAACATATAACAATAACTCTTTTATATGTTGATTTCATTTTGTTTGGATAAATTCCCAGGACTGGGATGACTGGGTCTCATGGTAGATCAATTTTCAGATTTTTGAGGACTCTCCATACTGTCTTCCATAATAGTTATACTAGTTTATATTCCCACGAAATGTGTATTAGGGTACCTTTTTCCCCACATCCTTACCAGCATTTGTTAATTTTTCATTTTTGGGTGATAGCCATTCTAATTGGAGTGAGGTGAAGCCTCATGTTGATTTTTATTTGCATTTCCCTGATGGCTAGTGATCCTGAGCATTTTTTTTAATGTGTCTGATGGGCATTTGTATTTTGTCCTTTGGAAAATGTCTGTTAATTTCCCTTGCTCATTTCTTAATTGGATTGTTTTGTTGTTATTGAGGATCTTGAATTCCTTATATATTTTAGATATTTTGAGCTCCTCATATATTTTAGATCCTATTCCTTTATCAGTTGCATAGTTCACAAATATTTACTCCAATGCTCTTGATTGCCTCTTCATTTTGTTGAGTGTTCCCTTCTGTATAGAAGTTTTAAGCTTCTTAGGCTGGCAGTGGGGAGGCAGCTGATTTTTTTCCAAATGTAAATATTTGAGCAATTGTTCATTATTTTTTATTTTAAAGATATATTTGTTTATTTGAAAGGCAGAGTTACAGAGGGGTAGGGAGAGAAACAGAGAGATCTTCCATGCACTGGTTCACTCCCCTAATAGGCCCAATAGCTGGGGATGGGCCAGACTGAACCAGGAGCCAGGAGCTTCTTCTGGATCTTCCACATGGCTGGCAGGAGCCCAGTGCCATGGGCCATACTCAGCTGCTTTCCCAAGTGTATTGGCAGGAAGCTGGAACTGAAGCAGACATTGCAGGTGGAGGCACAACCCATTATGTCACATTGAGGCCCCTCAGTAATAGTTTGAATGATAAGAAATAGATTCAACTTTATCTTGTAAGAATCTGCATTGTGATTACATTTGTTGGAATATATCATGTTTAACTAACTTTTTAGCTAGTTTTTATTAATGTCTCCAAATCTCAGTTATTATGAATTTAAAATGAAGATACTAATTTATGTATCTATTTTCACTTTAGAGGTTGACATGTACATAGTGTAGAAGTGAAAAATGCACTACTAGCTATAAAATGCCATAGTCTTTAAACTTTCCCCAATTCATCATAGAGAAAACAAAGAATGTCCAGTTTTGTGGAAAGTCAAATTTCATTCATACATGATAACACACATACAAATAAAACATCTGCCTCTTTTCAGTACTTAATTTATCTGAAGGACTTTGTATGAATACTCTAGTTAAACCTCAAAACAGCTATGTGAAATATAGAGAACTGTTCCATTAGATACATGAAAAACTGAGACAGGCTAAGAAAATACTTACGATCACACAGCTGTGACGTGTTGAGTATTTGTCCTTCATCTAGACCTATTTAACTGAGTGGTACACTTCAGCACTTGACTGTAATGAGTCCTAGGTGTCATTAAGATATAATACCTAATGTCAGGTTGAAGGGAGAAGATAGCAGAGAATCTAGAAAACAGTAGCCCAACTACAGGGCAATATTTGTCACATGGGAGGTATTACTTCTGGGTGACCATTTTTTCGATCACTAAAAATTATGAAACTGAAGTAAGGAAAGTGTTCAAGCCTGTTGCTCAGGTAGATGAAATGCACTGCACAGCTTTCTAACACATGTTGGTCTGATTACTCTGCTCATTTCTGTGGCAATGGATATGCTAGATGAGAAATCAACCAACCAAATATTTCCTAATTTAAAATAAATAAATCCCTGTGTTTTAGGAAGAGCTGACTTGTAAAAAAGTGAATGGACTCTTCAGTTTAGAATATTCTTCAATGAAATTATAAAAGGATGTTTCTGCACCTGCAGAGTGGAAAACTAATCTCTATACTGCTGGTGACTTCTCTCGGGTACACAGGTCTGAAAGTCTGAGCTGGGAACCAGGTTTTCTGTGTGCAGATTAATTCCTAACTGTAAGAAAGCACAGTAATGGCTCTAGAAATATAGAAATACGTTTTAATAAAATCTGCATTACATCTTTAAGAAACAGCTGTAATTTTCATTGTATTTGTAAGAAAACAGAATGTAAACATGAGCAACATTACTGACATTAAGAATAATGCCATTATTATGTGCAGATATCATAAACACTCTACATCCCTGTCTTTAGTCCTCAGCTCTTCAGTAAGGTTGCAATTTAACGCTACAATACTGGTTCATTAAAAGGAGTCTTAATTCAGTGCTAAGAATATTTCACTAATCTTAGTTGTCAGTCTTTGGGAGTTAATTAAAGAATATTCAAGTTGAATCCATTCTCTGCTTTTGTGTGACAACCTGCAGGGGTTTTAAATAAAGCAATGGGCTTCCTGACCACCCTGGAAAAATTACCATGTTAGATAGAAGCCAGAGACATGTAAAAGGCAACATAGTGAGCTCTATGGAAAGTGTAACTCAATTCAATGCCATTCAAAAGCATACTGACATCAGAAAAGCTTTCTCAACAGCAGGAGTACCTTAGAAAAGAAAGCATTTCTAATGCTAGAAAAACACATTATGGAGTAGTGTGTGGGTGCAATTTTTTTATTCATTTGTGCTGCAGTGAGAGACCAACTCACTATCTTTTTTCATCTTGAAAACAATTATTTGCATTAGTGTGGGCTGCAATTACATAATGTCAGGCCATCAAAGTAAGGAATGACCAGATTCCATTAAAGGAACAACTTGACAAAATAATCTTATATTCTGTATCTATTTTGATTGAGTTCGGCAATATTAGAAATCAAGAAATGAAAGAATTACCTTCTAATTATTCAAAATATTAATGAATTTCAGCCATTAATAGACTATTTAAAAGATGATGCAAGAATTCAGTGGAAGCCAGTGTTTAGTGAGTCCTTATTCTATGAGAAGCATTGAAGGAGTGCAAATAATCATGCACATTGTATCAGTTTTCCACTTGAGACTGATACAAGATATAGTGATATAGGAATATGCCCTTTGAAAGCAAAAATAAAATAAGACACTATAAATGAAATATATTTATACTTTAAAAATCTAATCTGAGTTGCCATACGCTTGCAGCAAATATTTATTTTACACCTGCTAAGCATAACATGTGGGGAATACAAAGACATTTAGAAGACAGTCCAGGGTTTCACAATATTTAAGAGCTAATCCATAGGAAAAAATAAGTTTTAAAACATTAAATGAAAATAATTTATTTTAATAAGAATTTCAAACAGTAGAAAGGAGACTAAGAAGGCAGAATATGACTAAATGCAATTGTGTGAAATATTCTGAGTCAGCGGAAGAAGAGATGAAAATTTTGAAAGATGAAAAGGATTTAGATGAATGGGAAAAAGGTAACATATTCAAAAGATTGCATGAGTGGAAGCATGCGGGACAGGTAGCTTGTGGTAGCAGCGGGAAGTCTGATTTTGCCAGGTTACTTTTCGGGAGAAATGATTACATCTAGTTCCTTGAATCTGGTGTAGGCAGTCGTGGGCTGTAGATACAATTTCGCTGCTTTCTGATCAATTATTCTTGACGGATTCACCTTTTATTTTTTTTTCTTTATAGAATTTCATTTTATTTATTTTTATTAAATTTATTTCTTAAAAATTTTTATTAACATAAAATTTGAGCATTTTTATGGAGTTCAATGCAATATCCCAATACTTATTCACAGAACAATCCTACTAAACTAGCCAATTAGCCTTCCATTCCATACATTTTCACTGTTCTTTATAAAGTATATAATATTTTGTTGTGAGTTATAATTGCCCTGCTGTTCTATGAAATACTAGAAATTCTTATTTCTCTCTTACTGTGTTTTGGTAATCTATTATCCAACTTGCCTCTATCCTTCCTCCTCTCATCATTCTCTCTAGTAACTACCTCTAATAATCACTATTTTAAGTTCACATGAACTATTTTTTTTAATTTCAACTTATGAGACTAAATATAGAGCTGAACACATAATAGTTGTCTTTCTGTGTTTTATTTAACATAATGATATTCAATACCATCCATCTTTCTACAAATATTGGTTTTCTATTCATTTATATGTCTGAATAGTAATATTCCATTGCATATATACACCGCATTTCCTTTATCCATTCATCCATCAATGACACTTAGATTGACTGCATATCTAGTCCATTTTAAAGAGTGCTGCAATGAACAGGGGAATGCAGACATCTCTTTCATATGCTAATTATATTTCCTTCAGATATACATTCAGATGTGGGATAACTGGATCATATGATGGGCTTGTTTTTTGAGTTTTCAGAGGAACTTCCACACTGTTTTCCATAATAGCTATAGTAATTTACATTCCCAGCAGCAGTGTGAAGAGTTTCTGTTTTCTCCATTTTCTTGTCAGGGTTTTTTGTTTGTTGTCTTTTTCATTATAATCATTCTAACTGGAGTGAGATGATGCCTTACTGTGGTTTTAATTTGCATTGCTCATAATTAATGATGTTGAACATTTTTTCCACATATTTTGTATTTCTTCTTTTGGAGAAATGTCATTTCAGATCTTTGCATATTTCTTGACTGATGGTTGTGGTGGGTGGTTGTTTTTTGTTTTTTTTTTTTAGTTATTTATATATTGTGGATAGATATTCGTGAGAGGTATAGTCTGCAATTTTTCTCCCATTCTGTCAGTTGTCTATTTACTCTTGATTGTTCCCTTTACTGTGCCAAAGCTTCTTAGGTTGGTGTGATCCCATTTGCTATTTTGCTGTGTTGCTTTTGCTTTTTGGGATTTCTTTTAAAAAATGTTGCCTAAGCCAATGTCTTTCCCCTGTTTTCTTATAGTTCTTTCATAGTTTAAGATTTTTAATTGAACAATTTTGATTTGACTTTAGAGTAATGGAGAATTCAATCTTTTCTGTATGGATATCCTGTTTTCCCAGCAACATTTATTAAACAAATTGTTATTTATCCAGAAAATGTTTTTGGCACCTTTATCAAAGTTCATTTGTTTGTAGATACCTTCGTTAATTTTTGGGACCACTGCTCTCTATTGCCTATATATCTATTTTTTATGCATTTATGATGCTGTTTTGGTTACAATAACTCTGTACTGTATCTTGAAATTTGGTACTTTTTTTTTTTTTTAAGATTTACTTCTTTTTCGAAAGGCAAAGTTACAGAGAGGCAGAGAAAGGGAAAGAGAGAAATCTTTCATCCACTTGTTCACTCCCCAAATGGATGCAATGGCCAGAACTGAGCCAATCTGATGCCAAGAGCCAGGAGCTTCTTCTGGATTTTTCACATGAGTGCAGGGGTCCAAGGACTTGGGATATCTTCTACTGCCTGTCCAAGCTATAGCAGAGAGCTGGATTGGAGGTGGAGTAGCTAGGACTAGAACCATATGGGATGCTGGCACTAAAGGCCAGGGCTTTAACCCACTGTGCCACAATATGGTACTCTTGATGCCTCCAAATTTGTCCTTCTTGTGCAATATCACTTTGGCAATTTGAGGCCTTTCATGTTTCTGTATGGATTTTAAGTTTATTTTGTCAAGTTCTGTAGAAAATGCATTGGTATTTTGATTCAAATTGTGTTCAGCTGCTAACTTGCTTTTGGTAACATTGAAATTTTAGTAATATTAATTCCAATGAGCATTAGAAATCTTTCCCTTTTTTGATCTTCTGCAATTTTGTTCATCAGTGCTTTGTAATTCTCATTGCAGATGGCTTTCACTTGTTTTTAATCAAGATATTTTATATTTATTATAGCTATTGTGAATGGATTGCTCTTATTTTTTTCAGTGAGTTCATTATGGGTGTATTATAATGCTACTGATTTTTGCATACTGATTTTGTATCCAACAACATTACTGAATTCTTTTTTAAGTTCTAATAGCATCTTGGGGGTCTTTAGGTTTCTTTGTATATAAATTCATGTCATCTGAAAACAGGGATATTTTGGCTTCTTCTTGTCCTAGTTTTATGGTTTTTATTTCTTTCACTTGCTTAATGGTTCAGGATAACATTTCCAATACTACATAAAATAGCAGTTTAGAGAGTGAACATTCTCATCTGTTTCTAGATCTTAGAGGAAACATTTTCATCTTTTCCCCAATTCAATATGTTGTTGTCTAGGGTTTGTTATATCATAGCCTTTACTATTTTGAGGTACATTCCTTCCCTATGTACTTTGAGTAGATATTGAAATTTATTGAATGATTTCAATGTATTTTTATCCTTCATTCTATTGATTTGAAATTCTATCTGTATTGATTTTCATACATTGAACTGATCCTGCATCCTTGGGAAAAATCCCACTAAATCACTTGAATGATCCTTTTATTGTACTGTTTGATTTGATTAGCTAATATTTTTAACGTGAAAAATTTCATTTGTTTTGAATATTCAAATTTAGGAGCATAGTGATATTTCCCACCCTAATCTCCATTCTGCCTATTCTTCCACCCTCCCTCCTACTTCCTTTCTTATTCTTTCTTTTAATATTTACAATGATACACTTTCAGTTTATTTTATACTCAGAAGATTAGCTCTACACTAAGTAAAGAATTCAAGAAGTAGTAAGGAGAAGAAGAAAGCATTGTTCCCCAACAAAAGAAAAGGGCTGTAAACAATCTTTGAATTTCAAAATGTCAGTTTCACTCATATACATTACATTTTTTGTGTTCTACTAGTTACCAAGGATCAGGTAAAACATATGGTATTTGTCTTTTGGGGACTGGCTTATTTCGTTAAGTACAATAGTTTTAAGTTGCCTTTGGTTTTTTGGGAAATACACCATTACATTTTTTTGGCTGAGTAGCATTCCATAGTGTGTATTTACCACATTTTCTTTATCCAGTCAGCAGTTGATAGACATCTGGGTTCATTTCATATCTTAGCTATTGTGGACTGAGCTGCAATAAACATGGGGGTACAGTGAACACTTTTGTTGTTAATTTCATTTCGTTTAGGAAAATTCCCAGTAGTGGAATGACTGGGGTATCTCCATACTGTCTTCCACAATGGCTGGGTCATATGGTAGATGTTATTTTAGCTTTCTGGGGTATCCATATAAATTTGTGTTTCCATATAAATTTTAGCATAGTTTTTTCTAGATCTGAGAAGAATGTCACTGATTTTTAGTTGGGATCCCATTGAATCTGCAAATTGCTTTTGTTAGTATAGAATCATGTCATCTGCAAGTAGGGATAATTTGACTTCCTCCTTCAAATTTGTATTCCTATGATTTCTTTTTCATGCCTAATGGCTCTGGATAAAACTTCCAGGAATATGTTTTGGTGCAACAGTGAAAGTGAGCATCCATGTCTTGTTCTAGATCTTAGAAGAAATGCTTCCAATTTTTCCCCATTCAATATGCTGTGGTTTTGGCAAATATTGCCTTGATTGTCGTGAGGAATAGTGCTTCTATTTGCAATTCCTTATGGTTTATATCATGAAAAGATGTTGTGTGTTATCAAATACTATCTATGCATCAATTGAGATAATAATATGGTTTTTATTCTTTAATTTGTTATTGTGATATAAAACATTTATTGATTTGTGTATGTTGAATCATACATGTCTACCAGGGATAAATCCCACTTGGTCTGGGTGAAGGAATTTCTGATGTGTTCTTGGATTAGATTGGCTATTACTTTGTTGAGGATTTTTGTATATAGTTCATCAATGATATTGGTCTATACATCCCTTTCATTGTTGTATCTTTTTCTGGTTTGGAATTAAGGTGATGCAGGCCTCATAGCAGGAGTCTAGAAGGATTCTCTCTTTCAGTTGGTTTAAATAGTTTTAGAAGAACTTGATTTAGTTCTTCTTTGAAAGGCTGGTAAAATTCAACAGTGAAGCCATCCAGTCCTGGGCTTTTCTTTGTTGGGAGGGTCTTTGTTACTGATTCAGTCTCCTTCTTGGTTGTTGTTCTGTTTAGGTTTTCTATGTTTTCATGATTAAATTTCTGTATATTGTATGTATCAAGGAATCTATCCATTTCTTATGAATTTTCCAATTTGTTGGAATATAGCTGTTTGTAGTAATTCCTGATGATTATTCTTATTTCTGTGGTATCCATTGTTATATCTCCTTTCTCATCTCTGATTTTACTTATTTGGGTCTTCTCCTTCTTTTTTTGGTTAGTTGAGCTAATGGTGTATCACTCTTATTTTTCCAAAAAGCCAGCTCTTTATTTCACTGATCTTTTGTGTTTCTTTTGTTTTTTGTTTCAATTTGTTTATTCTCTATTTTAATTATTTCTCTCTTCCTACTCTGATATTGGGACTGTTCTTGTTTTTTCTAGGTCCTTGCAATGCATTTCAATTTCATAGCATAGGTTGCAATTACTATAAACTTCCCTCTTAACACTGCTTTTGCTGTATCCCATAAATTTTGATATGTTGTATTGTCATCCTCATTCATTTCTGGGAATTTTTTACTTCCCTTTTGATTTTTCCTATAACCCACTGTTCATTCAGGTGCATGTTGTTCAGTCTCCATGTGTTTGTATATTTTCTTTTTGTTGTTGTTGTTTAGTAAATATAAATTTCCAAAGTACAGTTTATGGATTACAATGGCTTCCCCCCAGTGTTTGTATATTTTCTAGAGATTCTTAAATTGTTAATTTCCAGCTTCATTCCATTGTATTCAGAAATGATACATGGTATAAATTCAGTGTTTTTGAATTTGCTGATACTTGTTTATGGTCTAGTCTATGGTCTATCATACAGAAAGTTCAATGATTCTTGAAAAGAATGTTTATTCTTTAACTATGGGATAAAATGTTTTGTGAATATCAGTAAGATTTATTTGGTTCATGGTGTAGATTAGCTGTGTTATTTCTAGATTTTCTGTCTAGTTTATCCTCCCATTGATGAAAGTGGTTTGTTGACATCCCCCATTAATAGCGTATTGGAGTGTATGTCTCTCTTTAAGTCCATTAACATTTGTTTTAAATAGAAACATTCCCTGACATTGGATGCATATACATTTATAATAGTCACATCTTCCTGTTGAATTGATCCCTTAACCATCACATAATCACCTTTTTTGTCTCCTTCAGCAGCTTTTGTGTTGAAGCCCATTACTTGCTAATATTAGGATGGCTACATCTGCTTGTTTTTGTTTTCCATTATCTTGGAATGTCTTTTTCCATCCATTTACTTTCAACCTGCATGCATCTTTGTTAGTGAGGTGTGTTTCTTGTAGGCAGCAAATAGATGCATCTTGTATTTCATCCACTCAGCCAATCTATATCTTTTAAATGGAGAATTTAGGCCATTTTATATTCAAGGTTACTATTAATAAATAATGACTAGGCCCTGCCATTTTTCTGTAAATTTCCCATTGTTTTCTTTGGGTTTCATTTGTACTTTTAGTAGATTTTCATCTTTCACATTATTTCATAATGATGACTATTTCTCTGTGTTTCTGTGTGTAGCATCTTTTGTAAGGCTAGATGAGTATCAACAAATGCTTTGAATTTCTGTTATGGACAGTCTTTATTTCAACTTCAGTCATAATCAAGCAATTTGCAGAGTTCAGTATTCTGGGTTGACAGTTTATTTTTTTTTTTCTTTTAAGACTTGCACTATGCCTCTCCATTTGTTTCTAGCCTGTAGGCTTTCTGATGAGAAATCAGCTGAGTCTCATTGGAGATCCTCTGAAGGTAATCTGGCATTTCTCTCATGCACATTTTAGAATATTGTCTTTATGTTTTATTGTTGAAAGTTTGACTATAGTGTGTCATGGTCAAGATCTTTTCTGTTCATATCTAGTAGGAGTTCTATATGCTTCCTGTATATGGTTGTCCCTGTCTTTCTCAAAATTAAGTAAGTTTTCTGTAATTATTTTACTGAATAGGCTTTGTAATCCATTCCCTTTTTCCACACCATAAGAATTCCTAAGACCCATATGTTAAGTCATTTGATAGTATTCTATAAATTTCAGATACTATTTTTAATTTTTCTAAATTATTCCTTTTTTTGTCTGACTGAGGTATTTACAATGATTTGTCTTCTAGCTTGGATATTCTCTCTTATGCCTCACCAAGTCTGCTGTTACACTTTTCCATTGTACTTTTATTTGATTTATTAAATTCTTCATTTCTAATAATTCAGTTTGATTTCTCTTTAAAATCTCTATCTCATGGGAAACTTTCATCTGTGTCACATATGGTTTTCTTTAACTCATGAATTTGCTTCTCATTGCTTCTGAGTAATCCTATGATCATTCTTCTGAATTCCTTTTCATCAATCTCTTCATCTTCACATTTTAATATTTAAGTGTGTGTTCCTTTGGAGGAGTCATATTTTCTTCTTTGCTCTTGTTTCTCCTATTTCTGCATTTATTTTTAGGCATTTGTGGAAGTTGTGTTTATTTTTAAGGACTTGGTTTTCTCCTCTGACGGGTTTTATCTTTGAACTATGGCTTCCTGGTTAAAATGAGTGTCTGTTCCTTCAGTGAATACCCAGAGGTATGTGCTGGTGTGGCCAGGGAACTATGGTCAGTGCTCAAGGATAGGGTGAGAATCCAGGAAGATACCCAATTGGGTATGATAGAGCTCCTGTCTTTTCAGCAGGGGAGAGTATGAGCATGACTGTTTGCCTAATCACACCCTCACTTCCTCTCTTCTAAGTTCCCAAGGCTATCCCATAACAGGTACACAACCCCCATCCACAATGTTGTATGAACCACACAAAGGATCTATGTGGTCCACAATGTAAGCAAGGAACCCTCTGCAGTGACCCATCCCAGGCTTTCAGGCAGGTCTGAGCCACTGATGCCAGACACAGTGATTTCCCAGAGACCCAGCTACACTCCATACCTTATTGTACAAAGAATTCCCATAGACATGGCATTTAAGGCTTCCACATACATGAGTTACAGAGTATCTGCTCAGCCCCATGAACCTGCCCTGTCCACAGAGACAACAGAGACGGTCCTAGATCAGCTGCCTACGGGTGCTCCACTTTGGCTGTTTGAGTCCCAGAGCCTGCAATATGTTGAGAGGTTGGGAGCACCTCACAGTCTTATGTGGGTGCTTAGCCCCTGTCAACCATTCCAACCAGACTCAAAGTGGGAAACGAGGATTTTTTCCTCTGTAAAATCCCCTGATCACAGGCACACATGAGAGCCACCACAGCCTATACTGGTGTTAACATGGTGCCTTATCTCCACTGGTTGCAGGGCAGGGGTTGTGGGAGAAGAAACGTGCTTTTCTTTCCTGGATTAAGTAAGTACCATACCCCTTGATTAGGGCTCCAGGCAGACTCAAAATCAATGTAGTCTGCAAGGTACTTCCTCAGGCAATATCACCAGTGGCAGGGGCTGGGCAGTCTGATCTCACCTCAGTCTCAGCTGCAGACACCTCCTCCAGCCCCCTGCTGCAGGACATGTGTAGTGCCGCCACTTGCTGCTGCACATCTGCATCTTCCACGATGCTCCACCATGCCCTTCGTCCTTCTGAGGAATTTCTCCTGCAAACTTCTCTCCAATTCTCCTCTGGGAATACATTTCATTTTTTCTTCTGCTATTTTCCCCTAGTCAAAATCAGCACATCTTTTCCCTATTCAGTCATCTTGGAACCCTGATACAAGACGATTTGCTAATATTTTGCTGAGAATTTTCACATCTGTTTTCATCAGCGATATTAGCCTGTACTATTTTTTGTTGTAATCTTATCTGTCTATGAAATCGATTTAATTCTAACCTTGTAGAATAAGTTCAGAAGGTTTTATTTTGGAAATTGATTGAGAAGAATTGATGCTGACTATTCCTTAAAGTTTGGTAGAATTAAGCATTGAAGCCTGTCATTTTAAAAAAAAAATATCTCACATTTAGTTTGAATATCATTAGTTCTTTATTTAAGATTTATTTGTTTATTTAAAAGTCAGCATTACAGAGAGAGAGAGAGAGAGATCTTCCATCTGCTCGTTGATTTCCCATATGGCCACAATAGCCAATGCTGGGCCAGGCCAAAACCAGGAGCCAGAAGCTTCATATGCATCTCCCACAGGGCTGGCAGGTACCAAATCACTTGGGCTATCTTCCACTGCTTTTTGCAGGCTATTAGCAAAGGAGCAGGATCAGAAGCAGAGTACCCAGCACATGAACCAGTGCCCATATAGCACAGTGGTCTCACAGATGATGGCTTTACCCAGTATACACAACACTGCCCCCCACCTGGTTCTTTTTCAAGTGGGTTTTATACTTGCACAGATTTTTCTGATAATTGTCTTTCTTTGGTTTCTGTATGTAAGATTGCCTCATTCATCTTTTTTTAAAGCTGTTCTGATGGAGATAAATTTATTCAGCTTTTGATTGTCCTAAAAAGTTTTCATTTTTTCCTGCATTAATGAAACATGACTGCATTGAAGAGGTATTCTTGTTTGGCTGTTATTTTCTTTCAGAAATTAAACACATATCCTAAGCTAAAAAGTTTCTCTAGAAAAATCTGCTGTTTATCTAGTGGATGTTCCTTAAAAGTGATCTGGAGGGGCTGGTGCTGTGGCACAGCAGGTGAAACCTCCAAGTGTGATGCCAGTATCCCATATGGGCACCATTTTGAGTCCCAGCTGCTCCACTTCTGATCTCACTCCCTGTTAATGTGCCTGGGAAAGTAGCAGAGAATGGCCCAATTCTTTGGGTCCCTGTATCCACATGGGAGACTCAGAAGAAGCTCTTGATTCCAGGCTTCAGATCAACCCAACTCCAGCCACTGCAGCCATCTGGGGAGTGAACCAGCAGATGGAAGACCTCTCTCTCTCTCTCTCTCTCTCTCTGTGTGTGTGTGTGTGTGTGTGTGTGTAATTCTGCCTTTCAAATAAATGAATAAATCTTTAAAAAAAAAAACAAAACTGTGACCTAGAGATTTTCTCTTTCAAACTTTAACATTCTCTTTCTGTGCCATATTTTTGAGAGTTCTATTATAATGTGTCACTGTGGGGATCTTTAATGATTGTTTGGGGTCCTATAGACCTCCTGTATATGGATATCCTTATATTTCTCCAGATTAGGGAAGTTTACAGTTATTAAGTCATTAAAACGCTTTCTTGTTTTTTAAAGATTTATTTTAAATCTATTTTTAAATATTTTAAAATTATTTTAAATCTACCTAAATCTAAATTATTTGAAATGCGGAATGATGAGGGAAAGAGAGAGAGAGAGAGAGAGAGAGAAAGCAAGCAGTCTCCCACCTGCTAGTTCACACCCTCAAATGGCCACAATGACTAGGTTGAACCAGGTCAAAACAAGGAGCCTGGAACTCTATGCAGGTTTCCCATATTGGGAGAAGGGATCCAAGCACTTGGGTCATCTTTTGTTACCTTACCAAGTGCTATGTCTGGGAACTGGATCTGAACTGAAGTATCCAGAACCCAAACTGGAATTCCAATATGGTATGCCTGTGTAAAGGTTCTCTAAGCTTCTGCTCTTCTGTTTTCCTTCAAGAATCCCCACAATTTGAATATTTGTTTGTTTAATTGCATCCAAAAAGTAATGGAAGCTGTCTTCATTCTTTATCTTTTTCTGTGTGTGTGTCTGATTGGGATATTTTAAGTGACCTATCTTTAAGTTCAGATATTCTTTCTTCTGCTTCATCTTGCCTATTTTGGGGCTTTCACTGTATTTTTTTCATTTGATTCATTAAGTTCTTCATTTCCAAACTTCTGCTTGATTCCTTTTGAAGATCTCTATCTCTTTGCTGAATTCCTCATTTGTATTATTCATTGTTTTCCTGCTTCTGTTCAACTGTCTGTCTATATTCACTTATACAATCTTTCTTTTGGACTCTTTGTCAGAAATTTTGTCAACCTCCTCTTTTTGGAGTCTGTACTAAAGCATTTCTGTGTTTCTTTGGGCTTATCATATTGTCTTGCTTTTTCAAACCTCCTTTTTCCCTACTTTGTGCCTCTGATGGATTAGTTGTTTCATTTTTAATAACATGTTTCATGGAAAAAAAGCCTTTTTCTAAAAACATGTCCTCTGGGATAGTTTGATAAGCTATTCTGGCTTTATTTCCAGTAGCACATTCTAGCATAATCTCCCTGTATCTTCTTCCACAGTAATTGAAGGCAGTAGCTCTGTGGAGGTGCAAGGTATGCCCCTCAGTCCTAGCAAGGATATGGAATCTCAGTAGTAGCCTAGGACAGGGCTCAGTTTGACAAAGACATTAGCCTTCAGTCCACTGTGGCTAGGATTGTGGAAACAGTGGGCCAGAGTCCTGACGGGGTCACTCATATACCCATATTGGCAGCAGCATAGTCATAGTCATGTTAGCACTGAGTAAAGTCCAGAGGGGATAATGATTGTCCCCAGTGCTAGCCCCAGGTTTCTACATTGAGTCTTAATGTATTAATGGTGCCTGGGCTGGAGAAAATACAGTGAGCAATACTATGACACCTAGTGCTAGTTCATACCTAGAGCCCACAGACATAAAGACCAACACATTGTAGGGAATAGCCTTGCTATGAGCCATCTGATGCAGAAATGGGCCTGAAGCCACTGCAATTAATCACAAGTGATGTGGCAAGAATATAATTTAGTTTATGGAGGCCATGAGTTTCTACTTGGAGATAGCAGGTCCAGGCACTCCATCCATAGCATTGGCTTGGGAACAGGAGCCTTTAAGATTAAGATCTTCCCAGTGATGTTTTTACCAGATTCAAGAAACAGTCCTGTGCTTACTTTAATGCCCTACTCCTCTGTGGCTGGAGTCTTGCTCCTTGCTGTCTACCCATGTCTGGCGCGAAACTGAGTTGCAGCTGAGTCTTGCAGACACAGGCTCTTTTTTTTTTTTTTTTTTTTTTTGGACAGGCAGAGTTAGACAGTGAGAGAGAGAAAGGTCTTCCTTTTCTGTTGGTTCACCCCCCAAATAGCCACTACAGCAGGCGCTGCGCCAATCCGAAGCCAGGAGCCAGGTGCTTCCCCCTAGCCTCCCATGCAGGTGCAGGGCCTAAGCACTTGGGCCATCCTCCACTGCACTCCCGGGCCACAGCAGAGAGCTGGACTGGAAGAGGAGCAACCAGGACAGAATCCGGTGCCCCAACTGGGACTAGAACCCTGGGTGCCGGCACCGCAGGTGGAGGATTAGCCTAGTGAGCTACGGCACCAGCCAGCTATAGGCCCTTGCTGTCTTGCAGGTGCAAACCAAGCCCAGACAAGTCTGGGAGTGATGCACTCACTTTTCCATTCTACCAGGGCATAGGTCTTCACCAGATACTGGGGCAGATCTAGAAGACCTGTCTGTGAATATTGGCTCATGGCTAGGGACCTCCAGTCTCTTTCTGGTGCTAGATCTCATTGCAGTGGGACTGGCACTGAGCTTCAAGCCAAAGCCCAGAGCTCACTTCTTGCCCTACTGCTTGTGGATGAAGCTTTACTCCTCGCTGTCTGCCTGAGCTTAGGGGAGAGGTGACTAATCCACCTTGTTTCTTTTTCCTTTGAAGAATGAGCATATTATCACCAAATGCCTCACCTATTTGTGAAGACCAAATAACATGATCTGTATGAAAGTACTTTAAAAACTGACTAAACAAAAGAAAAGTAGAACTCTGTTCTGGTGTTGTAGCACCGCAGATTAAGCCATCACTTGGGACATCATCCTCTTATATTGGAGTGACAGAATCCCAGCTGCTATACTTTCATTCCAGCTCCCTGATAAAACACTTGGGAAAGCAGCAGCTAATGGTTCAAGTCCCTGGGACCCTGACACCCTTGTGGTATACCAGAATGGAGTTCCTGGTTCCTGAATTCTGCCTGCCTCAGACTGGCTCTCGTGGCCATCTAGGGAGTGAACCAGCAGATCAAAGCTTACTCTGTCTCTCTCTCTCTCCCTTTCAATCTCTGCCTTCCAAGTAAAAATGAATAAATGCGTCTTTAAAAAAAAAGAGGAGAGAAAGTAGAACTCTTGGCAGTATAGTCTGGAAATACAGGGTTGAAGCACATTTTGGAAGCCTTCAAGAAATAAAGAAGTCTGAATTTTGTTTGATAGGGAATACTGGAACTTTTTGAAGAACAGAAAAGATTATGAGTACTGTTTGGAGGCTATTAATAAAATAACAATGTAACTACTCAAAACTTGAAACCAAAAAAGGAATTGGAACTACAGGTTGGGGAGGTGAGGCTGGAAAGGAGATAATTCACTGTAAAAGCTTACATGACTTGGGCCTCATGTAGGGAGGAAGCAGGAGTGGAATTAAAAACACACACAGAGGCATATTGTAATAACTTTATGGGAAATGGAATTAAGAGATAAGTTCATTTTGGTGCAAAGAAATTTGAAATCTATCCATAGGTTTTTCATTTTCTTTTTTTTTTTTGCAGTTCTTTTTTTTTTAACTTTTATTTAATGAATATAAATTTCCAAAGCACAGCTTATGGATTACAATGGCTTCCCCCCCATAACGTCCCTCCCACCTGCAACCCTCCACTTTCCCACTCCCTCTCCCCTTCCATTCACATCAAGATTCATTTTTGATTCTCTTTATATACAGAAGATCAGTTTAGCATATCATTTTCAATGAACCTTTTTATTTTTTTAATTTATTTTTTATTTAGTAAATATAAATTTTCAAAGTACAGTTAATGGATTACAATGGCTCCCCCCCCATAATTTCCCTCCCACTCACAACCCTCCCATCTCCCGCTCCCTCTCCCATTCCATTCACATCAAGATTCATTTTCAATTCTCTTTATATACAGAAGATCGATTTAGTATATATTAAGTAAAGATTTCATCAGTTTGCACCCACACAGAAACACAAAGTGTAAAATACTGTCTCAGTACTAGTTATAGCATTACTTCTCATTGGACAACACACTAAGGACAGATCCCACATGAGAAGTAAGTACACAGTGACTCCTGTTGTTGACTTAACAATTTGACACTCTTGTTTATGGCATCAGTAATCTCCCTAGGCTCTAGTCATGAGTTGCCAAGGCTATGGATGCCTTTTGAGTTCGCCAACTTCAATCTTATTCTGACAGAGTCATAGTCAAAGTGGAAGTTCTCTCCTCCCTTCAGAGAAAGATGCCTCCTTCTTTGATGGCCCCATTCTTTCCACTGGGATCTCACTTGCAGAGATCTTTCATTTAGGTCTTTTTTTTTCTTTTTCCAGGGTGTCTTGGCTTTCCATGCCTAAAATACTCTCATGGGCTCTTCAGCCATATTCGAATGCCTTCAGGGCTGATTCTGAGGCCAGGGTGCTATTTAGGACATCTGCCATTCTATGAGTCTGCTGTGTATCCCAATTCCCATGATGGATCATTCTCTCCCTTTTTGATTCTGTCAGTTAGTATTAGCAGATACTAGTCTTGTTTGTGTGATCCCTATGACTCTTAGACCTATCAGTGTGATCGATTGTGAACTGAAATTTATCACTTGGACTAGTGAGATGGCATTGGTACATGCCACCTTGATGGGATTGTATTGGGATCCCCTGGCACATTTCTAACTCCACCATTTGGGGCAAGTCCAATTGAGCATGTCCCAAATTGTACATCTCCTCCCTCTCTTATTCCCACTGTTATATTTAACAGGGATCAATTTTCAGTTAAAATTTAAACACCTAAGAATAATTGTGTGTTAAATATGGAATTCAACCAATAGTACTAAAACAAAACAAAGAAAAAATACTAAAATGGATAAAGTCTTACATTGTACATCAACAGTCGGGACAAAAGCTGATCAAGTCACTGTTTCTCACAGTGTTCATTTCACTTCAACAGGTTTCCCTTTTGGTGCTCAGTTAGTTGTCGCCGATCAGGGAGAACATATGATATTTGTCCCTTTGGGACTGGCTTAATTCACTCAGCATAATGTTTTCCAGATTCCTCCATCTTGTTGCAAATGACCAGATTTCGTTGTTTTTGACTGCTGTATAGTATTCTATAGAGTACATGTCCCATAATTTCTTTATCCAGTCTACTGTTGATGGACATTTGGGTTGGTTCCAGGTCTTAGCTATTGTGAATTGAGCTGCAATAAACATTAATGTGCAGACAGCTTTTTTGTTTGCCAATTTCATTTCCTTTGGGTAAATTCCAAGGAGTGGTATGGCTGGGTTGTATGGTAGAGTTATATTCAAGTTTCTGATGAATCTCCAGACTGACTTCCATAGTAGCTTAACCAGTTTGCATTCCCACCAATAGTGGGTTAGTGTCCCTTTTTCCCCACATCCTCTCCAGCATTTATGGTTAGTAGATTTCTGTATGTGAGCCATTCTAACTGGGGTGAGGTGAAACCTCATTGTGGTTCTGATTTACATTTCCCTGATTGCTAGTGATCTTGAACATTTTTTCATGTGTCTGTTTAAAAATATGCATGGCTTTCAAACTTTTTTGCACCAAAATAAACATAACTTTTAAATCTATTTTCTACAAAATTTTGAAGTTTTTGCTTGGAAAGTCCAAGGTACTATTATAGGTTAGAAGGTAATTCCAATGAAAATTGGAAGAAGATGAAAAATTTTGTTTAAACACATGAACTTTGAGTCCCCTGTAGGATAGGCAAGTGGAACTGAGCAGTAGGCCTCTACAAATATTGAACTAACTAAACTGCAGTGTGAAGTTTTAAGTCACATATGTGGTGCTGATAGTTGAAATAAGGAGGGGAAATGATAACCACAAAAAAGAGGAGAGAAAGATGAAAAGAATAAATTATTGTGCAATAGAATTTCACATTTATTTACTAAAAATCAAATATGTAAAGTAGAATAATGAAATGTTTTAGAATATATTTCTAATAAGTACTAATATAAAGATTTTTGGTCACTAGTTGCAAATAGTAATTATTGCTTATTATATCATAAGAAAAATATGGACATGTACAGGATTAGGCACTTTCTTGTACTTGTAAAATAACAAGTACACCTTTAGGCCTTTTAAACAAACTGATTTTAAATGTTACCTTTTTTAAAATAATAATTAAAATAGTGTAGGTTAATTTACTAACTTTCTAAATCGTTCCAATTAAATTTAAACCAATTTCTGATCACGTCTGTCCACATCATTTTTGTTTTCACTGTGCTACTTTCAGGAGAGGAGTTTCAAAATTACAGTGTTCATTCATTTTGAACCAACCCATGTGTGGGAGAGGGTAGGAAGAAAAAGCATTTGTGCACATGTGTCATTCACTAAGGATGAGTAGGAGGGACAAGAGAAGTAAGACTTAGGGAGGAACTGTGGCCCCACAGGGTCCCAATTCCTAGTCTTCTCTCTAGGATTCTGGACCAGAATTCAGAGCCCCAGAAACTAGGTGTTTAGGGGAACAATTTAACAAGTATGGATGGCAGTGTGGAGCACAGATTAAAATAAAGGCCAATATACTGAATTTTAATACTAGACTCCATACACAAGTAAGACGCCGCGTATCCATTACTTTTTCATTTTAAATAATACAAGGGCAAGTGAGCAAGAGCCAAAACTAGTAGAGTGGGTTCCTTGGTTCCTTAGCCATGGGAGTACAGTTGACTAAGCCTGCTATGGTCCATATCTCCAAAGGACATTTCTGTGCTGCTCTGCTGCTGTGGGCTCTCCCCGTGTTTTTGAAACTGTTGATACAATGCACTGCTCACCACAGGAAAGGTATTAAAGAGCTTTGTTCCACTGCACACACACGAGCTTGGCAGGCAGCCACTTGAATCTCTCCTACCAGTCACATGAAAACATTGCACCACCATTACCAGAAAAGGCAAAATCTCCAGGGTTCTTGATGAGAACAGCTAGTTCTTTTGTATAATTTACAATGAAGAATGACCTTCCTGCCCACAAGAAACTGAGCACGGGGAACTGTGCCAGGACATGGGGCCAGTTCACTTAGAAATGAGCTCTCAGATCCATGGAGTATGCATTTAGAGGTTATGTAGCCTGTTGAGGTGGTTCTAGGACACTAAGGATGTGATATTGAATAAGATCATGCCATTCACAATATTAAATTAACTCATGACTTGATTTTTTTCAGGGCTTCTTAAGTATCATATATTTCAAATAAATATAGATAACATGAGTATACCTTCTTAGTTGTATTAATCCTTTTACTGGAATTATTTCATTTAACACACACACAATTGTGAGCAAGGTTCTATTTTAATTTTTTTTAATATTAGAGGTAGCATATTTTAATTGCATTATATTTAAAGGTTTAATGCTCCGCTAAATAAAGAACTCAACAAATGATAGTTTGGCAGGAAAATAGGCATAGACTATAACTAATAGCCAAATGAAAAGATGTATATTTCACTCATATGCAGTAAATTTCAAAATAATAGCTCATTAAAACTGTACTAGTATATAATTCTTAAAAGTTTATGTGACAAAGATTTAAAGCAAAGTTTGACAAAACAATACATTTGTGGAAAAAATACACACAGATACTTCTTTCTCTTTTGTTTTTTTTTTTTATTTTGCTGAATGAAATAAACCACACACAGAAAGACAAATACTATACATTCTCCCTTATTTGTGGGAACTAAAATTAAGTATGAGCTAGCTTCTAGCTTTTTTTTATGTTAGTGGTCAAGGAAGAGCTAGTAAGCATTTAGCCACTCTGACTGAGGAACCCATGGCATTAATCACTACGTAGATTACCTGAGTATATATCCTGCAAGTATGTATTTAACATACACAACTGCCTTCTGATTCTACACTGCAATACTGGAAAATATCATTAGGCACTCAAATGAAGAACTTTACAAGATATATACCTGTACTTAACTCCTGAGTACTATCCTAGAATAATTAAAATGTTGCAGATAGTAGTCTGGTGTATCCTTTTGTTGAAATCATAAAACATGATGAAAATGATGCTAAACCAAAAGCTAGAAATTGACTGAAAGCAGAGCTCTTTAAAGCCTTGGACTGCCCAACCCAGGGAACTAAAGAGAGCTCTGGGTCTCTGAAATGTTACAATGGATTTACAGGGGTAGGATTATTTATTTAGTATGTCCACACAATGCACTCCATGCCTCTGGTCTGTTGTTGAATTCAGGTATGCTTTATAAATAAAATCCATTACCAACCAGCAGAATCTCCATCTATGGAATTAGACTGAAAAGCTAAGGGAACTATTTTGGAATTCACATGCTGTGTTCCATCACTTGTCACTGTAGAGATGTGAAACTTGTTGGTTTGCCTCCTTACAAAACCAGTATTCTCTAATTAAGAGTCCTTACCATGTCCCCAAGTTCTCTGTGTGCCTCCTTTCTCTTTGCAGATAGAGGTTAAAGCTTTCACAGGCAACAGACAGATCTCATCTTTCCACAGGAAAGCAGATTTCCATCCTGTCTGATTGAATCAGTCATTGGATCCTCTGTACCCTCCTTTCTACCTACTTTATGTATCTTACCCTCCCTGTTTTTTTAATTGGTCTTAAATCTTCCAAAAATTATATACAGAACCTTGCTACCTAGATAGATATAAGATTGCTAAAACTAGTGAGTTGCAACAAGCTATAAAAAAGATCATCATAATAATCTATATAAGGATTATCAAATTTAGCTAAACCTAAAAGTGTCTTCTTTCTTTAGGCTATTTGTAACACAAACACTTAAAATTCTGACTAAAACTTTCCCTTCATGCTTCTGGGAAAAAAAAGCATCCTCTTCATCCTTTCATTAGGAAACAGACATTTGCAACAATATAGTCAGCCCTGTTTATCCATGTGCTCCACCTCACCAGATTCAACTTATTGTTAGTCAAAAATATATGAAAAAATGCAACTGTCTTGAGCATATACAGACTGTTTTCTTTTTTAAAATACTTTATTTTATTTGAAAAATAGAGTTACAAAGACAGGGAGAGGGAGAAAGAGAGGAGAGAGAGATCTTTCATCCACTTGGTCACTCCACAGTGTCTGTAATGGCCAGGACTGGGCCAGGCCAAAGCCAGAAGCCTAGAACTCTATCTGGTTCTCCCACATGGGTGGCAGGTTCTGAAGCACTTGGCTTATCTTCCACTGCTTTCCCAGACCATTAGCAGGGAGCTGAATTGAAAGTGAAGCAGCTGGTTCTGGAACTCGTGCCCATATGGATGACTGTGTCACAAGACATGGCTTAACCAACTGTGTGGGCCTCCAAGCCTAAACAATACAGTATAACACCTATTTACAAAGCATTTGCATTGTATTAGTTATTGTAAGTAATCTAGAGATGATTTAAGATATATGGAAGGATGTGGTAGCTTATGTGCAAATAGTCACCATTTTAATGTGAGGACTTTAACCTCTAGAGATTTTAGTATCCTTGGAAGGTTCTGGAACCAATACTTGTGGATACTGAGGGGTGCTGTATATTTGTACATTTATTCATTTAAAATATTTGCTGAATATCTCTAATGTTCCTGTTGCTGTTGTGAGGTAACACAGACCAAGGCTTTGTCCTCCCCTGTTTCACATATTTATTAAACCCTTATTAAGCCCAGCACTCCCCAAGGCACCAGTCTATGGAGAATCTCAATGAATAAACAAGCAGATGCAAAATGGCAAATGATACCGCCAGGCTCCTCTTGTCTTGGGAGCTTTCAGGCCATACAACTTGGCCTTGAGTTCCTCCACATAATGAATTGAGAAGACTGAGTCAGGTAAATTGGCAGTTTCTGAACTGATGTAGATTGTCACTTGTCCCCATAAGCTGTGCCATTCTCCTAATTGTGAAGATAACTGCATGATTTGGGATGAGTTAAGTCAAACTGTAAATCAGCAGTCCCTGCATTTATTTAATTGTTTTTTAAAGATTTCATTTATTTATTTGACAGGTAGAGTTACAGACAGTGAGAGGGAGAGACAGAAAGGTCTTCCATTCTGCTGATTCACTCCCTAAATGGCCGCACTGGCCGGAGCTGTGCCTATTGAAAGCCAGGAGCCAAGTGCTTCTTCCCAGTCTCCTATGTGGGTGCAGGGGCCCAAGGACTTGGGTCATCTTCTACAGCTTTCCGAGGCCACAGCAGAGAGCTGGATTGGAAGAGGAGCAGCAGGGACTAGAACCGACGCCCATATGGGATGCTGGCGCCACAGGTGGAGGATTAACCTACTACACCATGGCGCCAGCCCCAACAGTCCCTGCATTTAAACACATTCCTGTAAAAAAAAAAGTAAAATGGTTGGTAGCAAGCACTTATTTTTGAAAAGTGAGAATAATGACTTTGTGCAAGAAAATAGCACCCTTTTTACACCTTATAGGGTTGAAAGATATCTCAGCTTCAATTTCCCTCCGGGTGTCTCACAAACAGTCTGTTTCACAGTCGCAGGAAGTATACACAAAAACAGCGCTACATGGTCACAATACCAACAGGGAGCCCATTCTCTTTTCCCTTTCTTTTTTTTAAAAATCACACTTACTCAGAGGGATCATTTTCAGGACCACACTGAGTGCCAGCAAAAGCTTTAAAAAGCCAAAGCCTCAGAGTGCCCCACAGTCCCAGTGCAGCAAGTTGATCCTGTGAGTGAGAGATTACACTAGAAATTCTATAGATGTTGTCGTTACACTTGGGTTCTAGTGTATAGAAGCTTCGTTTCAGCAAACTGGCGATGGGCTGTCCACCTACACAGCAGTGGTGGAAGAGGTACAAAGTTACAGATCGACTTCCCAGGGAGGCCCTGTTCTCCTATGGAATCCAACATGCATGTTTCACTGATGGTCCAGACTTGTGAAGGTACCTGAACAAGTTCATGGAAAACAGAATAAGATAAGTTTAGAGGCAGGCATTTGTCCTAAGGGTTAAGATACCAGTAAAAAAGCACGTGTCCCACAGGAAGTGCCTAGGTTCGATACTTTACTCTAGCTCCTAATCCCAGCATCCAGCTAAGGCACACTCTGGAAGGCAGTGGTGATAGTTCATGTGGTTGGGTTCCTACCACTCTACAGTGGAGACCTGGATTGAGTTCCCCAGCCCAGCTTTGGCTGTAGCCCAACCTCAGGCCATTGTGGGCATTTGGGGAGTGAATTAATTGACAGGAACTCTCTTACTCTGTGTCAGTTTTTTTTTCTGCCTCTCAAATATATAAGTAATTTTTAATTGTAAGTTTATTTTGATGAAAATATTTTGTAATTCATGTGTATAAGGGGTCTTCATAATGTTTATGAAAAATTTGTATTATGAAAAACTATGCTTGGATTTCAAAGAATTTTGCACCAAAATAAACATCTCCCAATTCCATTTTTATAAATCTTTTGAAGTATCTTCATATGTAGTTTGAAATTCTTTAAAATGTCAGTGCATCTAAATAGTACTATGTACTGGATCTAGTTCAATATATTGAGAGGACAAATCAACCATTAGTGGAGAAGATGTTTGATTAATTCTCTGAGGAAAGTTCATTACCTTGTTCAAAACATGTCCTTTGACATTTCAGTGAGATGAAAAACTCCATCAAACATTTGTGTTATAATTCTGGAAGACTCAATAATTTTGTTGTGTACAGAAACTGTTTCTTTCTTCTTTTTAATCAGTGAACGAAAAGTAATATGGGCACAGTCTGGGCTTAGTTTCCAGATTCTGAAATAAATCAAAGCAAATCAGGAAAGAAATTAAATGTGTAAGAGCAGTGAGTCCTTGATCTATTCTAATCTTGTATTTTTCCTAATCTTAGGAATGGTTCCTCCAGTCCTAGACTATTTTCATTTCCAACCTCAGATCTTTAATTCTGCCCCTCCCATATTTCTGAATACTACAACCTTATTGTCTTCTCCACCTCAACTACCACAAACTTAGCTAAGCCAGCATCAGGTCTTGCTTAGATATTTGCACTTTCTGTCTGACCAATCTCTCTGTTTCCAGTTTGCCAGACTCCCCTCCTGACAGCCCATCCATCCTCCAGACCACTAAATGCATATGTCATCATGTCCCTGAACACTCTGGGCACACTTGTCACCTGACAGCTCCTGGACAAGAATTCAACCACAAGGTGCTACATAGCCTGTCTGCAGCTACCTGCTGCCCTTGATCATCCCATCTCCTGACCCAATCAGCACACAATACTACGCCAAGCACTGCAGTCCCCGAATTTGCAAGGCTTGACTACTTGTCCCCTGTTTGTCTCTGGGCTGTCTCTTCTGTTTGGGAAGTCCTCTCATGCCACCTCTGGGACCTTCTCCTGACTATCAGGCTTCAAACACCATCTGCTGAGGATTATAACTTATACTGACTGAGCAGTCCTTATGTGCCCATAGTGTGCATAGTGTGCCCATAGTGCTTGAGGGTCATCCACTTATATTTCTTTAAAGGAAAATGCAACTAATGAACAAAGAGGAAATGAGAGACATGTGAGAAGAACCAGGAGAGAGTGGTATCATAGAAGGAAAATATAAATAATGAAGGAAGAAGGTGTAGCCCACAGTGTGAAGTTCTGTAGAGGTGGAGATGGGCAGAGATTTGCACCATGCTGTTGGCATTTGCAATGAAGACGACATCAGTCTACCTGGAGAGTATTTCTGGAGTGTTTTGAAGAATGAAACATTTTCAATGAGTTTCAAATATACAGAAGCTGAGAATGTGAAGATAAGCAGACAGTCTCTCAAGGTGTATTTCAAGGGAAAGGAAGACAGGAGAAACTAAGATCAAGTACTGGTGCTTGTAGCAATGGGTGGAGGTATGGTAGACTTGAGAAAAAGCCTGGCTGATTTTAAGTTGAGAAGAGTGAGGAAGTGCTAGACGCTTACCATAGCAGTTAAGTCCCATTTGAGACTCCTGCATCCCATATGGGAGTTGCCTGGGCTTTAGTCCCAACTCCAGTTTCCTGCTAATGTGCACACTGGGAGGTAGTGGTGAGATGGCTCAAGTAGTCAAGTCTCTGCTGCCCACGTGAAAGATCCAGATTGAGTTCCAGGCTCCTGTCTCTCTCTCTCTCTCTCTTTCTCTCTCTCTCTCTCTCTTGCTCTCTCTCTTCCTCTGTCTCCACACTACCTTCTCTGCCTTTCAAACTAACGAAGTAATTTAAAATAGAGAAAAGGGAAGAGATATACAGTTTTGTAACATAAATAATGTGGTAAAATAGAGTGACAGAGTCTAAGATATTAAAATCCCTTCAAATACAGGAAATGTAGAATCTAATTACAAAGCTATATTGCTACATTGCCTGGTGTCTAATCCTGGCTCTGTCTTATAGGACGCATGATCTTGGAACAATTACTTAACCTTTCCATACCCAATTTTCTCATAATAATACCTATCTCATAGTGTTGTTGTGAAGAATAAACAATTATTGTGTGAAAAGCACTTAGAACAGCCATTAGTATTATGGCCAAGGTGACTGTCTAGAGAGCCAGTGTTTGTTTTCTGTTTGTACTGCTGGACGAAGAACTCGTCAGAGACAAGAACTGTGTCGCTATCAGTGTTCTCCACATGGAGCTCAGTGCCTCACCCAAAGCAGGTGGTTAGTAAATAGCTAAAAAATGGATGGATGAATGCATGGAGGTAGGTAGGCTGGTCAGGACCACCTATCTTCATACTCTTGCACTACTTTTGGATCTCCTAAAACAAGAAAACAGTCAAACAAAAATTATAGAGCTTTATGTATTAAAAATATATTTAGTGTGTTTCTAAACTGTCAGTGTTCCATAGAACCTAAGCTCTGTAGCTCACTGGAATTTTCTGAGCTCTTCCTCTGAGAATCTGTGCTGAGTCCCCCATCTCCAGGCTACAGTGAGCATTGCTGTTGCTGTGGAAAGCTCCGCCTGCTCCAGCTTTTATCGGCTATTAGAGTAGAAATGCTAAACAGCTTCCTGGTGACATATTTATCTGAGTACTAAAAGCCTTAAATTGACTTTTAAGTTTTCCCCATAGGACATTTATTCAGCTCTCTATTCTATTGTCTGAGCTCCCCTTTAACAGTGTATCTCCTAAAGCTCTGCCACATCCATCCCTCATGCTGATTCAGCGTGCTCTTTTTAACATACAGCTTTACTTTTTAATCACATGTTTAAAAAGCTAAACAATTTTTGCATTCTCTATTAATTAAAAGTAAACACAAGCTTAAGTGATGGAACCAGGAGAGCCATGCATGTTACTGAGTAAATTTTATCCAAGTATGAAAAGTCATATGAAAATTTTAATGCTTACATTATTATTATCTTGGTTTATGGTTTCCCCTTAGTCACAAACTATTTAAGAGCTAAAAATAGTTTTCTAACTCCTGTTTCACATGAGAGAAAGCAACCATTGTTCTTCCAATAAAGGCTGCAGAAAATGACTCAATGGGTTAAGCTGCCATCTGCAATGCCAGCATCCCCTATGAGAGACAGTTCAAGTCCCAGATGTTCCACTTCCCATCCAGCTTCCTGCTAATGTGCCTGGGAGGGCAGTGGAAGATGGCCCAACTGTTTGGGCCCCTGCACCCACATAAAAGACTGGGATGAAACTCCTGGCTCCTGGCTTCAGCTTGGCGCATTAGGGCCATTTAGGGAATGAATCAGTAGGTGGAAGATCTCTTTCTCTCCCCGCCCCTCTTCTCTCTGTAAATCTGCCTTTGAAATAAATAAAAAAATGTTTTAAAAAGGTTGCAGACAGGCCAGCGCCATGGCTCACTAGGTTAATCCTCTGCCTTGCGGCACTGGCACACCGGGTTCTAGTCCCGGTCGGGGCGCCAGATTCTTTCCCACTTGCCCCCTCTTCCAGGCCAGCTCTCTGCTGTGGCCAGGGAGTGCAGTGGAGGATGGCCCAAGTGCTTGGGCCCTGCACCCGCATGGGAGACCAGGATAAATACCTGTCTCCTGCCATCGGATCAGCACAGTGCGTTGGCCGTGGCGGCCATTGGAGGGTGAACCAAGGGCAAAGGAAGACCTTTCTCTCTGTCTCTCTCTCTCTCACTGTCCACTCTGCCTGTCAAAAAAAAAAAAAAAAGGTTGCAAAGGTTGCAGACAGTAAGCACAAATGGTCAGCATGATCATTAGAAACAGCTGCCTGCTGGGGCCAGCGCTGTGGCTCACTTGGTTAATCCTCCGCCTGCAGCGCCGGCATCCCATATGGGTGCCACGTTCTAGTCCCGGTTGCCCCTCTTCCAGTCTAGCTCTCTGCTGTGGCCCAGGAAGGTAGTGGAGGATGGCCCAAGTGCTTGGACCCTGCGCCCGCATGGGAGACCAGGAAGAAGCACCTGGCTCCTGGCTTCGGATCAGCACAGTGCCGGCCATAGTGGCCATTTGGGGTGTGAACCAATGGAAGGAAGACCTTTCTCTTTCTCTCTCTCTCTCTCACTGTCTATCACACTTCCTGTCAAATAAATAATTAAAAAAAAAAAAAAAAGAAACAGCTGCCTGCTAATATCATATGAACAAGAACACCACAGATCTCCAAAAAAGGGCTGAAAGAATGTGCATAGATCTAAAAGCTTGGGATCTCACTTCACCTAGGCCCAAGGAAATTGCCCCCATTTTGCAGACCAGAAATCCAAGAGACAGAGAATTTGATCTCCTCATTGTCAAGCAGTACATAAGGGACTAAGAGGGAACTAGCACACAGGGCTTTTGTTAGAATAGTGATTTTTTCCAAGTCATGCAATAGAATGTACTGCAGCTACAGAGAAACACTCAGAGGGTACC
This sequence comes from Oryctolagus cuniculus, assembly GCF_051225735.1. Taxonomy (NCBI): domain Eukaryota; kingdom Metazoa; phylum Chordata; class Mammalia; order Lagomorpha; family Leporidae; genus Oryctolagus; species Oryctolagus cuniculus. The sequence continues at coordinate 74,583,988 of NC_142875.1, read as the reverse complement.
CAAGGGAGAAGGCTTCTGACAATAGAAGAGCAATTTCCTTTCAACTAGACATGGAGCAGCTTTCGCTTTTCATTCTGAAGTCCCACTTTGCCACCTGCAGACATGTTTCAAGTGTCAGGGGTTAAGCAGTGTGTAGCCAGGAGTATTTATTTTGCCAGTGTCAGCCACATGCTTGTGTTCTGGAGACCTCACACAGGTTGTGTCTAACACTTTATTAGTTGCAGACTTTCTTCCTCCAGCTGTTGGGATTCTCAAATAAATCACTCAGATGACAAATTCTCAGCTGATTCTGAAATCTTGCTTAACAAATTCACATTAGTCAACAGCAATAAAAAAAATGTACCTATGTAACCTCTGGCGATTTTTTAGACCAGGAACAATTTTAAGGCTACAGTGAGTATAGGCATAAAGTGAAATCCCATTTTCTTTGCTTGTTCCTCTGTGGGCATTTCCTTGTGCTTTAATTAAGAAACTCACCTTCACAATTTAGCAATACGGATCTATAGAAGATGTTCTAATTTTCTCATAAAGAATATTGTATTCCCCCTTTTCTCTCATTACCCATCTTGAAATAAAATATTCTAAAACTATACATCTAAGAATGTTCACTTGTCCAGCTATTTAACTGTTTTCAGAGAAAGTAGTACTTTAATTGGAAAAAGTCTCGATTTTGCATTATTAATGTATTATATTTGAATCCTGCCTCTACCACATGCTAGCTCTGTGACCTTGAGGAAGTTATTTAATCTGAGTCTCAATTATATTAACAGCAGATAAGAATAATGACTTTGTATGGCTATTGTGAGCACTAAAGGCAATATAAAAAAAATTCTAGAAATCCTGCCATGACTTTCAGAGGTAGACTCTCATTAAATACCTCCATTATATTATATTGAATGTTAATATCACATTAGTGGTGATGTTAATTAGTGTGTGCCTACGTGCAGTATCAGCTTTACAGCCAATATGATTAGTTTTCATTAGAGACTTCGGAAGCATTCTTCAATCTTAGGTCTGCCTCCACACTTTTTTTTTTTTTTTTGATGACCTCCATCAGTCAGCCTCTGTGCTCCTCATTGGAATTTATATATGAACAATACATTATTCCTGTCTTTGAGGTACTCTCTGTCTAGTGGTGGAGAAGGATACATGGATGGCTCATTTGAATCTAGCATGCAGAGCACAATGTTGGAAGTGTAAGAAGCCAGGAGTGCATCAACAGTTGTCGTTTGGAAGTTAGGTTTTATGTAAGAATGGAAAGCCAAACTTTGCAAGACCTTGGAATTCTTGGATATGATTTTTTTAATGCAATAGCTACTCAACTCCCTGTGGAGTGTAGTCATCCACAACACTTTGAAATACTGCAGCAGGTTGACAAGGATGCCAGAACCTATTTAGAGTAAAAAATGTTTTAGAAGTCTTAACAAGAGAGGAATATTTCCTTAAATCCAATATTTTGAGACTATGTTTAAAGGAAATAGGTTATGCAGGTTAGTCCTAATTGAATATAACATTTTTAACGCAAATTATGGCAGTAGTCAGATCACCTCCCTTGCTAAAGCTACAGTCTCCCCAAAGGTCATTTTAGTTTGATGTGAATCTTTGCATACACAGTTACATACACACATTTTGTTTTTCACTTGGATTGTCAGCGTGAAGTGGCAACTAGCATATTTTCTCAAGGCAGGCCATCAGACTTCCTGTCCACTCATTAGCTGTTGATCTCCTGCTTCCGGATCAGTTTCCTCATCTGTAAAGTGGAGGTGATGATAGTACCTACCTCAAAGCATTGTTAGGGGCATCAGCTTGTGGTGCAGTGGATTGAGCACACACCTGCTGAACTGGCATCCCATAGGAGTGCTGGCTCATGTCAGGCTCCTCCACTTCTGATTCAGCTCCCTGGAAAGCAGCAGTAGAAGGCCCTAGCCACCCACATGAGAGACCTGGATGGAGTTCCAGCCTGACCCAGCCCAGCCATTGCATCCATCTGGAGAATGAACCAGCAGGCGGAAGAGCTCTCTCTTCTGTCTCTCTCTGTCTCTCTCTCTCTTTCTATAGCTCTGCCTTTCAATCAAACAATTTTTTTAAAACAGTAAATGTTAGAAAAATTAAGTCTGTTAATATACAGATATATAGTGCTTAGAATAATTTGAGCATTTGATAATGAAAGTACTTGATAAATGTTTTTATTATGTGATAAGATACATGTTATTTTATGATATACTTATTTCACATAACGTGTTATGAACAACTTGCCATGTCAGTATATACAAACCCTACTCATTCTTTTAATGGCTATCCTATTTTCCACAGTATTACTACAACATATTTAACAATCTCTTGTTGATGTCTTTGGTCATTTTCAGGTCTTATATCTTATCATATACATGTTGTAGTAAAAAACTCTTTTGCATAAGCAAGACACCATTTATTGACATAGTTTCTATCATTACATTCAGTTTTAGGTGTGACAAAATATATAACACAATTAGGAAGTTCCTACATTTCGTGATGACAGTAATGATGAATGCGTGTTGAGAACCTGTGACATACCAAGCACTGCTTCAAGCATTTTCCATGTATTCTCACATTCAGTCTTAACAACAGACTCAAGAGGCAGACCCTATCACTAGCCTCGATTTTACAAATGAAGAATTGAGACACAGACACATCAGGCAACTTGCTCCAGACCATGCTGCTAGAAATTAGTTTAGTGAGGATGGAACTGAGGCAGTCTTACCAAGAGAAACTATTTTATCATGAAAAGATATCCATAGTGAATTCACTTTGCATAGCTATACCTCCTAGATGTGGTTTATAAGAGTTTCTGACAGAACGTATTGTATCCCTGAGTAGTCACCATCTGATGACATGAAGCAAGTCCAGAAATAAGGCTATGCAGCCAGTGATGGCAAAATGACCTTGTCTAAGTTTCTTTCTAAATGAATTTTGGCAGCAGAAAGATCACATGTTTTTATTACCTTATGGAATCGCTTCTTGGCCTTTTGGCTAAGATGAAGTGTATTACCTTATGGAGAATCTATCCATTGTGCTTAATATTTTGGTCTAACACAAACATTTATCATTAATATTAGAGAAAAGTGCAAACATTACAGTACACAAATAGTATTTAGGGACTATTATGTCACTTGCAGTATAGTACACTATAGTATATCATAGGAGTAAAGACATTAATGAAATATGTTCATTATCCATCTTTCAGTTTTGATATTCAGTGTGTTAATTTCCCCCACTAAGTGAATATAGAGCTCATTCGTTTTTTGATTAAGTGAATCATCACAATGGGATCTGGAAACAAACATACAAATGGAGTACACAGTTTGGAAAATATTTATTTTACCCACATGAAATAATTTGACCACCTTCCATCTATGAATAATTCCCAACATTTGCTTCTCTGCAACTTTTGTCTTTTCTTTTGTCCCTTAAAATAATATATTAATATATATATATTATTTTTGTAGTCTGCCCAAATTATTGTATGCATAACCTTAAGTTTAATCATATATATATATAATCTCTGCAAAAATCTAGAGGATGCTCCCATCTGCATTTTGTTTAAAAGATTGATTTATTTATTTGAAAGTCAGTGTTATGGAGAAGAAGAAGCAGAGGTAGAGAGAGAGAATTCTTCCATCCACAGGTTCACTTCCCCAAATGGCCACAACAGCCTGGGCTGAGCCAGGCCGAAGCCAGGAGCTTCCTCTGGGTCTTTCACAAGGGTACAGGGATGCAACAACTTGGGCCATCTTCTGCTACTTTTCTAGGAGCATAAGCAGGGAGCTGGATCAGAAGTGGAGCATCCAGGACTCAAACTGGTGCCCATATGGGATGCTGGTGCTACAGGCAGCAGCTTAACCTGCTGCCCAACAGCACTGGCCCCTCCCATCTATATTCTTAAACACAAAGAAGAATTTGAAATTTTCAACTGCCCTAAGTACTCATAGGTGAGGACAGAGTATATTTATAACTAGATATTCTTACTCGGATAATTTTAAACATATATATTACACAGCAGTACTGGGAAAGATAGCAAACAGAAGTGAGAAAAATGATTGTGTCTCTGAGAAATGGGTTAGCAATGGCACAATGAATGACTAAATGAATATCCTTCACTGTTAAAATACTGCCAGGTTGACCAAGCTGGATATGGCCTAAGTGTACTCTCTGATCTTATCCTCCATGTGTCAAGGACCGAAAAGCACCATTACTTTGTTTCGAGGCACTTCTCAAATTTGGATTCTCAGCCTTCCTTCTTCTGCTACCCCAGCTCAAGACCTCACTGCTCCCCTGGACAACACTTTTCCTTTAAGGATTCCCCAGCATCTAGCTCCACCCTGCTGCTATCAGTCCAAAGTGCTGCTGGAGATCTCTTTTGATGCACCAACTTCTGCTTGTGTCACTTCCAACTCAAAATCCAGCAGTGATTCCCATTTTCTATAGTTCCTTTCAGGGAATGCAAAGATTTGCAGTCTGCCTCTCGACATCTTCCCCCACCTTTTGCCCTTCCCCAGATATCCTTGTTTTTCAGCCACATGACTTCCCAACCCACTTTGCACTCAGAGATTTCTTCCTGTCTCTTCACTCTTCTGCCTGAAATTCTTCCCCTTTGCGGCTGTCAACCATTCTCAGTTCAGTCTGCAAATCCCAGCTCTGGGCCACTGTTCTTTGGAAGCCCATCCTCTTGGAACCATTGGCACCACATCAGCTAATGCCTGGTGCGACCACTGAGCTCCTGTGCCCTCCCAGACAAGCAGCAGAAGAGAGTGTCTGACTCTCAGACTCCAGTATGTTGTGCCTCATCTAAGACAGTTTCTAATATTTGACTCTCATAAGTTTTTATTTTGCTTTGGGGAGGAACCCTAGAAATATACATTTTAAAAATCGCTCAGGACTTACAGTGCAGCTCTGTGATCACATTTTGGAATGATTGCCTTAAAATACAATATTTAGGAAGTCATATGTTGTATCCCATTTGGCTAAGAAAGCAATTAGTAGGTCAAGATCTATTTTTCCTTATTCTTTCTCACACCCCCCAACACACAACTATATGGTATGGTATCATGTAGGATAAAAAAATGTTTAAAAAACACTCTTCTAGAAGGCAGGGAGTGCAGCAATATTTGTTGAATAAAGAACAGTCATGAAATTTCTCCATCTGTTACTATATGATGGAAAATGTTGATGACTGACATTTAAATTTTACTTTAAAACTGAGTTTCCCTTCAAAAAGACAAGAGCAAACTTTTGGGGTTAGATGAAATTGACAGAATTTCTGATAACATTATCGTTTTTGGAGCAAAGCTCACAACATATTCTCAATTACTGAAGTCCTGGGAAGGTTCAGTAGTTAAATTATCAGCATTCTAAGCATGCGCTGACTTTTCTTTATTCTCTTTGACAAAATTGTAGCTGGCAAGAAAAAGAAATGTCAAAACATGTCTGTAAAATGATACATACATTTAAAATGTGCCTTTAAATATACATCTGAACTTTAATTTTGCAACAAGAATTTTGTAAATGTTTTTAGAAGACAAGATATGGGTCTTTGTTAAGAATTAGAAGAACTCTTCAGAAAGTTCAGGGAAAATATGTATTTTGAAAAAAGGCATAGGCTTCAATTTTTTTTAACTAAAATAAACAGCTTTTAATTCCAGTTTTCTGGAGTACCCTCGTATGCTTATAAAGTATTCCTTGGAAGAAAAGTGGGGAAAAGACCCAGTTAAAATTATTTAGAACTATTTTTGAAGATATTGCTTTTGGGAGTTCACCAGAAAATTTTTCCGTCTTTGCTTTTTTTTTTTTTTTTCAAAAGTAACATAAAATCCATGAGGAAAAAATCTGTTAAATGTGTTGCAAATGAATGTATGTAGAAAATGTCTACCAAGGCCGGCGCCGCAGCTCAATAGGCTAATCCTCCGCCTATGGTGCCTGCACCACGGGTTCTAGTCCCGGTCGGGGCACCAGATTCTGTCCCGGTTGCCCCTCTTCCAGGCCAGCTCTCTGCTATGGCCCGGAAGTGCAGTGAAGGATGGCCCAAGTCCTTGGGCCCTGCACCCCATGGGAGACCAGGATAAGTACCTGGCTGCTGCCATCGGATCAGCGCAGTGCGCCGGCCACAGCGCGCCAGCCGCGGCGGCCATTGGAGGGTAAACCTACGGAAAAGGAAGACTTTTCTCTTTGTCTCTCTCTCTCTCTCACTGTCCATTCTGCCTGTCAAAATAAATAAATAAATAAATAGAAAATGTCTACCAAAGGAGGTGAAATTTCTTCATAATCCTACCCTTACAAAATAAGTAATTAGCAGTATTCCTTTCCTTTGCAGCAATAATATATACACACATTTTAATAAAGTTGAATTATTTTACACATACCATTCCATAACAATCATGTAAAAATTTCATTACAGAAAAATAGAAAAGTAATTGAGTATCAATGTGTTGTATGTAAAATTAATCTACATTAGCACTTTTCCTAATTGCTTAAGATCTTTTAAAGGATATAAACACTACACATGAAAAACAAAGTCCCCTTTAATATCACTCAACTACTCTTAGGTCTCAAGAGCATCTATGATCATAAGTTGAAAATGTCTTTATTTCTTGTTTTAAAAAATCAGTTTTATACTTTAAGATCTGGTTATTTTGATACATTTGTTTCCCTCCCCCTGATTTTGTAAGCATAAACAAATAATTTGCAATAACTTTCCTTGTAAATGTTTTGGGGTATACATGTGTGGAACTTCTCTAGAGAATTAAAGGTAGAATTTCTGAATCACACTGGGTGAACCATTTCAATTTGACAAGATATTTCCAGTCCTAACCTCTCCAAAGTGATCAAATTTACATTTTCAGTGGAAGCACCTGACTCTCTCTTGTTCCATATTATTGAACTGTCTAGGTGGTTTTTTTTGTTTTTTTTTTTGTTTTTTTGTTTTTTGTTTTTTTTTTTTTTTGACAGGCAGAGTGGACAGTGAGAGAGAGAGACAGAGAGAAAGGTCTTCCTTTGCCGTTGGTTCACCCTCCAATGGCCGCCGCGGTTGGCGCGCTGCGGCCGGCGCACCGCGCTGATCCGATGGCAGGAGCCAGGAGCCAGGTGCTTTTCCTGGTCTCCCATGGGGTGCAGGGCCCAAGCACCTGGGCCATCCTCCACTGCACTCCCTGGCCACAGCAGAGAGCTGGCCTGGAAGAGGGGCAACCGGGACAGAATCCGGCGCCCCAACCGGGACTAGAACCCGGTGTGCCGGCGCCGCTAGGCGGAGGATTAGCCTAATGAGCCGCGGCGCCGGCTTGTCTAGGTGTTTTAATATTGTATCAAGTGGTATCCCATTGTTGTTTTACTTTTCATTTCTCTAAGAGATGAGTTACATATAACAATACAAGTTTCTTTTTGAGATTTGTTTATATGTTTCCAGTTTTTTCCATTTATTATTAAACTTTTGGAAATCTATGGAAATTTTTACTTGCTTTGGATCATAGCCTTTCCTTTTGGTGAGGGGAGGGAAGACAGGGATACACAAATGCCTTAGACAGATTATGTTGTAAATTTTTCTGTATTTTTGCTAAATTTCTGTGTCTCTTCCATGATTTACTGAGGACTGCACAATAAGAAACCCTCTCTAACTGCATGTTAATCAGTATTTTCCTGTAATTCTGCTCTTTTTTGCTTTATATTTTTGTCATTACTTTTTTTAAAAGATTTTATTTATTTATTTGAGAGTTAAAGTTACAGACAGTGAAAGGGAAAGAGAGAAAGATCTTCCTTCCATTGGTTCACTCCCCCAAATGGCCACAATGACCGGAGCTGTGCCGATCCAAAGCCAGGAGTCAGGTGCTTCTTCCTAGTCTCCCATGCGAGTGCAGGGGCCCAAGGACTTGAGCCATTCTTCTACTGCTTTCACAAGCCACAGCAAAGAGCTGGATTAGAAGAGGAGCAGCTAGGACCAGAACTGGCACCCATATGGGATGCTGGCACCACAGGCGGAGGATTAACCTACTGTGCCACAGTACTGGCCCCTGTCATTACTTTTTATCTCTTTTTTATTTTATTTAAGTTATATAAGTTTCTTGTATTTCACATATACAGATTTAGGAACATAATAATACTCTCCAACTGACCCTCCCTCCCACTCATGCTCCACACTTCCTCCTTTCTCTCCCATTCTAACTCTTAATTTTTACAAATATCTTTCAGTTTACTTAATGATCTTAAAGTTGACCCTATACTAAGTAAAAGAGTTTAAAAATACTATGAAGAAAAAAATGCTATTCCTCAACAGTGGAGACAAGTGTTGTAAACAATAATCAAATCTCAAAATGTCCATTTCACTCCAATACATTACATTTCAGGTACTCTATTAGTTACCTCAGATCAAGGTCAATATCTAGTATCTGTCTTTTGGGGACTGGCTTATTTCACCAAGTATAATGGTTTCCAGTTGCATCCATTTTGTTGCAAAAGACAGGATTTCATTTTTTATAGCTGAGTAGTACTCCGTAGTGTTGTGTGTGTGTGTGTGTGTATATATATATATGTGTGTATATATATGTATATATATATGGTAATTTCTTTATCCAATCAACAGTTGATGGACATCTAGGTTGATTCCACATGTTAGCTATTGTGAATTGAGCTGCCATGAACATGGGGATGCAGATAACTCTTTCATATGTTGATTTATTTTGGTTTGGGTAAATTCCCAGAAGTGGAATGGCTGGATCATATGGTATGTCTTTATTCAGATTTCTAAGGTATCTCCATACTGTCTTCTACAGTGGCTGCACCAGTTTGTATTTCCACCAACAGTGGATTAGGGTACCTTTATCCCTACATCCCCACCAGCATTTGTTGTTTGTTGATTTTGGTGTGAGACCCATTCTAACTGGGATGAGGTGAAACCTCTTTGTGCTTTTAGTTTGCTTTTTCCTGATGGGTAGTGATCCTGAGTAATTTTTCATGTGTTTCTTGATCATTTGAATTTCCTCTTTTGAAAAATACCTATTCAACTTCTTTTACTATTTCTTGACTGGATTATTTGTTGTGTTGTTGTTGAATTTCCTGAATTCTTTATAGATTCCTGATGTTAAGCCTTTATTAGTTGCATAGTTTGCAAAATTTTATTCCCCTTCTGTCAGTTGTCTCTTCACTTTAAAGTGTTTCTTTTGCAGTGCAGAAGCTTCTCAGCTTGAAGTAATCGCTTTTGTCAATTTTGATTTTGATTACCTGTGCATCTGGGGTCTTTTCCCAGAAGTCTTTGCCTATGCCAATGTCTTGCAGAGTTTCTCCAATGTTCTCTAGTAACTTGATGGTATCAGGTCATAGATTTGGGGCTCTCATCTTTTTTGAGTGGATTTTTCGGTAAGATAATATAGGGGTGTTGTTTCATGCTTCTTTCTGCATGCAGAGATCCAGTTTCCCCAGCACCATTTGTTGATGAGACAGTCATTGCACTGGGAATTGATTTTAGCTCCTTTGTCAAAGATAAGTTTATTGTAGATGTGTAGATTGATTTCTGGAGTTTCTATTCTGTTCCATTGATCTACACAATGGTTTTTGAACAAATATCAGACTGTTTTGATTATAGCTGCCCTGTAGTATGTCTGGAATCTGGTATCGTGGTGCCTCTGTTGTATAAGATTGCTTTAGTTATTCAGGGTCTCTTGTGTTTCCCTGTGTATGTTAGCATCATTTTTTTCTGTATCTGAGAAGAATGTCATTGGTATTTTGATTGGGATCATACTGAATCTGTAAATTTCATTCATTAGCATGGACATTTTGTTGTTATTGATTCTTCCAAGTCATGTAAATAACAACTTTGCCCTAATGTTTTTCCATAAATGTTCCCATTGTTTATTTGGTATTTTTTCTACTACTACTGGATGATTTTCTGCCTTCACATTCTGTCATTAGGATGGCTATCTTTCTGTGTTTCTGTGTGTAGCACATCCTTAAGCATCTTCTGTAAGGCTGAATGAGTGGCAACAAATTGTTTCAATTTCTGTTTGTTGTGGAAGGTCTTTTCATTCATAAATGAGAGCTTTGAAAGGTACAACATTCTTTGTTGGCAGTTTTTTACTCTTAAGACTTGAACTGTATTTTATCATTCTCTTCTAGCCACAGTGCTGGCCCCTCCTTATTCTTTATTTTTTAAATTTCTATTGGTTTCTCTTCTTCTGGAGACAACACTTACTTCAACAGATACTTAACTATCTGTGCAACAAAGTTTACTCTCTTGATAAAGATAAAGATGTTAGAACAGTTTAGCTATTCACTGGACTCCTACATTGATAACTTCCTTACTGGTGCCTCAATCTTTAGTTTCAGCATTTTATTGAAAATGTCAATTATGGTTATTGTTCATGCATTTATGAATATTTATTTGAATTTACCAGCATATCTTATTTCTTTGTTCAACATAGTTTCCTGCATCCTCAGTCCTTTAGAATTACTTTTGTACTTTTAGTGGTTTTTCAGGTTGCATCTGACAGTAGTTAAATCTCTTTACCTTTGATTCTTGAGAACTCTCTATATGAGCATTTCAAAAAGTTCAGGGGAAAATGGAATCAAAAGATAAATTTTCTTGGTACAAAAAAATTGCATAGCTTTTTCACAATCACATTTTCCCTAAATTTTTTGAAGTTTTCTCTTATTTGGCTATCACTCTTCAATCGTGTTTTAGTTTGTCACCAACAAATCCCTAAGAGTTGACTCACTCCCTACATCTAAACATAGAGTACAGCAGAACCACAAATCTTTGACTCTGCTTACCTGTATGAGGCTCTATTCAGAGATGTCTATCTTTTTTGCTAATTTTGTTTTTTTTAGTTTAAAAAGGTAATAAATATTTAACATTTTACCACATTTACTTCAAATATAGACATTATGCACATAAAATATATTTACTATTTTTCCTCAAAAACCAAGATACCAGTACCATAAAGTGAGGGATTCATGACAGTGATCATAATGTAGACAAAGAAGGATGTATTGTCATTTGAATGGGTGGAACTTAGTGGAGCAATACATATGTACCAAATGATATATCATCTACAAAATTTTTCATACTCTTGATATGTAAGTAGATAGATAGATAGATAGATAGAACATCACAAATAAGAAAAAAACATGATATCTGTCTTCCAGCATCGGGCTTATTTCACTCAGCATAATGACTACCAGTTCCAACCATTGAGATGTTTATCTTAATTTGACCATAGTCCTCTCTTTCCTTAGCAAATATATTAATGATTAAGGGGAAATTTTTCAAAGATAAGAGTAAAATTTCTAGTCTATTATTGCTACTAGGGAAGCTAGGTGGACAGTAAAAAGATAGAGGGAAAAAGATATAGACATAGATAGAGTATATCCCTTCTCACAGATTCTTTTGAATGTATCTTTGTCTACTTATCCTACTACTTCTTTATTATTAATCCTGAAATATTGCATTTCTAGGTGAAAATCTTGTCCAAAAAATACTTTGAAAATATGTTACATTTAAACTCCATTCTTGCCACCAGCGTAGTTGAGGACTCAGACTTTATCTAAGTATGAATCTTAACTCCTCTGTTTCCCTGTTAACTGACATTGGGCAAATCTCTTAATTTCCCTAATACTTCACTTCCTCTTCTGTGACAATAGAATTACTGTAATACATATCTCACAAGGTAGTAGAGAAGATGAATAAGGTACTGAATTTAAAACAATTGATATGAAACTAACAACTAAGTCATCACTGCTAAACATGATGAAATTAACTGAAACAACATGAAGATTGCTAACACCAAGTTCATTGCTTGTGGTTTTTTAAAACACTAGTGATATACCTGTGTATAGGGAAGGGTATATGGAAAATATCTGTATCTTCTACTGAATTTTGCTGCAAACCTCAAAGTACTCTTTTAAAAAAGTCATAAGTCTAGGGGCTTTGTGGCACTGTGGATTAATTCACTGCTTGCAATGTCAGCATCCCATATAGGAGTGAGATACAAAAACAATCAAATACCTTGGAATAAACTTAACCAAGGATGTCAAAGATCTCTACGATGAGAATTACAGAATCTTAAAGAAAGAAATAGAAGAGGATACCAAAAAATGGAAAACTCTTCCATGCTCATGGAATGGAAGAATCAACATCATCAAAATGTCCATTCTCCCAGAAGCAATTTATAGATTCAATGCAATACCAATCAAAATACCAAAGACATTCTTCTCAGATCTGGAAAAAATGATGCTGAAATTCATATGCAGGCACAAGAGACCTCAAATAGCTAAAACAATCTTCTACAATAAAAACAAAGCCGGAGGCATCACAATACCAGATTTCAGGACATGCTAAAGGGCAGTTATAATCAAAACAGCATGGTATTGGTACAGAAACAGATGGATAGACCAATGGAACAGAATAGAAACACCAGAAATCAATCCAAACATCTACAGCCAACTTATATTTGATCAAGGATCCAAAACCAATTCCTGGAGCAAGGACAGTCTATTCAACAAATGGTGCTGGGAAAACTGCATGTCCACATGCAGAAGCATGAAGCAAGACCCCTACCTTACACCTTACACAAAAATCCACTCTACATGGATTAAACATCACCATCAAATTATTAGAGGACATCAGAGAAACCCTGCAAGATATAGACACAGGCAAAGACTTACTGGAAAAGACCCCAGAGGCACAGGCAGTCAAAGCCAAAATTAACAATTGGGATTACATCAAATTGAGAAGTTTCTGTACTGCAAAAGAAACAGTCAAGAACGTGAAGAGGCAACCGATAGAATGGGAAAAAATATTTGCAAATTATGCAACCCATAAAGGATTAATAACCAGAATCTACAAAGAAATCAACAAACTCCACAACAACAAAACAAACAACCCACTTAAGAGATGCCAAGGACCTCAATAGACATTTTTCAAAAGAGGAAATCCAAAGGGCCAACAGACACATGAAAAAATGTTCAGGATCACTAGCCATCAGGGAAATGCAAATCAAAACCACAGTGAGGTTTCACCTCACCCCAGTTAGAATGGCTCACATTCAGAAATCAACTAACAACAGATGCTGGCGAGGATGTGGGGAAAAAGGGACACTAACCCACTGTTGGTGGGAATGCAAACTGATAAAGCCACTATGGAAGTCAGTTTGGAGATTGCTCAGAAACCTGAATATAACCCTACCATACAACCCAGCCAACCCACTCCTTGGAATTTACCCAAAGGAAATTAAATTGGCAAATAAAAGAGCTGTCTGCACCTCAGTGTTTATAGCAGCTCAATTCACAATAGCTAAGACCTAGAATCAACCCAAATGTCCATCAACATAAGACTGGATAAAGAAATTATGGGACATGTACTCCATAGAATATTATACAGCAGTAAAAAAAAAAAAAATCCGGTCATTTACAACAAAATGGAGGAATCTGGAAAACATCATGCTGAGTGAAATAAGCCAGTCCCAAAGGGAAGAATATCATATGTTCTCCCTGATCGGTGACAACTAACTGTGCACCTAAAAGGAAACCTGTTGAAGTGAAATGGACACTATGAGAAACAATGACTTGATCAGCCCTTGTCCTGACTGTCGAGGAACAACTTACTATTTTATTCCTTTTAGTATTTTGTTTGTTCTACTTAATACCATTGGTTGAACTCTTTAATTAACACACAATTATTCTTAGGAGTTTAAATTTAACTGAAAATTGATCCCTGTTAAATATAAGAGTGCTCCTCTTCCAGGCCAGCTCTCTGCTGTGGCCCGGGAGGGCAGTGGAGGATGGCCCAAGTGCTTGGGTCTCTGCACCCGCATGGGAGACCCGGAGGAAGTACCTGGCTCCTGGCTTCAGATCGGCACAGCACCAGCCATAGCGGCCATTAGGGGAGTGAACCAATGGAAGGAAGACCTTTCTCTCTGTCTCTCTCTCACTGTCTACAACTCTCTCTCTCTCTCTCTCTCTCTCTCTCTCACTGTCTAACTCTGCCTGTCAAAAAATACAAACAGGCAAACAGGCAAGGAGAGTATAAGAGTTAAGACTTTGTTAGGGGAAGAAAGGGTGCTTCCCACGGTTCCCGGGAGCAAGAGTTATCCAGATGAAGAGGGCAAGAGTGATTGAAAAAAGGGCAGTGATATAGTAAAGGCTGGGAATGGAACACTCAAGACATTGGAGACTCTGGATCATTGAGTAGAAAAGAGACTAACGTGAGGTTAAAAAGTCAAATCGAGGCCAGATATTACAGTCTTACAAACCACAATAAGGAGTTTGTGAACAATCCTAAGAGCAATAAAATATATTGATGAGATTTGCTTTGGACCTGGACACTTTGATAAAGGGTCTGGTTAAGTGGGTGCTGGGGGAATTCAAGAAACAGGTGATACTGACCATATCTAAGGTAGTGGTAGTAACAAAAAGAGAAACTGAGGATGAGGAGTGGATGTGACTATACTAGCTCTGGTTTGGAGAAGTTTATTTGAATTGCCTTTGCGAAGTGGGTTGAGTAGACAGTGAATTATCAAGGTCCTGAGCTCACAAGACAGATCTGAGCTGGAAACAGTTTTAGAAGGTTCATTTATATTATTTTCAGCACTACACCGAAAGACAACATAAAAGCTTTTATTTCATTGAATTCTAAGCAAACACGTGAGTTCTAAAAGGCTTAGTTGACTGATAGTCCACATTCATGTGAGTAAATAAGATTGGGTCCAGATAGCAATTACCATGGGTACCTCTCCCTTTCATCTTATAACACATAACATGATTGTGAACATCAATCTAGACATACACACACACACACACACACAGAGTTCACTTTTTCAAGGTGGGCGGCAAACTTAAATGATTTTACCTTTGTCTCAGTTACAGGTGTGTGTGCTATGTAACTTGCCAAGCTTTATCTTCTTTTATGTTTGTAGAAAACAAATGTGATCATATCTGTGTGGGGTATAAAGTATCCCCAACCATGACCAGTATATTAATGTTTAATGAGCTCAAGTAGACTCTGCTATAGTCAGTGTCTCGCTCTGTTCCCTCCACTTCACAGTGTGACACCAGGAAGGACAGAGAATGCAGTTCTTCTGCCCTTAATGAAGTTCACTCTCTTTCATGAGGCCAACTAAAAATCCCCCTGGGGCTCCTCTCACACACATTGGATGTAACTTGGCATTCTTCTGCCGGGGGAATGCATTCTGAAGTGCCATCTGAGGGTGGTGGAGTGATGAGGAATGACTTTTTGATGGTATTATGTGGGTGGTGGTGGCAAGATGTGTTACTTTACTAGATCATCCTCTGATTTCAACTAATAATACTAGCCACTTACATTTTTCCCAGTAAGCCTGTGAACTTCAATTGAGCTACATTGTAACACTGTGTGTTTAAGAGTTGAACTACTGGGGGCTGGTGCTGTGGCATAGCGGGTAAAGCCACTGCCTGCAGTGCCGGCATCCCATATGATCCCGGTTCAAGTCCCGGCTGCTCCACTTCCAATCCAGCTCTCTGCTATGGCCTGGGAAAGCAGCAAAAGATGGCCTAAGTCCTTGGGCCCTTGAACCCGTATGGGAGGCCCAGAAGAATCTCCTAGCTCTGGTGGTTGCAGCCACTTAGGGAATGAACCTGTGGATGGAAGACTTTTCTCTCTCACTCTCTGCCTCTGTAACTCCACCTTTTAAAGAAATAAATAAATCTTTTAAAAAAAATTGAACTACAGAGTTAAATAAGCTTTTTAAAATTTACTTCAAGTTGCAACACAAATATTTCTCTCTTTAAGTGCTTTTTTAAAATATTTATTTTATTTATTTGAAATTCAGGATGACACAAAGAGAGGGAGAGACAGAGAGAGATCTTTCATCCACTGGTTCATTCCCCAAATGGCTGTAACAGCCAGAGCAGAGCTAGGCTGAAGCCAGGAGCCTGGAACTCCATTGGGGTCTCCTACATGGTTGGCAGGGACCCAAGTGCTTGGGTCGTCTTCCACTGCTTTCCCTGGAGCATTAGCAGGAGTAGGATCGGAATTGGAGAAGTCAGGACTGACTGGCACTCATATGGGATGCAGGCAGGGGTTTAACCCGTCGTACTACAATGCAGCCACATAATACGATTATTTCCACAACTGATCTACAGACTTCTTTGATTTGTCTAATAGTCAGGGAAACAAAATTTTCCAAAGAGAAATTATTTAAAAATATTATTGATAAATAATAATTATTTGTTATAACAAATCAGGTTCTGAATTTCACACAGATACCCTTCAACCATTGAAATTCTTCATCCTTTTGTCCTTCTTTTATTTACTTGGTGCTCACTAAAATGTTCAAAGAATATCTTTCCATTTTTCTTAAGTGACATCTGTAACTCAATTCACTGCTTGAAGAAGTTTTAGCTCATTTACATTACATACAGCTTTGTCACCATGCTGACAATTATAATAATATTCAAAGCTTAGAGATTTTGAAATGATAAACCGAAATCAAAATAATCTCTTTAGCTCTCATTCATTAATATTTAATGTATATATGTATGTATGTATATATGTATCAGAGAGCCTTCCCTGCTGTATTTCACAACCCACTATCACAACTCAGGAACTTAATTTCTGTGATAATATGGCTTGCCAAGAATGTGAAGAGACTCAGAGACATCATTTGTTGGAGACAGATGATTGAGGCTCCGTGATAATTTTAAAGCTTTGTAAACTACAGGCAGGCATGCCTGGTTTGGCCATCTGGTCAGAATAAGCGCTTTCAGGGCTCTCTGTCTTCACCTTTGCCCTCTGCTTGGGCATGAGAAATGTAAGGAATGCATTGGCTGTAGGTGAGGTCTGCTTTGACTGAGGTTAATAAGATAACACCTTCCTCTATACACATTCACTCACATACCCTAGCACTGTCCAAGTTGAAAGGATGAGAAGGAGGTGAACTTTGCTGTGGACAGATTTATCACCCCTTGATCCACAAAAAATGCAAACAAAATCCCCAGGGCTAGTTTCATATTATTCAAGAGTTCTAGGGAGCTACTTATCATGCCCACCACATGAAGGAACAAAACAAACTCTTCTAGTTTTAATAAAGATAATTTATTTGAGACAGGAAAACCAAAAATTCATCCCCAACTTGAGAAGTCAAAAAAAAGATTTCCCTTGGCTTTATGAACCATTGTAGATTTTGTGGGTCTGGGAATTCAGTTCCATGCTCTGAAACATAATGCCATCTCTTTAATGGCCTTATGTTTTAAGGAGTAACAATGCACATTTCATATCCTTTTATATTCAGTTTTTTGAATTTTTTTAAGATCTATTTTATTTATTTGAAAGAGAGTGACAGAGAGAAGAAGAGAGAGAAAAATCTTCCATCTGCTGGTCCACTCCTCAAATGGCTGGATTTGGTCAGGATTGGTCCAGGCCAAAGCCAGGAACCTGGAAATCCATCCTGATCTCCCACATAAGTGGCATAGGCCCAAGCACTTAGGCCATCTTCTGCTGCTTTCCCGGGGAGCATTAGCATAGAGGTAGATCAGAAGTGGAGCAACTGGGACTCAAACCAGCACTCTGATATGGGATGCTAACATTGCAGGCAGCAGCTTAACCCTCTGCACAACACCACCATCACCACCACCACCCCAACCTGCCCTAGTCCTTTTGAATCTTGTAAAACCACAGGCAAATGATTAGAATGTTTCAATCCAACGAGTTGGTTTGCCTTATGTGTGTACATTCAATTAATATATCTTTGTTAATGATTGTTTATAAAATAAGCTCACAGTGGGGAAAATATATACTATTTTTGAAATTTCCTGTTTTTCAAAATACATTCCCTTTTTAAAGTGAGTCCATAGCTGACTTCCCTGCAGACACCTCAGACTTCGGCAGTTGTAGCACAAAGCAAACTGACACTCAAGGTAGAACCACACAGGAAACAATGGCTAGATTGTTTCAAATTAATCACCAATATGAGCAAAATACAAAGTCCCAGAGCATTTGCCCTAGAATAGTGACTGAAGTCACTTTAGTGAAACCCCAGCTGGTGTAGAGCATCCCCCAATCTCTGCACATACCCTGAAATGAGGCCCTGTTTCCCTAAAGTCTTCAGGACTGGTAATTGTACAGATTCAATCTAGTTATACCACGATGTTCTAACCCTTTGGTTAGATCCAACCCAAATACACTGGCTTCAACCTAAATCTAATGTGTCCTAGAAGATGGCATAGCGCAAGTATGAGATATTTCAACAAGTTTATGGAAAGATGAAATTGGAAGTATGAGTTTGGGTGGGCATTTAACCCAGCAGTTAAGACGCCTCTAGGGATACATCCTATATCAGAGTGTTTAGGTTCGAATCCTGTTCCCCTCCCAACTTCAGCTTCCTGATAGTGTGCACATTGGGAGGAAGCAGTTGTGGATCAGGTAATTGTGCTCCTGACTCCCATATGAGAAACCTCGGTTGAGTGCCTGGCTCCTAATTTTGACACCAGCCCAGCCTGGTGGTTTTGAACAGGCAATTGTGATCTCTATCTATCTCTCCCTACCAAATAAGTAAAGTAATTAATTAACATTTAAAAATATAAAATATAAAAGTATGAGTTGGTCTTAGCACAAAATTTTGGTGCAAATTTTTTTTCATAAAACATGAAAATGTGCATTATGAAAAAATTATGCATGGATTTTAAAAATTTCATGCACCAAAATTAACTCCTTTCCATTTTTTCAATTTTTTAAAGTATCTTATAGCTGTTCTCTGTTCCACCATGCCAGGAGATGATATAATGAATAGCAGAACCAAACCTAAAAATATTTGGTCTCATTTGTTTTTTTTTTCATTCGGTTCCATTTTTACAGCCCAGCTTCAAGGAGATACATTTAAAGACCATTTATGATCCCACATTTGAGGGACAAACTGTCTCATGCCTCAGGATGAGAAGGATCCATGAAGCAGTCTACTCTATGCATTTTTGTTTTTAAACAATAGCACTTCTGACCTGAAAATTTGTAAATAAGTACATTAAAAAGGTGTTATCTGGGGCCTGTGCTGTGGTGTAGCAGGTGAAGCCACCACCTGCAGTGCAAGCATTCCAGGTTGGCGCCAGTTCGAGTCCCAGCTGCTCTCTGCTGTGGCCTGGGAGAGCAGTAGAAGATGGCCCAAGTCTATGGGCCCCTGAGTCCACTTGGAAGACCCGGAGGAAGCTCCTGACTCCTGGCTTCACATCAGTGCAGCTCAGGCCGTTGCGGCCATCTGGGGAGTGTCTGTCTCTGCCTCTCTGTGAATCTGCCTTTCAAATAAATAAATAAATATTTTTAAAAAAGGTGTTATCATACCCAAAATTATGAAGAAATAAGTAAATCCATAAGATGTAGCTATCTCTTCTCTAGAATCACAGCAGTGGGGTTTCAAGGGAAAAAATGAACAAAAATAATTTCTGTTGTGTTCCTATTCCTAACAGAACCTGTCTTCTACTTTGGTGATGTCAAGTACTCTGTGGATGAGAGTGCTGGCTACGTGGAAGTGCAAGTGTGGAGGACAGGCACCGACCTGTCTAGGTCTTCAAGTGTCACAGTGAGATCTCGGAAAACAGATCCTCCCTCTGCAGAGGGTAAGCAGTTTCCTGCATCAGCCCTTTTGATTCTCTACAGTGTTCAACTACCAAGACACAAAATAATTTAAAGCTAAAGTACTTCACTCCTATTAAAGCATTATGGCTGAATGAAATTTTTTTCCTGCAATTATTTCTATATGGCGAAGAACCTGGGCTTTATTTACTACTCTGGGAAAGTACATTTAAAGGGCCATGAAACACAGACTAGCGTTGCAAATGTAAGACATGAAGACTGAATTCTTACACCTATGTTCACATGAATTTGTTCTCAATTCCTGCCAAATCTAAAATTGGGGAATGTTGTACCATGTGTGTGAAAATGATCATGGTGACTGCCCTCACAGAAATCTAATGACCGTTAACTGTCATGCAAAAAAGCACCTTTGATTGGCTCCCTCTTCATCTTAACCTAGCATCCTCATAAATGCTTCAATTAGATATACAAACTTTCCTAGCCAGCCCAACCCTGCCTTTTATTTCAGGCGCTACATCTCCAACAAGTTGATCATAAAATTGAAGGAAAGCAAAGGATTCGAATTTTCCTTGTTTTTCCTAAGTTACCAGCAATATTTTTCATAAATACACACATGCATATTATACATACATCACACAAAGCAAACAGAAGTAATACCATTTTAAAACTGATTCTTAGGGACCGGCGCAGTGACGCACTAGGTTAATCCTCCGCCTGTGGCACCGGCATCCCGTATGGGCATTGGATTCTAGTCCTGGTAGCTCCTCTTCCAGTCCAGCTCTCTGCTGTGGCCCAGGAAGGCAGTGGAGGATGCCCCAAGTGCTTGGGCACCTGCTCCCTCATGGGAGACCAAGAAAGAAGCTCCTGGCTCCTGGCTTCGGATCGGCGTAGTTCCAGCCGTGGTGGCCATTTGGGGAGTGAACCAACGGAAGGAAAACCTTTCTCTCTGTCTCTCTCTCTCTCACTGTCTGTAACTCTACCTGTCAAATAAATAAATAGAAATCTTTATAAAAAAACTGATTCTTAGATGTTAACTTTTTTAAAAAAGCAGATTGTTATTTATTTATTTGAAAGACAGTTACGGGGGTGGGGGGAGAGACAGAGAGAAAGATCTTCCACCCGCTGGTTCACTCCCCAGATGGCCACAATAACTAGAGCTGGGCCAATCCAAAGCCAGGAGCCAGGAGCTACTTCCAGGTCTCCCTCATGGGTGTAGGGGCCCAAGCACTTGGACCATCTTCCACTGCTTTCCCAGCTATAAACAGAGAGCTGGATCAGAAGAGGAGCAGCCAGGACACAAACCAGAACCCATATGGGATACTGGCACCACAGCGGAAGCTTAGCCTACTACACCACAGCACTGGCCCCTGGGTCTTAACTTTTATTATGCAGTAGAATGAACACAGAGCTTTGCATGCAGCAGATGCCCAGTAATCATTTATGTAGCCAGATTAGTTGTTTCTAACAGAACAATTCAAATCAGAGATTTTGAGAAGGAAAAGAGAATAAAAGGAAAATATTGGAGGGAAAATTAGAAAAAGAAACACAAGGAGATACAAGAATCTTTTTTAAAAAATGAATAAAGAAGATAGGGCCAGCACTGTGGCGCAGTGGGTAAATGCCCTGGCCTGAAGTGCTGGCATCCCATATGGGTGCCAGTTTGAGACCTGGCTGTTCCACTTCCTATCCAGCTCTCTGCTATGGCCTGAGAAAGCAGTAGAAGATGACCCAAGTCCTTAGGCCCCTGCACCCACGTGGGAGACCAGAAGAAGCTCCTGGCTCCTGGCTTCAGATCAGCGCAGCTCCCACCATTGAGGTCATCTGGGGAGTGAATCAGCAGATAAAACACCTCTCTCTCTCTCTCTCTTTCTCTCTCTCTCTCTCTCTCTCTCCTCTACCTCTCCTTCTCTCTCTGTATAACTCTGACTTTCAAGTAAATAAATAAATCTTAAAAAAAGAGACACCCAAACATAGTTGCATATTAAGGAGAAAAACTTACTCAAAATTTAGAGTCAGAAGAGCAAAAGTTATGAAAACAAGGAAAGAAGCAATAATAGTGAAATTTCATCACCCCACTTTCAGTCTTCATGATTGTAATGACTAAAGACCAAGACAGTTTTCATTTTAACTACTTAGAGATATACAGTAGCACCCTCATATGAAATTTCTCTTTTCATAGTCTCAGTTACTTTCAGTTAACCACAATCTAAAAGTTTTAAATAAGAACTAAACAAGTCATGAGCTTTAAATTGCATGGCATTCTAGGTAACGTGATGAAATCCTCTGCCATCCCGCTCTCTCCTGCTTAGAACATGAATTATCACTTTGTCCAGAGTGTCTGCACTATATACACTGCCTGCCCATTAATTACTGAGCAGCTCTCCCAGTTATCAGATCGCCTGTCATGACACTGCAGTGCAGTGTTCAAGTAACTCTTACTCAGTAACCGAACACTACATCAAAATGCCTAGGTCATATTTTCTCTTCATCTCATCACATAGGCAATGTATCATCTCATATCACCACAAGAGTTAGCACAGCACAATAAAATATTTTTGAGGGGGAGGAGGCTATACTTACATAGATTTTATTATAATATAATTGTCCTTTTTTAAGATTTTATTTAATTTATTTGAGAGTTAGAGTTACAGACAGTGAAAGGGAGAGAGAGAAAGGTCTTCCTTCCGTTGGTTCACTCCCCAAATGGCCACTATAGCCGGCACTGCGCTGATCCAAAGCCAGGAGCCGGGTGCTTCCTCCTGGTCTCCCATGCGAGTGCAAGGACCCAAGCACTTGGGCCATCCTCCACTGCCCTCCTGGGCCACAGCAGAGAGCTGGACTGGAAGAGGAGCCACCAGGACTAGTACCCAGTGCCCCAACTGGACTAGAACCCGGTGTGCTGGCACCGCAGACGGAGGATTAGCCAAGTGAGCCGCGGCACAGGCCGTCATTATTATTGTAATCTCTTAATGTCCCTAATTTTAGATTAAACTTTAGGAGCCAGGGCTTTGGTGTAACGGGTTAAGTTGCTACCTGAGATACCAGCATCACATACAGGTGCCGGTTCAACTCCTGGATGCTCCACTCCTGATCCAGCTCCCTGCTAATATGCCTGGGAAAGCAATGGAAGGTGGCCCAAGTGCTTGAGTCCCTTCTAGGGAAACCTAGAAACTCCTAGCTCCTGGCTTCAGGCTGGCCCAGCCCCAGCCATTGTGGCCATTTTGGGAGTGAACCAGTGGATGAAAGAACTATCTCTCCCTCTCACTCTCTGTGACTATGCCTTTCAACTAAATTTAAAAAAAAATAAACTTTATAATAGGTATGTATGTATGGAAAAAATATTATATAGAGTTTGCCATGATTCACAGTCTCAAGCATCCATCCACTATCTGTCTCAGAACATATTCCTGGATAAAGGAGGACTATTGTAAATGGAGGTGTCAACACTAGCTATATGTCCTTTGGATTGAAAAATATTAAATCAAAAATCAAGCACATCTGAGAACAGAAACTTGATTGCATTGCCTAGGTATCTATGGGTGGAGTAGGTGGGACAAAAGCTCTTTATTAAAATGTATCGCAGGGGCCAGCACTGTGGCGCAGCAGGTTAAAGCCCTGGCCTGAAGCGCCAGCATTCCATATGGGCGCCCCTTCTAGTCCCAGCTGCTCTTCTTCCAATCCAGCTCTCTGCTATGGCCTGGGATAACAGTAGAAGATGGCCCAAGTCCTTAGGGCCCGGCACCCACGTGGGAGACCAGGAAGAAGCTCCTGGCTCCTGGCTTCAGATTGGCACAGCTCCGGCCATTGCAGCCATCTGGGAAGTGAACCAGCAGATTGAAAACCTCTCTGTCTCTACCTCTTTCTGTTACTCTATCTTTCAAATAAATAAAATAAATCTTAAAAAAAAGAAATGTATTGCATTAATCAAGACACCTAAATAGGATGTACTATGGTAGCTTCAAAAATATAGATGTTTAAATAATGTGAATAAAATTTTAAATGTAAATATTTCATGAACAAGGTACTTTAAAAAGGTTGCAGAGAATGGAATTGAAAGGCAAGTTTAATTTTTACAAATTTTTTTACAAATCATGCGTAATTTTTTATAACATATATTTTAAGAGTTTTTTGGAGATATTCTCATTTAATCTTCGATAATCATTTATGTGACTATTGAGCTGATTTCTTCAGATTTGATTTTTATTAGAAGATTCTGAAATAAAAACAGAGGGAGCTTAACACAGAAAGTTAAGCAGCTAACCCAAAGTCCAACCAGTAATATGGATAAAGTTCAGATCCCAGTCTTTGATCTACCACCTCAAAATCCTGGGAGATATGGGGCCTGTGCTGTGGTGTAGCATGTGAAGCTGCCACCTGCAGTGCTGGCATATCATGAGGGCACCGGTTCACGTCCTGGCTGCTCCATTTCTGGTCCAGCTCTCTGCTGTGGTCTGGGAAAGCAGTGGAGGATGGCCGAATCCTTGGGCCCCTGAACCTGCATGGGAGACCCAGGAGAAGCTGTTGACTCCTGGCTTCAGATCGGCGCAACTACAGCCATTATGGCCAACTGGGGAGTGAACCAGTGGATGGAAGACCTCTCTCTCTCTCTCTCTCTCTCTCTCTGCCTATCCTTGTCTTTCTGTGTAACTCTGACTTTCAAATAAATAAATAAATCTTTAAAAAAATCCTGATAGATACTAATCTTATGTGTTTCATTAATTTACTTTCCTGAATTGTTAGGCTGGTTTCTGTTTTTGAAAGATAATTATAAATGTACCCATATCATTTATTTCTCATATTATATTTAATTTAGTTGGTCCCCAACTGACTATTCCTTTTGTCACTAATACAGCTGGAACAGACTATGTGGGAATCAGTCGTCACTTAGATTTTGCCCCTGGAGCCAACATGCAGACTGTTCGTGTTATCATTCTGGATGACCTGGGACAACCAGTGCTGGAGGGAATTGAGAAATTTGAACTGGTGCTTCGTATGCCCATGAATGCAGCCCTTGGCGAGCCCAGCAAAGCCACTGTGTCCATAAATGACTCTGTCTCTGATCGTGAGTGTTTATTAATTTTCCAATATAAGCTATAGTTTATATAAATGGTATGTGAAATGATAATATGACTATTGAAAACTCTATTCATTTCTTAGGGCTGCCATCATAAAGTACTAAAGACTTGGGGGGAGGGTGGCTTAAACAACAGAACTTTGCTGTCTCATAGTTATTGCTAAAAGTCCAAACTCGAGGTGTTGGCAGAGTTGGTTCCTCCTGGGAGTGGGAAAGGAAGGATACTCCAGGCCTCTCTCCTTGCTCTGTTGATGGTCATCTTGTCCCCAGGTCTCTTCACATCATCTGACCTCTATTTGAGTCTCTTTGTCCAACTCCCCCCTTTTTTATGAGGACATCAGTCATGTTGGATTAGGGACCATCCTAATGACCTCATTTGAGTTGTATAGACCTTACCTCACATTCTCAAGAACTCAGGGTTAGGAATTCAAGATTTGGTTGAGCAGGTGGTCACAGTTTGAACCATAACAGTACCTTAACTGACTAAATTTTGCTTTTTCATCCTGATCATTTTGATAGTTTCGGAAGAAAATTTTTAAACTTCTTTATAAATATTAAAGGAAAACTGTTACTGTCATTACTGTCTTGAGTGTGCCGCAAGGATTCCCTCTCCAAAGATGGTTGAGTTCTCAGGGGCCAACATTGTGGCTTAACAGGTTAAGCTGTGTGCAATGCCGGAATCCCATGTGGGCACCAGTTTAAGTCCCCACTGCTACACTCCCAATCTAGCTCCCTGAAAATGTGTATGGGAAAGCAACAGAAGAAGGCCAGATAAAACGAAAGACCTAGAAAAAACTTCTGGCTCCTGACTTCAGATTGGCCCAGCCCCAGCTATTACAGCCATTTGGGGAGTGAACCAGCAGATTGAAAATATCTTTCTCTCTATCTCTCTAACTCCGCTTTTCAAGTAAACAAAACAAATTTTAAAAAGATATATATGGTTAGGACCCCATAGAGTTATGCAGACCTTGAGTATCAAAACTTCTTTTTCATTTCTCAGCACAAGACACTTTCTGTCAATTCATTCACCCAGATATTCCTCAAACTTTCCCTAACAAGGTGCCAGAAGTGTTCTGAGTCAGCTCTCTGCTGGACAGGACTTTCTGATACCCATCACAAGTGTATTCAGAACACTCTTCAACCATGAGGATTCTGATGGTGCAGTCTAAACTGTTATCAATGAGATGTGTAGTTAATTGACCCAGCTCAAGAGTCACCTGAAAATCTCCACACACAGAAAGGGATAGGCATTTGGCTTCCTAATTAAGCCACTACTTGGGATACTCATATTCAGAGTGCCTGGGTTTGAGTCCAAGCTCTGCTCCTGATTCCATCTTCCCCTTAATGTGCACCCCGGGAGGCAGCAGGTGATGGCTCATGTAGTTGCACCCCTGCCGCTTACATGGGAGGCTTAGACTGAGATCCAGCCTCCTGACTTCAGTGTGGTATAACTCAGAACTTTATAGGCATTAGGGGAGTGAACCAGAGCATGAATGCTTTGTGCCTCTGTTGCTCTGCCTCTCAAATAAATAAAATACATAAATTAATTTGTTTAAGATTTATTTTATTCATTTGAATGAAAGAGTTACAGAGAGAGGTAGAGACAGAGAGAGAGAGAGAGAGAGAGAGATCTTCCATCTACTGGGATCCAGACCCCAAATGGCCACAATGGCCAGAACTGAGCCAATACGAAGCCAGGAGCCAGGAGCTTCTTCCAGGTCCCCCACGTGGGTGCAGGAGCCCAAGGGCTTGGGCCATGTTCCACTGCTTTCTCAGGCACATTAACAGGGAGCTGGATTGGAGTGGAGCTGCTGGAACTTAAATTGGCACCCATGTGGGATGCTGGAGCTACAGGCTGGAGCCTTAACCGACTGTGCCACAGCACCGACCCCATAAATTAATTTTAAAAAAATTAAACACACACACACACACGTTGTCAACTTTTCCAGCATGCCTGGATCAACTTTTTATAATTAATACATAGCATGCAGTGTTCTCCAAAAGCTCATGATTAGACAATGTATATGGATACAAATACCTTAAATTCTCTAATTTTATCAACTTTTTAGCATATCTTTATTCCACAATATTTCAAAGGTAAAGAAATCAAAACTTGATTTTCTCAAGGTCAAAATATTGGCAAGTGACATAGAGAAAACTGGAATTCAATTGTTCCTCACTTCTTTTCTGTAATTCTTTCTACTAAACTACATCTTTTGAAATGCTGTTTTCCTTAAAGAAATTTCTGTTTGCTCTGATCTGTGTGTGTATTTGGATTCTCAGTGCCTAAGATGCAATTCAAAGAGCGAATGTACACTGGCAGTGAAAATGATGGGCAAATAGTTGCAGTGATCCACAGGAGTGGAGATATCCAGTACCAGTCCTCAGTGAGATGCTACACGCGGCAGGGGTCTGCACAGGTGATGATGGACTTTGAAGAACGGCCGAACACTGACATCTCTGTCATCACATTTCTCCCTGGTAAGTCTGAGCTTGAGATCATCATATGAGCTTATGAGACCTCAGTGTCTGCTGAGAAATATGTATCAGAAAAATGGATAGCTTGATTTTATCGAGCTAATTACATAGTTTTATGTAAATGACGATAAGCTGAGGTAAACTGTAACAGGTTATGTCTTCTTGGTTTCTATATTAACTTTTTAATTTTGTGCTATATTATTTATTCAGAATGTTTCACTGGACAGAAGCATATCGAACAGATTTCACAATGCCTGGAATTAAACATAATGTTTAAGTGAACAGAAGGGAAAGGGAAGGAAACAGATCTCAGATTTTTAATATGTATACAGTGCCTTAAAATATTTAATCAGTTTTAACCAGTAATTGTACTTAGAGGTATATATTCCAATAAAAAAAAGTCATAAATGTACAGAAAGTTTTTCTTATATAGAAGATTGAAAATAACTTGAGTAATCAGTAATTTGAGAATTATTCATTTGAGCATCCAATTGATAGTGTGTTTTTTGCCATTAAAATGTTTTAAAGAGTATTCATTAGACAAAAAAGTTGAGAATATGATATTGGTCTCATTCTTTGGAGATTAGGACCTGAATGTTCTTGGCTCAATACATCAAAAGTCTGTAACCCTAGAAACTACTATTGTTAAGTCCACAGTGAACAAAAAGCCTAAGACCACTAAGTTGGCTTCCTAATTTTAAGGTTATAAATTTTATCAACAAAATTGACATTTGTTGTATTTTCCTTCTTTTCCAATGTGAATGACAAAACTTAGAGATATTAAATAAGTTCTCTGTACTAATCGGGGCCTGCCATTATTAGTGTTCAGACATTTATTCATTTGCTTTGCAGATATCTGTTGAGGCTTTTTCCATGCCAAACACTATTTTTCACAAGACAACAACAGAGAGAAAAACAGCATCCTGGTCCTCGTGGTGTTTGCATTCTAGTTGCCAGTGTATCCTTCTTGGCCTGTGGGATGTGGTTGACTCACCATGGTCATTATTGTTTCAGGCGAGACTGAAAAACCTTGCATTCTGGAGCTGATGGATGACACACTCTATGAGGAGGTTGAGGAGCTCCGCTTAGTTCTGGGCACTCCACAAAGCAGCTCTCCCTTTGGGGCTGCAGTTGGCGAACAAAATGAAACCCTGATAAGGATCCTAGATGATGCTGATAGTAAGAAGTCATTTTTTATGCTCTGCTGTAAATTTGGAACTCAAATCCAGCCTTGTTGCAGTTTTAGGAGGTTAAGTAATTCCTCTATCTGACTGAGATTTTAAAGCAACTGAGAAAAACACTAGGACAAGTGGGGAACAAAACAAACCCTTAAAATCAATCAAATTGATGTTGGGGAATATGGCTTACATCTAAATACTGAACCCCAAACATCCACACCGGACCTGCTCCCTGCCCCCCACCTCCTAACCCATTGCCTCATAACACCCTTAGGTATTGGCTGTCCTAGGATATGTTTTCCTCTTTTCCCTCTCCCTATAAGGATCCTTCTCCTGAATAATTTAGTGTACCTAGGATCATCCTGGTGCACATGCTCTTTGGAGTCAGATTAATTCCCAGGAGAAACTGGGCCACACATTTAAACTTTTCCTTCGACACTCACCACTTACATGGAGTGACAGGACAAAGTGTAATAGTCATTAAGCTCTTTCCATATGGAAAGAAACATTAGAAATGGGGAAAATGCATTCCTATTACTAGCTATTTAATTTGCCTGTGTTTACTGCAATTTTAGAGACTATTATTAAATTTGGAGAGACCAAATTTATCATCACTGAACCCAAGGAACAAGGAGAGTCAGTGATTATAAAAATTCCAGTGATTCGCCAAGGAGACACCTCCAAAGTTTCCATTGTGAGAGTCCATACCAAGGATGGCTCAGCCACGTCAGGAGAAGATTATCACCCCGTATCGGAAGGTACAGTTTCCCAGAGCCCACCTCCAAGAGGATTGTGCCATCAATGAATATTAGTACCTGTGCCCTTGAGAATGAGAAGAGAAATATCCAACTGAAACAAAAACAAACCACTCTTTCACATCCATCACCTTCAGCAACACAAATACAGTAGAATTTATTTCTGGCATTTTCTTTTTTGACTTCTAGAGTACATGTGTCAGGAGTTAGGGACCTTTTATTTTTGAGTCTACTTTAGTTTCTACTGATTTTACCTTTGGTAATCAGATATTAGATGATAATTTCATGTAATTTTCTTTTACATTGAAAATTTACATAATTGCCAGAGTGATTATCAATTTTAGTTGAGATAATATAAAACTAACAATCTAAAATTAAAGCTAGAATGTTATGCATGACCATAGCACACAAAAAGTGATGAAATTATATTTATAAATTAAGCCAACACAGATTTATTTTTAATTAAAGTTTAGAAATTAGTAGGCCAGAAATGATCAGCTATTTTCATCCTCTGGAATAAGAACTGTAAGTTCTTTTTGAGTATGAAAAATATCTCGTGAACTCAAAACATATGCCAAGTCTAGAATGACTGTTATATCTAGAAACAAAACTAATTATAAAGTGTGGTTTACTAACGCCATTTTAAAGAAAAAAAAAGCCCTCTTTGTAATCTATAATAAAAGCATTGAAGTAGAAAAATAGACACACTTGAAGGTGCATTTTATTCTACCAAACTCCAGGATTTATAATTTAGAATTATAATGACTGATCTGCAATTATAACAGAAAGTAACATCTGCCATCTCCTCTAATTGAAATGATTATGCTTTATACTTTTTTTTTCTCTTCTGAACTTGTTTCTAGAAACTATAGTAAAACCACCAAAATAGTTTGTCCAAGCTTAGCAGTACAACTAACTCATGCTTAATCATGAGTTTAATAAAATCCAATAATTTTGAACATTTTGGTAATTTGGGGGTGATATTGAAGAAAAATATTTTGATAACTGGATTTAATTTTCACCACAATGAAGCAATTTTTTAACTGAGAAGTGAGGGGAAAACTAATTAACATTTATCTAAATAATTCTATTTCCAAGAACAACAACAAAAAGAAGTCTTTAGGAAGGATGTACTTTTCTCTGAAGGGAGGAGAGAACTTCCACTTTGCTTATGGCTGTGTCCAAATACTGATGGAGTCTGTGGTCACAAAAGGCTTCCACAGCCTTGGCAGCCCATGGCAAGAGCCTCGGGTGATCACTGATGTCATAAGTAATTGTTCATTGGTAAAGGAACAACAGAAGTCACTGTGCACTTACTCCCCATGTAGAACCTCCATCCTTAATGAGTTGTACTATGAGAATTAAAATCTGCAAAACTTGTTCTCAACCTGTACTCTATATGTTGTATGTGTGTGTGTGTGTATGCAAACTGTTGAAATCTATACTTAACATAGAGTTGGTCCTCCGTATATAAAATCAAAGTAAAAATGAACCATAATGAAGAAGGGGATGGGAGAAAGAGTAAGAGATGGGACAGGAGTCAGGGTGGGGTAGTGGGTATGGGAAAAGAACCACTATATTCCTAAAGTTGTACCTATGAAAAATGCATTCATTAAATAAAAGCTTTTAAAAAAGAAGTCTTTGGGAACTAAAATTCCAAATTATTAATTTCACCTGAAAACCAATAATTTTATATCCAGGTTTTCTATATATACACATAATGTAAATACCATTCACACTCAATTACAACTGTGACCCCATTCAATTGGCAGGTCTTATTGGTTAGAAATTCTGGGGAATGACAGGAGAGTTTAAACTGATTCTCAGTTTTAGAATTTTGACAGTTCCACAACTCAACGTATTTTCAAATTGTGACTAACAAATCATAAATAGCTACTTTTGATTAGAATGTTTTTGAATAAGATAGAATTTAATAGAAAATATTAGCTTCCAAATATATATTAAGAATAAGTTATATTTGTTAAACTCTTGAGCCACTTTGATTTGTACACACAAAAATGTACACACACATACACACACACAAATATGAAATGTGTTTCTCATCGTAGGCAACACTCCCAAAAGCTTGACAAATGCTACTCACATTCACATGCAACAGATTTAATTCTGTGATGTTGCTTTTGTAGAAATTGAGTTCAAGGAAGGAGAAACCCAACACATTGTTGAAATTGAAGTTATCTTCGATGGAGTAAGGGAGATGAGAGAGGCCTTCACTGTCCATCTGAAGCCTGATGAAAATATGATAGCAGAGACACAGGTAAGTGGTACAGCGTGTATATAAATTCATGATGCATGCTGTATCATAGAAAATGCATGTAGAAATCCTATCACATGAAAAAAAGCAATTAGGTTTTGTGTAAGACTTATGTACATGAAAGGAATGTACATGATCTCTCTTCATTGCCCAAATATATTTTGTTCTATTTATAGTAAAATCAAGAAACTCCTATCACTTTTTTGAAAAATGACATGTAAGAAACTCAAGGCTTGGAGTCCCCCAGTCCCACATTACCCCATGTCAGTCAATAAGGATTGGATTCCCCAAAGAAAGCACAAAAATGAGACAATTAATTCAGCACTGTACCTCATTACAACATATGACAGTACTTAAAACATCAGTGGAAAAATGGAAATAAAATTAATTTCATTTTGTTATAAAAATGTTTTGAGATCCATGCATAGTTTTTCATAATACACATTTTCTGTGAATATTTTTGAGGACCTCTCATAAAACCACATTCCAAGTAATTTTCACCTAAATAAATACATCCTTTAGTTACATTTTTCACCAAATTTTGTATGTATCCTTACACATTTTAACCTACAAAACAGTTTGCTAACCTTCAAAATGCCCACATAGGGGCAGGCATTGTAGCACAGTAGGTTAAGACACTGTTTGGGGCTCCCACATTCCATATTAATAGCAGATGATGGCTTAAGTCCTGCCGCAAATGTGGAAGACCTGGATGAAGTTACAGGCTCTATGCATCAGCCTGGCCCAACTCTGGCTGTTGCAGGCATTTGGGGAATGAACCAGTGAATAAAATCTCTCTCTATTCTCTGTCTCTCCCTTTTTCTATGTCACTCTAGCTTCCAAATAAATAAACAAATAAATATTTTAAAGACCCACGTGTTCCTCCTAGCTTTATCAGAATTTGATGTCCAAAGTCTTGTCTTTTTTTTTTTTTTTTTTAGTTTTTGACAGGCAGAGTGGACAGTGAGAGAGAGAGAGACAGAGAGAAAGGTCTTCCTGTGCCATTGGTTCACCCTCCAATGGCCACCACGGCTATCCTGGTCTCCCATGGGGTGCAGGGCCCAAGCACTTGGGCCATCCTCCACTGCACTCCCTGGCCATAGCAGAGAGCTGGCCTGGAAGAGGGGCAACCGGGACAGATTCTGGCGCCCCGACCGGGACTAGAACCCGGTGTGCCGGCGCCGCAAGGTGGAGGATTAGCCTAGTGAGCCGCGGCGCCGCCCCAAAGTCTTAAGTCTTTATGACCGAAATATAGCAGTCCTGAAACATGTTTTCTGTTTGTTTATTTATTAATATTATATAATAAATCCTCAAGATAAACAGAATATCCATAGAATTTTGACCTTCACACTGAAGATAATTTATTAAACTCTAATGCATATCATTTTAGGAACAGATCAATTTCTATAATAACTCTGCAAAATTTTACCATATTGTTTTTATTTGTTTCATCATTATGAGATAAAATTAGGGAAATCTTTTCCTTAAGTCTTTTTATTGTTTTATAATCTTTATCACTTGATAGTGTTTCTATTTGATGGTGTTTTCCGGGTCAATTTTATAATTTAAGAAATATGAGCAGAATCTTTATCAAATCTATTTTTATGTTGATCACATAAAGATGAATCTATTTTGATTTTTATGGAGTACTATATGAAACTCTTCTGGGTGAAAGGAACAGAGATTCACTTCAATCACTTCCAGGAAAAAAACTTCTTTTAAAACATGCAGTGATCCCTGACTTACTATGGTTCTACTTAATGATATTCCAACTTTATGTGGTGCAAAAACAATAGTTATTCAGTAGAAAGCACACCTCAAATTTTGAATTTGGACCATTCCCAGGTGAGTGTTACAAGATCTGAGCCTCTCTCTTCATTCTGAGAAGAAGCACTTGCTTCAGCTCCCAGCCACCACCATGGTCACGAGAGGACACAACCAACACCACATTGCGTTGTGCTGCCAAGCTGTGATGTTCTATAAGTTAGGTTTATTTAATGCATTTTTAACGTATGGTATTTTCAATTTATAGTGTTTATCATAATATAACTCCATTTTAAGTCAAGGCATATATGTACATGTTAATATAAGTTGGAAGCAGTAATACATAGTCAAGTACTGGAAGATTATTCAGAAACTAGGGATAATTGACAGCAGGTATTCCAGCTGCCTACTCAGCAGCAGACGTTCACAGATTCCTCTTCTGTCTGGAGCTATACTGCCCCCTCTTACCCATGCTTTAACTGGTGCCTTCTACCCTCTGTTTTTTAGAGTTTCATCTCTAGCATGCATTTTATCGTGGCCCACACCATCCCATGACCTCTATGTTCTTACTTGTCTCAATGTGTCTTTCAGCTTCCTCCCAATTCCAACTCACTAACTTTTTCATAAGATTTCCACGTCACAATTGCAAGACAGATTTAGCAATGACTGTCACAATTGGAAAATAACATTAGAGCTCAAATACCTTGTGGGCCACTAGCCAACCTATGGATTAGGCTATGTCTTCTCTCCCGGGGCCATATCAACAAGGGACCAGGGTCACAAGCAACAAACCACATAGGACCAGTCACTCTGTTGGGTTCTGGGCATTGACAAAACTCATCAAATGAAGACCATAGATTTTCCAGGCATCATGAGTGTGATCCTACACAATGGAAGCAGTAAAAGTCTATTCTTTCACTAATTATTGCTAATCATCTTTCCTTCCCAGATGACCAAAGCCATTGTGTATATAGAAGAAATGAACAGCATGGCAGATGTCACTTTTCCCTCAGTCCCCCAAGTTATGTCCTTGCTGATGTATGATGACACTTCCAGAGCTAAGGAAGGAACTGGTCCTGTGTCTGGCTATCCTGTCATCTGCATCACAGTGAGTAGCAAATTACCAAAGCTGAAGAAAATTGTGAGATAACTATTTTAAATAATTATAAACCTTAATCAACATGGTACTGTTCTTATCACAAAGTGTGGAAAATACTGAAAGGTTTAAGATTTGTGCTTTGAAAAGGAAGATACAACATTAATTAAATAAACTCCCAGTTTCTCTTTATCCTATCTAACAATGATTAATTGATGTTATGTAGTGTGTTATCTCAGAGACTGTCAGTGATTAAAATAAACAAGATAGGACTTCTGCACACAGGAATTTAAAATTCAGGAAGAGGAAAATATACAGGAATCAGTAACTGTGGAATAGGGCACGATGTGGTCATTATACAAATGATAAAAATTGGAAGCCAGAGCTGCTGCTCAATGTGTGTGGGAAGACTTGTGGGTTTGAATAGTTTAAGAATCAGACAAGGGAGGGGTGGCTGTTGTGGCGTCATAGTGCCTAAAGCCGTTGCCTGCAGTGCCAGGATCCCATATGGGCACCGGTTCAAGTCCTGGATGTTCCACTTCCGATCCAGTGGGTTAATGAATGTTACTATATTACAATGTTTCCTATTTTGGTCCCTTCTCACCACCATCTGTTCATTTCTCACCAGCCATGCTGTTCATTTCTTCTATATACACAATGGCTTTGGTCATCTGGAAAGGAAAGATGATAAGCAATAATTAGTGAAAGAATAGACTTTTACTGCTTCCATTGTGTAGGATCACACTCATGATGCCTGGAAAATCTATGGTCTTCATTTGATGAGTTTTGTCAATGCCCAGAACTCTGCTATGGCCTGGGAAAGCAGTGGAAGATGGCCCAAGTGCTTGGGCTGCTGCACCCACATGGGAGACCCAAAAGAATCTCCTGGATCCTGGCTTCGAATAGGCCCTGCTCCAACTGCTGCGGCATTTGGGGAATGACTCAACAGATGGAAGATCTCTCTCTCTCTCTCTCTCTTCTTTCTCTCTCTCCTCTCTCTCTCTCTCTCTTGTCTCTGCCTCTCTATAGTTCTTCCTTTCAAATAATAAAGTAGATAAATCTTTAATAAAAAGAGTCAGATAAGGGAAGATAGTTACAGAAGGAAGTAATTGCAACAGCTAAAGGAATAGCGGAAGAAACAGCCCATTATCCTACTTTGCTAGCTCTCCTTCTCTTGACTCCAAATTTTAAGCTTCTTTTGAGAAAATCTATTATTTACTTGTTTTTAATCATAATAACCCCTAGTACCTACCTATATACTAAATTAACATTTATTGGATTAACAAAGCAGTAGCAATAATTTGGTGCTAGATTACAGGAATCTTTAAGTGCCATATTAAGGAGTTTGTTCTTCATTTTTTTGGTTGGCAGAGTTTGCACAGAAATATGGCACGATCAAAAGGTTTATGTTGCAGTGTTTACAGGGCAGGAGTGCTAATAACAGGGCAGTATGTGTCCGTTTCTAGGGAGAAAAGGCCTGGAATTAAGCAGGCAGATGGTGGTGAGAAGGGACCAAAATAGGAAACATTGTAATATAGTAACATTCATTAACCCACTGGATATGGAAGGGAGGAGGAAAGGGGAAGAGGAAGGAGAGACACAAGGAAGAGAAAGAATAGGATAATTTGGCAAATCTGATTAACCAAGAGATAATTATCTGATTAACACTTTTATTCATATTAGAAGTAAAAATATATAAACTGTTTGAATTCAAGCTTGGAGTTCATTCATGAAAGCAGAAATTTGGAAACTGTGTGAACAGCATGTACAAATTGGGAGAAAAAAGACCTGTAGTGAAAACACTATTTTTGTGGGGTGGCTGGGTCCAGGTTCTTGTCTCCAATGCAAGAAAGAATTTCAGAATTAAAGGTCAGAGTTGGGACTGGCGCTGTGGTGCAGTGGGTTAAAGCCCTGGCCTGAGGCACTGGCATCCCATATGGGCGCCAGTTCTAGTCTCAGCTGCTCCTCTTCTGATCCAGCTCTCTGCTGTGGCTTGGGAAAGCAGTAGAAGATGGCCCCAGTGCTTGGGCCCCTGCACCCACATGAGAAACCCAGAAGAAGCTCCTGGCTCCTGCCTTTGGATTGGCGCAGCTTTAGCCATTGCAGCCATCTGGGGAGTGAATCAGCGGATGGAAGACCTCTCTCTCTGTCTCTACCTCTCTCTGTAACTCTGTCTTTCAAATAAATAAAATAAATCTTTTTTTTTTAAAAAAAAAGGTCAAGTTATTTACATGCAAAACAGATGTACACTCTCCTTGACTGTGAGCATACTTGAGAGAGAGCTGCACTTGAGAGAGAACTACACTCAGTAATCTGGAGGCATAGAGGATAGTGTCTAGGGTGGGACTGAATTGAATATTCACAAGTGGTAGAGTTTGCTCTTTTATGGAAATCTCAGAAGTGTCACACATCAGGTGCATGATGGGAATGGGAGTGCCAGCCATGGCAATTTTATTGTAATGACATTATAAAGAGCTAAAGATCATCACAGGGACACAACTGGTGGCCATGTTGATTGTTTTCAGCTGTTGCCGGTTCTAAGCACTGGATTCATGGAACCCGTAGGGATTTTGTATGGGTAGAAGGGTCAGAGGGGTGTTGGGCAATGCAGGAGGGGGCTGTGGCACAGAGAGGGTTGCAAGGAGGGGCTGTCAATCTCCACACGTATATCACTAGGATAGAGAGAACTTGAGAGGAGTAAATTCCATATTGTGCTACACTGTGGTCCTAACATAGTTGTTTCTTTTCCATAGGCTTGCAACCCCAAATATTCAGACTACGACAAAACAGGCTCTATTTGTGCCAGTGAGAACATCAATGACACTTTGACGCGGTACCGATGGCTGATTAGCGCTCCCGCTAGCCCTGATGGTGTCACCAGCCCCATGAGGGAAGTGGACTTTGACACTTTTTTTACATCATCAAAGATGATCACATTAGACTCCATATACTTTCAGCCTGGCTCCCGAGTACAGTGTGCAGCTCGTGCCGTGAACACTGACGGGAATGAAGGCCTGGAGCTGATGAGCCCTATTGTAACCATTGGCAGGGAAGAAGGTAAGACCTGGACATTTTCCAGAAATGATCACTGGAATCCCATGGAATATTACAAATGTCTGATTTTAGGTTATTAATTCTTGCATATGCCCATGTGTTTCATAATATTCTGTCAGTATTTAAAAATGAAAATCTATTTTTATGAAATTATTCACTGGAAAACATATTTATTCATTCCACATTTTTAAGCAACTATGATATGCTAAAGAAATTGGAAAAATAAGAAAAAGAAAAATAAGAAAAGGAAATATGAAAAATAAGGTCATATCCTTGACCTTGAGGAATTCATAATGAAGTTAAAGATAGAGATACATTTTAGCATGAATAGGGCACAGAAATGCAGAATTAGAAGTGAGTAGTTCCACCCTGAGTGAGTCAGAAAAGGCTCATAAAAGAGGAGATGCTTCCGCTGAAGTTGGACAATGGTCGAGCAAAATAAAGAATGAGCAATGACTGATAGAAGCATGGAAGAACATGGGATCTTCCGTACAAAACACACTAGTGAAGAAATGGGGAAGCTCTGGAAAGGGAGAAGTGGCACCAGGAGATGGAGTGCAGGGACAAGATGTGGACGGGCATCCATATGACCTGGGAGGAGTTCAGTGGCTGCTGGGTGACCAGGAGTCTGTGACAGGTGGGGAAGGACAGTCAGGACAAAGACAAATGTGCACTTGTCTTACCTTGGTATTACAAGGCTTGGGGCTGGAGTCAAGGATATACTGAGGATGGAGAATAGGATGTGGCTAGAGATGAGAAATCCACTTTGTAAACTAATTCTTACTCTGCAGAAAAAGTTTTAATTAGTTTTTTAAAGATAATATTATATGACTCTACTTCTAAAACATTCATTTGCATTGAACATTCAGAAGTGTATTTGTTACATAAAGAAAGATCATATGTTCATCACCACCATGGTGTATTCAGTATCATATGTGAATATCATATGTAATAGACATGCTAATTTATTAGAATTAAAATATATGATTTTTAAGTTTCTGGTGAAACCTAGGCTATTAAACAATGCCTTAAAATGAGTCCTCCTATTAGTAAAGCAGACAACTGAGGTGCTGGGGCCTGCTTTTGACTTTATTGTTCTAATAAATACCTATTTCCTCTGTTTTGTGCAAATAGAAATTACATATTTCCCAATAATTAAAATCATAATCCAGCATCTTCTTCCTTTCCATGATGATAAAATTAAGATATCAAAATTCTCTTAAAGAAAATGTTGGAGGAGGAGTTTCATTTTAAAATTATTGGAAGTTATTGAGAGATATCTTTTAGATAGATGATAGGAAGGAAGGAAGGAAGGAAGGAAGGAAGGAAGGAAGGAAGGAAGGAAGGAAGGAAGGAAGGAAGATGGAGGGAAGGTAAAAAGAGAAGAGAGAGAAAAGGAGGGATGGAGGAGGGAGGGAAGGAAATAAATAAAAAGAAACATGACTGTTTCTCTGTTAAGAAACAGAATAATCTGCTATCTACATTTTGTTGTTGGATTTAGTTTTTGCTTTTAAAATTAGTGCACTTTTAGTTTTACACACTAATAAATAATGTATATTTTTAAACTACTCAAGTACATCATTCTAGGGTAAAAATTAAATTCATGTAATAAAATTATACTTAAATTTTCATATTGACTTTTGGTCATTTTTTACCATATCTGCTCATAGTTTAAATTAAAATGATTTTGTGAATACGATCATAAACTAGAATGGCCAGTGCATATGAAATCACATTGAGTAGTAACTATTCCCTTCTCAATCTCTGAAACATCAAGGGGCACTGAGCCATCTGCTGGGATGACTTTTCACACTGTGCTCCCTGCTTCCTTGTAGTACACACTCTTAGCTTTGCCCCAATCCACAGATAATTTAAAGTACATGGAAAAGTAATAGCACCTGCTTTGAAAATACTCTGGAGGTGACCTCTATTATCTTCTTTTAGCATAAATATTCATTCTTTTCCTTGAGGTCTTTGTCAGCCGCGTGTGCCAGGGGTAGTGGGAGCAGAGCCGTTCTCAGCTAAATTGCGCTACACAGGCCCCGAGGATCCAGACTTCGCAAACCTCATCAAACTCACTGTCACAATGCCACACATAGACGGTAGGTGACTTGGGTAAGCCAGTCCATGGACATGTTTGGGTTCCTCATGGTATGGTTTATTTTGCTTAATCTTCTGAATAACCATGTTTATATCAGTGCTCCATTTGCAACTAGAAATTAAAGCCCTGTGTCTTTCAACTGTTTCTACTTTCTTTCTACTCAGTTTTTAAAGTTCTGACCCTTGAAATAGTCTTTCAAATTAGATAAGTTTAACATATGTCCAAAGACAATGAATCAAACTTTCTTTTTTTGCTAGCTTACTATGAAAGAGCACAGATATGTCTTCAGACTTGAACTTGGACTTGATTTATCAATGTTTAACTTCAACATGTACTGACTATTTCATAACTGGGGTTTTATAAGTCTCTCAACATTGATCCTATAACAAAGATATCTCTTATACATTAAAATATAATAAAATGTGATACTAATAGGGGTCATATTTTGTGTTCATTTTCTACAAGTAAAGAAACATTGCTTTATGAACATTTTCCCATGTATCAAAAGGCATTTTCAAGTTATTTTCCGTTCAATTCACTCTGTACATTAAGTAAATGTCTAATATTAATTTTATTACATGAAATGTTATATTTTATGCATCTGAGCAAGTGGAACTAGGCAACGTTAGGAATGGCAAGGTAGAACCCTCCTCCAAGAACAACAACACCCTGCTGTGTCTGCTCATTAACAAACCCAAACTTGTGTTTCTGAGAGAGGAGAAAGCTAGATTGGATTCTGCATCTCTTTACAGCAAAGCATTGCCCCCACATCTGACCGTCCTTTCTATAAGCCCAGGTGTGAGTGTGGCTCTAAGACTCAAAGGGCTGACAAAGGACCCATGAGGAGAAACCAGACTTCTAACAGTTTTTTCCTAATAGAGAAGGGGTCCCTTTTGCCGCCAACAGAGTTTGACTTTACATTCTCTGTGATGTTCTATACAGCAGCTCTCCCAGGAGCAAAGTAGGGGCTGACCAGTCCTTTGCAGGGCCATAGCTCTGCTCTGAGGAAATCTGCAAGGGAGTGGTGGGACAGTTCAAAGACTCTGGTGTAGTCTTTTGCTATCTTACTTATGCAAAGAGTCAGCAAACTATGGCCCACAGGAAATTTGCTGCCTGTTCTTGTGTGGTCTGCAAGCTAAGAATGGGTTTTATGGGTTTTAGAGGAAATTCAAGTTCATTGTCCATAATAAAGCTTTATTGCACATGGTTATATCCATTCTTTTATGTAGTAGAAACTTTCTCTCTAGAGTAGCAGCATTGAATAGCTTTGACATGGAACTCAGGGTCCACAAGTCCTTGCATAGTTACTAGTTAGTCCTTCATAGAACATGTTTGCCAGTGCTTAGTCTATATGGGCAATTTTCAAATTTTTGATTTCAGCATAACCTTAAAAATTATTGAGGCTCTCAAAGACATTTTGTGTTTGTGGGTAATATCTAAAAATATATGCTAAATTTGAAGTTAAAACTAAGGAGTTGTTAAATATTTACCTATTCATTCATTAAAAACAATGAAAATTTATTACATATTGATACAAAAAGTTTGTAAGAAAAATAACTATAATTTATGAAATAAAAAAAGGTTGGCATCATTTTATATTTTGAAGGCATTATTAATGTCTCAAAATAAGGTAACTGAATTCTCATATCTGATTCTGTGATCAACCTACAGCAGTCTGTCACATCTGGTAGCCTCTGAAGAACACTACTATGTACTTGTAAGAGAATACAGGTGGAAAATCCAAATAACAGCATTATGAAAATAGCTTTAATATCATGAATCTTGTAAAAAATCCTGGGGAACCCCAGGGTTCCCTAAACACCCTTTTGATCATCACTGCTGTGTGATACTTTGTAACACTGTTTCCTCAAAAGATTAAATCATTCTAATGACTTCAAAGCTCTTGGCTGCCTGAAAGAAGGTAACAGTACTTCCCGTTGCCCACAGGCATGCTCCCTGTGATCTCTACCAGAGAGCTCTCCAACTTTGAGCTGACCCTCAGCCCTGATGGCACAAGAGTTGGGAACCACAGGTGTTCCAACCTCCTGGATTACACTGAAGTGAAAACCCACCATGGTTTCTTGACGGATGCTACCAAAAATCCAGAAGTGATTGGAGAGACATTTCCTTACCAGTACAGCTCATCCATCCGAGGCTCCAGTACCCTGCGCTTTTACCGAAACCTAAACCTGGAGGCCTGTTTGTGGGAGTTTGTCAGCTACTACGACATGTCAGAACTCCTCACCGACTGTGGAGGCTCCATTGGAACAGACGGACAGGTACAGGTTTTTCACCTCTGAGCTTTGTTCACCGCATAAACCAATGAGTTTGTTCTGTTACCTAGATTTATATTGAATCCTACTTCCAATTTCAGCAATGTAGGTAACAAAAGGAACCAGATGATTGACATGGATGGGATGAGAATCCATGCCTATTTCTAGAATATTATCTCAAAATATAAAGATTTTTAAACAGTGGGTAACATTGTCTTTGTATCAAGAGGACTTTATAGGGGCCAGCACTGTGGCATCGTAGGTAAAGCCACCGCCTGCAGGGTCAGCATCCCATATGGATGCCAGTTCAAGTCCTGGCTGCTCCACTTCCAATCCAACTCTCTGCTATGGTCTGGGAAAGCTGTAGAAGATGGCCCCTGCATGGGAGACCTGGAAGAAGCTCCTGGCTCCTGGCTTCAGGTCGGCCCAGCTCCAGCCATTGCAGCCATTTGGGGAGTGAACCAGTGGGTGGAAGACTTCTCTCTCTGCCTCTGCTTCTCTGTAACTCTGCCTTTCAAATAAATACATGAATCTTTTTTAAAAAAGAAAAAAGAAGACATTATATAATTATTGCCTTAAACTCCAAATCTATTGTGATTTAAATGCAAATACTGATTTCTCTTTAAAATATATGCCATTATTTCTTCTACTTGGGCCCAGATGCATGTGATAGTGTGTTATGCACCATAGCAAGTGAGGATTTATGAGACTGAACACCAGTTTAGGTTTTCTGCCTCCATACTTTCACTTTTCCCTATCCTCCTTCTCCCCTTCTACGTACTTGTTTCTCTTTCACAATTTTCTTTTCTATTTTTCTCCTCTTTTGATCCCTTTGTTTTTTCTCCCTCATCACCATCATTGAAAGTATTTTTGTTAAAAGCTTATATTTTTAAATATAATACATTTTGTGTATACAGACTTTTTATTTTTATTTCTTCACTACAGTTACTAATTCTTATTCATACTACACAGATATTTACATATAAAAGACACACACATACAAAATTGTCCTGCTACTACCATCATCACAAAAAATTGTTGTAATGATAAGAAAGCAAAGTATTCATTTGGGGTTATATTAGAGAATCTAAAATATGTATGCTACAGTATAAAATTATAATAAGCATTTCAACTAAAAAGCAAGTCTTTCTTACCTGGACTAAATAAGGAATTATCTAAGTAGACTCATGCATTAAATCATTGAATGGTATGCAGAAGCATCACATCTTTCGAGATTTTTCCAAGGTGAAGCCAATCTTTTTTTCAGTGCTATATTCCTAATAGTCAAAATATAAAACAATTACAGGAGAAAGGTAGATGATAATCAATTATCAGTTTAACACCACAGCAAAGCTCTGAAACATCAAAAGTTCAGTTGGTGTTGATGTTGAATGAGTAGACACATTTTCTCCAGAAACTATAGGACGCTTGTGTCATGAAGCATTATCTTAACAGCTTCCTCTAAAGACAGCAATATTCAGTAATTTGCACAAATTAGTAAAAATCCCCCAAAAAATGCCAACAAAAAGACAATGTGAAATGGTAGAAAGAGCCTGCATACTAGAATCAGGCAAATACAGACCCAAGTTTTGTTGTGATATTTTCTAGCAATGTGTCCTTGACCAACTTGCAAAGCCCTCATGACATTAACTCTTCATGCCCTTCCTCCCCAACCTGTCTCTGCTACATGAAAGAAACCACAGAAGAAGCTGGCACCACAGCCTGCATTGCCAGCACACCTGGTTCTAGTCCCAGTCAGGGTGCTGGATTCTGTCCCGGTTGCCCCTCTTCCAGTCTAGCTCTCTGCTATGGCCCGGGAGTGCAGTGGAGGATGGCCCAAGT
The DNA here is from genome assembly GCF_051225735.1 of Oryctolagus cuniculus. Classification (NCBI taxonomy): domain Eukaryota; kingdom Metazoa; phylum Chordata; class Mammalia; order Lagomorpha; family Leporidae; genus Oryctolagus; species Oryctolagus cuniculus. Next base: position 74,540,525 of record NC_142875.1, on the reverse strand, counting down.
GCTTGGGCCCTGCACCTGCATGGGAGACCAGGAGGGGCACCTGGCTCCTGGCTTCGGATCAGCGCGGTGCAGCAGCTGCAGCGGCCATTGGAGTGTGAACCAACGGTAAAGGAAGACCTTTCTCCCTGTCTCTCTCTCTCACTCTCCACTCTGCCTGTCAAAGAAAGAAAGAAAGAAAGAAAGAAAGAAAGAAAGAAGCCGGCGCCGTGGCTCAATAGGCTAATCCTCCACCTTGTGGCGCCGGCACACCGGGTTCTAGTCCCGGTTGGGGCGCCGGATTCTGTCCCGGTTGCCCCTCTTCCAGGCCAGCTCTCTGCTATGGCCAGGGAGTGCAGTGGAGGATGGCCCAGGTGCTTGGGCCCTGCACCCCATGGGAGACCAGGAAAAGCACCTGGCTCCTGGCTCCTGCCAGGATCAGCGCGGTGCGCCGGCTGCAGTGGCGGCCATTGGAGGGTGAACCAACGGCAAAGGAAGACCTTTCTCTCTCTGTCTCTCTCCTCTCTCTCTCACTGTCCACTCTGCCTGTCAAAAAAAAAAAAAAAAAAAAAAAGAAAGAGAGAGAGAGAGAGAGAGGGAGAGAGGGAGAGAGGGAGAGAGAGAAGAATAAGCATCTTATCCCCAGAATTAAAATAAAGACTTTATGAAAAATCATCCTCAGCCTTTTCCTTTATGGACCAAATGTCACTCATTTTTTAGTGCTCCCTCACAGAGCCTATTTTCAATCCATTGTTAAATCATATGTATTTTCTTTCTGCTTGCTCTTCTCTCAGGGACTTTCCCAAGTCTCACAATCTGTTTGTCATAAACTACATTGGATATATAAATAGGATCACATTATAGTTCAATTCTCCTTTAATGGAATCATATCATACAGGGGAGCTCTTCTGTGGGTCTGTGTAGTTTATGGCCCATTGTTATTATAAAGAACATTTCTGAGGGCAAGCAGCTAGCCTAGCTGCAAAGATGCTGCTTGGGATGCCCACATCTCAAATTGGAGTAGCTGGGTATGCGTTCTGACTCCCCTCCTGATTCTAGTCTCCTCCTAATGTGTATCCTGGGAGGCAGCAGTAATGGCTCCAGTACTCAAGTCCATGCCATGCATGTGAGAGACTCAGACTGAGTTCCATCCTACTGGCCTCATCCTGGCCTAGTCCCAGCTGTTGTGAGAATCTGGGCAGTAAACTGACAATAAAAGATTTCTCTCTCATTCTCTTGCTCCCTCTCTTTCTCCCTCTCAGCTTTATCCTATTATACCTATCCACCTTTCCAGTGTGTTAAGCTCATTTTGCATGCAAAGCTTGCTCTTTAAAGTGTTAACTCCTCAGACTAAATGTGAATATAAGATGTTCAGCAAAACTGACCATATGTTGCTGCACCCTTTTATTTTAGAGGACTATTAAATTACTTCAGTTCAGTAATTTTTGTTCTTCCCATGACCTCTGCTAGCAGGGATGTCATTGCTTGGCTACTGTAGCTGAGCTGCCAACAATTCTGCTCCATGAGGTAAAAACTGGCAACTGCAGATTTCAGTTAAATCTCATTGCCCAAAGGCCTTATGTTACATGACACTAAATTAAGAGAGAGTATTAAGAATAATCTAATTCTTTAGTAGTTTGTATTACCTTCTTAAGTAGATGGCCAGTTAGCCTGTTTTTGATCTAGTGCTTGTTTGCCTTGACATCCACAATGAACACGAGCATGATGTTGTCTTCTGTCTTCTTCATAGCGGACTATGTGGTTAGGGGAAACTTGATGATGGTGTAGTAGTCAAGCTTATTTCTCCTGGGGAAGCTCTTCTGAGGATATTTGGGGTTGCCACCAGACGCATAGTATCTTGGGCTGCTGAAATGTGGGTGACATGTGGATCTTCTTTTTTGTATGGTTGTAAACACCTTTTAGCACTGCCTTCTTGACTTTCAAAGCCTTTGCTTTGACTTTGGCTTTGGGAGGGGGCAGGAGTGTCCTTCGCCTTTCTTGCCATCTTGGTAAACAGCAATGGCTAACTCATTCCATGAGTTTCTTTTAAAATAATTTTTCTCCTTTTGCATTCTTGAAAATTAGTTGAATAGCATAATCATGATAACCAATAGCACAAAGGTAACAAAATTCACAGTTGTTGAGATTTCCGGATCTTGTTATAAATGTTAAAGCCCTCAGTATAATCTAAATATACTACAAGCTAATGAAACATACTGCTTATTCTCTTGGAGTGAAACTTAAGCTAGGGAAATGTCCATCCCATTTTCTCCTATGAGCTTCCTGTAGCTTAAACATTGATTCTCCCCATGGCTGTTGATGCTCTCCTACAAGAATGCTACCCAACCTTAGTAGTGAAAATATGTGTCAGATGGCATCCATATCCACTGTTGGTAAAGCAGTGAAGACTCAAATCCCAACAGCAGGAGTCTATAGCTTCATCTAGGTACAGCAGTTCAGTTTTGTTTAAATATTTGTGTATCTATTTGAAAGGCAGGATTACAGAAAGAGGGACAGAAACATCTTCCATCCTCTGGTTCACTCCCTAAATGGCTAGGAGCTCCAAAGCTAGGAGCCAGGAACTCCATCTGGCTCTCCCACACAGGTGCAGGTGTCATAGCACTTGGGACATCTTCTGTTGCTTTCTCAGGTGCATTAGCAGGGAGATGGAATCAAAGTGGAGCAGCCAGAACTCAAATCAGTGCCCATATTGGGATGTCAGCATTTCAGGTGGTAGCTTAACCCATGGCACCCCAGCAGATCAGTTTTAAAGGTATGTATGTGTGTGTGTGTCATGAGATGGCAACTGAAGAAAAGCAAACCAAATGCTTGGTAAATAGATTCAACTTTAGAATTTTGTGAGAGTCTTAACAAACATTCACAATTATGCATTTAAATTAGAAAATGGGAAAAATACAGATGAACCTTCATCATGGGCTATCTGTGCTTCAGAGCAGCTTCGTGATTTCATTGACCACTCCAGGCTACTGCACCTGCAGAAGCTGCTGTCGGCCCCAGCCTGAAGATTTCTGCAATTCCACAGAGCCCTGTCCAACCACCTAGAAGATTTTGTGCCTCCACTAATCAGTTCCTAGACTTGGCATGTAATCCCTGTGCAAACAAATTTTATTAGCTGCTAATGGCTTCTGCCAGGAACAACACGATGGAGACTGATGTTTTTCTCTATGTGTTCTTTGTAGCTCCACACAATATTGCCAGGTTGTTGCCAGTGTGTGTGTGTGTGTGTGTGTGTGTGTGTGTGAATGCAGATGTTTCTGACACCCTGAAAGAGTTATGTCTTCCCCAGTCTCTCAGATTATTTAACATGTAAGAAAGAACTCTCAGTTTTCTCTCAGCCTCTCCTTCTCTCTCTGTAACTCTACCTCTCAAATAAATAAATAAATAAAAGAACTCTCAGAGGAAAGAATCACCTGAACAATCCAGGAGTCTATTACCAGCAATGAAGTTTGATAAGGTTTTATACAGTTTGACCAGTTAGCATTGGTTGGTATTGAGATATATCTGCTTTTACCCTCTTACTCATTTGTGCATTCATTCATTTTAGAAATATTTAATAAACACTCTGTGCCAGGAATCATAACAAGGACAACAGACATGAACTCTGTATGCCAACAAAGTAGAGTTTTACAAGTCAGATCACTCTTGGGAAGTTAAGAACTTTTCTTACCAAGTAAAAGAAGTTTGGAATTTATCTAAATGATATTCAACTCTAAAATCATTTTAAATAGTTGGCTTCTGAAATAGAAATGCAGATAAATAGAAGGAAAAGAAAAATAGATTAAATAAATTATTTTACTCCACCTTTATGCACAACATGTCTTGTAAATAAAATTTAAAGTTGTTTGGGTATGCAGTAAAAATACTTTTGGTGTAAAAGTGGTTATTGAAGGTAAACTAAGTTTTTAGAACCATCGGGGAAAAAGATGAAAAACACACTGGGTAGTTTTGTTAGCTTTTCTTTTGAAAACAATCTTGGAAAACAAGACTGCAGTTCATGTCACCTTTCATCAGCCTCACTTGCTGTATTGCAAAGTCTGAATTCCAACTCTCACCTTGTTAAATAAACAGCAACTGATAAGGTTTTTCCACGTGCATGAATAAGCTGCAGCAATGCAGCCCTAATTACAGTTTGCACTTGAAACATGAAATTAAGAGGAAGGCATTTGGCCTGGAGCTAAAGGTGCTGGTTAAGATGCCCACGTCCCACAGTGGATTGCCTGAATCCATTCCTAGCCCAGGTTCCTGCCTTCAGCTTTCTGTGAACGCAGACCCCAGGAGACAACAGTGAGGACTCAAACTTAAAAAATTAACAAAACTTGAAATCGTAATCAGTTTGTGAGGAGGCACTGTATGCTTTTGGAAAAGTAAACGTATTATTTTAGTTGCTTTGTTTGAGGAAAAAAAAATTACCTCCCTTTTACTGTTTGTTATTTAGAAACATGGAAATTTGAAGTAGAATATACTTAGATGTCATCTCTTTTATCCCATTATTGTACACTCACTACACTACTTCTCTTTTATATGTAAGCCACTATAGTCTGTAAGTGGAGTCTTTGGATCCCCTATATATAGAATCATGTCATCTGTAAACAGGAATAGTTTGACTTATTCCTTTCCTATTTATATCCCTTTAATTTCTTTTTCTTGCCTAATGGCTCTGGATAAAACTTTCAGGACTATATTAAATGCAATGATGAGAGTGGACATCCTTGTCTGGTTCTGGGTGTCAGGGGAAAATGCTTTCAGCTTTTCCCCATTCAACAGGATATTGGCCATGGGTTGTAATAAATAGCTTTTATTGTGTAAAGGAATGTTCCTTCTATACCCTTCTATACCTTTCATCATGAAAGGATGTTTAATTTTATCAAATGCTTTCTCTGCATCTACTGGGATAACCATATGGTTTTTGTTCTTCAGTGTGTGTTAATGTGATGTTTCACATTGATTTTCAAATGTTGAAACTTCCCTGCATACCAGTGATAAATCCCATGTGGTCCAAGTAAATTATCTTTCTGATGTGTTGTTGGATTCAATTAGTTAATATTTTGTTGAGGATTTTTACAAATGTTCATCAGGAATATTGATCTATAGTTTTTTTCTCTGTTACAGCTTCTTCTGGTTTAGGTGATGTTTCAATTTTGTTTATTTCTTCTCTGATTTTAATTATTTCTTTCCTCTTACTAATTAGGGATTTGGTTTGTTGTAATTTTTATAGGTCCTTGAGATGCACTAATAGCTCATTTATTTGGCACCTTTCCAATTTTTTTTCATGTAGGCACCAATTGCTATAAACTTGCCTCTTAACACTGCTTTTGCTGTACCCCATAAGTTTTGATATAATGTATTGCCTACTTCATTCATTTCCAGAAGTTTTTTGATTTCTCTTTTGATTTCTTCTATGACTCACTGTTCATTCAGGAGCATGTTGTTCAGTCTCCATATGTTTGCATATGAGCTAGACATTTTTGAATTGTTGATGTCAAGCTAATTCCGTTGTAGTCTATCATGTGACCTATCATAAAGAAAGTTCCATGCATTGATGAGAAGAATGTATATTCTGCAACTGTGGTTGATGAGTTCTGTATATATCAGTTAGTTCAATTTGGTCCAAAGTGTTGATTAGTTTAGTTCTTTGTTGATTTTATCTCTATTTGAAATGTCCATTTATGAAAGTGGGGTATTGTAGTCCCCATTACTACTGTAATGGAGTCTATGTCTCCCTTAGATCACTAACATTTCTTTTAAATAGCCAGGCACCTGTAATTGGGTGCATATACATTTATTATATTCATATCTTCCTGTTAAATTGATCCCTTAATCATTACACAGTGCCCTTCTTCTTCTTCTCTTTTAAAAGTTTTTGTGTTAAAGTCTATTTTGTCTGACATTAGTATCGCTACATCTTCCCACTTTTACTTTCCATTAGCATGGAATATCTTTTCCATCCATTCACTTTTGTTCTGCAGGTTTCTTTGTTGGTGAGCAAATAGATAGGTCTTGTTTTTTAATCGTTTCAGCCAGTCTACATCTTTTAACCAGAGAGTTGAAGCAATTTACATTCAAGATGACTGTTTTACTCTTGAAAGTTTTACTAAATGTGTTGTGGTGAAGTTGTTTTCTAAACATGTCTATTAGGAGTTCTATGTGCTTCCTGTAGTTGAATGTCCCTTTCTTTCTCCAAATTGGGGAAGTTTTCTATAATTTTTTCATTAAATAGGCCTTCTAGTCAATTCTCTCTTTCCACACCTTTAAGAACTCCTAAAACCCACACATTGAGTCATTTGATAGTAAATCTCCAACACTATTTTTAATTTTCTAATTTCTCCTTTTTTTTTCTTTTGGTCTGACTGTATGATTTCCAAAGACTTGTCTTCAGCTTGGAAATTCTTTCTTCTGCCTCATCAACTCATTTTTAAGGCTTTCCACCAATTTTTTATTTGATCTACTGAATTCTTCATTTGTAATATTTCATTTTGATTTCTCTTTAAAATCTCAACTTCATGGGAAAATTTTTCATTCATGTCATGTACAGTTCTCTTTAGTTTGTGAATTTGCTCCTGAATGCCTTTAAGTAATCCTATGATTAATCTTCTGAATTCCGTTTCTGGCATTTCATCAATCTCTTCATCTTCACATTCTAATATTGAAATGTCACTGTGTTCCTTTTGCGGGTAGAGGGTCATGATGTCTTCCTTATTTTTATTTCTTTAATTTCTTCATTTACTTTTAGGCATTTGTTGAGTTACTTTTTAGCTTTTTTCCTCTGATGGTTTTTATCTTTGAACTATTCCTTTGTGGCTTAGTGGAATGTCTGCACTTTCAGTGAATACCAAGAAGTGTGTGGTGAGTGTGGCCAGGGAGCTCTGGTCAGTGCTTCAGGTTGGGGTGAGAATCCAGGATAACACCCAAATTGGCGTGATAGACTTACTTCCTCTTGTTAACAGAAGGAGGGTAATGGTCGTCTCTGTGGGTGTGGTCACCCTTTCACCTCCTCGCTTCCAAGCTAAGCAGTGCCTGGGTGTTATCCCCGAGTGGATTCAGCACTCATTCACACTGCTGTGTGAACCACATAAATGATCTACACAGTCCTCACTCTGAGCATGGTTCCCACTTCAGTGACCCACCCCAGGCAACAAAGGAGCTCCAAGCATGTGGAGCCACACCCAGTGGTTGCCTGGAGACCCATCTATACCCTGAATCCTCTTGTGAAGCCACCCAGTCCCCTCAGTCTTAGCACACAAGGCTCCCAGAGTTGCTGGATGTGGGGGTTCTGTTCTGCCCTTCCATCCTGTCCTGTCCACAGAGAGTCAAATGTTCCCTGAGCCAGCTCCTCTTAGGCAGCTTGAGCCCCAGAGCCTATGATTTTAGGAGGCTGGGGACACCTCACAGTTCTATGTATGTGCCCAGATACCTGTCAATCCTCCCAGCCAACTCAGTCAGTGGAGACTATGAATTTTTCCCTCAACTAGGATCTCTGGATCACACACATACACAGAAGTGAACAGCCAAATGTTGCCCTCTACCCACCACTGCCACCAGTACTGCCAAGAAGATGGCGTCCTGTCTCAGCCAGTTGCTGTGACATGCACAAAGGCTTCTGCAGCTGCTGCACAAGCCCAAAATAGCTCTTGTTCTTTCTCAGCTGGGCAGTAGGTGCCACTGTGAAGGGGATGGGTTGAGATAAATGTGCTCCTTTTACTTACACTGGGTCTGCAGTTAACACTAGCCCCGAGGGCTCCAGGCCTTACTCACACCATGCTCTGCCTTCGTCTGTATCACCATGGATTGCTGCAGTGTGGTCTCACCTCCACCTCCAAATTGCTGTCTGCTCTGTCTCTTGGCTGCTTCTGTCCAAGAAATATTCTTGAAGTACTTGACTTTTGATCTTTATATAAGATCCCCTTGTGAGCATACTATCATAATTATTTTAATCCTCTGTCTATTATTGATTATTTAGATTTTTTTATATATTTGTAAAATACCCCGTGGAGTTAACCTTAATTATAATGAATATGTGAGCTAATATTGACCCCTGTTTAAGCCACAGACCCTCGGAAGTTCTCTTTTTTGCACATGTTCCTGGATATGTAGTCTGATGTTTTTCAGAGAACTTGGCTAAGAATTCTCACTTATTAAAACAATTTCAACTAAGTGGCAAAGTAAACATTTTATCGAGATCTTGAACTATTGAGAGCAATGAGCCATCTTTGCAAATACCACCTTCACAAACACTACTATCTTGATGACATAAGCATGCTTCTGGCAACACACATTGCAACAAAAGGACACATACACTAGTGGTAGCCCTCAGCTAAAATTCTGACTGCTCTGGATCAGTTTTCAATCTGTGATGTAAGCACCAACCACATATTCCACATAAAGGTAGGGTATACATGTTTTGGAGAAATATTTTTAAATGATCATTGGTTTCAATATGCTTAGTCTACTTGAAAGACCTTGGGTATGGAAGTCTTGATATATGCTCTTCCATTTTTTTTTTTTTTTTGACAGGCAGAGTGGACAGTAAGAGAGAGAGACAGAGAGAAAGGTCTTCCTTTGCCATTGGTTCACCCTCCAATGGACGGCGCACTGCGCTGATCTGAAGGCAGGAGCCAGGTGCTTCTCCTGGTCTCCCATGGGGTGCAGGGCCCAAGCATTTGGGCCATCCTCCACTGCCTTCCCGGGTCACAGCAGAGAGCTGGCTTGGAAGAGGGGCAACCGGGATATGCTCTTTCATTTAATAGTGGCTATTGAGCACTCCAAATTGGGCTAGGCAGAATTGAGATGAGATATAAATATAAAATACATGCCAGATTTCAAAGACTTAAACTGAATATATATATATATATGTCTTTTCAAAATTAGCTTATATTGATTACATATTAAGATGTAATGTGTGGTATTCTGGATAACGTGAACTATATTATCAAAATTTATTTCACTTGTTTCTCTTTACTTCCCTAACTGTGGCTAAGAGAAAATTTAAAATTATATGTGTGACTCACATTATATTGATTGAGCAGCAGAGGTCGAGATAATTGGACATTAATCTTGATTATACTGAATAATCTTGGGCAAGTCAATTACATTCTCCCTGGCTTAAGTTCCCCAATTGTAAAATATACCATTAGTCAAGTGAAAATTATAAAGGAACAAGGTAAATCTAGATTTGTTTATACATATGTGTGTGTGTGAATTTATATAGCCTACTTCTATATGAATTTTAGTTTCAATAACAGAATATGTAAATTGGATAGTTACAAGTGCATGCCCCGAATAAGTAAAGAAATGAATCTACTGGAATTTTCCTAAACACTAGTTATCACCAAAGAGTAAAATTGTTCTTTTGAAACACACATCTTTCTTCCTGTTCATTCTCTTTCAACCTATGTCACACACAAATTAGCAGGTTTTCATATGTCCCTTAGGCAAATCTCATGTCCCTTGGGCAGATAATATACACTAAATATACACTTGCCACTGGTAGTGCTAATGTAATTTTGTATCACCTTTTCCAGGACATTTGCATTTTACACCTTCCCATTAAATATGGATTTTTTTTCACAGGCAGAGTGGACAGTGAGAGAGAGAGACAGAGAGAAAGGTCTTCCTTTGCCGTTGGTTCACCCTCCAATGGCTGCCGCGGCTGGCGCGCTGTGGCCAGCACACTGAGCTGATCCGATGGCAGGAGCCAGGTGCTTCTCCTGGTCTCCCATGGGGTGCAGGGCCCAAGCACTTGGGCCATCCTCCACTGCACTCCCGGGCCACAGCAGAGAGCTGGCCTGGAAGAGGGGCAACCAGGACAGAATCCGGCACCCCGACCAGGACTAGAACCTGGTGTGCCGGCACCGCAAGGCGGAGGATTAGCCTAGTGAGCCACGGCGCCAGCTAAATATGGAATTTAGGGTTTCTTTTGTTGCTGAAATTTCAAATATGAATAAGGACATGTGAAGTCATGCATTGTGTCTCTGTTTAATTTTGGCATATATTTACTCTAGTGTAAATAAATACCTTAAAAAGTCTTGTGTCCCAAGTGGAAAGAAAATCAAGTGCTCTTTAAGATGACATCTAGGTGTTAAATCTATTACATTTTGTTCTTCAGTTTGGGAGGAATATTCAGGTACGTGAGCAGGATGATTTAGTTAGCTCCATTTAGACTCAGTCTTCTAGACAGAGATTATAGGCAGACAGAAAGGAGACCTGGCCCTGCATAATAAGAAAATGTAATAAGATGCTGTCTCTTTGCTCAGGAATGATTAGATTCTACTCCAAAAATCAAATGAAATCAAATAAAAATTAACTTATTTGTAAGATGTGAATATAGTACACTCTATAACATTTGATAAATAGAGAATAACACTGGCAAAAATTGCTCTTCATTTGTAAAAACTTAACTGGAAATTTATTCCTATTAATTTTCTTTTAAAAAATAATGGTTTCTTAAAATCACAGGATGAAATATTAATATCAATTACCAGTGACATATGGATTGACATAATTACTCTCTATTACACTGCCAGATTATTAACACTACACTTTAAAAACAATTCTTCAGCCAGCGCCGCGGCTCACTAGGCTAATCCTCCACCTGCGACGCCGGCACACAGGGTTCTAGTCCCGGTCGGGGTGTCGGATTCTGTCCCGGTTGCCCCTCTTCCAGGCCAGCTCTCTGCTGTGGCCCGGGAAAGCAGTGGAGGATGGCCCAAGTGCTTGGGCCCTGCACCCGCATGGGAGACCAGGAGAAGCACCTGGCTGCTGGCTTGGGATCAGCGCGGTGCACCGGCTGCAGCACACTGTCTGTGGCAGCCATTGGAGTGTGAACCAACGGAAAAGGAAGACCTTTCTCTCTGTCTCTCTAACTGTCCACTCTGCCTGTCAATCACTTGGGTCATCCTCCACTGCACTCCAGGGCCACAGCAGAGAGCAGGCCTGGAAGAGGAGCAACAGGGACAGAATCTGACGCCCCTACCGGGACTAGAACCCCGGGTACTGGCGCCACAGGTGGAGGATTAGCCTATTGAGCCGCAGCGCCGGCCACGATTATACTTTTAACTTCAAAGAAATCAACCATTTTCAGACTCCTCATATAACTGACATCATGTGATTTGTCTGTATGTGCTTTGTTTATTTCACATGACATTATGACTTCAAGTTCCATTCATGTTGTTGTAAATGACAAGATTTCATCTATTTTCTGGCTAAGTAAAATTCCATTGTGTCTATATACCACATTTTCTTTATCCATTCATCAGTGGATGGGCACTTATATTTCTTCCACATGTGAGAATGTAAATTAGTTCAGCCATTGTGGAAAAAATATGAAGGTTCCTCAAAAAAAAAACCTAAAGATAGATACAGCTCAAAGAATTGTGATTTGACAATCCCATTATTGGTTTTATATCTAAGTGAAATTAAATCAGCTGTCAAAGAGGTACACTGTGCACTACTGCATTTATTGCAACACTATTCAGGATAGCCAAGAAATGGAAGAGGAGTTAACCTTTAATTCCATGATAATATAAATTAGAATTTTCATGATTTAAATATTTTACTAACTCATATTTATGATTCCAGTTTCAGTTCAGTGTGTAAAGAGAACTAGAAAACTGAGATAGCCCAACTCAGAAAACTGAGGAGTGTGGGTGTTCTGAGCTAAGTTTGTTTCCTCCTGTGTAAAAGCAGCTAATTTTATTTGCACTTTATTCTGCAGAGCTATGAGAATTAAATATAGCCTTTGTTCAATGACCTTAAAACTGCCCTCACTTTTATTTAGAATATAATGAACTGTGACAGAGCAGAAAGACATAGGCCAAAGCTGAGTTCTAATATTGGCAGTCAGAAGGTGTAAAGAATTCTATGAGAAATTTGCTTTATTTCTCTGAAATGTATTTTTTCTATCATCTATCCATCCATCCATCCATCCATCCATTTCTAGATTCCTAGAAAATGGGATTAAAAGAGAAAAGATTTTAATGCAAAAAAATTTAAATACATACATAGATGGGGTCTACAAAAAGTTCATGGAAAACCTGTGTTTTGAAAAGACTCTCGCTGGCGCCACAGCTCACTAGGCTAATCCTCCGCCTGTGACGCCAGCACACCGGGTTCTAGTCCCGGTTGGGGCGCTGGATTCTGTCCCAGTTGCCCCTCTTCCAGGCCAGCTCTCTGCTGTGGCCCGGGAGTGCAGTGGAGGATGGCCCAGGTGCTTGGGCCCTGCACCCCATGGGAGACCAGGAGAAGAACCTGGCTCCTGGCTTCGGATCAGCGTGGTGCACTGGCCGCGGCGGCCATTGGAGTGTGAATCAACGGCAAAAGGAAGACCTTTTTCTCTGTCTCTCTCTCACTGTCCACTCTGCCTATCAAAAGAAAGAAAGGAAGGAAGGAAGGAAGGAAGGAAGGAAGGAAGGAAGGAAGGAAGGAAGGAAGGAAAGACTCTGCATGGATTTTGAAATGTCTTTGTACCCAAATAAATTTATTCCATTTTTTCATGAACTTTATGAACTACCCTTGTACCTATAAGTATAATTATGGAGGAGAGTGAAAACATTAAATTACTGGTAACTTAGTACAATGTCTGAAAAGTGTAGGTATTGAGTAAATAAACTTAAGTTTATTCTGCACTACCTTAAGTCCATCTGTTGAATACCTAAAGAAGGAACATACAGAATTCAAAATAAGACACTTTACTTCAGCTAATTATTCCTGAAATTTGTTCAGTGTTACATGTAATTACTAAACCTATTTGCTCTGGACTTTCCTATTTTAATCTTCCTCATTATTCAATAATAGTCAAAAACTAGAAATAACTCAAATGTCCATCAATGAATAAGTAGATAAATAAAATGTAATACAACCGTACAATGGCTGCTGCTCAGTAGTAAAAGAGAATGAAATATTGAAGCATAATACAACATGGCTACTCATTGAAAATATTATGCTAACTGAAAAAGTCCATCACAAATGATCATATATTGTATAATGCTAATGATATGAAATGCGCAGAATATGCAAATATATTGAGTGATTGTCAGGGATTGGGGGACATAGGAGGAGACTGTTAGTAAGTATGGAGTTCCTTTTAGAGGTGATGACAATGTTCTAAAATTGATTATGATGATGGTTGTACAAGTACTTAAAAATACTAAGAACCTTCAAATAGTCTGCTTTAAATAGGTGAATTATAAGGTGTACAAACTACATATATATATAATTCAAAATATATATCTATCATGACATTATATATATATATCTTAATAAAGCTGCAATAAAATAAAAAGAACTGAGTATTGTAGGCTCCAAATAATACTGTTTATCTTAATTTCTAGTAAATATCCTTTGTTGCAAATGGGGGTAGTATTTACAGGTATTTAATTGATCCCAATTTAAATGCAGAGGAGGAAATAGTGTAAAATACTATCATTTTCTTTCCTCAATAATTACTCAAAATCTTCAGTTAAGTCAAAGGAAAAAAATAGTTTGTACAAAATTAGGATTGTTTAGTTAATACTCAATAGTATTAATAAATATAATGTTATTGTTTTAGGTGCTGAACCTTGTACAGTCCTATGTGACCCTTCGAGTCCCTCTGTATGTTTCCTATGTGTTCCATTCACCTGTGGGGGTAGGAGGCTGGCAGCATTTTGACTTGAAGTCGGAGCTCCGTCTAACTTTTGTGTATGACACTGCCATCTTGTGGAATGATGGGATTGGCAGTCCACCAGAGGCAGAACTCCAAGGTAGGTTTATCAGACTTGGAAAATGCTAATTTTCTTACCTATCTGCATAAGAGGATTTTTTTTTTTACTGTAGCTAAAAATTAAAGAAGAAACTTTTGATCTCTTTTGTTTTTCTATGCAATCATATCATTTCAGCTTTGTAATGGAAAAACTATTTTAACAAAATCATACTAGTGGCTCAAATTTTGCATAATATGTGACTATTAAATATAATTCTACATTCCATGGTTCTTTCTGTTTTACTGTCTATCTTGGGTAATTGATCATTTATGTGCCATGCAGCACAAAATATGAATTTCTCTGAGTTCTGCCTAAAGGAAGTTCCAATTGAAAATAAGGAGTGAATTCAAGGGTTAAACTCTCATTTTTGTTTCCTAAAATGAGAGGTGCATTATCAAGTCCAGTATAAATCATGCTCTGGATTCTAATTTTGATTCTACAACCAACTGGCTGTGTGATCTCAAGCATTCTGTTTAATCATTCTGGGATTTAATTTCCTCTGATGACAGATAAAAGTAGTATCTCTTTCCATTTTAAACCTCTTAGTCTTCTACTTTACTGGAAACTTGGGAGACTGGTAGTGAATGTGACTGTCCAGCACATCAGCATCTACAACACCTTTCAGTCTCCATGTCAGTCATAAGTCACAGTCCACAGCACAGAGCTCGTTAATCCATTCATAAAATTAGTGCTTTTTGCTTTCAGACATGCCTTACCATTCTGATACTATGCATGTCTGTAGTTTCATGCCAGCACTACGTTTTACCGGCCAGATAGAAGACAAAGTTAACAGTACATCTCTGATAAAGATCCACTATCTTAAGCAGAGTAAAATTACCTTAGAGCTATGTGATGGGTTATGCTGTCACTCTGAATAACAATTCCAGCTTACTTCAAACGTTTTCATTCCGTATCCTGCCTTAGGTGAATATTTAAGTGAATCTGAGTGAGGATCTTTCCTGTGGTCCTTGGTGTTTGTAACTTCCACTGAATGACTGGTTATTTCTTTCTTACATCTGTAGCCAAATTTTGTCAAACTGTTATTTGGGAAGGCTTCAGAGATTTTTATACACCTACCAAATTTGGGATCATTCTGGAGGACTCAAACCATTTCCAATTAACTGTCCAAATTGCCACAATTTTGACACATTCATTTATCATGTCTCTCAATTTACTGTTTTATTCTTCCAGATGAAAACTTTAAAAACAAAGAAAGTTGAACTATTACAGTAAATCTGTGTATTTCATAATTCATTTTGCTTGCATTTAAGACGTCTTTTCTCCTTAAAAAAGAAAACAAAGAAACTCTGCCTCTCTTATTCAGAATTCAAATGATAATACCCTTGGCCTAGAATAGTTTCAGACAATCCAAACCAAAACTAATTTGTGGAAGGAATCTGTACGTGATGAATCTCTGACCACTTATATTTCCACCTTGTGTGCTCTCCCCAATGTAGGCTCTCTTTACCCAACCAGCATGCGCATTGGTGAGGAGGGGCGCTTGGCAGTGAACTTCAAGACAGAGGCTCAGTTCCATGGCTTATTTGTACTGTCACATCCAGGTAAGCCCACGTAGCCATTAGCAGACTCCCCACACACAAAAAGGGTATAGTTTTTCCATATTCACGCATGTCCTGTCATACTTCCCTGTTAGTTCTGATGTCCTTATGTTCAAAGTGCATTATGCAGTTATCACCATGAGGGCTGTATCATTGCTCAGCTTCATCTCATATAATTCATTAAAATCATCAGTAGAAGACCTTTACAGAAGATGCAAAATAATTAGAGGAAAATGTTCTAAAGTCTCTACAGGGTTCATTTAAGTGGAGTTTTCTTTAGATTGAAAGCCTGGGAATAATAATTCCTTTCTGTGTTTTGCTTCCCTTGTTCAGAAAAACTTAATTTCAGGAGGTGCATTCAATAAACACTTCTGTATTCACAACTGCTTTCTGGGTACTTTGAGAAACCTTTATAATAGAGTCAGAAGTGGCACTTCATTCTCATACTTACATTTCAAATGTTAACTAATTATGTGTAGTAAGTATTGGCTAGACAATTTTACTGTGATGGACTGTGCGTTGAATATCAATGAAGCAACGGTCCTTGATTCCCCATGTCTAACTTTGCTTTTATTATGAAGGCTATTTCATTAAAAATAGTTTATTTTTATTTTAATTCCCATAATAATAAGCTGCTTTACATGTTACAGCAGAATGCCAAATTGTTACTCCCTACCTCCGTGTCATTTCTATTTAGGGTATGAGCTCTAACAAAGGAGATAAAAGCTGAAGATTTAGGAAAGAAAGAGGGTTCATTGTATTTTTATGAGACTGAGATACAAGAAATAGAAAACCAGAAAGAAGTGTTTTGCTTTATCGTAATTAACATGTCTGGAGGCCGGCGCCGTGGCTCAATAGGCTAATCCTCCACCTTGCGGCGCCGGCACACCGGGTTCTAGTCCCGGTTGGGGCGCCGGATTCTGTCCCGGTTGCCCCTCTTCCAGGCCAGCTCTCTGCTATGGCCAGGGAGTGCAGTGGAGGATGGCCCAGGTGCTTGGGCCCTGCACCCCATGGGAGACCAGGAAAAGCACCTGGCTCCTGGCTCCTGCCAGGATCAGCACGGTGCGCCGGCTGCAGCGGCGGCCATTGGAGGGTGAACCAACGGCAAAGGAAGACCTTTCTCTCTGTCTCTCTCTCTCACTGTCCACTCTGCCTGTCAAAAAAAAAAAAAAAAAAAAAAAAACATGTCTGGAAAACAAGGATTTCCTGGTCTTTATAGTACCCTACCACATGTCTACCTTGCCAGAACACTGGATCATTGTTTAGCCACAATTATAGGCAGTCAAATTAAAATTAGATTCCATTCATAAATTGGGTTTGCCCAGCTGTGTAGATGCTAACAGACTGTTTTAAGTTCAGCAGCTTTGGTGTATAATAAATGCATCCACATCAGCCTTTATTGTGCTGCTCTGACTCCCTGCAGAGGAGCTCTGCGCAGTGTGAGCATTTCTGCAGTTATCTTTCGACAGAATTGTAGAGTGGAAAAGGCGCTGAGTTAGAAACTAGAAGTCCCACATCCAATCCATGTGGTCTTGGCAGAGTCACTCTCAGTCCTGTTCCTTCCTCTGTAAAATGGAGATGATTATACCAGTATGCATACTCTACAGGCTTAGTATAAGAATGAACACAAATAATACGTGATAAGGTACCTTGTAAAGTCTTAAGCTGTTAGATACTTTTGAAATTTAACCACCATTCGTTCGTCCGATGGGCTCCTCTGCAGCATCCTTCACAAGCTCCGTGGTCATGTCAGCTGACCATCCAGGCCTGACCTTCTCTCTACGCCTCATCAGGAGTGAGCCGACCTATAACCAGCCCATCCAGCAATGGAGTTTCGTCTCTGACTTTGCAGTAAGTGACCAAGACTCTGACTTGGCTTTCCTTTTCTGCTGTGTAAGGACTGCACCTTCAGTTTTTCAATGAAAACTGTACATGCTGCTTTTCTTTTCAAAGGTGCGGGACTACTCAGGGACCTATACTGTAAAACTGGTGCCATGCACCACCCCATCCAATCAGGAGTACCACCTGCCAGTCCTCTGCAACCCCAGAGAGCCTGTCACCTTTGACCTTGACATCCGATTCCAGCAGGTGTGTCTCACAGAATTATCATACCAAGATTTGTAAAACCCCACTTTGCTGAAGTTATGGCTTATTTTCATCAAAGAAAATACAATTTCTCCTCATGCACAGATGACTGAGAGCAAAGGAGGTCCAGAAAGAAAGGAAGCAAGGGAGGAAAGACTAAGAATTGCCCTTTATCTGTTGTTAACTTTCTGTAACTGTTATTTCCTTATCTGCTCTTGTCTCCTGGAGTTTACTGCCTTGGAGTTTTGGGAATATTCCTCAAAGTTCTTCTGTTCTTTGTCTTATTATTACTCATCAAGGAGAATAAAAATTCTGTAGTTCAAGCCACTCCAAAATTCCTAATTGCCATGGTATATTAAAAGAAGTAGGATAGCACCTTTTGTCACAGAACTTACACTAAATGTTGGCTTTCACTGACCATGAAATTTATAAATACTTCATATATCCCTATAAAGTAGTGAAAATAAGCTCAAGCAGTGTTATTTAGTTCCATTCAAAAAATAATTAGGGGCAGGCATTTGCTCAGTGGCTAAAATGCTGGTTAAGTTGTCTGAGTACCATATTAGAGAACCTAGATTTGACACCTGGCTTCAGCTCCTGATACACACTTCAAACTAATGCATACACTGGAAGAGAGCAGTGATGACTCAAGTAATCATGTTCCTGCTACCCATGTGGGAGACCTGGATTCAGTTCCCATCTCCTGCCTTTGGTCCAGCCCTGTCCTGGTTATTGCAGCCATTTGGGGAATGAACCAGTAGAAGAAAGCCTCCACCTCCCTCTCTCCTTCTTACTCTCACCACCCCTGTCTCAAATAAATAAATAAATAAATAGCCCCTTTTACTTTCTCAAGAAGGACAAAACCAATGTTATAATTCCTTACATTGGCTTGATTAGATATGAAAATCACAGTCCAGTATCTATTCTTCCACACATCAGTGTACAGTACATGTGTATCATGTAAGTATGTTTGTGTACCATCAGAACTATCAACACACATAACAGAGCTTTCATGCTTGGTTTTAGGTCAGTGATCCGGTGGCAGCTGAGTTTAGCTTGAACACCCAAATGTACCTGCTCTCCAAGAAGAGTCTCTGGTTGTCTGATGGATCCATGGGATTCGGGCAAGAGAGTGATGTTGCTTTTGCAGAAGGTATCACTTCACCAGTGATTTGTTTTTTAATGTGTATATGCTATACTTTGCTTTATTAGAATTGAGTTTGAGGGAGGAAAGTATAACTACTTTTTTAGTTTTGAAGATATGACCGAGATTCACTTTGGCAGATGTGAGGAGTCCTTGAAACTAGATATATGTTACTGGACTTTTCTTTAATTTTGATTTTTATTCTCTATCTCCCTCACTTCAATAGCTTTTGAATTAAGTCTAGATTTTTTTTCTTATATTTTTTCCACTTTTCATGGACTCAAATGCTGCAGTGACATGAGACTATAAATGCCTTGCAGGCAAAGATTTTCCCTATCTTGACCAGTGGTGTGTAACTCAGCACCCAGCAAAAGACCCCGCATACATGGTATGGGTTCAGTAACAGCTATGAAATAAGTGATAGAGAACCAGAGGGTTTCATTAAGCCCTCTTTTAAAAGCAAATAAAGTTAATTTGACTTTTTTATTGATGTTTGCTTTTTAGTGTGATTCTATTAGCAGCCTACAGCTTACAAATTAATTTATTAATGGAAATTGAACTTGAAGCACAATTGGATGTTGCAAATGTCAAATTAAACCCCAGACCTTGAGATTATTCCCAACAGTGGCTGAGCACCTGAGACTCAATAAATCATTAGTCATTTGTGGTCCATTTTTAGTCATCTTTTCTGAGGCCTGGAAGGGGAACAGATCCTAAAGTTAACACAGACAGGTTTTCAACATTTGATAGCAGATTAGGGAGCAAAGTAAATAATATGTGTCATTGTTGTCATACCTATTTGCAGCACTATGTTGCACACCATATCACACAACAGACATAACATTTCCTCATCTGTTTCAGGTGACATAATTTATGGTCGTGTCATGGTAGATCCTGTCCAGAATCTAGGTGACTCCTTTTACTGCAGCATTGAGAAGGTGTTCCTGTGCACAGGAGCTGATGGCTATGTTCCCAAATACAGTCCAGTGAACGCGGAATACGGCTGCTTAGCTGATTCTCCTTCACTCTTATATAGATTTAAAATTGTGGTGAGTGCTTCAATCCAAACAGTGAACTACATTGATTTTCAAGCTCAAACCTTGAGAATGATGATGAAAGCAACATCGTCATTTGAAATTAAACCAAATGGTGACATTTTATAGTGATTTGTCAATGTGCAAAACTAATAGGAAAACATGGTACCCTTTTTGAAAGTTGGCATTATCTACAGTAATTATCGTTTTGCTTATTGTCTAAAGGACAAAGCTCAGCCAGAGACTCAAGCTACCAGCTTTGGAAATGTCCTGTTCAACGCCAAACTGGCAGCAGATGACCCAGAGGCCATTCTCCTGGTGAATCAACCTGGATCTGATGGATTTAAAGTAGACTCAACACCACTCTTTCAGGTAGGCCAAAAACAAGGTAGTTTCTTCACATTTCTATACCTTAGACATCTCACATATAAATGGCAATAAGAGTAAAATTGCATGTAGTTAACAGGAACATTGAATACAAGAATGTCTATAGACCACATGGCACCATTCTGGGCACATAGTAAGAAGATAATAAACTCTAGCTATTATTATTTTTATTAATATTATTTTAAAATAATGTATGAATATAAATGTGACCATTGGTTAGTTTGCTCTTCTTTCTAAAATTTCCTGTAGACTTTTTATGAGCATTTTTTTAGAGTGATAGTGTGTGAACTGCTGGACTCAGAAAACAATGGTGTACAGCACATAAAACCTCCACTCTCAAAGACACTGTAAACCAAGAGAGAAATTCCGTGACTCAGAGACAGAGAGGCAGGGAGGGTCATGGGAAGCCATGACAACACTGAGCAGTAAACACTACAAATATGGAAATGTTGTTTACATTGTGAATCCTTGCATGAGCAAATGTGCCCTTTAGGATATTTACTGAAAACTGTCCAGAGATAGTAGACTGGAAAAATGTGTTACTCTTGTTAAACCTAAGGAAGATGATTAAGAGAGTATATTTCTTATTCTGGATATTTTCAAACAAAGTGATAAAGTATCATATTTGTTGTTTTGAGTTTTACTTTTAACTCTTGAAACATCTGAGCTTCCTGAATCCTGAATACAACAAAGAGTCATCAAAAATGTCACCTTTGGGTGGGTGTTGTGACACTGTGGGTTAAGTCACCGCTCGGGATGCCATATCTGAGTGTCCAGTTCAAATGCTGGCTATTCCATGCTTCCATGCCAACTTACTTTTAATGTGTCTGAGAGGCAGTAGATGATGACCCAAGTACTTGAATTCCCACCACCCAAATTGAAGACTCAGACTGAGTTCCTGGCTTCTGGTTTGGCCTGGTCTAGCCCGGGTTGTTGCAGGTATTTGGAAAGTAAACATGCAGATGGAAGATCTCTCTCTTTTCTCTCTCTCCCTTTCTCTCTGTCAGTTTGCCTTTCAAGTAAATAATTTAAAAAAATTTATATGCACATAAGCAGAAAGACATACTGGAAAAGTCCTGAACTTCAGAAGTTTTGGGCTGTAGTCCTGTCTTTTCTTCTACGTAGTTAAGTGACATTTCACCAGGCACTAAACTGTGATGTGTTATTTACTCATTTTTTTAATGGATAAAGTAGATTGTGTAATATCTAAATTCTATGAAGCACTCACACTCTGTAACTACAAGTGCCAGATATTTACTGGCACATGCTCCCTTAACAGTTGTACAGACTATGTTATGGAATGCTTTCTACAAAGCCTTGCATACACTACATCCTCAAAAGTATTAAGTTAATGCCACAGACTAAGTCAAACCGTCATGTTGTTATCTCTGGTATTAATCTCACTTGGAAATAATCATGAGTTTATTGCCATGATATCTGATCCCCTAATAAATAAGGGTTGTGTTTTCCAGGTCGCTCTGGGTCGAGAATGGTACATACACACAATCTATACAGTAAGATCAAAAGACAATGTCAATCGAGGCATTGGCAAAAGAAGTGTGGAGAACCAGTACCACTCTCTGGTACATCAGGGGAAGCCCCAGGCAACTACCACCAGCAGGAGAAAGAGGGAGATCCAAAGCACACCCCCACTGGCACGGGAAATTGGTGCTGAAAACAACCGGGGAACGAACATCCAGCATATTGCCCTGGACCGCACCCACAAGAGGCAGACCCCCCATGGGCGAGTCCCTCCCGATGGCAGCCTCCCATGGGAGCTTAACAGCCCCAGCTCTGAAGTCAGCCTAATCACTGTCGTGGGAGGCATCGCAGTGGGGTTACTCACCATCTGCCTCACTGTCATTGCCGCGGTGATGTGCAAGAGCAAGAAGAACAGCAAAGAGAAGAATGACCCAAAGGGCTCCAGCAGCAGAGAGCCCATGGTGCTCCCACAGAGCCACCACAGTGACAGCTCAGAGGTGTGATGGCCACAGGTGGAATTCCAATTTCACAAGTGCCTCAAAAAAGACAATAGAATGCCCAGTACTTCTGGTAAACCACAGATAATGGGTGACTTTGTGATGAAGCTGCTCGGAGGACCTGACTGTACTAATATACTCTTTCATGTATCAAAGGACACTTCCAGACCATATCTCCCCTCTTGCCCAGAGGGCAGCAATTATGTATTCATGCATTCATAGAGCCATAGATGAACAGCGAGCAATGGGCCTCACCTTGGAGACCCATTATCTCCCCACTGAAATGAACCTGTTCCACGGTGCTAAAGACTCAGCGGTTTAAAAGGTGTCTGTTGTTATCCCATAATGTCGAAGGTGCAACTGTCACATTTTTTACTTACTGTATAGGGGTACTTCTAAAAGTTTATGGAAAGAATAGAATTAAAAGATAAGTTGGCTTTGGTGCAAAAAACTTTGAAATCCACACAGAACTTTTCATGATACACATTTTCCATTAACTTTCTGAAGACTCCTTGTGTTACAGATTATTACTAGAAAGATGCTAATTGGTAGTTTGGAAAAGCGATGAACACACTGCTTATTATAACAAGTTTTCTAATGGATGAAGACAGCATAGGATTATGACGAGGGGTAGCTCAACCCACACATAACCTTTTCTACTATTTTGAAGCAAAATGGAAGGAAAGCTAGAGGAAAGGAAATTCACACACCTGGATTTTAATGGATCCACACCCTCATCAAACCCTCCTTGCTTTATTTGTTTATTTAATATTAAATTAAACCAAAGAGTATTTTAATTCTGGAAGAGATTTTTAAGAGAGACTGCCCTGTTCTGGCATATGCTGAGTAACAGTATCGTTTTTGCATGATAATATACCTTCTTAATGTTCAATATCCATGGGAAATGAGAGGATTGGTTGATGACAAAGAAATTCGTTAAAATTAGATTCACTACAAGACAACGTTCTCTGAGAACTGAGCCTAGATGTTTGCAGTATTGAACCTATAAATGATAATGAGAAAGATAATTACAGATGGTGAAGGGAAAAAGTGGTATTTATAATATAGTATATGTAACCAGAGTGCTTCTTATGTATACTGTATGGAATAATAGAGCATTTTTACATGACAGATGAGGTTAGCCCTCAGCCTAGCAGTCACACAATAATGTTGAGAGCTTAAATTGGCCATGGGCATTTTATTACCCATTTAATCAGTCTCTGGTCCAAACCATAAGAATTCCTAAAACTGTCACTCCAGACATGGTCTTGGAGGTGGCCGGCATCACTGGTCATGTAATAAACATCCCTCTATGTCTTGTTCAGTCCGTGATCTGGGATAGTGAGGGACTTCACAGTATCTAAAAATATAATGTATATCATTCATCTCACAAAACCAGAGAACTTGAGTGTGGCTTCCATTGCCTTTCTGAGCAAATATATCTTTACCAAGTGGCAGGAATTTGAGTTGGAAAGCGGAAACATTGTTAGGTGAATGACAAGTCTTCCAAAAGCATTTAAATGTATAGAAAACCAAAATACAGTTAGAAGATGCCTAAAGATGAACCCTCAAGTGCTATGTGAAATCCCTTTTCACTTCCAAACATAACCTAGCCATGCTGGATATCCTGGTGCAGGGGAGGTATTTTAGAAGACAAGCTTTCTCAGATCATCTCTGCATATCTTGATTTGGTCTGTGAGGACAAGCCATCTCTTCACTGAGAAAAGGAAGGAAGTGCACAGGCACCGGGAAAGAGGTCAGAAGTGTTTAATACTTGCCCCTCTTCTTTGAGGCAACTCCACATTTCTCATTCAAAATCTTTTAAAAGAATAAATTGTAGTATCCTTCCTGTTGGATGATTTATAAATGTCACCTATATCTCAAAGGCCTCCCTCAAAGACTCATATGAATAGAAAGTACTGTATAACCCAGGAGTTCATCCATCAAAATAGAGTGGTACTTTCTTAATTAGCCTTTCTTCTGCTTTACCTTCTGTCAGAGATTTAGCTACTTCTTTGGCTACCTCATCATTTATGTGGGAATTAAGTGACGGCAAATAGTACATGGACTTTTTTCTACTTAGAATTAGGTTCAATTTATGCAGACTATTAGAGCAGCTATTCCCCATAGTCTTTCTGATGCTTTAGCAGTTAAGAACTTCAGATCGTGACTGTTATGCAATCTTTGCTTGTCTGTTACTGAATACAGAGCATCATTACCATGGTCTGTTTTGAACCTTTGGGCCAGAATAGTTTTGTACAAAATATCACTGTATAATGCGTTGTTCTAAAGAGATTATTGTCTATAAATTGGAGAGCTTATAAAGTACAGAACATGTATGTCCTTACCAAATCAGGAGAAATTTCTCCCTCTCTGCCCATCTCTTATCTTTCTCTCCAACCTTCATTCCTTTTATTCCCTTGAAAAAAAGAGAGCATCTGTAGCTAATATGTAGATATGGCTTTTTTAAGTGTAATGTACTTAGATTTTTGCATCATTTTCTTACTACCTATTCACTAAATATGTGGTTCAACATACATCATTTATTAAAAAACTCTTTTCAGTGGGAAAAATTTGTTAAGCAAAACAAACCCTTATTTGCAATATTTTGTTTTTAGAGATCTATTCTGGTATTATCTGAACAAACACATAAAATAACTTCCCGTAAAAAAACAGGATGTAAGCAATAATATCTCCTTAGATATTCAGTAGCTTCTGACCTCAAACAAGAGCCTGCTGATATTACATAGTAAGCCAAACACCAAAAGTAAATATTACCATGCTTGGCTCTTCTAAGCGTATGAACCATGAAGCATTAAAATACATATGATGGTCCAATTTATATGCATATTTCCCTCAGTTAATTTACCAAATGCTCATCTAGAATTAGCCATTCTGTAATTATGTGCAAACAAAGCTGCTTTTCCTGTCCTCATGCAGATTTAATTGAATTTGGCTCTTTCTTTGAATTAAAGTATCAGAATATAGTGAGCATTTTGGTTTAGCAGTTAAGTTGCCCATTAAGACACCTGGATTACTTGATTCTAGATTCCTGCTAATGCAGACCCTGGAAGCCCCGATGATGACTCAAGTAATTGTGTTCCCATCATCCACATGGAACCTCTGGATTGCATTCCTGGTTCCTGACTTCAGGCTGGGCCCAATACTGGCCATTGTGGGCATTTGGGGGAGTGAACCAGTAGAGGCAAGCCCTTTCTCGTGTCTCTCTTGCTCACTTGCACTCTCTCAATCTTTCTCAAGTAAGTGAAAATTTTAAAATCAATAAATAAATAGTCAGGACTTGTGTTAGGTTCTTTCCTGGAGCCAAAATACACCAGATATATTTGTAAACTCTAGTTTTAAAATCTCTCTGGAACACCAGGAGTCGAGTTCACTCTGTATCTAACAGACTTCATATATTACAGATCACTGACTTAATACAAAATATTTCAGACCCATAATTTAGTGGACTTGATCTTCACAAACCCTCAGACAGGAAGCTTACTGTATCACTGTGGTGCCCTGCAGCTTCTTTCCTCTTAGTAGGAGAGGGGCCACTTCCCTCAGTACACAAACTCTCCTTCTAGCCCTTTAGTGTCCAGAGACCCCTGAAGTCCACCTCTCCCACGCGTCCACAATGCTGGAACTGTGTGTGTACAGGTCGGCCAGAATCCTGCTGCCACACCACTGGAGAGTGGGTTAATAAGAAGGACCAACTCCAGGGCAACGTGAAGAGAGTCTTCTGTGAGCAGCAAAGGAGCTTTCTTAACAGGTCATTTTAACTCTAATTATTTTCCAGGGTTCCACCTCCAAGGTCAGCATTAAACATGAAAATGGGCGGCTCCGTGGCTCAATAGGTTAATTCTCCGCCTGCGGCGCCGGCACCCCGGGTTCTAGTCCAGGTCGGGGCACCAGATTCTGTCCCGGTTGCTGCTCTTCCAGGCCAGCTCTCTGCTGTGGCCCGGGAGTGCGGTGGAGGATGACCCAAGTGCTTGGGCCCTGCACCCGCATGGGAGACCAGGATAAGTACCTGGCTCCTGGCTTCGGATAAGCGCAGCCCGCCGGCCGCAATGTGCCAGCTGTAGCGGCCACTTGGTGGGTGAACCAACAGAAAAAGGAAGACCTTTCTCTCTGTCTCTCTCTCTCTCACTGTCTAACTGCCTGTCAAAAAAAAAAAAAATGGATCTGTATGAAAATGACAGTCTTTCCTCATACAAATCAATGCAAAGAATTAAAATAGCCCCATGTTAGCCAATGTTAAAATATCAGTTGTAGGGTGAAATATAATAACATTTAGATTTTAAAAGTTGGAAACTGTTTTGAAATTATTTCTTTAATATTGACTTAAATAAATAGGATAATGAAAAAATAATTTTAAGGACACAAATATTTTACAGATTTGAAATTTTCTTAATTGTGTTAAATTGAAAACAAACATGTTACTACTCCTTGAAACTCTCATTTTTCTAGCCATGATGCCAATACAAGGATACAAACAAATGTCTTCAACAACCGAGTAACAAATGAACGAGACTCAACTGCCAATTAATGTGACTTGCCAAGGTTCAGAAATGTGTACTTTCACAGAACGTTATAAAAAACAATGTTAACACACACACACACACACACACACACACAGCATATAAAAAGAACCAGACATCTCATTTCCAGAAAGAGATGACCCTAAAGGCACACAGTTCTAACTCAAATGACTCATACAAAGATTTTTTTAAGAAAGTCAGCAGAAAGGTCAATTACAGAAATATACTATCGTGGGAGTTAGTTCAAAGGTTATTGTATTTCCTTAATATGTTTTCATAATGACATAAACTTTCAGGAAATATTACCCATAGGGCCACATATGCTCCCCTCCCCATCCATCTCTTTCTATCCTTTTCCATATCATTTCATGGTAAGGAACAAAAGACGTTGAGTACTACTTATAATGGAAAAAGATGATATTTTCCTTCAGTTTCTCCCAGAAATATTACATAAAAAGCACTTATCTAAGGAAAGAAAATCAGTTCTCACTCTTGAACAAAAGTTGCTCAAATAAAATATACTAATGATTCTTTTTTGATTTGATTTTATTGGGAGAAAAATCACAGTATTAAATTTTCAGTTTTGCTTTCTCACCTATCTTCCAAGTGCATTTAGTTTGTATTTCTTTTTTTTAGTTTTTTGTTTGTTTTTGTCCTTTTTTAATTTTTTTATTTTCTCTTTTTATCTTCCCCAAATATTTCTTTTCATGTGTGCTTTTTCCTAATAGTTGCTTTGCTAAGAAAACAAACAAACATAAAACTCCTGCCATGACATCTACTCTTGCTTGCTTACTTTTTCTTTCTTTTAATTTAATGGACTAGGATTTTTAATCTCTGGGATTTGTTTTTCATTCTTCCAGCAATGCCTCCTGCTTTGTTTTGAAACCATTACCACTTTCACTATGCAGTTAGCATTCACATTCATCTGAAAGTTGGTGAGTTGATGCAGCATTGGAGAACTATCCCTTTTGTATAACAGGTTAAGGTTTGGGAATGAAAGAAAAATGAGTTTCCTACAAAAGACAGAAAACACCATATTGAAGAATATAACAGGATGGGCCTTAATTTTTTTCTCAGTGGAGATTCAACACTGGCATTTAAAGTATTTTTAAAAATACCTTTAGGATCTAATTGAGCTAAGAATAAAAGTCAAAGATTTTATATATATATAAAAGATATATATATATAAAAGACTTTATATATATATATACACATATACATATATATAAAGATCTTTGGGAGGATTACATTCCTTGCAATGAAATAAATAGGCAAAATAAGTTGTCAAAATGTTAACAGTATTTAAGTTTTAAAATTCTCATTATTAAATGTATAGTGCTCTTTTTCTATTAGCCATATGTTGACTATGCTGATTACATGATCAAACGCACCAAGTGAATTTCTGCTATGGATATTTTTTTCAAATGTTCTGTGCCTTGAAAAAGAAATTAATTTCTTAAACTAATATTCAAAATAAAAGACATTATAATAAAAATCTCTTGAACTACAGAAAGATAATCCCTGGTAAGAATAAAAGATGATTTCTGTAAGGGCCAAAACAAAGCACATTACAAAAAGTAGTACAAAGTACAACCATTCCCTGTGATTCCAGGATTTCAAGTTTTTGGCAAGACGTTTTTACAGCCCATTTGTGTATAAAAGAGAACTTTATTCTAGACAAGGACCTGTGTGTTTTATAGATGTGTTAAGTGCCTGCTTCCTTCCCAAGTGTTCTCCTTAACATTTCCTAAGTTTATATTTATCAAGCCATTGAATGACATTTCTATGTGTAATGGAATTATTTGAAGAACTTAATAGCTTTTGCGATTTTCCCATGGGAATTCTTCAAAAACTAACAAAGATTGGTTTTTTCATGTATTTACTAAGTTACTGCATATTTGCTGAATATTGAAGTTTGTTCCTGGGAATCTAACTATGCAAATACTTTGAAGCAAGTCGGTCTTAAATCCATGTCTAAAATAACTCTTTCTACTATTCATGTTTCATAAAGACACCTGTTTTCCCTTCAAAATATACCACTTTTAATATAAATAAAACTCATATAAATGTAAGTGTTCAAATAGCCTAGCTATTGTGGTATGTTCTTTAATTTTATTTGCACTAAAATTACAGAATTCCTGTAGTGTATGATTAATGTTGGTTATTTTCACCCTGGTTCTAGAACCTTGAGCTTATGCAAGCCTCATATTGGGACATGTGCTCCTGATACCGGTGGTAAAAAACTTACCACTCCTAAGTGAAATCTACTGGTAGGCTCCAAGTACCTGCCCAATAGTTGTGAAGCATACAGATACACCCAGAAACCTTCCAGGGACAATGTGAACTGTATTTAGAGGAAACACCCCATTTGGAGGCCGATCCTTTTTCCTAGGGAGCATGATGACCAGACTCCGCTATAGTTTGGAAACCCTGCTCAGCTGCATCAGTGTGGCTGAATCAACTGATCCTGTCCTTACTGCAAAGATTGACTGGTTCCCCTTATGCAACCCATACCTAAGCAATGATTATTTGGTTTATCATAACATTATATTTGTAATATGAAGTCACCATTATTTAATACCAAAAGGAAATGAAAGACATCCTCATACAGATATTGAAGGATAATCCCAAGAAAATATCAAAATACCAAAAAAAAAAAATCAGAGTGGAAGGAAAACAAATCCTGCTCTTCCAGCATTTCTAAGCCTGGAACAGAAATGATAATATTATAATAAAAAGATGAGTAGCCACAGAAATGCACAGTTTGACCAATTTTCACCATAGAAGAGAAAGCAAACAGCCTTGTGTGATAAGAAATCTCCCAGCTGCTAGGAGAGTTCCTGGCCTTTGGGAAGTCAGGGAAAGGAATCCAGGGAAGGGAAGAGTCACAGCCAGCTCCACCAGGATATTGACGGTAGCAAGAAAATATCCCTGGTACAAACTCACAATCACCCCCGGAGCCCCCTGATTTTAGGGAAAATGTCCCAAACCAGACTTAGTCTAGTGGACTTAACAAGGAAAAAAAAATAAAGAACAAAGCCAGTATAATTCCATTTGCATGGTACTGATTCCCTCTCTCATTCAACTAAGCCAGTGCCCTGCCCCAGGGGAAGCTGGAAAGTCATCTTTGAAGACAGCATTCCCAATAGCCTAAGGAGCCATTTGGGATTTTAGGATGACAACCTAAAAGTTTAGATGAGAATCACTCAAAAGTGGCAAAAAGTAGGAGAGAAGATCACTGGACAGATTAAGACTCAAACCAAAGGAAGGGGGGCAGGTCAGAGTTGCACCCAGAGTATCATCATCAAGGGAAGAATACCTGTGGAAAAGAAAGAGGTCAAAATATTTCCCCAGATCTTCCTTTGAGTTGAAACCATTTAGAAGACAAAGAGTTAGAAATACCTGGGCTACCATGTAGCACACAACATTTACAACTTGATGTGGCTCAACCACCACCATTTAACTTAAATTCAAAAGAGAATGCTAAATTGGTAGGCACAGGTAAAATCCAGGCGTCGTAAGAGGGCAGTGGCCTGAATGAAAGGAGCTTTGTTAATAATTTATAGATTTATGATTTTCCATTGCTAAGACACACAGTGTAGACACTTTTTTGTGGTTCAAACAGGTGCCTGCTCTGTGTAGATGAATTGAGAAAGCAGTCAGCTTCCTGCTCCCTGTGGAGATGAGACTCCCTCCCCAACCTTAATATGGTGTTTTTGTTTTGTTTTGTTTTTTTAACAGGAAGTAGTCTTTTATTAAGCTGGCGTAAGGCACAGGTGAAATTTCTTATCCAAAACTCTGAGCCCTGAACAAAAAAGGGTTTTCCCTTCTATATGGTTTTAGCCTCTTTGTCTGCCTTATATGGTTACCTGCACACATTTGATTGGATGTTCTTTTTTAATTTTTTTTTATTTTTCCCACCAAAGAAACCTTTTAGTTAAGGAATACAGACTTCATGCATTTCGTAAGTAAAACTTTAGGAATATAGTGATTCTTCCCACCATACCCACCCTCCCACCCACTCTCCCACATGTTCTCCTCCTCCCTCTCCCATTCACAGTCCCATTCTCCACTAAGATCAATTTTGATTAACTTTATACACAGAAGACCAACTCTATACTAGTAAAGAGTTCAACAATTTGCATAGTTAAAAAAAAAAAAAAAAACCTGTTCCTAAGCAGTGGAGACAAGAACTGTTCAAAGTCATTGCATCTTCAAGTTAATTTCACTTCTTTTTTTAAGAAACTTAATTAACATTAATGAAACACCTGAGAATGATACATCTTTTGTGAACACTTAGACACAGTAATAATACAACTGTGAAAATAGAGGTCATGCATGGGAACCTAGTGCACAATGACTCTTGTTGTTAACTTAACACTTAATACTCCTGTGTATAACATCAGTGATCACCTGAGGTTCTTGATATGAACTGCCTAGGCTGTGAAAGCCTTTTAAATGCACAAACTATGTCAGTATTTAGACAAGGCCATAAGCAAAGTGGAAGTTCTCTCCTCCATTCAGAGAAAAGCACTTCCTTCTTTGATGACTATTTCTTTCCACTGGGGTCTCACCCATCAAGATTCTTCATGCAGGACATTTTTTGCCTCAGTGTCTTGGCTTTTCATGCCTGAAATGCTCTTGTGGGCTTTTCAGCTAGACTAGAATGCCTGAAGGGCTGATTCTGAGGTCAGAGTGCTATTTAACATGATTGCCATTCTATGAGTCAGCTGTGTGGACTTCTTCCCGTGTTGGAGCATTAACTTCTATTTAATTCTATCTATTATTATTACCAGACTCTTAATCCTGTCAAAATGAATACATATGATCACTTTAACACTTAAGATGGTATTTTTACCACCCAACTTAAGGGGATTTGAGGTTCCATGGCAACTTTTTTAACTGTACCCTTAGAAGTAAGTCCATAGGAAAGTATGCAGAACTATACAGCTTTATAGTTACAAACCTCATACACTTCATAATTACAACTTTAGGAACATGGTGATTCTTCCCACTATGCGCACCCTCCCACCCAAACTCCCAACCCCTCTTCCTCCTCCCTCTCTTATTCCGAATTTATTTTCTACTGAGATCTATTTTCAATTGACTACATACACATATGTTTAACTGTATGTTAATTAAATAGTTCA
Organism: Oryctolagus cuniculus; assembly: GCF_051225735.1. NCBI lineage: Eukaryota > Metazoa > Chordata > Mammalia > Lagomorpha > Leporidae > Oryctolagus > Oryctolagus cuniculus. The sequence goes on along the minus strand of NC_142875.1, from coordinate 74,508,913 downwards.
ACAAATAGTATAAAAAATGTTCCTCAACAGTCAAGACAAGGGCATTTCAAGTCATTGTTTCTCAAAGTGTCAATTTTACTTCTACATATTGCCTTTTAGGTGCTCTGTTAGTTATCACAGGTCAGGGAGATCATGTGGTATTTCTCCCTTTGGGACTGGCTTATTTCACTAAGTATGATGTCTTCCAGATAAATCCATTTTGTTGTAAATGACTGATTTTCATTTTTTATCACTGAGTAGTATTCTATAGTGTACATATCCCATAATTTTTTTAACCAGTCTTCAATTGACAGGCATTTGAGTTGATTTCCTTTCTTAGCTATTGAAATTGAGCTGCAATAAACATGGGGGTGCAGATAACTTTTTCATATGCTGATTTCATTTCCCTTGGGCAAATTCTCAGAAGTGAAATGGCTTTGCCATATGGTAAGTCTATGTTCAGGTTTCTGAGGTATCTCCATACTGTCTTCCTTAGTGGCTTTACTAGTTTATATTGCCCCCCAACAATGGATTAGGGTACCTTTTTCCCCATAGCCTTACCTGGATTTGTTGTTTCTTGATTTCTGTATGAAAGCCATTCTAACTGGGGTGAAGTGAAAACTCAATATGGTTTTTAATTGCATTTCCTTGATGGCTAGTGATCCTGAACATTTTTTCATGTGTCTGTTGGCTATTTGGATTTCCTCTTTTGAAAAATGCATGTTAAGTCCTTTGCCCATCTTGTAAGTGGGTTGTTTGTTTTGTTGTTGTGAAGTTTCTTGATCTCTTTATATATTCTGATTATTAATCCTTATCAGTTGCATTATTTGCAAATAATTTCTCCCATTATATCAGTTGTCTCTTCACTTTCCTGAGCATTTTCTTTTGTAGTACAGAAGCTTCTCAATTTGATATAATCCCATTTGTGAATTTTTGCTTTGATTGCTTGTGCTTCTAGAGTCTTTTCCAAGAAGTCTTTGCCTTGCCAATGTCATTGCAAGTTTCCACATGGTCTCTAATAATTTGATGGTGTCAAGTCATAGATTTAGGTCTTTAATCCATTTTGAGTGGATTTTGTGTAATGTGTAAGGTAGGGGTCTTGCTTCATACTTCTGCACGTGGAAATCCAGTTTTCACAGCACCGTTTGTTGAAGAGACTGTCCTTGCTCCTGGGATTGATTTTAGCTCCTTTGTCAAATATAAGTTGGTTGTAGATGCTTGGATTGATTTCTGGCATTTCTATTCTGTTCTATTAATCTATCCATCTGTTTTTGTACTATTACCAGGTTGTTTTGCTTATAACTTCCCTGTAGAATGTCTTGAAATATGGTATTTTGATGACTCCAGCTTTGTTTTTGTTATATAAGATTGCTTTAGTTATTTGGGCTCTCCTCTGTTTCAATATAAAATTCAACATCATTTTTTTCTATATCTGAGAAGAATGTCTTTGGTATTTTGATTGGTATTGCATTGAATCTGTAAATTGCTTTTGGAAGACTGGGCATTTTGATGATATTGATTCTTCCAATCCATTAACATGGGAGTTTGTTCTATTTTTTTTGTATCTTCTTCTAATTCTTTCTTTAATGCTTTGTAATTCTCATCATAGAGATCCTTGGTTAAATTTATACCAAAGTATTTGATTTTTTTGTAGCTATTGTGAATGGGATTGATTTTACAAGTTCTTTCTCAGCCATGACATTGTGTATTCAAAAGTTGTTTATTTTTCTGTATTGATTTTATATCTTCAACCTTACCAAACTCTTCTATTAGTTCCAAGTCTTAATAGTCTTTTGGATCCCTTATATAAAGAATCATGTCATCTGCAAATAGGGATACTTTGACTTACTCCTTCCCAATTTGTAACCCTTGATTTTTTTTCCTGGCCTAATGGCTCTGACAAAAACTTCCAGGACTGTACTGAATAGCAATGGGGACAGTGGGCATCCTTTTCTGGTTGAGATCTCAGTGGGAATGCTTCCAACTTTTCCCAGTCAGTAGGATGCTGGCCACAGGTTTCCCCAAAATTGACTTGTGTTGAGAAATGTTCCCAATTTGCTTAAATTTTCATCATGAAAGAGTTTTATATTTTATCAAATGCTTTCTCTACATCTATTGAGGTAATCATATGGGTTTTGTTCTTCAGTTTGTTAATGTGATGTATCACATTGATTGATTTGCAAATGTTGAACCAGCCCTGCACACGAGGGATAAATCCCACTTGGTCTGGGTGGGAAATCTTTCTGATGTGTTGTTGGATTCCATTGGCTAGCATTTTATTGAGGATTTTTGCATCTATGTTCATCAGAGAAATTGGTCTGTAGTTCTCTTTCTCAGTTGCATCTTTTTCAGGTTTAGGAATTAATGTTCTTCTGGCTTCATAGTTAGAATTTGGGAGGATTCCCTCTCTTTTGATTGTTTTGAATAACCTGACAAGAATTAGACTTAGTTCTTTAAATTTCTGGTAGAATTCAGCAGGAAATCCATTCTGTTCTGGGCTTTTCTTTCTTGGGAGGATCTTTATTACTGATTCAATTTCTGTCTTGGTTATGGATCTGTTTAGGTTTTCTATGTTTTAATGGCTCAATTTAGTTGGGTTGTATATGTCCAGAAATCTATCCATTTCTTCTGTGTTTCCCAGTTTGTTGGCATACAGCTCTTTGTAGTAATTTCTGATGATTCTTTTTATTTCTGTGGTGTCTGTTGTTACATTACCTTTTTCATCTCTAATTTTATTAATTTGGATCGTCTTTCTCCTTTTTTGGTTAGTTGGGCCAATGGTGTGTCAATTTTGTGTATTTTTTCAAAAAATTATCTCTGTTTTGCTGATCATTTGTATTTTTTTAATTTTGATTTTATTGATTTCTGCTCTAATTTTAATTATTTCTTTTCTCCTACTAGTTTTGGGTTTGGTTTGCTGTTGTTTTTCTAGATCCCTCAGATCCTAATGCTCATTTATTTTTACAGTTTCTTGACATAGGCACCAATTGCTATAAACTTTCCTCTTAACACTGCTTTTGCTATATCCCATAAGTTTTGGTATGTTGTATTGTAATCTTCATTTATTTCTAGAAATTTTTTGATTTCTCCTTTGATTTCTTCAATGACCCACTGGTCATTCAGGAGCATGTTGTTCAGTCTCCATGTGTATGCATGTGATCTAGAGATTCCTAAGTTGATGATTTCCAGCTTCATTCCATTGTGGTCTGAGAAAAAGCATAGTATGATTTGATTTTTTTTAATTTGCTGAGACTTGATTTATGGACCAGAGAAATCCTAAAGAAAGTTCCAAGTTCTTTTCTGCTGAGAAGAATGTGTATTCTGCAACCATAGGATGGAAAGTTCTGTAGATATCTGTTAGGTCCATTTGGCCTATAGATCCCTTTAGATCCCTTAACATTTCTTTTAAATAGCCAGGTGCTCTGTATTAAGGTGCATATACATTTATAATAGTTACATCTTCCTGTTAAATTGGTCGCTTAACCATTACATAGTACCTTTCTTTGTCTCTTTTAACAGTTGTTGTGTTAAAGTCTACTTTGTCTGATATTAGGATAACTACCCCAGCTATTTTTGCTTTTTGTTAGCATGGAATATCTTTTTCCATTCTTTCACTTTCAGTCTGAGTGTATCTTTGTTGATGAGATGTGTTTCTTGTAGGCAGCAAATAGATGGGCTTTGTTTTTTAATCCATTCATCCAGTCGGTGACTTTTAACTGGAGAGTTCAGACCATTAGATTCAAGGTGACTACTGATAAGTAACAACTTTGCCCTGCCATTTTTCCATAAATATTCTTATTTTTTACTTTGTATTTCCTTTCTACATTTAATGGAGATTTTTTTCCTTTACCTTCTTTCATAGTAACGACCATTTTTCTGTGTGCAGCACATCCTTAAGCATCTTTTGCAAGGCTGGACAGATGGTGACAAATTTTTTCATTTTTTGTTTGTTATGGAATATCTTTATTCTACCTTCATTCATAAATGAGAGCCTTGCAGGGTTCAGTATTCTAGGTTGACTTTTTTTTTCTCTTAAGACTTGGGATATATCTCGCCATTCTCTCCTACCCTGTAGTGTTTCTGACAAGAAGTCTGCTGTGAGTCTAATTGTAGATACTCTGAAAGTATCTGGCATTTCTCCCATGCACATTTTAGAATCTTTTCTTTCTGTTTTCCATAGTGATTTTGATTACTACGTGTTGTAGTGAATATCTTTTCTGGTCATATCTATTAGGAGTTTAATGTGCTTTGTGTATTTGGATGTCCCTTTCTTTCTCCAAATTAGGGAAGATTTCTGTTAGTATTTCACTAAAAAGGCCTCTAATCCTTTCTTACTTTCCACACCTTCAGGAACTCCTAGAACCTGTATGGTAGTTCATTTGACAGTATCCTGTAGATTCCCAGCACTGTTTTTTGGTTTTCAATTTCCTCTTCTTGTTCTTGGTTTGACTGTATAATTTCCTGTGCTTTATCTTCTATGTTGTATATTCTTTTACTGCTTTACTGATTCTGTTGTTGAGGCTTTCCATTGCATTTTTTTACTTGTTCTATTGAATTCTTCATTTCCAAGATCTCATTTTGCTTTCTCTTTAAGATCTCAATTTCGTGGCAGAAATTTTTTTTCATGTCAAGTACGGAGCCCATTAATTCATACATTTGCTGATTACTTCTATGTAAACTTATGATAAATTTTTTGAATTCCATTTCTTGCATTTCTTCAAACTCTTCATCTTCACAATCTAGTATTGAAGTGTTGTATTCTTTTAGGGGCATCATTTTGTGTTCCTTATTCTTGTTTCTTTAATTGGTGCATTTATAATTTGGCATTTTTGGAGATGCTTGTTGGTTTCTTCTTTGTTTTTTTTGTTTTTGTTGTTGTTGTTGTTGTTTTTGCTGTGGCAGCTTTTATCTTTGAACTATGTCTGCATGGATTAGTGGAGTGTCTGCTTTAAGGGAGTACCTAGAGGCATGTGGTAAGTGTGGCCTGGGAGTTTTCTTCAGTGCTCCGGGGTGAATGGAGTGTTAAAGTGACACCCAGGTTGTGCATGGTAAATCTCCTCTTTTTTAAAAAAAATAGATGGGAGTTTTTCTTCTGTTGGTGTAGTTTCAGCTCATTTCCTCTCCTCAAAGAGACCAATGCCTAGGCGCTAGCCCCAGTGGGTATATTTATCCACACTTCCACAAGTACCACACAAAGGATCTGTGCAGTCTTCAGTGTTAGAAAATTCCCCAGCAATGTCCCTCACCAGGGAACGAGGGAGCCCTGAGCATGTGGAGCCTCCCACAGTGACTGCTGAAAGTCCCAGCCACACCCTAAACCTTCCCATACAGCTTCAGTGTTTTCAAAGCTACACAGTCTCAGTGTTTTCACAGTCTTGGTACACAAGCCTCCCAGAGTCACAAGCACCCAGCCCCCCATCAACTCTCACAACCAGACACAGGAGTCTCCACTTGGCTGGTCGTTGGGCATTGACATGAGCTGCAGCAGCTGTTACATATGTTCAAAATGGTGCCCACTGTGTATTGGCTTATTACAGGATGCCCATTGCAGGGTGATCAGGGAGAAAGAAACTTGTCCTCATCCCCCCCATTTTTTTCCTCTCTAGTTTGGCAGGTACACTATCCCCCACAGGGTCCAGGTCAGATTCCCTTCCAGCTTTTCCTGTAGCTTTATAGCCAGTGGACTGGGCTGCTACAGTCTGGTTCCTTTCTCCAAAGCTTGTGCAGAGGCTCTTGGCTTCTGGGGTCCTGAGTTGTGTGTGTCCACACCCTCCACGTAGTCCACTGTGTCCCTCTAATTTGTGTGGAATTTCCTTTGCTGTTTTCTCCCTATCTCTTACCTGAGACTGTGCTCTCTCCACTTTTTTAAAACTATCTTCTCCTACACCACTATCTTAATCCAAAAGTGACATGGTGTTTTTAAATGTAGATTTTCATTATTCGGGTATGGCAATGCCAACAGATCAGAAAATGACAGCTGTTAAAAATATGCACATTATACTCACAGATTCCAATGGGAGAAGGAACACCACACCACAGAAGGTTGTATGGAGAAACACCAGGGCAGGTCAGGTGACAGAGGAGTGGAGGAGAAAATTGTTACTTTCTTTATTTATTTTATCTTTATTTCAGGGAAGGGGTGTTCAGATTTATGTATTTATTTGAGAGAGAGAGAGAGAGAGAGAGAGAGAGAGAGAGAGATCTTCCACAATGGCCAGGAAGCCAGGTAAATCAAACTCCATATGCATCTTTCATAAGAGTGGAAGGAGCCCAATTTTGTCTCCAGGGAGATCCATCAAAAGTGGAGCAGCTAGGACTTGAACTGGTGTGCATACAGGATGGGGCCATTGCAGGCAGCGTCTTTACCTCCTGCACCATGTATCAAACCCTATTGTGACTTCTGTAGGAAGGAATGGTTAGAGTAAGCAGGTTTCAGATGAACTGGATTAAGTCAGGTCACTGAGCTCTGTGTTATTATCTAGGTGTCTGGGAGCTGACCCTGGGGCGATTAGGGCAGGTGGATAGTGGCCCAGAGAGCCAATAAAAGAGATGGTGCAGGTGCGGGTTCTGCTTGCTTGCTTTGCATATCAAAGGTGCACCCACAGGCTAGTGTTGACTAGCCTGAGGGAGGGACAGGGGAAAGCAAAGCACCAGGTGTCAGGAAACCATACTTAATAATGCATTTGTGGAACTAAAAACTTTTCTGGGGAGAGCAGGATTTGGCAAATCAATCCTGCTCATGCTGTGCTGGTATACTTTAACAACCTGCTCTCTGAAGAAGCACAGTGCCAAATCAGCATCAGCTCCCAATGCAGCCCTCTTCAAGATCAACTTGCTCAATAAATTCCTGAATCTTAACAAATGACTCTCACAAGCAAATACAAACCCACTTCAGCACCTCACTCCAAGGTCGTACATAACTTTTAAAAATAAATTTAAAAAGAAATATTTACACTATTTTAAATAAAGGAGAGGATATGCTATTTGAACCCTCACTCCTCACCCACACTCTTGGTCTTTAATATTTGTACACTACTTGAACTGCAAACCACAGGCAAGGGTCATGATTTTTTCATAAAGTGGGAGCTATAAACTAGAACAAATGGCATGTGAATCTGATTGTAAAAGTCATCCATAAAGGCAGAACACAGATTGTTTAGAAAAAGAGTAATCTTTAAGAATTTAGACATGTTTCTCCTATCGAATTTTCCTGGTGGGTGGCTCTCATATTTCAGAGCAGGAGGTGAGATATCACTAAGAAAGGAAATTTGGGGTCAAGACTGGTGGCACCATCTCTTGTTGAGGGTTTGAGAGCTGAGATAAGAGCTCAGTAATATGAGATGAGGCTTTTACCCAGTAATAAGTATTATTCAAGTATTAACATTCCTGCAGAATTATGGGATAAAGTACAGGCAACAAGGAAACAACACCAAGGCAAAGTGAGTTCCTTTCTAGGGAGAACTGAATAAAACCTAATTAAGCTTTCGAACTATGTGAGCTTAGAAATGACTTTGTTGTGCTTAAAATAATTAGTATAAAGAAACTGACATATTATCCCAACTGACCTCAGAACTGCTACATACTCAAGTCTCCAGGCTCCGTAGTTCTTTATTTTTTTTTTTTAAAAATGTATTTTTTTATGTTTGGGTACTCTGTGCATTGATGATCAGTGAGTCTTTTTAAAAAATGTTTATTTTCCATCTATTTGAAGGGCAAAGCTAGAGAAAGAGCAAGAGGGAGAGTGAGAGAGATATCTTCTATCCACTTATTTACTCCCTCAAATACCTGCAACAGCCAGGTCTGGGCCAGGCTGAAATTAAGAGCCCGGAATTCCACCTGGCCTGCTACATGAAGGGCAGAGACCCATGCACTTGAGCCATCATGAGCTGACTCGCAGAATGCATTAGCAAGAATCCTAGATGGGAAGCAGAGTAGTGGGGACTGGAACCAGCACTCCAAAATGAGATGCAGGCATTCAAAGTGGCAGACACAAAAGAAAGCAAAATTAACAAGCAAGTCAAGCTCTGGTGACATCAACCTGCCTTTAATGAGTGAGAGACCCCAGCACCCAGTACTCTTCCACATCTCTGGGCACTTGCTACTCCCATCACAGAAGACAACATAAATAGCAGAAGTCAATGAATAACATAGCTTAATGAGCAAGGTGGTAAACAGAGGCAGCAGTTCAGTAGAGGCAGACAGATGAGAGTCTGACAGTCAAAGCAGCCCAGGGTCGGGCATACAGCTAAATCACATAAAGCCTAATATGCTATGTGAGTGGCACTCAGTCGCAAATTATGTTCATGCCAGAACTGCCTCTACAGTTATAGATGAAATAGGTGTTTATGAGTGCAGATTTTATCTATACCCAGGGTGGTCTGAGGAAAAGCAACTGTGCAGAATACTCCCCACAAAATAGTTCCACATCCAAACTAGATGTCCGCAGGGTTCCGTGGTTGGTGAATGGCACAGAATGGCACATGAATCACCAGAACCACCAGGACAGCAATGTCAACTTGCAAGAAGGAAAAGCAGTGGTGGTCAGACAGCCACGTGTAACAGCTAATCTTACTATTCCTTTGCAATGGTTTAGAAATTCACTCCTTGATTTCTTTTCCCACATATTTGATTGGTATTTGGCTACCTATCTGCTATGTACATGGCACTATAGTAAACTCAGTTTAGATTGGGGATAAAGTCAGGTACTGCTTATTCTTGTGAGTTTACAGTATGGAGGAGAAAGACCTATAATTATACAGATATGTTTCCTAGCTTTTTAAAGTATCATTGTGCTGTAAAGGATGCCATATGAGTGAATCCAACCAAGGTTGGAGTGAAGGGAGAGAATCAACAATTGCTTCTGTCTCTTTAACAAGGCAACCAGGCTCATAGTTCTGCTGTCTAGTCCCAAGATACATCTTGCTTCCACATCTATAGTTGTGGCTTCTGTGAATATCTTTTGGGGATACTTGAATGGACTCTAGGAGAAGGGCTAGGATCTCTTAGGTCACATCCAGATGCTATGGTCTGGATGTGGTTTGTCCACCAAAGTTCCATGTAGTGTAAGTTCAGTTCCCAGTTTGGCAACATTGAGAAGTAGTGGAACAACCATGCAGTATGACCTAGTGGGAAGTGGTCAAGATACTAGGGCTCGGCCGGCGCCGCAGCTCACTAGGCTAATCCTCCACCTTGCGGCGCTGGCACACCGGTTTCTAGTCCCGGTCAGGGTGCCAGATTCTGTCCCGGTGGCCCCTCTTCCAGGCCAGCTCTCTGCTGTGGCCAGGGAGTGCAGTGGAGGATGGCCCAAGTGCTTGGGCCCTGCACCCCATGGGAGACCAGGAAAAGCACCTGGCTCCTGCCATCGGATCGGCGCTGTGTGCTGGTTGCAGCGCGCCAGCCATGGCGGCCATTGGAGGGTGAACCAACGGCAAAGGAAGACCTTTCTCTCTGTCTCTCTCACTGTCCACTCTGCCTGTCCAAAAAAAAAAAAAAAGATACTAGGGCTCACACCTTCCAAATGGATTAGTGCTGTTTCTCGGGACTTGCAGCTCTCCTGGCATTAGTTTAGTACTTGCGAAATGGGCATGTTATAAGTAATCACCCTGAATCTCTCTTGCACATTTTCCACTTGATTCTTCTATTGCACTCTAAGCTACTTAGGGTCTCCTAGTGAATTCAATCTTATTAATTGAGCTATGCACTGCTTATAGTACCTTATTAATATCCTTTGATGGATACGAGCTGTGAAGTTGACTGGTGGTAGGAGCAACATTGAAAAACTGAAGGGCAGAAAACATTTACATTTATTACTTCTGGTTGTGGGCTGAATTATATCCCTCCAAATTCATATGTTGAAATCTTAGCTACCAGTACCTTAGAATGTGACAGTATTTGGAGACAAGTTTTTAAAAGAGGTAATTATGTGAAAATGAGGTTATCTTAACTCACCCTATCCCAATATAAGTGGTGTCTTTACAAGAAGGGGAAACTGAGAGACAGGCAGGTGCCCTCAGATGCACTTGCCACTGTGTTGTGCTATCTACCATGTCACAATACAGCCAGAAGACCCTCACCAGAGACAAACTAATGGGACCACAAAATCTTGGACTTTCAGCCTCCAAGACTGTGAGCTAAATAAACTTTGCCCCTTAAAAAGTACCCAGCCTTAAATAGTTTGCTATAGCAACCCCAAAATGCACTAAGACACCAAAAAGTATCTCAAAATGTTTATGGAAATGCTTAATGATAAAATTATGCACGGATTCTAAACTTTTTGCACTAAAATAAATTTATCTCTTAATTCCATTTTCCATGAATTTTTGAAGTACCCAGAAACAGGAAAATAAAGATCTTTTTAAGATTTATTTGTTGGGGCCGGCACTGTGGCAAGTAAAGCCACCACCTGCAATGCCAGCATCCCACTTGGGTGCCAGTTCAAGTCTCGACTGCTCCACTTCCAATCCAGCTCTCTGCTATAGCCTGGGAAAGCAGTGGAGGATTTTCCATGTCCTTGGGCCCCTGCACCCACATGGGAGACCTGGAGGAGGCTCCTGGCTCCTGGCTTCAGATCGGCATAGCTCTGGCTGTTGCAGCCAACTAGGCAGTGAACCAGCAGATGGAAGACCACTCTGTCTCTTCCTCTTCTTCTCTCTCTGTGTAACTCTTTTCTTTAGGGGCCATCACTGTGGCCTAGTGGGTAAAACTGCTGCCTGCAGTGCAGGCATCCCATGTGGGCACGTTTCAAATCCCAGCTGCTCAACTTCAGATGCAGCTCCCTGCTAATGTGCCTGGGAAAGCAGCAGAGGATGGTTCAAGTCCTTAGGTTCCTGCACCCATGTGGGAGATCTGGAAGAAGCCCTTGGCTGCTGGCTTCAGATCAGCCCAACTCTGGCTATTGCGGCCATTTAGAGAGTGAACCAACAGATGGAAGATCTCTCTCTTTTGCTCTTTTTCTGCCTCTGCCTCTCTGTAACACTGCCTTTCAAATAAATAAATAAATCTTAAACAAACAAACAAAAAAAACCTCACCTTACTAAGCCACAGTGCCAGCCCTGAAAATAAAGATTTTCACAACTAATGTAAAATTGATAAAATGTTTCTCCCTTCCTCTCAAGCAGCACTGAGAAAAGGTTACAAGAAGGAAAAGAAAAGTATGTGAGAAGCAAGTGTCCAGTCCTCTGGATCCATGTCTGCCCCTGACAGTCCTAGTAGGAGCTGTGAGCACAGAAACAAGACTAAGGTAGGAGCAGGGGAACAGCAGGGTCTAAGAGAGCTTTTTCAATCATTTCAGGAGAAATTTGGAATAAATAAATTTTTGGTCAAAGAACAATACAAACTCTCTTCTCCTTACCAAATTAGTGAATCAGTAAGTTTTTTAAGGCAAAGAAAAAGACATTCAAACAGCTAAGAAACAAAAGAGATTTTTGTGCTAGTTAAATTTTTATCCAGGGGTTGGCACTGTGGTGTAGTAGCTAAGCCTCGGGCTGTGACACTGGCATCCCATATAGGGGCTGGTTCGTGTCCCGGCTGCTCCTCTTCTAATCCAGCTCCCTGCTTATGGCCTTGGAAAGCAGTAGAAGATGGTTCAAGTGTTTGGACCCCTGTACCTACATGGGAGACCTGGAAGAAGCTCCTGGCTCCTGGCTCCTGGCTTCTGATCAGCCCATTCTCCAGCCATTGCAGCCAGTTGGAGAATGAACCAGTGAATGGAAGACCTTTCTCTCTGTCTCTCCCTCTGCATGTCTGTAATTCTGCCTTTCAAATAAACAAAATCTTTAAAAAATTTTTCTATCCAAAGCATATCAGAAAAAAGAAGTAAATGACATCATAACAGTGTTTGTCAAGGAAATGGATTCCATTTTTATTTAGTGTTAAAGACCTTAGAGCAGACTAAGAAATTTAACTTGCAGAAATGTAGGATATTGAATTCACTTTATAAAATCTAACGGGACATCTTGGGAGCAGTCTGGGCTTTGGATTAGCCTGTCTTCAAAGAAATGAATTTTCATGAAAATCTTTCAGATAACACATTACATTTTCATATAAAATGTAAATCATATTTCTTCCTGTGACTACAGCCTACATCTCATTTAAAAGAGAAAAAATAATAAAGTGTGAGATAATCCTTCTGTTCTTTGCCTCCCTGGGGTCTCACTGTCTGTCTCACATTTCCTGATGCTTGCAAGGACCACTGGCTTCCCACATGTCAGGAACCTCCCATGTAGGTGCAACACTGAATATATAAGGTCCATATTACTAATAGAGAAAACAAGGTTTCCATTCCAGGCCACCAAACACCATATATGAGGAAAAGGCAGGGAAGTGGCCCTAAACCTCCTGTTCTCCACTCTCACTGCACAATAGCCCCCCATGGAATCAGAATTTCTTAAACCTCCCCAAATTATTTTAAAGGCACCCAGGCTTAAGAGTTTCTAAGCATGCAGATGAGGACTTGCACATCATTACATTTCCTCACCAACGTGGAGGAAACACTGCCTGTACTCAGAAAAAGAGAAGTGTCTTAGTTTACTGGAGCTGCCATAACAAAGTTTCACAGACTGGGTGACTTAAGTGACAGATTTTCCCACCACCATTCTAGAGGCTGGCACCCCAAGATCAAGATGTCAGCGAGTTGATTTCTTCTGAGGCTTCTTTCCTGGGCTTGCAGATAATTATCTTCTCTCTGTATCTTCATGTGGTCTTCCCTCCTCACCTACCTGTGTCCCAGCTTTCCATTTTTGTAAAGCCACCACTTAATTGGGCTAGGATGCAGTACATTAGGCTAAGATGCAGTCAGAAGACCTCTTTTAAAAACTTATCTCCAAACGCTGTTTCATTCTGAGGTAATGGAGGCTAAGATTTCAACATACTGATTTGGGGTGAGTAGAATTCAATCAATACACAGAAGTAATAAATGTAAATGTTTTCTGCCCTTCAGTTTTTCAATATTGCTCTTACTACCAGTCAACCACATAGCTTGTATCCATTAAAGGATATTGATAAGCTACTACAAGCAGTACCTAGCTCAGTTAACGACATTGAACTCACTAGGAGACCCCAAGTAGCTTAGAGTTCAATAGAAGACGTGTGACGTCAAGGGGCTGGTATTGTGGCATAATGGGTGAAGGTAGTGGAACTGGCAAACCATATGGGCACCAATTCATGTCCCAGCTGCTCCACTTCTGATCCAGCTCCCTGTTAATGGCCTGGGAACAGTAGCAGAAGATGGTCCAAGTGTTTGGGCCCCTGCCACCCATGTGGGAGTCCTGGATGAAGCTCCTGGCTCATGGCTTCGGCTTTCCCCCTTCTGTGTGTGTGTGTGTGTGTGTGTGTGTGTGTCTATCTCTCTGTAAATCTTTCAAATGAGTAAACCTTAAAAATAAAAAAATAAGAGTCAAGCATGTGAAAATCTCAAAGGTCTTAAATGATAAGTAGCAGTTAATGTGGGGAGCAACTCAGACTAGACTAAGTTACTCGAATTAAGACTTATTCTATGCATCTGCTCTCCCACAATATGGCGCTGGGAGAGGAGTAAACAGCTTCTACACAGCTGCCTCCAGTTCAACCAATAAGCTGCAGGAGCTGCTCCTGATTGGAGGAGAGCAGCGTACTCGGCGTGTGGGTAGCAGAGTTGGGATTGGTGGAAGAGGACTATAAAGGAGGAGAGAGACAACATGCACCAGGAACATCTATCTGAAGGAACACCTGAGCAGCCCCCGAGAGAGCTGGCTGGCGGTGTGCCGCTCCCCCGTGGAAGTGGGGAAAGTGGCAGGGGGAACCGCCCTTCCACGGAGGTGGAAGGGTCGGTAGCCAACCGGGGAAGAACCAGCAGCAAACCCGGGGAGGGCCGAGCAGACAAAAGAACAGCGCAGGGTCCTGTGTCGTTCCTCCACGAAGAGGGGGAGCGACATAATGGTGCCGTGACTCGGATAGGAAGCCTAGGAGGCATAATGGTGCCGTGACTCGGATAGGAAACCTAGGAAGGGTTTAGTGTCATTCCTCCACGAAGAGGGGGAGCGACAAGTTAACAGACAGCTGTGTGAGATATCAGCAAAGACTAGAACATACTCCAGTGCCCTAGCTGATGGGTAGAGGAACAGGCTGCCAGGAACCAAACAAGACTTCATGGAGAGTTAGTGATGCAGGATGGGCTGGATTTAGACAAAAAGAACTCAGAAGGTGGTAGATGCCTTCCTTTAAAAGCCTGTGGTAAGTTGTGTCCTGCTTATCAATAAAATGAATAAGTAAAATTAATAAAATAAAGATAAGATAAAATAAAATAATAAAGATGACAAAAAGGAAGTTTGTGGCTGAACTATGAATATCTTTAAAGTTATAGGCTATGGCTAAGGTCAATATTTAAACTTTTGTTAAAATGGCTATAAGTCAATATTTTAAAAATTGTTTTCTTGAACTTGGTAATGATGTTGCTTAAACTCTTTTTTTAAAAGATTTATTTTATTTATTTGAAAGAGAGTTACAGAGAGAGGTAGAGACAGAGAGAGAGGTCTTCCATCTGCTGGTTCACTCCCCAGATGGCCGCAATGGCCGGAGCTGCACCAATCCAAAGCCAGGAGCCTCTTCCAGGTCCCCCACATGGGTGCAGGGGCCCAAGGACTTGGGCTATCCTCTACTGCTTTCCCAGGCCAAAGCAGAGAGCTAGATCGGAAGAGGAGCAGTGGGACTAGAACTGGCATCCATATGGGATGCCAGCGCCTCAGGCCAGGGCATTAACCCGCTGAGCCGCAGCGCCGGCCCCCTAGAGTAAACTCTTAAATGTTCACTGAATGGGACTGATGTTGTGGCATAGTGTGTTAGGCTGCCTCCTGTAATGCCAGTATACTATATGGGCAGCAGTTTGTGTCCCAGTTGCTCCAATTCCAATCCAGCTCCCTGTTAATGCACTTGGAAAAGCAACAGAATATGGGCCAAGAGCTTGGGACTCTGTACTCACATGGGAGACCTGGATGAAACTTCTGGCTCCTGGCATCAGTCTGGCCCAGGCTCAGTTATTGCAGCATTTGGGGAGTGAACAACCAGAAGGATGATCTTTCTCTGTGTGTCCCTCCCTCTTTCTCTCTCTAACTCTGATTTTCAAATAAATAAAGTAATTCAGAACCAGATAAGGATGCCCACTTTCACCACTGCTATTCAATATAGATCTGGAAGTTTTAGCCAGAGTCATTAAGCAGGAAAAAGAAATCAAAGGGATACGAATTGAAAAGAAGAAACTCAAATTATCCCATTTGGTCAATGACATGATTCTATATATAGGAGAGCCAAAAGACTCCACTAAGAGACTAATGGAACTCATAATAGAGTTTGGTAAATTTGCAAGATATAAAACCAACACACAAAAATCAAAAGCTTTTGTATATAAAATTCCATGGCTGAGAAAGAACTTCTAAGATAAATCTCATTCATGATAGCTACAGAAATTTTAAATACCTTGGAATAAATTTAACCAAGGATGTGAAAAGCCTTTATAGTAAGGATTACAAAATATTAAAGAAAGAAATAGAAGAAGACACAAAGAGAGTTGAAAATCTTCTGGTTTGTGGATTGTAAGTATTAATGTCATCAAAATGTCCATACTACCCAAAGCAACTTACAGAATCAATGTGATCCCAATCAAAATACCAATGGCATTCTCCTCAGATCTAGAAAAAACAATGCTATTAGTCACATGGAAACACAAGAGATCCCAAATAGCTAAAGCAATCTTAAACAACAAAAACAGGAGGCATAACAATAGTAGATTTCAAGACATACTATAGGTCAGTTATAATCAAAACATCCTGGAACTGGCACAAAAACAGACATGTATACCAATGGAACAGATTAGAAAACCCAAAAATTAACCCATCCATCTACAACTAACTAATCTTTGAGAAATGAGCTAAAATCAATCCCTGCAGCAAAAACTGTCTCTTCAACAAATAGTGCTGGGAAAATTAGATCTCCACATGCAGAGGTATTAAACAAGACCCCTGCCTTACACTTTATAGAAAAATGAACTTACAATGGATCAAGGTTCAAAATCTATGCCTGGATACCATCAGATTACTAGAGAAAAACATCAGGGAGTTCTGCAAGACAATGTAATAGGCCAAAACTTCTTGAATAAGACCCCAAAGCATAGCCAATAACAACAAAATAGACAAATGGGATTACAGCACGTTAATAAGCTTCTTCACAGCAAAGGAAACACTCAACAAGTGAAGAGGCAACTGACAAAATGGGAGAAAATATTTTCAAACTGTGAAATTGATAAAGGATTACTATCCAGAATCTATAAAGAGCTCAGTAAACTCAACAACAGCAAAACAAACAATCCAGTTAAGAAAGGGGCAAAGGACATGCGCATGCATTTTCAAAGGATGAAATACAAATGGCCAGCAGACACATGAAAAAATGTTCAGGATCACTAGCCATCAGGAAAATGCAAATTAAAACCATAAAAGAACGGGTCATCAAAGAAGGAGGTACCTTTCTCTGAAGGGAGGAGAGAACTTCCACTTTGACCATGGCCTTGTCTAAATATGATCAGAGTCAGTGAACTCAGGGGGCTTCCATAGCCTTGGCAGTTCATGACAAGAGCCTAGGGTGATTACTGATGCCATAAACAAGAGTGTCAATTTGTTAAGTCAAAAACAGGAGTCACTGTGCCCTTACTCCTCATGTAGGATCTTTGTCCTTAGTGTGCTGTACATTGAGATTTAATGCTATACCTAGTACTCAAACAGTATTTTTCACTTTATGTTTCTGTGTGGGAGCAAACTGTTGAAATCTTTACTTAATGTATGCTAAACTGATCTTCTGTATATAAAGAGAATTGAAATATGAATCTTGATGTGAATGGAAGGGGAGAGGGAGTGGGAAAGGGGAGGGTTGCACGTGGGAGGGACGTTATGGGGGGGAAGCCATTGTAATCCATAAGCTGTACTTTGGAAATTTATATTCATTAAATAAAAGTTAAAAAAAAAAACACAATGAGGTTTCATCTAACTGCAGTTAGAATTGCTAAAATCCATAAATCAAGAAACAGTAAATGCTGTTGAGGTTGTGGGGAAAAATGTATCCTAATCCGTTGTTTATGAGAATGTAAACTAGTACAAGCATTATGGAAGACAATATGGAGATTCCTCAGAGATCTGAAAATAGATCTGTACGATCCAGCCATTGAATTCCCGGGAATTTACCCAAATGAGATGAAATGAGCATATGAAAGAGTTATTTGTACCCCCATGTTTTTTGTAACTCAACTCACAATAGCTAAGATGTGGAATGAATGCAGATGTCCATCAACTGATGACTGCATAAAGAAAACATATTTATACACTCTGCACTACTACTCAACCAAAAAAAATGTAATATTGTATTTTACAACAAAATGGATGCGACTGGAAACCACTATGCTTAGTGAAATAAGCCAGCCTCAAAAAGACAAATATCATACATTTTCTCTGATATGTGGCAGTTAATATAGAACACAAAATAATGTTCAGGAACAAAATGGATATTTTGGGATATGATTATCATTTTCAGCCCTTGTTTATACTCCTGTGGAAATGTGGTTTTTCTACTTTTTATTTGTCTAATATTATGGCTAGTGGCTAATTAAACCTGTGATATAGAGTAGATTAAAATTATCTCTTCGTTGTACAGTGTGGGACATGCTCAATCAGACTTGCCCCAAATGGTAGAGTTAGAAACGTGCCAGGGACAGTTATTCTTAAGTGTTGAAAATTAACTGAAATGTGATCCCTGTTGAACATGGGAGTGGGAATGGGAGAGGGAAGAGATGTATAATTTGGGACATGCTCAGGCTGACTTGCCCCAAGTGGTGGAGTTGGAAGCATACCAGGGGATTCCAATTCAATCCCATCGAGGTGGCATGTACCAATGCCATCTCACTGTTCCAGGTGATCAATTTCAGTTCACAGTTGGTCATGGTGGAGGGACTGGGAGTCAAAGGGAGCACATAGACAAGTCTAGTACCTGCTAACGCTAACCGATGGAGTAAATAAAGGGGAGAGTGATCCAACATGGGAAGTGAGATACTCAGCAGACTCATAGAATGGCAGATGTCCTAAATAGCACTCTGGCCTCAGAATCAGCCCTAAAGGCATTCAGAGCTGGCTGAAAAGCTCATGAGAGTATTTCAGGCATGGAAAGCCAAGACACTCTGGTAAAAGATCTCTGCGAGTGAGATCCCAGTGGAAAGAACAGGTCTTCAAAGAAGGAGGTACCTTTCTCTGAAGGGAGGAGAGAACCTCCACTTTGACTATGACCTTGTCTAAACAAGATAAGAGTTGGAGAACTCAGAGGGCTTCCATAGCCTTGGAAACTCATGACTGGAGCATAGGGAGATTACTGATGCCATAGACAGGAGTGTCAATTGGTAAAGTCAACAACAGGAGTCACTGTGCACTTACTCCTCATGTAGGATCTCTATCCTTAATGTGCTGTACATTGAGATTTAATGCTATAACGAGTACTCAAACAATATATTTCACTTTGTGTTTCTATGGGGGTGCAAACTATTGAAATCCTTACTTAATGCACACTAAACTGATCCTCTGTAAAAAAAAAAAAAAAAAAAAAAAAGAAATTATCAATTCCCAACTTGACTCTCACTGGGATTAAACATGACAATAGGTCTGCTCTGATTTCATCATCATTTAAAAAAAATCATCTATTATTTTTCACTTTATGTTTCTGTGTGGGAGCAAACTGTTGAAATCCATACTTAATGTATACTAAGCTGATCTTCTGTATATTAAGATAATCGAAAATGAATCTTGATGTGAATGGAAGGGGAGAGGGAGTGGGAAAGGGGAGGGTTGTGGGTGGGAAGGACGGTATGGGGGGGAAGCCATTGTAATCCATAAATCGTACTTTGGAAATTTATATTCATTAAATAAAAGTTAAAAAAAAAAAGAAAAAAAAAAGAAACGTGCCAGGGGATTCCAATTCATCCCATCAAGGTGGCATGTACCAATGCCATCTCACTAGTCCAAGTGATCAACTTCTGTTCACAACTGATCATAATGATAGGACTAAGAGTCAAAGGGATCACATAAACAAGACTAGTGTATGCTAATACTAACTGATAGAATAAAAAACGGAGAGAATGATCCAAAATGGGAAGCAGGATACACAGCAGACTCATAGAATGGCAGATGTTGGCTGGCGCCGCGGCTCACTAGACTGATCCTCCGCCTTGCGGCGCTGGCACACCGGGTTCTAGTCCTGGTCAGGGCTCTGGATTCTGTCCCAGTTGCCCCTCTTCCAGGCCAGCTCTCTGCTGTGGCTAGGGAGTGCAGTGGAGGATGGCCCAAGTCCTTGGGCACTGCACCCCAAGGGAGACCAGGAGAAGTACCTGGCTCCTGCCATTGGATAAGCGTGGTGCGCCGGCCACAGCACACCGGCCGCAGCGGCCATTGGAGGGTGAGCCAACAGCAAAAGGAAGACCTTTCTCTCTTTCTCTCTCTCTCACTGTCCACTCTGCATGTCAAAAAAAAAAAATTGTAGATGTCCTAAACAGCACTCTGGCCTCAGAATCAGCCCTTAAGACATTCAGATCCGGCTGAAAAGCCCATGAGAGTATTTCAGGCATGGAAAGCCAAGACACTCTGGCAAAAAAAAAAAAAAAAAAGATCTAAATGAAAGATCTCTGCGAGTGAGATCCCAGTGGAAAGAACAGGTCATCAAAGAAGGAGGTACCTTTCCACTTTGACTATGACCTTGTCTAAATATGATCAGAGTTGGCAAACTCAAAAGGCCTCCATAGCCTTGGCAACTCATGACAAGAGCCTAGGGTGATTACTAACGCCATAAACAAGAGTGTCAATTTGTTAAGTCAAAACAGGAGTCACTGTGCACTTACTCCTCATGTGGGATCTCTGTCCCTAATACGTTGTTCAATGTGATTTAATGCTATAACTAGTACTCAAACAGTATTTTACACTTTGTGTTTCTGTGTGGGTATAAACTGTTGAAAGCTTTACTTAATATATACTAAATTGATATTCTGTATATAAAGAGAATTGAAAATGAATCTTGATGTGAATAGAAGGGGAGAGGGAGTAGGAGAGGGGAGGGTTGTGGGTAGGAGGGAAGTTATGGGGGGGGGGGGGGAGGAAAGCCATTATAATCCATAAGCTGTACTTTGGAAATTTATATTCATTAAATAAATGTTAAAAATATTATCTCTTCATAAAAACTAATGAAGTGAAGGGGACTGTGGGAGACAAGGGAGTGAAGGAAGTGTGGTTATCTTCTCAGAACTGTAAAAATGGAATGCATAAAGTCTGTTCTCTTTATATGAATAAATTTTTAAATAAAATAAATCTTTTTTAAAAAGCTCACTGAATGACCAAATACTTGATGAGAGACCCACAAGAACCTGTTGGCCCCTAGCTTCAGCCTGGCCCAGCCCTGGCCATTGCAGCCATCTGGGGGTGACCAGCAAATAGATGTGTGTGTGTGTGTGTGTGTGCCTGGGTGTGTGTGTATCACTCTCTTTGTAACTCTTTCACTTAACTAAACAAATATTTTTTAAAAAACAGAGAAAATTTTTTCATGAAATATTTTCTGCTAATACTGTAAGATGGTATTAGAAAAACATATAACTTTCTACATAAGTAAAATAAGTAGCTATGCACAGAGATGGTAAAAATGTTATAACATATCGAAAGGGAACTTTATAATTGGCAAGTCAATCATCTGCACTGGGGAAACAGCCAGGACTGTGAGTGCCTGATGTACTACACCAGGAAGTGCTCTACTGACCTTGTATCAACTCAAGCTCCCGAGTCTAATTAACCAGTCTACAGGACACATGGCAGACAGCAAATAATGTTAAGCAGCATCAACCTAATTCAGAAAGGAAATTCCAGAGGACGAATGACCTGGTTTCTTCAATAGACAAGTGAGGTAGGGAGAAACAGGCAGTGTGAAACTGTAGATTAATGGTTACTTTAAAAAAGCCTATGACCCTTCTTGTGAGAATTTTGGATTTGTAGTCAAACAATTTATAGGAAAAAAAAATTTGAGATCATTGGGAACATTTTAACATGAGTTAAGCATTAAATACTATGCAACACATAGTTCTTGCTGATTAGAGTTACATATCAGTTAAATGGTATAATATCTTAAACTTCGGGCCGGTGCCGCGGCTCACTAGGCTAATCCTCCACCTTGCGGCGCTGGCACACCGGGTTCTAGTCCCGGTCGGGGCGCCGGATTCTTTCCCTGTTGCCCCTCTTCCAGGCCAGCTCTCTGCTGTGGCCAGGGAGTGCAGTGGAGGATGGCTCAAGTCCTTGGGCCCTGCACCCCATGGGAGACCAGGATAAGTACCTGGCTCCTGCCATCGGATCAGCGCGGTACACTGGCCACAGCGGCCATTGGAGGGTGAACCAACGGCAAAGGAAGACCTTTCTCTCTGTCTCTCTCTCTCACTGTCCACTCTGTCAAAAAAATATATATATCTTAAACTTCAAAAACTCCAGAAAGTAGTATCATACCTTAAACTTTTAGATACTCCAAAAAAAAAAAAATGAGGGAAATATAGATGAAATGAGGTAGACAAAATTTGGTAATTGTTGAAGCTAGGTGATGTAGACATGGGAGTTTATTATAATATTCTCTCCACTTTTAGGTATATATAAATATTTTAAAAGTTTGATGATTAGAAAATAGTGTTTTTCAACTTTGTTTAGTTATGATTCACAAGTTAAAAAAAAATGGTACTTTATGAACTAAAAATAAGGTGCCATATATCTTCCCCAAGATTTATTTTATTTATTTGAAAGGCAGAATTACTGAGAGAGGAAAGGATAGCAAGGTTTTCTATCTGCTTGTACAGTCCCAAAATGGCCACAATGGCCAGAGCTGTGCCAGGCTGACACCAGGAGCTTCATCTTGTTCTTCCACATGGATGTAAGGGCCCAAGGAGTTGGGCCATCTTCCTCTGCCTTCCCAGGCACATTAGCAGGGAACTGGATTGGAAGTGGAGCAGCTGAGACATGAACTGGTGCACATATAGGATGTCAGCATTGCAGGTGGTGGCATAACCTTTTTTGCCACAACACTGGTACCCAAGATGATTTTTAAAAGAAGAGAATGGAGCCAGAAAATCAATTTGATGGCCATTAGCATATAATGTAGTAGAAGTAAGACAATAATAGCCAAATAGATGTGGCATTATTAGTAGAAAACTAGGAAGAAAAAATACCACAGATGATAAAATGTTAAGCCAAGGTAATGGGGTGATACGAGTAATTATTACTGACATCTCCCTTTTTCAACCCCACCAGTTCATTGAGAGCTACTAATATTAGAGAGGGATGGAGATGGAGAGAATGGAAAGGAGAAATATTGTGCCTGACTGTATGTAATAATTTTGAGCTTTCGGCAGGAGTAGAATTGATGGAGCAGAAAGGCAATGACCATGATCCTACTTGCATGCCTGGCCTGTATGAAGGAGTGGGGGAGCAGGTAGGAGTGAGGACTTCTGTTGAGGGCTCAGGGCCCATGGGGAACAGTGCAGCCCACAACAACATGGAATTGCCGGAGAAGCATGGTAAAAACTGTGGCAATCAGGGACTCAGTGATTCCACATTTTGGCACCCAGAAAGTTGGAATTCTTAAGTGATCTTAAGAGGTTATATTTCCTACTAGACCAGATTGTTGGAGGCTCGGAGGATATTTAATCTGACTTAGAGAAGTTAATATGATACAGAATGTTAATGCTCATCAGATATTTTATCAAATATTTCAGGTGCCTCCCTACTCCTCAAACCCTCTTGCAGTTAGGTGGAGCCACGTGACCAGTTCTGGTAAATGCACTGACAAGAAGTGGCATGTACTTCTCCTTCCCTCCCTTCCCAGCACAACAGCTTTGGGAGTTATTTGTTCTGAACTGAGTTGCTGCAGCAGGGTGGAGGTTCACCTGTCCCAAATCAAATGTCACAAGGTTGAGAAATAAGCATCTCGCTTGGTTAATTCACTAAGATCACGGGCCTTACAATTGCACTAGTTAGCATTAATTACTCTGGTACAGAAGACAGTATATGCCCCAGTTAGTCAAATATGTGCCCACTAAATGTAGCCATTCTCTACTTGGAGTGGTGCTCCATTAGAATATCAGCTATTTGATTGGAAGACAGAAAGCTGAGTTATTAATGATGGAAAGAAACACAAATCATAAATCATATGCACAGATGACATCATTGAAATCACAGAAGTATTCAACATCTTCTAGGAAGGGAGTAAAAATAGGACTTAAGAGAAGGGAATGGAAAGAATGGAAGAAATGTAACTTCCAAGAGACCCTGATATCTGAGAAATCTGAGTCTAAGCAAAGAGCTTAGAGATAGGAAAGGTTTTCATGGGCTGATGTGGGCCCTTGAGAGATTATATAGAGAAGATCTACGCTCCTGAGTTCCTCCATGCAGAACCATTAGATGAAAAAGAAATTTATTTTTTGTTAGGCCACTGAAGTTCTTTTGTTTTTGTAGCCTACCCTAACCTCACCAATGCAGTTGTTGTTACTGCACCTTCTGGCTGCAACAATATAATGCTTGAGCTTCTAATTAGGCACCACGGAGTAACCACTGGGGCAGGCATTCGGCTCAATGGTTAAGACACCGCATGAGACACTCACATTCTGTATCAGAGTGCCTAGCATTAAGTCCCAGAACCGCTTTTAATTCAAGCTTTCTCTTAATGTGCAGCCTGGGAGGCACCAAGTGATGACTCAAGTATTTGGATCCCTGTCATCTGTAAAGGAGACCTGGATTGAGTTCCAGGCTCCTGGCTTTGGCATGGCCCACTCCCAGCCATTGCAGAAATTTGGGGAGTGAACCAGTAAATGGGAAATATCTCTCTCTCTCTCTCTCTCTCTCTCTCTCTCTCTCTCTGTGGGGAGCAGCCCGGACTGGACTGAGTTACTGGAATTAAGACTTATTCTATGCATCTGCTCTCCCCCAATATGGCGTTGGGAGAGAAGTAAACAGCTTCCGCACAGCTGCCTCCAGTTCAACCAATAAACTGTAGGACTTGCTCCTGATTGGAGGAGAGCAGCGTACTCGGCGTGTGGGCAGCCGAGTTGGGATTGGCAGAGGAGGACTATAAAGGAGGAGAGAGACGGCATGCACCAGGAACATCTAAGGGGAACACCTAAGGGGAATACCTGTGCAGCCCCCGAGAAAGCCGGCCGGCGGAGTGCCGCTCCCCTGCGGAAGTGGGGAAAGCGGCCAGGGGGAACCGCCCTTCCATGGAGGTGGAAGGGATAGTAGCCAACCCGGGAAGAACCAGCAGCAAACCCGGGGAGGGCGGAGCAGACGAAAGAACAGCGCAGGGTCCTGTGTCGTTCCTCCACGAAGAGGGGGAGCGACATCTCTCTCTCTGCCTCTTCTTCTCTCTGTGTGTAATTCTTTCAAATAAATAAATAAATCTTAAAAAAGAAAAAGTGGAGCAGCTAGGGCTTGAATCAGTTCTCTGATACGGGATGCTTACCCCAGCACATCACTACACCTGCTCTGTCCAGTTCCTTTTAGAAACCCTTGTCATGACAGCCATCATAGTTTCTAAGTCTGAATATTTAGGGGTTTATAATTCTGTTGTCAGGAAATTGTGTATGATACGGATGATTTCTGGAAAGTGATATTTTATTACCAGCATCTTCACTGAATTCATCAAATTTAATAGCTCCAGAAGCACAGCTAGTATGAGGCTACAAATATGTCATTTCCATAACACTCATCAGTTTTGAAAAGCCTTTTTAAAAAATAAAGGAAAAGAAAAGACCAACATATCCTAGTTGATCTTGTAGAGATCACATCATGCCACAATGAAGAGAGAGAAAAAAAAAAGGACTTTTTACATGTCCACCCTGCATCAGGTATCCACCCTGTTCAGGGCTCAGGGAGCACAGGAATGAGCAGAACAGCCTGGTTTATTGGACACTTCCCTTCTAGAGTCTTTCTGTCTTAGTTTTGCTGCTTTTGCTAGAGTAAATGAAGGTGGCTAAGAAAGACATCTGAAAAATCATAATTTCTTACTAATAATTCGAAATTGCCTTTGCTGAAAACAAATCCTTGGAGGAGGTACAAATTAGTTCAGGCCTGGAGAGGTGCAGCAGAGATTCTTTTGAAAAGTTGTGCTAAGACCCTAGAGCAAACATTGCTGCTTGCCACTTATCTACCCAAAAATCTCTTTTAGGTATTTCCCACAGGTCCCAAATGTTTCCACAGCCTCTGCCTGCCAGGGAGTCAATGCATTAGGAGGCTTCCTTTGTTAAGAATCAGTTTTCCAGAGCCAGCACTGTGGCATAGCTGGTAAAGCTACTACTTGCTGTGCCAGCATTCCATATGGGTGCTGCTCCACTTCGGATCCAGCTCTGCTATGACCTGGGAAAGCAGTGGAAAATGACCCAAGTCCTTGGGCCCCTGAACCTGTGTGGGAGACCCAGCAGAAGCTCCTGGCTCCTGGCTTCAGATTGGACATATGGGAAGTGAACCAGCAGATAGAAAACCTCTCTCTCTTTCTCTCTCCCCACCCCGCCACCCTCTGTAACTCTGCCTTTCAAATAAATAGATCAATCTTTTAAAAAATGAGTTTTCAGTGCTTGTTTTGGCAGCACATATACTAAAATTGGAAAAATACAGAGAGGATTAGCATGGCCCCTGCGCAAGGATGACACGCAAATTCGTGAAGCGTTCCATATTTAAAAAAAAAAGAAGAAGAAATGATGGCTTTCACACAAAAATAAAATGAGTACCAAAAAAAATGTTTAACTGATTAACTGATGGGGTAACTAATAAGTGTTATGATTAGTTTAAAGGAAAATTCAAACTGACACACAAAAATAAGATGTCTCAAAAACTTCAAGGAAAAGTATGAGCTTATTTTGCAAAGAAAAAAATCATATATAGGAGATATATACTATGGAAAAAGCTGCATAAATTTCAATTTTTCAGTAAAATAAACTCATATTTTAATTTTTTTAAATTTATTTACTTGTGAGGGATGAGGGTGAGAGAGACAGAGTGAGAGAAAGAGAGAGCAAGAGAGAGAGAGTGTGCAAGTTTCTATCCACTGTGACAAGCTCCCACAATGGCCAGGACTAGGTGAAGCTAAAGTAAAGAGCCAGGAAATCAATCCAGGTCTCCCACAAGGGTGTCATGAACTCAATTACTTGAGCCATCTTTATTGCTTCCCAAGGGTTGCACTAGTAGGAAACTGGAGTCAGGAACCAGAGCTGAGTATCAAACCCAGGTACTCTTCTATGGAACATGGGCTTCTTAACCAGTATTTTAACTGCTAGGATAAATGCCCCAATTCATACTTTTAATTTTTTTCTATGAATTCTTTGATGTACCCTCATATGTGCAGATCAAGAATGTTGAGATTTGGGTGGGCATTTGTCCTAGCAGTTAAAACACCCTTGGGCCACCTTCATCTCATGTAGCATTGCCAAGATTTGAGTCTTGACTCCAATCCTAATTCCAACTTCCTGTTAATGCACGCATCTAGGTGATGGCTCAAGCAGTGAGCCCCTGCCACCCATGTGGGAGACTCAGAATGTATTCATGGCTCCTGGTTTCAGACTGACCCAGCCCCAGCTTGCATGCATTTTGAAGAGTGACCCAGCAGATGAGACTCTCTCTCTCTCCCTCCCTCTCTCTCTCTCTTTCTCGCTCACTCTCACCCTCCCCTTCAAATAAATAAATAAAAAAGTCTTTAAAAGAAAAATTACAATGCTGAGATTCATTTACAAATAAAGCAAAACCAGTTAATTTCTAGTAGGCAATAGTCAATTGTAGTCACTGCATTTCTATATACAAGAATAATTTTGTGGCCGGCGCCGCGGCTCAATAGGCTAATCCTCCACCTAGCGGCGCCGGCACACTGGGTTCTAGTCCCGGTCGGGGCGCCGGATTCTGTCCCAGTTGCCCCTCTTCCAGGCCAGCTCTCTGCTGTGGCCCGGGAAGGCAGTGGAGGATGGTCCAAGTGCTTGGGCCCTGCACCCCATGGGAGACCAGGAGAAGCACCTGGCTCCTGCCTTTGGATCAGCGCGGTGCGCCAGCCGCAGCGCGCCAGCCATGGCGGCCATTGGAGGGTGAACCAACGGCAAAGGAAGACCCTTCTCTCTGTCTCTCTCTCTCACTGTCCACTCTGCCTGTTAAAAAAAAAAAAAGAATAATTTTGTCATTATCTATTTTCTACCATTTATAGAATTATAAATAAGTCAAAGACAATGGAAAGTAAAAACCACTTGAATAGGTAGCTAGACAGGACCACTAATCTCCTTTTGCCCATTTCAAAGTCATTTACAATTTTTTCTGATGTGTTCAACCAATGAAGCGTAGCTTCCTTGTCCCTAAATGAGATAATCCAAAGATGTGTTCTACAGTTTCTCAACATGTCTTCAATGGGATTCAGTTCAGTCTGCCCACAGCTGTAAAATAGTCAGTAACATTTTATCGGCTTTTCTTAGTCTTTCCCAGCTTACTTATTCATTCCTTCAGAATATTCCCTAGAATCACTCCTCAAATTTACTGCTTATACCCAGTTCTTATCTCACAGCCTGTTTTTGGAGAAACCCAAACTAAGACAGATTCCCCATTCATGCACTTAGCTCAATTTCCATAGATTGAAAGAGGCTTTCATCTTCAGAAATTTTCTTTAAAAAAAAAGATTTATTTATTTTTTATTTGAAAGGCAAAGTTACAGAAAAAGTGAGAAAAGGAGACAATGAGAGAGAAATTTTCCATCCACTGCTCACTCCCCAGATGGCCCCAAAGGCTGGAGCTGGGCGAAGAGCCTGGAGTTTCTTCTGGGTCTCCCACAAGAGTGCCGGGGCCCAAGCACTTGGGCCATTCTCCCCTGCTTTTCCAGGCACATTACCAGGGAGCTGGATGTTAAATGGAGCATCCAGGTCAAACCGGTGCCCATATGGGATGCTGGCACTGGAGGCAGTGGCTTAACCCGCTGCACCACAGTGTTGGACCCAAGAAACTACTTTCAACATGTGGAAATACGAAGCTCCATAAAATGGTTAACCTTTCTCTCCTCTACACCCTCCACCTCCATCACCCATCATCATTAGTATCACCACCCAGAAGCTTGCTCAGATGATCAGCATTTCCTAAAAAAGAGCACTGAACAAAGTTGACTTGAAGCAATACTAAGCTTATCTTTGTACACTGGTGTCCTGAGAGCACAGAGGTCATTCAGTGTGCAAACTTGCCAAGTTCAAGGTGTACCTGCAGCAATGAATTTGTGTGGACATTTGCTGTTACTGATGTTTCCGTTGCTGCTATTCCCACTTCCATCAAGATATCCAGCCTGGAAGCAGAGGCTATGATATGCGTTCACAGACCCAAGATCAGGAAACCATACATAGCATGTGAAAGAGTATTTCCCTAGACCACAGTTTTAACAAAGCAAACCCTATCCTGGAAAATGTCTACAATGTAGGTTAGTCAGCTCTGCATGACTATAACACAAGCTACTAATGAAGAAAGGAATATCATTTCAGCTCACAGATCTTGAGGTTCACAGTCTAAGATCAGGCAGGTCTCATGGTTTAGTCATCTGGTGAGAGCAGGATGTGGTAATATAGAGGAAGTACAGAGAAATCATCACACGATGAGTTGGAAAGCATAGAGAAAGGCTAGGCCAAGCTCCCTATTGGAAGCTACTTCCTGATGGCATGGCCCCCATGACCATAGGTATCCCACTAGGCCACCTCCTAGACACCATCTTAATTGGATTGAGTTCCCATGCTCTCAGCACCATCAACCTATGATCTTAGAATTTAACCATTTTCATGAGTTTTGGAGCTATATCCTATCAAACATAGCCAAACTTTTTAATTTTTCAACTATGTGGGGGTAGGTTGGCAAGATATGACCTGTATTGAGTTTACTCTCAGATTCAGATAGCCTCTGAATCCTTTCTTCTCTGAATTCCATGTTAGATGTTAAATATTTGCCCACAAAAAGCAGAAAATCTCCATGCAGATAAGGGGCTATCAACAGAATTCTGAGATACCTACTAGGGTGGTTAATTTTGTAAATGGAATGAATTGCATATTAATATCCAAGTTAAAGAATGCAAAAACATAAATATATGCCATTTCTATCCTTCATGTAACAGAAAATAATAGAAGACTGGGCTCAAAAGACAATGCGGGGAGCCAGTGCTCAGCCAAGGCTCAGCCCGCAGTGCCTGCATCCCATGTGGGTACCAATTTGAGTCCCAACTTCTCCTCTTCCAATCCAGCTCTCTGCTATGGCCTAGGAAGGCAGGAGAGGATGGATCAAGTCTTTGGGCCTCTGCACCCATGTGGGAGACCCAGAGGAAGCTTCTGGCTCCTGGCTTTGGATCAGCTGTAGCTTGCAGTCATTTGGGGAGTGAACCAGAGGATGGAAGACCTTTCTCTCTCTCTGGCTCAACCTCTCTCTTTAAAAAAATTTTTTAAAAAATCATTTTTTTTACCTTGCTTATGTCCTAGGATTACCTTGCTTATATCCTAGGAGTAAAAATAAACTGTAAATTTATTTAAGAATGAATAGTATTTTGAAAATTATTAAAATGCTGTTTTAAAATTGCCTTTCTAAGTACATGATGTTTGAGATATTTATTTTCTATGAAAGTGGGGGTAAATTTTATATGCTTAGAATGTTCTGGAAGGAATGTAAAGATCTCTGACATTCAAAAGTAGCATAACCTTTCAAGCCAGGCAATTATACAAAGGATTATATAAATTGCTCTATTTTCCCCTTTAGGATACTTCAAGCTGAGCTTTGCCAGATAATTTTGCATAATGGAAGTCCAGACAAGAAAAGAAAAGGAAGAGTGCTTGCCTGTTCTAATGTCAGGAGATTTGGTGAAACAGACAGCAAAGTTTGGCTGAAGAGAGAGAGAGGAGAGAGGAAAGAAGAGAGAGAGGGGGAGGGAGACAAGAAGTAGGTGAGTACAGTGAACAACAAGAGCTTCTGTGATGTTGCTCCTCATCCTCTCATTTCTTATTTATGCCTCTGAAACGTGATTACTCCAGGTAGGCCACAGGTAAACACATGTAGTGAACATTGTATGTGGCACAACAACTAGGATTGACCTGAGAATGGCTGGTCTTCACTGCACCTCCATTGCTATAGACTTCAGGGATAGCCTGGTCATGACTGTCACATCTTGGCTCTGTGGCCTTCGACAGCCACTTTGCTTTTCTGTTTTCTAGTCTACAACACATAGTGAGATTCAGAAACCAGGGTTTTCAAAGCAGACCATTGTGAAGGTAGATAGGGATGGAGAGATGAAAGGGACTTACAGAAGGACACTCATGATCCCTTCCTGACTATAACCAGAGGAGCTCCTTGTTTACCAGTTGCACATACTGGGTGTTGCTTTAAATTTCCATTTAAAGAATAATATTTAATAACAACAGTTGAAAACCACCGGGTAGACAACCTCTAAGGTCTTTTCTAGATTTTCTCATTTAAACTGCTTCCTGTCTGGACTTCCTTTTCAACATCTCCACCTTTTCACATCTCCCAGGGAGATTGCCACTGTCTTCTGGCAGCCCAGAGCCCCTTGGGGTGAGCCATCAATACAATTGACATTCAAGTACCTGCTGTAGTCTGACCATCGGTGTTCTCCCAAAACTCAGAGGTTGAAATCTGAACCTCCCAGGTGATGGTGTTAGATGTGGGGCCTTTGGGAGCTGGTTAGATCATAAGGGCACAGCCTTCATGGCTAAAGTGAGTGTCTTATAAAAGAGGCACAGGGAAGTCTCTCTTCTCACGCCTTCCCCCATGTGAAGACACGGAGAAGGCACCAACCAAGAATCAGAAAAGAGGCCCTCCCAGGGCATCAAAGCGGCAAGCACTTTGATGCTAGACTGCCCAGCCTCCAGAACAGTGAGAAATAGGATGTTATTGTCCATCAGTTTCTCAGTTTATGATATTTTTCTATAGCAACTAAATAGATTGAAACAGTACCAGTATCACTGGTATTACCGCCAGACCCAGCAGCAAAGAGGCAATGCCTGTAACAACTAGGGGCTTCCAACACTGCTTCCACACTATGGTTACTGCAATCCATGCCTGCTGCTAACACAAAAATATCTGATGGGGACTGTCTACACTGGCTTAAATATTGATAAGGGTAACCATGATAAGGATAACCTTATCCAGGACAAGGAGAATGCACTCCTCTCTCCAAGAAAGTTTATCTACTCTTTCCTCTCCTGGCTTTGCCCTCCCCAAGAAAAAAACAACTGTAGCCTTATTTCAGGGTTTGGGATGGGGTGACTGTGTTTGGAATATCAACCTTGGCATTTAAGTTCCAGGAAAGCTTTGGTCTTTCCAGATTCTTCTATAGCCTGCTTGTCCCCAAATACACTTACATCCAAAGGTCAGCCTTTAGTAACTAATATAATAAATGATCTGTTGAAATCCATACTGAAGAATTAATGAAGCTTAGGGCTGGAGGGTATGGAGTAATTTGAAACTACTAAGGAGCTTTCAAAGGACATCTCCCACAGCCCCAAGATTCTGATATAGTTTTTTTTTTTTTTTTTTTTTTTTTTTGACAGGTAGAGTGGACAGTGAGAGAGAGAAACAGAGAGAAAGGTCTTCCTTTGCCGTTGGTTCACCCTCCAATGGCCGCCGCGGCCGGCGCACCGCGCTGATCCGATGGCAGGAGCCAGGAGCCAGGTGCTTTTCCTGGTCTCCCATGGGGTGCAGGGCCCAAGCACCTGGGCCATCCTCCACTGCACTCCCGGGCCACAGCAGAGAGCTGGCCTGGAAGAGGGGCAACCGGGACAGAATCCGGCGCCCCGACCGGGACTAGAACCCGGTGTGCCGGCGCCGCTAGGCGGAGGATTAGCCTAGTGAGCCGCGGCGCCGGCCTGATATAGTTTTCATACCACCATTCCCAATCCACAGGGGATGCAAGAGGGTATGTGCTTTGTAGTTATTTATTTCGTGTGTGTGTATTCTTTTGGTTTGGCTTTTTTGTTTATTTTTCCTTTTTTTTTTTTTTTTTTTTTTTTTGGAGGAGGTGGGAACTGTGCGTTTTGGAAAGAAATCTCTGGTGCTCTGGTGAGTGAGAAGATGTTTCTCTTAGGAAAACCTCTGGAGTTTGCTGTGCATTGCCTGAAAAGATTTACATCTTATAATGTAAATTACTGAAACAAACAAAAATGTATTAACTGTAGATTTGCAAAATAAAGCTAAGAAAAGATATTTGCAATAGGCCAGCAACACCCCCTTGTACCAGCAGGGACTCCTCAGGTGGCTGCCAGAGCCAGAAGTGTTCCAGTCTGGATGAAATCTGTGCCATTGTTCTAAGTAGAGAGAGTTCCAGTAACTGTCTAAGTGACATGACCTCACAAACTCAGATTGTGGCTGTAGTTGACCTGTCTTGGATTTATGCTTATGCATCTAAGTATCTAATTCCATTCAAATACAGGTACTTAGCAGCCCTTAAGGAAAAAATATGTATCTCAGTAGGTTAAAAATTAGTGCTAGGGCCATAGAATCAGTAGAATCTACTACAAAATCTGTAAGCTGTGGGTTGTCCAAAAGTGATAGGGTTTCAATGGAAAAAACAAATAACAAAATCAAGGGTTTAGTGTGATTCCCATACTGCCTGCTTATGTAGCTAATGCCTGTGTGCAGACAGCAGGTGTGTGAGCAGAGGACATGGAGGTGATGTGAGCAGAGATGGGGGCATGTGAAGCAGGTGTGATTTTATGGGAGGGGCGAGGAAGGGAGTGTGAGAGGTGTGGAGACCATGTTCACACACATGGACATATTTGCATACATTTGGAGTCATGAACACTATAGGACTCCAACAAAGCAAAATGTTAAATGCACTCACATTCTTTGGATGCTTTATTTTTAACAAGCTATTGGATGCTAGGGCAGGGCAAGTAGGTGTTGAGGAATAGAGGTAAAGTTCACAAGCAATCCTCCAATACTTATGGCTCTTGGGACCAACAACAGAATCAAGACAGGAATTACACAGGGTGTTGTTCCCTACGGTTTCAACCAATGAGACCTTTAAAAAACATTCTCCTTCATAAGCCAATAAATTGCCCAGAGTATGCCACCTTACTATGCCTTGTCCTCTGGACCCACCCCCAACTGAGATGCTGGAAAACTGAGAACTGGCTGACACTCCCAGCAGGTTGTGTGACAAAACAGTGGGGATCATGAGCAGAAATCAATTCCCTCTGTGGGGATGCTGGCATATTTGCAGCTGGAAACCTCCGTGCCTCTTTCGATGTAACTTCAAAATAAATCATAATTTTCAGCACAGTGGGATTTTGTTGCAGCTATTGGAGACTGAGCAAGTAATTATTTGGGATTGGAAAGCAAATAATGTAATATATATGTGAGGCCAATGTTACTTTATATATTTTACCTAGAATGCTTCTTGAAACACCTAAAAAGCAATTTGGAAATCTTAGTCATAGTCACCCAGTATTTCCTCTCCCACTGCAAGAAAGTTGCTGATAATGAGCCAGAGACAGCTAGTAGTTAACTATATAAGCATATTGCAAAGTTGATCATATCATTAATAATAAAAGTCACACACAGCCCTCGGTTTTACTTCTTCGTTTCTTTTGTAGCCTCTACAGCTTTCTCCTGCTAGTGTTTTCTAAGCCTACAGTTTCTGTGGCTTCACTAGTGCTGAAATTTTGGAACAGATACAACTCTCTAAGCGAGGGACTAGCTCCCTCAAGAGGACTTCAGGCTCAGCTGGGAACCTTCTTGCTGTTGTCATAGCTGATGCCACCAATGCCCTCCAGGATATTCATGGGCAGAGGGAACACAATGGTGGAATTCTTCTCGGTGGCTACAGTGGTTAAGGTCTGTAGGTAGCGCAGCTGGAGGGCTACGGGGGACTCAGCCAGCACCATCGAGGCCGACTTCAGAGACTTGGAAGCATTCATCTCTCCCTCAGCTGCAAGGACCTAAAACGACAGAAACACACGTTCACAGCAGGGACTGGAGCTTTCTTTTCCTGGAACTGTGCCCCAACTTGGCCACAAGTGCGCTATCTGCTTCTTTGGCGAAGATCAGGGTTTCACATGCTTACATGGTCAGAGAAATGCAAGGAGATTGCAGGAAGCAGGGAGAGATATTTTACAAATTATAAGCGTCTGGATTTCATTTTCAAACAGAAGTAAAAGTGCTATCTTTAATGCAAAGGATCCAAGGATTCCTGGCCAGCCACCCCAGGAATGCTCTTGAACCACTCTGGAGCCTCCCTAACCGCTGCATTAGTTTTGAGAAAAGTCTGAAATTGAAGGCTTCTAACTGATTTTTTTTGTCTGTTTTTTTTTTTTTAATCACAGGAGAGATTTTGTTTATTCTGTTGCCAACAAAGTCTAATTCTTACAATGCCAGAGCTGTTCCTAGTTCTCCTGGCTCTTTATGGCTAGTGCTGAGTGCCAGTCTGATAACACCCACTGGAAATCTTTTAAGCACTCTGCTCTCCTCATAGTTCTCAGGTTGCCCACAAACAACCCTGCGGCTGGCACCCGGTTGCCCAATTGGTGGGCGCTTCCTGCCTGTGTGTGAAAGTGATCCCCATGCAACATTGCCAAGTGCCCGCTGGGAAGCTGCTGGAACCTAGCAGACAAACCAGATATGAGTAAGAAATAGGGGTAGAGAAAAACCTTCATCAGCTCACGAGTGAGATTCCAAAAAGGGCTTCCCAAAGGGTTCTAATCTGCAGGTTGCTGATATTTCAGGAAACCAATCCACATGGACTTGACAGCTACAGCACCAATGCATTCAGGGACTCTCAGGGCCAGGGTGCACTTACATTTTTAACCCTAACATGAATTGTATTGCATTACCTTTTTAAATCCAGTAGCATTTAACATCCTAGCACAATGATGCTCAAGAGACAGACACCAAGTTGGCTACATCCCAATCATTAGCTTTATACAAATGTAGGAGCCTGAGCCCACCCCACACTCTGCTTCCCTGTTCTGGAGTGAGGTCTAGGAGTTGGTGTTCTGGATGTGCATCCGGAGTTGGGCCACACATGGCTAAGTGGCTCCACACGTGCTGAGCCTCCTCTTGACCTGATACCAGGCTTCCCTGGGGTATACAAAACTGTTCATAACTTTTAATTTCAGGAGACTTCACTGGTAGAAAAATCTTTTCTGATTAAAAAATAGCAATAATAATAATTGCAAGGAGTTGACATTGAGGCACAGTGGACTAAGCTGCCACTTCGGACACTCTCATCTCATACAGAGTGCTTGGGTTTGAGTCCTGGCTCTCCTGTCCATTCCAGCTCCCTGCTAATGGCATCAGGGAGGCCGCAGGGGATAGTTCACGTGGTTGGGTCCCTATCACTCACATGGGAGACCAAGGTGGGGTCCTGGATCCTAGCTTCATCCTAACCCAGTCCTGGCTGTTGTGGCCAGTTGGGGAGTGAACCAGTGGATGGAAAACTTTTATCTCTCTCTCTCTCTCTCTCTGCCTTTCAATTAACATATGAATAATTAAATAAACTTTAATTGCTAAATAATTGCTAAAGATAGGATTAAGTGTCAAAGGGATCACATAAATAAGACCAGTGTCTGCTAATAATAATTGATAGAATTAAAAAGGAGAGAAAGATCCAATATGGGAAGCGGGATACACAGCAGACTCATGGAATAACAGATTCCCTAAACATCACTCTAGCCTCAGAATCAGCCCTTAGGCCATTCAGATATGGCTAAAAAGCCCATGAGAGTATTTCAGGCAAGGAGCACCAAGACACTGTGTCAAAAAAAATGGCCTACATGAAAGATCTCTGTGAGTGAGATCCCAGTGGAAAGAACAGGCCATCAGAAAAGGAGGTACCTTCCTCTGAAGGGAGGAGAGAACTTCCACTTTGATTATGGCCTTGTCTAAATAAGGTCGGAGTTTGTGAACTCAAGAGGCTTCCATAGCCTTGGCAGCTCATGACAAGAGCCTTGGGTGATTACTGACGTCATAAATAAAGAGTGTCAATTGTTAAATCAACAAGTGCACTTACTCCCCACATAGGACCTCTGTCCTTAATGTGTTGTACTATGAGAATTATCAGTAAAACTAGTCTTCAAACAGTACTTTATACTTTGTGTGTCTGTGTGGGTACCAATTGTTGAAATCATTACTTAGTATAGAACTGATCTTCTGTATATAAAGATAATTAAAAATGAATCTTAATGAAGAATGGGATGGGAGAGGGAGTAGGTGGGATGGTTTGGGGGTGGGAGGGTGGTTATGGGGGAAAAACTGCTATAATTGAAAAGTTGTACTTTTGAAATTTATATTTATTAAATAAAAGTTTTCTATTAAAACAAATAAATAAAAACATAATTAATTGAAAAACCCTGACCTTCAAGCTCTATCCCTGTCTACCCCACACCAGCAGCTCATCCCCCCCCCCCCCCCCCCCCGCCAACTGGGCAGTCCTAACCTTGGCTCGGGCTTCCCGGGTGGCCTCCGCCTCAGCCGCCATGGATCTCTGCAACTGCACAGGAATCCGGACATCTTTGATTTCCACTCGGGCCACATGGATGCCCCACAGCTCAGTGGCATCATCAAGCAAGGTCTGTTTCCGAATCAAAAGGAAGAACATTGATCAGAAGGCAGGGGCTGCGATGTACGATTCGGACACAGTCAATACCACACGATAAATCCTCCGTCTCTTTCTCCTTTTGTAGTCACAGCATGTGGACTGACATTCTCTTTCCACACTTTCTGATGACTTCCTTGGATTGAAGTGAATCCCATAAAGGATTCAAGAGCAAAACCTGCCAGATCGTCTGTGGGAGATCTACCAGAAAGATCCACCGCAAACCACCCCTAGGAAGTATCTGACATCCATTCAGATTGGAGCGAATGCCTCACGCTTTCTTGTCACTGACATCGAGCAGGCAGCCATGCATGGGTTTCTCAGATAGACGCGGGTTTTGTTCTGGCCCTGTCACCTGTTGTTGTGAATACTGGGCCAGTTTCTTACCTTTCTGGTTCTCAGTTTTCTTACCCATTACAGGTTTCTTTTCAGGACAGTATTGAGGTTTGGACAGAAGACCTCCACCTCTCAGTGTCTAACAGTGACCCAAGGGATATTATTTACTTTTGGAGATGGTATTCATCTCATTCTGTTTAACCTCTGTCCTGTAGCCAGTTCTTAAAAAATAGCAAGGCATGTTTTTTTAAAAAGCACAAGCAGCCTTAAATCAAAGATATTCTTGTCCCTTGTGAAAATTTAATACCACTGCAGACAACTTGCTGGTGAACCTGAAGGAGGTGATGGGGAAAATGCTTTAAGAAATGGTAAGATCAGAAGGGAGGTCCCCCAGAGGGGAGGCGTGGAGCCCTGTGCTGCCAAGTGATCCAGTAATCCCTGATCTTTCTGTGATCCTCGTAGAACCAGGGATCTGGTGAAATACACAAGAAGACCTGACCATGGCTGGGAAACGTTGGAGCTACATCCTTACAGACTGGAACAGATGCTGAGGAAAACAAACCTCAACTTCCTCACCCAGCTTACAGAAAGGGGGATCAGTGTGAAAACATTACTGCTGGGGCCGGCACCATGGCACTGCAGGTAAAGCCGCTGCCTGCAGTGCCAGCATCCCATATGGGCTCCACTTTCCATCCAGCTCTCTGCTATGGCCTGGGAAAGCAATAGCAGATAGCCCAAGTCCTTGGGCCCCTGAACCAATGTGGGAGACCTGGAGGAAGCTCCCAGGTCTTGGCTTCAGATTGATGCAGTTCCAGCCATAGCAGCCAGTTGGTGAGTGAACCAGCAGATGGAAGATCTCTCTCTCTCTCTCTCTCTCTCTCTCTTCCTCCCTCTCCTCTCCTCTCCTCTCTCCGTGTAGCTCTTTTTATTTATTTATTTATTTGACAGGTAGAGTTATAGACACTGAGAGTGAGAGAAAAGAGAGAAAGGTCTTCTTTCTGTTGGTTCACTCCCCAAATGGCCACTACGGCTGGCGCTGCGCCGATCCGAAGCCAGCAGCCAGGTGCTTCTTCCTGGTCTCCCATGTGGGTGCAGCAGCCCAAGCACCTGGGCCATCCTCCACTGCACTCCTAGGCCACAGCAGAGAGCTGGACTGGAAGAGGAGCAACCGCGACTAGAACCCGGCGCCCATAAGGATTGCCGGTGCATGCCGCAGGCGGAGGATTAACCAAGTGAGCCACGGCGCTGGCCTAACTCTTTCAAATAAATAAATAAATAAATCTTCAAAAAACATTATTGATTCAAGAAAATATAGAAATATGATTGTGTATAAACCAGGATGTGCAAGAGATGGGATTGATACTTGATATATCCTCATCGATACAATAAATATTATTAATATTGCTATTGATACTGATAGTATGGTAGATCTGTGATTCATATCCATTGTCTTCTAACTTTCATACTTCTACTGAATGTAGGAATAAATACACACCCTAGGAAATGCGAGCCCTTCTGGAGTAATCTATACTAAAATAAATCTCATCTCTGACTTCTTCAGAAAAAGCCACACTACTAATTCATAATTTTGAATTCCAAAGAAAATTGCTAAGAATACAATTCCAGCAGCTCTCTTCTCCCACCCAGATATTTAAATATGTACCTCGTGATGATCGATAAATAAAATCGCAAGCTGAAGCTCCCCTCATGCATGTGTGTGAGTATGCATGTGTGAGAACACACATGTGGGGGATGCTCTGACTACCACTTGATAACCACGGATCACTGAAATGATTGAAAGCACAGGTTCTTCATTCTTGGAGCCTTTACCTGGATGCTGTGAGCAATCTCTTCCCGCCCTGACAAAATCTGGGACAAAGTCTGTGTCCCTAAGACGTTTCTCAGAGTGGTCTGAGCCAGCAGAAACGTGGCCTGGTGGACATCGTTGACATTAGCCACTGCCGAGACCGCACTGTAGATTCTGTAGTAGACGACTCCATCCACCTGTGTCGTCACAGAGTCTCTGGTGAGGATCTGTAGAGCAAGAACAGGGCAAGCTCACAGCGAGTGATGAAATGACAGCCAGCCCAAGAGCCCTCCTCCACAGGACAGCATTACTGACCAGACACCTGTCCTTGCTTAAGTGTAATATCTTCATAGTTGATGCCAAAATTCCTGCACAGACATAGCCTATATCTACCTGTTACTTCACCTTAGAGACGCCTTAACATCGCATAGGCAGAAGCCCTTGGCTGGCAGTGGTGAGAGCAGATATTTCCAGTCTCAACAGAGTAGTGGAACTTTCTGGGACTCCACCACCTTTTAATTCTAAACAGAGGTAGTACATTGTGTTCTTGCTAATCTATTTGCTTCTAAGACTTGACGATGCAGTACTTCTTAGAAACCATAGATGGCACCAGAGACCGTGTTTATATTCAAATAGCGAAAAATGGATTTAGCATTACAAAGATTGGACATGAAGCTTTTTGTGTGTGGCCAGGTGTTTCGAAGCCAGTGAGAGATTACTGCGTGTATCATGAAACCCAGACCTACAACTGTCTATTATGGAGACAGAAAAGCCCCACTCTAGGTCAGCACACATTGCAAGCGCTTCTCGGCCTGGGCCTGCCTGAATCCAGTTTCTGCTCTACAGTTCCCGACAGCGGCCTGCAGGTGGCACTTTTGGTCCTGATTGCGTTTCCTGAGCCAGGGAGAAGGAAATGAAATTTATTCGCAAATGTTGACTTTTTGCCTTCCCTCTTCCTTTGTCCTCCCACATCCTGGGTCCTATTTGGATTTTCCTTTCTTCCTGGATCACTCGGGTTCTGACAGGGTGACGTCATTATTATTAGTCACTCGGTTCCTCTTCCCTAGGGCCCACTTAATGGTTTGATCATTTGTAGCACTTCAAGTATTAGAAAGAGTGTGGCCTTCGCTCTGTCCCCAGAGCTGTCCTACTCAGACACATCCAAACACACATGCAACTTAAAGTCATAAGCAAAGGGACATCATGACATGCCACTGTCTCAGGCCAGGTTCAATTCTGCGGCTCTGTCCAGTGACTTTTCTGCCTCTTCCAGGGATCTGTTTCCTCCTCCATTCCGGCTCTCCTGACAGTTGCAAGTTTTCTCTCGGAACTTCTCCCATCTGGGCTGTTCCAAGTCTTCAGTTCTACCCTTGCACTTGGCTTCCTTCTCATTTTTCAAAAGTTTCAGAAACCACCTTGGTCAAATAAGTAGGTTTTGGGGGGGAAGTCGGTGCATTGTCCACCTTATATTTGAAAACATTCTGTAAGGTTTCAGTTGTCAGTGTAATGGGAGAGATAAGTTTGATTAAAAATGCAAGGGATCTTCAAAAAGTTTATGGAAAATGTGTATTAAGAAAAAACTATAGATAGACTTCAAAATGGACTTTTATTTCTGTTTTCTGCACAACTTTTTGAAGTACCCTCCTACCTTTACCCAGCATTACCTCTTGTGGAGGAATGTTGCATGTAACTGTTCGGAGATCAACTTTGACAAACACATCTATGCAGGGCAGGATCAGAATCAAACCTGCAAAGGAGAAAATGAGTTTGAAATTCCACTCCACTGAAAACAGTCACAACAAGTGTTTTCCTAGCTCATCATTACCATGGGCTGGCTCATTCTGCCCTTCATGTGGTCATCAGTGTGTACACATACGGCTGTGGGAACAATGATTTCCATCTACTGGTCAGCAACTAAAGGAAGGGTGTTGGTTACCTGCGAATTAAGGTCTTTGATAAGGAGCTAAAGAGTTAATTCTTTAGATTTTATTTTTAAAACACTCATTATGCTATCCAAGTGTTTGATCTGACATTAATTAAAGACAATATTTTGTAAGTTAATTTTTCTATAATAAAGATTTTTTTTATAGATTCAAGAAATATAAACTTTTATCCCTGAATTCCAGTGACTGGCAACATTCTCAGCTGCCTTCAACAATACTAAAGGAATATTGATTAAAATGTTCCCAGGACCTTAGAGTCCCTGAAACCAGCGTATTACAGGACTCAGAGTTTCCCAATAGCCACGTCTGGTTTGAGGACAACAGCATCCCCCGTTGTGAACACTTTCTCTTCTTCCCGAGCTGGGAAGCGTTAGAGCTGGGTAGCCGGGGAAGGATGAGTACAGGAGCCCTGTCAGTCTTTAGCATTAGCCCGAGAATGCTCTTTCTTTACTGGAAAAGTTACGCTCCAGCAAGATGCAGATTCATTTCTGTTTATAGGATTATTGTCCCAGTTTTCTTTCTTTTCTTTTTCTTTCTTTTTTTGGGGGGGCAGGTAAACGATCTTCCTCTTTTTATATTTGCAATATGAAATAGAAGCTCAGCACGGACACACACACTCATGCTAGCCTGGGTGTGGGGAGTGGAACAAGGCCCCCTGGCAGCAGGACAAACCCCAGGCCGTCAGGGTGCAGGGCGTCCCAGCCAACAGATTCAGGGCCTCTGGGGAGGTTGCCAGGGAGGTCCCTGCTCCCCAAGGCCAGGTCCCTGGGTAGAAGTGCAGGGTCTGAGTGAAGGTACTGCCCCCTCCTCAGGCCCCAGTGCCAGCAGCCCTCAAGGTGGGTTTTCGAAGCAGACATTATTTTCATTTTGAGCATTATGGAAAAGACTGATAGTTTTTAAGCAGAAAACAATGTGAAGGTGCTTTCTTTCAATCTCTAAAACTTCCTGAGATTTGTGGTCAGAATTACCACTCAATTCACTTTCTTTATTTTTAAATTGTATGTATCTCATAAATACATTATATACATAGTAATTCTTCCCACCATAGCCTCCCTCCCACCCAGTCTCCCTCCCCCTTCCTGCTCCTCTCCTGTTTTATCAGAAAAAGAAAAAGAAAAAGAAAGAAAAAGAAAAAAAAAAAAAGAATGAATGGAGTAAAGCAAACTAAGAGACGTGTTCCTCAACATTCTATACAAGGGCTGATCTATGTTGTTGCTTCTTGAAGTTGATTTTGGTTTTTTGTTTGTTTGTTTGTTTTTTTGTGCCCAGTCACTGGGTTAAGATCACGGCCCTTGGAAATAGAGAGAATTAAGTGTCAGCCCAGCTACTTAGGAGCCTCATAATCAGGGAACATTCGCCTAACTTTTCTGAGCTCTGCTTTCCTAATAAATATAAGATGGTAATGACAATTAAAGCATGATTCAACATAATAGCGAAATAAATTACTAAAGGCAGCATGAGGTGAGGTTTTCCATTAGCAGTTTGGCTTGTTTCCCTCCCGGTAACTTGCTCACTCTAGAGACACGGATGACGAGAGTTGTTGTCACCCTGGGACACTTCGTGGTGAAATCCTCTGGGAAAGCACATTTGAAAAGAGATATCTTTCTCTCTGTTCTCCATGTTACCACTCTTCTGCCTCGCTCTGATCCAGTTTTATTTTAACTTAGATGGGGGGATTGCAACACTTCTGTTTGACAAGTTCATAAGGACATCCATGATAAGTAAATCTTGTGCTCTCTTAGGTCTTTTCTGAAACTAGAGAGGAAAGTTTGTACTACTTGGAATGGCCAAACCTACTTCACCGACCTGTTTTGAAGTTTCTCATATTTTTTTTTCAGGTTACAGATATCTGGGTACCTACCATGATTCACAACCAAGTGCAAAGCACACAGAGTGTGACCACAGATAGAAAGTTCTTGCCACCAGAGCTCCGAATACAGTCGGAGAGAGAACAATTTTATTCAACCATGATATGGAGCAGAAAACAAGTATTGTCAGAGAGCCATAGCTAATAACCATTGTTTCTGAGATTATAGGTTTTTTAAATTCCTAATTATTTAATTGTGTTTTATTTGAAAGGCTGAGAGACAGAGAGGGAGATAGAGAGACAGTGAGAGATCGTCCATTTACTGGTTTACTCCCCGTATGCCCACAACAGCCAGAGCTGAGCCAGGCTGAAACCAGGAGCTGGGAACTCATTCTGAGTCTATTCTTTGAGTGGTAAGGACCAAACTCCTTGTCCATCACCTGCTGCCTCCTAGGGTGTGCACGTTATCAAGAAGCTGGAAATGGGGGCTGGCATTGTGGCATAGTGGGTAAAGCTGCCACCTTTTGGTGGCATTTGGGCAATGGGTTGTGGCCTGGCTGCTCCACTTCTGATCCAGCTCCCTATCAATGTCCTGGCGAAAGCAGCAGAGGATGGCCCAAGTGTTTGGACCCTTTTCACCCATATTGGAGACCTGGATGAAGCTTCTGACCACTGAATTTGGCCTGGCCCAGCCCTGACTGTTAAGGCTATCTGGGGAGTGAGACAATGGATGGAAGATTCTCTCTCTCTTGCTCTCTCTCGCTTGCTCTGTGTGTGTGTGTGTGTGTGTGTTACTCTTTCAAATAAATAAATAACTCTTACAAAAAAAAAAAAAAAGCTGGAATTGGGAGTGGGGCTGGAACTCAAATCCAGACCCTTCAATATGGCATAGAGATGTACCAAGCAGCATCTTAACTGCGGTGCCGCAAGCACACCCCTAAGATCCTGTTTTGATAGCATTTCCCTTCAAGAACATTTGAATTAGTTTTATAAAATGGCCATTTTTTTTGTCACTAGACGTCCAATGTGCTATCCATTGCACCACAGAGCCACCTAAAATGGCCATTTTTGTGAATCAAAACAAACCTCGCAATTTCATACTAAATATGCACTGGGAAAAGTTACCAGTATTAAATCAAGATCTTGTTTCCAAGGAGTTTTAGTATCAACACCTCCACCCTTAGCCAAATAAAAGGAGCCCCATCCTTTTATGACATGACCTGTTTAGAACATTTTTTTCCTTCCAAGGTTGTAGAGAGAAGGACACAACCTACATTAGGTGTTGTAATACCTAAAGCCACCTACAAAGCTAATCTTAAATAAATCGTCAAGCCTGCGTTGG
The DNA here is from genome assembly GCF_051225735.1 of Oryctolagus cuniculus. Classification (NCBI taxonomy): domain Eukaryota; kingdom Metazoa; phylum Chordata; class Mammalia; order Lagomorpha; family Leporidae; genus Oryctolagus; species Oryctolagus cuniculus. Next base: position 74,465,045 of record NC_142875.1, on the reverse strand, counting down.
CTTCAGATTTCTTATTTTCAGCGCCAGGGTATCTGACACAAGAAGTTGGCAGCAGTTTTCTGCTCTATCTCTCTATTAATTCAGTTGCCACAGGAGGAAATTATCTTTTGCTTTTCTGTTAGCAAAGAGTGAGAAGCGAAGTCAGCTTCCTGAGTACTGCCCCTGGGTAATGCAGTGGCTTACAGTGGTCATTTACTATTTCCATCATTCTATGGCATTCGCTTAGAGATCCTCGTAGTAAGTGACATCCAACCAACCTAGCCAGAGCCACCGTTTGCTCAAATTCACTGGACTCCTCAGAAAGACAGAGAGGGGAAGTGGGTTCAGATTTTCACTCTCAGACGAGGGGGCACACCCATTAACAGAGCTCCGGCTCCCAGTTCTGCTTGGCTCTCCAGCAGTGCACAGTGCCAGGGAAAATATTGGCAGCGATAGCACTAGGAAGGTGCCCATTGTCTTGCTCTGGGGCAGCCATGACGTCTTACCTGGCCCTTTGGCTTTGTCAGCTTGGATGCGTCCCAGCCGGAACACGACAGCACGTTCATACTCCTTAATGATCTAAGAGATTGAGCGAGAGCGTTTAGTCTGAATGCATCATCAGCTCATATGGAGAGTCCCATTGACTTCCCAGGGTATTACCTTCAAGCACATCCATATGGAAATGGGGAAGGTGATGATCATCAACAGGAAAGAAAGTGTAAGCAGAATCCAGCCACACACACCGAGCCGTTTGCTGTTGATGCCTAGAAAAGGAGAAGGTGGCAGGTCTGCAGTCAGTGTGATTCTTAGAAAACTGCTCGGGTGTGTGAGTGAGTGAACTAGCTAGGTAGCTCCAAGCCTGATGTGTCAGAGCTTCTACCCATCCCGACCGCACAGTCTCACACACACACACATACACACACACAGGCCTTTAGAAATTAAAATTGACCAGTCCCAGGGGGCAGCCACTGTGGTACAGTTGGTTAACGCCCTAGCCTAAGGCGCTGTCATCCCTTATGGGTACCGGTTCTAGTCCTGGCTGCTCCTCTTCCAATCCAGTTCTCTGCCACGGCCTGGGAAAGCAGTAGAAGATGGTCCAAGTGCTTGGGCCCCTGCACCCACGTGAGAGACCTAAAAGAAGCTCCTGGCTCCTAGCTTCAGATCGGTGCAGCTCCGGCCATTGCAGCCATCTAGGGGAATGAACCAGTGGATAGAGGATCTCTCTCTCTCTCTGTCTCTACCTCTCTCTGTATCTCTTTCAAATAAATAAATCTTTTAAAAAAAATTGACCTGTCCTGCCCAAAAACACCTCATAGCAATCAGCAGCAATAAAAATTATTGCATTTGTATAGAGCTATCATGATTTAATATTTTCTTTCTTAAAAGATTTTATTTATTTGAAAGACAGAGTGAGAGAGAGACAGAGAGAGAATCTTCCATCTGCTGATTTACTCCCCAAATGGCCACAACTGCCACTGCTAGGCCAGGCTGAAACCAGAAGCCAGGAGCTTCTTCCGGGTTTCCCATGTGGGTGCAGTGGCCCAAGGACTTCAGGAATCCTCTGCTGCTTTCCCAAGCACATTAGCAGAGAGATGGATAGGAAGTAGAGCAGCCAGTACTTGAACCAGCATCCATATGGGATGCCTATCCTGTAGACAGTGGCTTAATCCATTGCGTCACAGTGCCAGTCCCATGGTTTAATATTTTTTAAAACACATAAAACAGCATTTCTCAAAATGTGATCCAAGGACTACCCAGACCAGAATCATCAGATTCCAGGCCCTGTGAATTCTACGGGTAAAATTCTAAGCCACATCCATGGCAGGTAGGTAAGTAGGTATGTAGGTAGGCAGGTACTATTATCCCCAGACTGAGACAGTGTGGCACATGGTGAAACATTTTAAAAAATCCTGGGGCTGGCGCCGCAGCTCAATAGGCTAATCCTCCGCCTGGGCGCCAGCACCCCAGGTTCTAGTCCCGGTCGGGGAGCCGGATTCTGTCCCGGTTGCTTTTCCTGTCCAGGTCTCTGCTGTGGCCCGGGAGTGCAGTGGAGGATGGCCCAAGTGCTTGGGCCCTGCACCCGCATGGGAGACCAGGAGAAGCACCTGGCTCCTGGCTTCGGATCAGCGTGATGGGCCGGCTGCAGTGCGCTGGCCGCGGCGGCCATTGGAGGGTGAACCAACCGCAAAAGAAAGACCTTTCTCTCTCTCTCTCTCTCTCTCTCTCACTGTCCACTCTGCCTGTCAAAAAAAAAAAAAAAAAAAAATCCTTGGATAGGAATCTCACTGTGAGTTCTTACTTACTAGCTCTGTGGCCTTAAACAAATCACTCAATCTCTTTGAGTCTCCATTTGTTCACCTATAGGAGGGGAACAGAAGTTACCTAACTTAGAAGATTGGATAAGAATTAAAAGATATTACTTTTACATGGTTCCTGGCCCGTACATTAGCAACTATGTTAGTAAATATGTATTTTTATTATTATTTTTATTTTACAGATGGGTAGGTATTATAGAGACTTCTTTGTAGACCTTGGTATTTGACATTTCTAACTTTTTATGAAATTTTATTATCAACTCTCATCACAATAGATTTATTTTCACTATTCACACATTACAATAGCAATAGCATTTAGCTGGGTGAATGTTGCCTTATTATAAGATGAGTTTGAGTCCAAATCCTACCTCAACCACCTAAAGTTATATACTTATTTCATACCAATTACTTAGCTTCTCAACTCTCAAGAATCTTGTTTGCAAAATATGCAGATCTGGTTAGCTGTTTTATGTCAGAATTATTTATATCTACCATTTTACCTAATTGTAATTCTTTAGTCTTGTTCTTCCATGACAACAACCCTGTCCTAAATCCCACATTCCCTCAATTGACTCATGTTCTTCAGCCGAACTAAACTCATTATATTTACCACATATCTCTACCCAGGGACTCCTACAAACACCATCTTCTCTCTGTATATCAGTTGATGCCTTAATCACCCACCCTATGGATCAGGCTAGAGACCAGGGTCACCAGTGCTTCTTCCCTGTTCAACTAGAGAAGCCACTAAATCTAAAAGATGCCACCTCAATTCCCCTCCCAACTTGCTTTGGATTATTTGGTATCTAAGTCACATTTATGAATATCTAGGAAAGTTCTAATGCTATGAAGAATGCTGTTAAAAGTGTTTTTTGTTCACATGTTTGGGATTAATTCCTGGTGGTGATATGTTGTCAAAGGGATTAGTATTTATAATTTCAATAATTATAACCTATACTCTCACCTACACTCTCACCTACGATATAAACATGTGCCTGTTTCTACATGTCCTGTCCTCATTTAACAATTTCAATCATTATGTCCTAATAGGTAAAACTACCAAAGTTTTAGATACATATTTAATCTGGAAAAGCTTTTATGTGCAGATATACTTTTATAAGTTTAAATATGCATAAATGTAGATGTTGAATGGTAAGATTTGCCGGTGTACCCCCAAGGTCAAATTCCTAAAATGTCACTTTCCAAGCCCATGGATCCACACTGAGGTTGGATCAGACTATTTTTATGGAAGAATAAAAGATGCTTTGTGCATTATTTTAGAATATTTGTTGCATTTTATATATTAATGCTTCTTTAGTAACAATAACACATCATATATATATATATATATATATACATACACATTCTCATTAAAGAAAACAAACTCTGGCCATCTCCCCCTCTTCTCCATTCCACTTTTATTTAGAACAGTTCTCATAGTTCTGTTTGGTGAATGTCCTCATAGGTCCACTTCTATGTGTTTACACACATCATTCTATTTTTAGAAGCTACATGGCGGCCGGTGTCTCGGCTCAATAGGCTAATCCTCCACCTAGCGGCGCCGGCACACCAGGTTCTAGTCCCGGTCAGGGTGCCAGATTCTGTCCCGGTTGCCCCTCTTCCAGGCCAGCTCTCTGCTGCAGCCAGAGAGTGCAGTGGAGGATGGCCCAAGTCCTTGGGCCCTGCACCTCATGGGAGACCAGGATAAGCACCTGGCTCCTGCCTTCAGATCAGCATGGTACGCCGGCCATGGCGGCCATTGGAGGGTGAACCAATGGCAAAAGGAAGACCTTTCTCTCTGTCTCTCTCTCTCACTGTCCACTCTGCCTGTCAAAAAAAAGAAGTTACATGGCTTTGATCTATAGATCTTTGTTCTATGATAAATTGCATCACAGACAACTTGAGTTTCTACTCTCTTCACTTAATGTAACTTGGAGCTATTTCTTTGTCAGTTTATACTCATCTACCTCATTCTTCTGTATTGCTGCATTGTATTTCATTTTTCATTTTCAGGTTACTGAGCTCTCTTCCTACTGATTGACATTAAGGTTATTTACAGTTTTGCTTTGACATACAAGGCTGCAATTACAGTGCTTACACATGCCTCCCTGGGCCAACAAGCACTTCTGCTGAGTCTTTGTTGTTTTAATACTTAGCTCATTTGAAAGGTGGAACAACAGAGAGAGAATGGTGGTGGGGTGGGGAGAGAGAGAGAGAGAGAGAAGCCAGGAACTCTATCCATATCTCCCACATGAGTGGCAAGGGTTAAATACTTGGGCCATCTTCTGCTGCCTAACCAGGTACATTGGCAGGAAGCTAGCTCAGAAGCAGAGGAGGCGGAACTCAAACCGGCACTCTGATAGGGGATGCTGCTGCTGCAGGTGGCAGCTTGACTTGCTGTGCCACAAAGCTGGCCCTTTCCATCATGTCTTGATGAAAGTGCTATAAGGCAGCACAGTCTGTCACCTTTGGTGTACGTCCTCCCTGCTGTCACTGGAGTATTTGGTATTCAGAATTCTGGGGCTGAGATTGTAGAGTGCAGCATACACAGGCAGCGGGAAAAGATGCCATCCATACTCAATGCCCTGAGCCAAGCTGAAAACATTTCCAAAGTAGCGCAGTCCTAACACCAGCAGCCTAAGCAAGCGCTTATCTCCCAGAGAAAATCCCCCTGACCGGCGGGCACTCCACTGAAGTCTCAGCAAGTCTTTGCATCATTCCACACATGCTTGAGGCATGGCTCCATTAGGTACTAAACATACTGAGATGGAAAAGAAACGAGACGTGATTAATCCTCCAAGATTTACACCTGAGTATTAGAATCACCCAGGCCACTGCTTCTCTGAGAATTGGTGGAGCCTAGGGGTGTCATTAGCTGGTTAACGTGGGGCTGTGGGTACTGATGCAGCTTCCCAGCAGGCTCCCCAGCTCAGCCTAGTGAGCAGGCACAGCTCGGGGGCAGAAGGCAGTGGGCGTGGACCACAAAGCTTCCAGTGATGCAAATCTTTTTTTAAAAAATTTACTTTATTTATTTGAAAGGCAAAGTTACAGAGAAGGTGAGAGAAAGACAAAGAGAGAGACAGAGAGATCTTCTATCCTCTAGTTTACTCCCCAAATGGCTGCAATGGCCAGGGCCAGGACAGGTCAAAGCCAGGAGCCAGGAGCTTACATTGGTCTCCCACATGGATGCAGGGACCATGTTCCACTGCTTTCCCAGGCACATTAGCACGGAGCTAGATTGGGAGTTGAGCAGCTGGGACTCGATCCGGCACTCATACAGGATGTTGGCATTGCAGGCGGCAGCTTAAATTGTTAGGCCACAATGCCGGCCCCAGTGGTGTAAATCTTTGAGGTATCCTTTCTTCTCCTTGCAACTCCCTTCTCCATCACCATCACAGCAAGTTAAAACCAGGGTGCCAGGCTGAAGCTTAGATTTGAACATAACAGTTCTGATTAGAATGCTATGCTGGGGTCGTATTACAAAGTAACCAGAAATTTCTCATACTGATGCTAATGTAGTTTACACAAGGCTCCAGCTAAAGCCCTCCCTTGAGGCTGAAAGAATGATGGAAGAAATAATGTGGCACCACCTCTTTGCTGGGCACTAAGTTCCACTAACATGTACTCTATGGGCAATTGTGGCCTAACCATAAAACCACTGCCACATGCTTACTTCCTGGTAGAGAAATGGATTTTGCCACCCCCACCCCCAACAAATTGCCCTGTGCTGGAGCTGAGGTCTCAAAGGAGAATACAATGTGAACTTATCATGGAGGGTTCAGGCATCTGAGAAGAAAGACAATAGAGTTAGAAGGATTAGTAGAGTCAGCATTCCACTGCGCTTATGTCTAAGAAGTATACAGCTGGAGAAATAAGTGGCAGCTATGTCCAGCATGTGGTGGTGACAAAGGACATCACAATGTTTGATTGACACCTTTCCCTTCAATCTGCAAAGGGAAAGAAAGGTAGAGTCATAACCTCTGGCACCTGAAGCCCAGAGCCACTGGCACTGTGGAGAAGGACTCCACTAGGTCAGCTGGAAGGACTCTGGAGATAACCAAGGCCAACCATTCACTTTGCAGCTTTAAAACCTCTGAGTTCTTGCTGTCATCATCATCTTACTCTCCCTTTCATTAACGTGGCAGTCACCAATTTCACAAGCTGACAGTCAGTCACATCTACCTTTACTGATTTAGACAGTCATGCAAAACCCAGCTACAACTGTAAAGGAGTTCCCCAGGGCTTTGTGCCTGGTGCTAAGATACTCTTTGTACCTCTGGAGACTTAAATGCCCTCTAGGACAGGGGCAAATACTCCAAGCAAGATTGGGTTTTTGTGGAGACCAGGAAGTAAGGAAGAACATTCCAAATATTCCAACTTAGATGCATTAGAAGCAGAAATAAATCACAGTAAGTAAAACAGGCTACATGACTTGGTTGCCTATATATAGCTGTCGGCTTGGTCATCAGTATTTACATATTAGATCAATCCCACTTACAATTTTTGACCAGAGATTTGTGTTGCCACAAATGGTCGTGTCCTTTCTTTCTTATTTTCAGACATCAAAGAAGAATGATGTACATGGCACATTAGGGAATTGAAAGCTACAACTACAATGAGGCACTAATACATTGTTATCAGAGTATCAAACACCAAAGAACGACATTACCACATTTTAGCCAGATTGTAAAATGACTGAAACTCCCAGGAATGCTGTTGGAAGTGCAAATTGGTTCAATCACCAGAAAAACTCTTTGGATGTATCTACACATACTTTATGACTCCAAATTCAACTTTTAAGTAGTATCTATGATGTATGAGTACTGAGAAAAGTGGAAAACATGTCCAAGAATGTTCTTTACCATTTTATTCATAAAAGTCAAGAGATGAAGGAAGAGTCACCTGAATCTATTAAAAGTAGAATGGATAAACAGAGCTGTAGATACATTTTTAAATTTTTTACTTATGCATATTCATTTTATTTGAAAGCAGAGAGAGAGGGAGGAGAGCGAGCTCAATATACAATCCAGTCGTTTATTCCCCAGATGCCCAAACAGCCAGGATTGGGCCAGAACAAACTCAGGATCTTAGAACTCCATCCAAGTCCCCCACATAGTGGCAAGGCCCAGAGTACTTGAACCACAATGTGTGGCATCCTGGGGTGTGCATTAACAGGAAGGTGGATCAGAAGCTGAGTAGCTAGTCCTCTACCATAAACTCCAATATGGTATGCTATCATCCCAAGTGATAACTTAATTGTTGTGCCATATGCCTGCCCCAAGTTGTGGAATATTTATACAATTAATATTACCCAGGAAGAAAAAAGTCAAAATTATTGCTATATGCAAAGTTCAGATGAATACAATTTGCTGTAAAATATGTCAGACACAGAAGTAAATACTTTTGATTTCATGCATAAGAGGCCAGCGCCGTGGCTCACTAGGCTAATTCTCCGCCTTGCGGTGCCGGCACACCGGGTTCTAGTCCCGGTCGGGCGCCAGATTCTGTCCTGGTTGCCCCTCTCCCAGGCCAGCTCTCTGCTGTGGCCAGGGAGTGCAGTGGAGGATGGCCCAGGTGCTTGGGCCCTGCACCCCATGGGAGACCAGGAGAAGCACCTGGCTCCTGCCATCGGATCAGTGCTATGCGCCAGCTGCAGCGCGCCGGCCGCAGCGGCCATTGGAAGGTGAACCAACGGCAAAAGGAAGACCTTTCTCTCTCTCTCTCTCTCTCTCTCTCTCACTGTCCACTCTGCCTGTCAAAAAATAAAAAAAAAATTAAAAAAAACCACGTAAGAATATTATGTTTGGTGTCAGAGTAGTGGCTCTCTAGGTGTTGGGGTTTGTGGTATTCATGAGGAAGGAACATGAATGAGTCTTCTGGGGGTGCTGGAAGTGTTCCATGTGTTTATCTGGGTAATGACTGCACAGACTTACATATGTTCATCTGGGTAATGGTTCCATAGATTTCACTATGGAAATAAGTGAGGATCAAAAAATGAGAAAAGCCAAGGTTATTTATTCAGAACTCGCTAAAATAAGAGAGTCCTGTACCATCATTTTGACAGAGGCTCAAAGGGAGCAGAGATGAGAAAGGCATGGGCAAAGGGAGGGCTTCGGGTGTGCTTGACTGGTGCTCCTCCTCCTGGGGAGGCTGCAGGTGGGCTACCCCAGAGTGGGGCATCCTATGGCACTGGCTAGGTGGCACATCTGATTTTCCCTGGTTGGACCTAAGTTAGAACTGGGGGGACAATTAGGGAAGCTGTTAGTTATTAATCAAGTCCTGACTTCTGGGCTGATTGCTGACCAGTTTGGTTTCCTGGGTTCTTATTAGAGGTAGCATTCTGGCTTCTTACAAGTCTGCCTTACAGGAGGCTGGCTTCCTGAGTTGTGTAGAACAGGGAAGAGTTTGTTTGCCTTAGCAACTTGTTGTAAGTTGTGGGCAAAAACTTTGAAGGTACTTCAAAAAGTTGAAAGTGGAATTAAAAGATAAGTTTATTTTTGGTGTAAAAAATGTGAAATGTATACAGTTTTTTCGTAATTCACATTTCTATGAACTCTTATTTTTAAATTTTTAATTATTTATTTCAGAGGTGGAGAGAGAGAAACAGATGGAAAGACTTCCATCCACTGGTTTGCACCCCAAGCTCACAACAGCCCCTGGCTGGGCAAATCCAGAGTTCCTTTATAGGTGGTAGGAACCCCATCAATGATCCATCACCACTGCCTCTCAGGGTCTATGTTAGCAGAAAGCAGACTCAGGAACAGAGTTGGGTATTGAACTCAGGCACTCTGATATGGGGTGTGGCATCATAACCACTTGGCCAAGCGCTTGATCTTCGTGAACAATTTGAAAACCTCTCATATATTTTTGTGCATTATATTGCCATTGCCTTGTCATACGTTTAGCCACTCAAGCTAAGCACTTCAGACTTGTGCACTGAGACCAGAGTATGGAATGTAGCCTTGGAGAGGAAAACTCCCTCCTTACCAGATCCACAGAAAGAGAAGGGTGAGGAAAGCGCTGAGCAAAGCCAGCTTGTGTGCAGAGCAGGGATGTGTCGATCCCCGTCTTCGTGGAGGAACGACACAGGACCCTGCGCTGTTCTTTGGTCTGCTCGGCCCTCCCCGGGTTTGCTGCTGGTTCTTCCCGGGTTGGCTACCGTCCCTTCCACCTCCGTGGAAGGGCGGTTCCCCCTGCCACATTCCCCACTTCCGCGGGGGAGCGGCACACCGCCGGCCGGCTCTCTCGGGGGCTGCACAGGTGTTCCTCAGGTGTTCCCCTTAGATGTTCCTGGTGCATGCCGTCTCTCTCCTCCTTTATAGTCCTCCTCCGCCAATCCCAACTCGGCTGCCCACACGCCGAGTATGCTGCTCTCCTCCAATCAGGAGCAGGATCAGCTCCTGGAGGTCATCACTCAAGTTGGCAAGAGGCAGCTGCGTAGAAGCTGTTTTCTTCTCTCCCAGCGCCATATTGTGGGAGAGCAGATGCATAGAATAAGTCTTAATTCCAGTAACTTAGTAAAGTCCGGGTTGCTCCCCACAGGATGGAAAGCCCTGGCCCTGTGGTCTGGGTCAGTCGGCTACACATCCTAATCCAGACACCTCACTTCAAGGCTGCATGGCATCTCACAGGTAAGTAGCCTGCTCAGCTCTTAGTTTCATCTTTTAATGATGGTAATAGCTGGTTATAAGGGTTAGATAAATTAATACATGCAATGGAACCACTAGCCACAGCATGAGGCCATCTGGCCATCCTGGCAACTCCCCAGGGTTTGCCTAGTGCCCTGCTCTGACCGAGATTGCCTAAAGCTCACCCCAGCTCCAACAAGTTTCTTCCTGACTGGAGGATGCTGAGGCCCTTTCCTGTGCCATTCTCTTTAGAAAACTGATCATTGTACAGTCTTTCTCTGTCCCTTCAAGATTTTAAATCCTTTAAAAAACCTCTTGCTGGTTTCACAACCCAGGACTATCTTTTTCAAGGATTTGCAGACTATTCTCAGAGAGTGCCCATATCTCCCCTTCCTGTGGGAATCAAAAGCCTAGCTACAGTGGGCACCTTTCTTCAGGTGGTGAAATTCCTGCCTGTCAAAAGATCTGGGAAATAAACCAATAAACACACAGCCTATGACCTCCTGCTAAGGTCCTCCAGTACCAGCCTTTTTTAGAAACCACTGCCTCTGGAAAGCCAAGACACCATGGAAAAAAAGTGTTCTACATGAAGGATCTCTGTGAGTGAGACCCCTGCAGAAAGAAGTGGCCATCAAAGACGGATGTACTTTTTTCTGAAGGGAGGAGAGAACTTCCATTTGGCTTATGGCCTTGTTTAAATACTGTCTCAGTTTGTGGATTCAAAAGGCTTCCACAGCCTAGGCAGCTCATGTCAAGAGCCTCGGGTGGCCACTGACATCATACATAAGAGTCTTAATTGTTAAATTATCAACAGGAGTCACTGTGCACTAACTCCCCACCAGGACTTCTGTCCTCATTGAGTTGTATTATGAGAGTTAATTGTAAAACTGTTCTCAACAGTCTCTGTGTGTGTGTGCAAATTGTTGGTCTTCTGTGTACAAAGTTAATTGAAAATGAACGTTAATGGAGGATGGGAAGGGAGGAGGTGGAGAGGTAGGAGTGTGGCTGGGAGGACGGGTATGGTGGGAAGAATAACTATATTCCTAAAGTTGTACTTGTGAAATTTGTATTCCTTAAAAATAAATTAAAAAAAAAAAAACTGCCTCTTTGTTTCAATGGAGTTGAGCTCCGACAGAGTTCTCTTCTCTATCACCTATTGCCTTCAGTAAAGTGTTCCTTGCCTGTTTAACTGTGTTCCATACAACTTTTGCTTTGATAATTTATGTATTATTTTGTTGTGTTGTTTTTGTTTCTTTGTTTACCAAACAGGATTTTAACATCTATTGTGGATGATGATTCCTTTACATATGCAAGAACAAAAAAAAATTTTTTTTAGAGATTTATGTATTTATTTGAAAGGCAGAGCAACAGAGAAGCAGAGGCAGAGAGAAAGGCAGGTCTTCTATCCACCAGTTTACTCCCCAAATGGCTGGACAGCCAGAGCTGGGCCTATCAGAAGCCAGGAGCCAGGAGTCTCCTCCCAGTCTCCCACACAGGCACAGGACTTGGGCCATCTTCCACTGTTTTCCCAGACCACAGCAGAGAGCTAGGTCAGAAATGGAGTAGCTGGGACTTGAACCAGCACCCACAGGGAGCACCAGCACTGCAGGCAGCAGCCTGACCCACTATGCCACAGTATTGGCCCCAAGAACAAAATTTGTTTTTCTTTTCTTTTTTTTTTTTTTTAGACAGAGTGGACAGTGAGAGAGAGAGAGACAGAGAGAAAGGTCTTCCTTTTCCATTGGAAGAACAAAATTTTTAAAAAATTTATTATTTTTTTTTCATGAGGCAAAGAGAGAAAGAGACAGTAGGACAGGGAGACAAACAGCTCCCAACCCCTGGATCTCTCCAAATGCCTGCAACAGCTGGGACTGGATCCAAAGCCAGCCTCAATTAAAGTCTCCCATAGTTCAAGTCTCCCTCGTGGGTGGCAGGAACCCAGTTACTCGAGCCATCATGTGCTGTCTCCCCAGTTCTGCATTGGCAAGAAGCTGGAATTGGGAGTTGGGGCTGGGTATCTAAGTCAGGCACTGCAATATGGGACACAGAGGTCTATACTGGCAGCATAACTGTTAGGCCAAATGCCCACCCCATGAGCTGAAGTTTCATCAACATAGGAAGCCTCTAGATTCCCTGAAGGTTTCCACTTCTTAAAGGAATCTGGCCACTGACATCACAGGCTCTCTCAGTTAACCCTTGGAGCCTTAAAAGAAATAGAGATGCCAGGGCTTTAGAACAGAACCACTAAATCAGATCTGGACAATGATTTTCTCCTGGAAGCACAAAATTCCATAACCTTGTGAGGTTTCTAAATGACCAGATTCATGTTCCTGCTCCAGAATGATGATCTGTGCTTAGTTATTACATGAATTTTACAGGAAATTACCTACTGGGAGTTCCTTTTTCCCGTTCACTTTTTTTTTCCCCAGAAATATTTAAAACATATTTGAAATAGAACATTCAAGAAGCCATGCACTAACAGTGCAGGGAGAAAAGCCACCAAAGGCCTCATGCATCTTTGCACCTTGGCACAGGCCTTTGTGCCCCTACTTCTATTTTGAATCCCACATCCTCCTGCCATCCAATCACAGAGCTAGGCTCAAATGTCACCCTTGTCCTGTAGAGAGATTTTTCTGTAACTCCGACCCCCACCTTTGGGTGCTCCTCTGTGGAGTCTTTAATACACCCTCTATCATCACTTTTTGCAGGACATTGTAGTTTTTAGGTAACTTTTGTGTCTTCCTCATATGTTCCCAGTACTCTCAGGGCAGGTATTTTATTTGTATGTTTCCACCTCCTGACCCCCAGCAGACGCTGAATGAGTGGTGTGAATGGTTCACTTTTAAACACTTGGGCATCAGAATGATGCTCAGCCATGCAAAGTTCTTGTCTGGAATAATGATCCAATAGGCAAGATTCTGTTTGCTTGAAGACAGTCCAGCCCTGGTCATGGCCACAGTTTGGGAAGTGAACCATTGCATAGAAGATTCTCTCTCTCACTCTCTCTCTCTCTGTTTCTCCATCTCTCTGTAACTCTGCCTTTCAAATAAATATTTTTTGAAGAAAAAAGCACATTTTCCTTGCATCATTATCTTATCTCTCCACCTCCCAATGCTTTCAGTCCTCCCTGTCTGAAACAACAGCCCTGGAAACAACAAGCACCAATACTTTCCCCTTAAGATTGACACCCAAACATTCTCATAACGGTGTTATTTACAACAATGGCAAATGACAATCATTCTGAGAGTCAGCAATGGAGTATGACATAGCCAAGTATGATAAAGCTACACAATATCACATGCGAAAGTTATTATAGTATAGTGTTAAGAGAAAAAAGAACAGGCCAAAATCATACAGATAGTAGGATACCAGTTAGTATCCTACATTAATACATGCAGAGGAAAAGTTTTGGAAGATAATTAACCAAAATATTAACAGCAGTTATTTCCAAGTGGTGGAAGTGTAAGTGGTTTAGAGTTGTGAGCAGTCTTAATTCTGATTTGTTTATGATTTTAAAAAGTAAAATAAAATTAGAAAATCAAGTCAAAATATTTAAAAGTTATTTACATTTACAGAGCAAAAAAAGACAAGATGCTTCCTTGGAAAAATAGAAGGGATGTGGGATGGGGACACCCACGTTCCCCGGCTTGGGGATGAGTGTTAACAATTTTCTCTATATACAGTCATTTCCATCCTTGTGAAGACACAGTCAGGAAAACAGAACTGCAGCAACACCTTGGTTCCTGCTGCGAACAATCAAGGGCTTTGAGCACCAACCATGAAGCCTACAACAAACCCCTACGGGATCAGTGCGAGCTTCTCATCACCTGTCATTCATCTTCCTTCCTGCCTCTTTTCCCTGAAAGATACACAGTTTGTGTCAAGGAACACTTTCCAGGAAAGTTGAAACTGCTGAAAAGAAATCTAGTGCTTCTCAAAATGCCATCTGGGTCTGGCAACTTCACCAGCTTCTGGGACCTTGGTTTGTTGCCAGATCTCAAGCCCGGCTCAGACCTGGATTGCCAGAATTTCTGGGTTTAGGCACCAGGAGTCTGACAAGCTCTGCAAGAAGAGTCTTTGGCAGGTTGATGCTGAGAAGAATAACAAGGATATGGGTGATCTGGATTCCAATGAACTTTAACTCCTTTGTAAGAAAGGATCAGAAGTCGCGAAGTAGTGGTGTGTTCTTAGAAGTTTAACAACTTCGTTTCTGAGGGACAGTAGCCCTCACTGCCAGCATTTCCTTGGTGAAAATACACCATACCCACCCAGGTGACTTCAGTCTACACGGGTGACTCATGAACTTAGACTTAGACAGAGATGCACACAGGTGGTTTTCAAAAGCTGGCAATTGTCAGCCACACGAAACCTACTTCGTGAGGCTTCTGTTGGGGGTAGTGACGAGAGCTTGGTCATTCACTTATTTCCCAAACCATTTGTGAGTGGAAACAGCTGTGCTGCTTAACTGACTGTCTCGATAGTACATCTGAGTTGGAGAGGGGCAAGGGCAAACTTTCCCAAAAATCCAAGGGAACAGCTGACATTGCAGTTTTTTTAATTTTCCAAGAGTCAGTTTTCTCATTTGTACAATGAAATTATAGAAGGATCTACCTCCACATTATTGTAAGATTTAAAAGATAATGGAGGACCAGTGCTGGGGCACAGCGGGTAAAGCCACCACCTGCAGTGCCGGCATCCAATATGAGCACTGGTTTGAGTCCCAGCAGCTCCACTTCCAATCCAGCTTTCAGCTATGGCCTGGAAAAGCAGTAGAAGATGGCCCAAGTCCTTGGACCCCTGCATCCATGTGGGAGACCCAGAGGAATGTGGGCAGCCACAGGTAGTCGCTCCCTTTGTTTACACTTAAACACATGAATGGAGACTTCCAGGCACAGACAAATGGGCTAGGGAGATTCCGGGAAGAGGCAGGAAGAACCTAAACCTCTCACAAGAGATAATATAGATAATCAGTCACACCTGAAACCTGCATTTATCACCTAAGTGTTTTATTGTAACCTTAAAAGCCTTTTTGATATGTAAATCTTTTGTGCTCCTTCTTGTAAACAACTGGTCATGTTTAAATACTACTGGATTTGTTCAATAAAGGAGCCTTGATCAGGACTTGTCTTGGTTCCATTCTTTGCGTCCTTGTCCCTGCATTCCCACTCTCTGTTTCAGGAAAACCCAGTTCATTGTGCCGCAGGCCGGCACAGAGGAAGTTCATGGCTCCTGATTGGCACAGCTCTGGCCGTTGTGGCCATTTGGAGAGTGGGCCAGTGGATGGAAGATCTCTCTCTGTCTCTCTGCCTCTGCCTTTGTAATTCTGCCTTCCAAATAAATGAATAAATCTTAAAAAACAAGATAATGGAAGCCTTATGATACATAATGGTCGTTAATGCTCAGGCAAGTACTTTGGTCTATATTTTCTTTTTCTCAACTTCTCCCCATTGATCAAACATGATAGAGCTCAAAGCAAGCAAGTTTTCCTTTGAATCATAGCATCATCAGATGACCAATGAAGAAAAGCCATGCTCCTCAGTATATCTTTGTTATTCAATACAAAAAGAATGCAAAGGTAAATACCAATTCTATCAGAAACCGAAGAAAAAGAGCAAACTGCTGTGCAAGAAGCAAATAAAATCAACATAAGTGATGAATCCAAAACAAATTTGGGAGCTAAATGAAATTGAAGCCGGTTCAGCACATCTATCTCATGCTTCCTCTGTAACTCTCTATAATGCTACTACTCCTGCCTTGCTTTGGTGTGTATAAAATAAGCTTAATACATGAAAATGGAACTTACCCACTAAATTCTCTTTATCCTGCTTCTCAGGCGAAGACACCCCAGAATCCATCTCATTCTTGAGAAGCTATTACACTGGGCAGATCTTCATGAGTGTGGAGCCAGGCAGTCACCCAGGTGTGCCTGGAAGGCAGAGGAGGAGAGACAGTGTGAGGAGTAAGAGAGACTCCTTCTGTGGAGTCAGCACCCTAAGGAGAAGTTGCCCTGGTGAAGGACGCCTGATAACATAAACAAAAGCACTTCCTTCAGGAGCTCAGCCTGCCTTTGTGGATAGAGAAAATTCAAAAGAATATGCTGTTGCTTCATGTAGAATGTCACTATGTGAAGTTGGTATTGAATAGCTTTTAGAAAACACTTATTTGTACCAAGTGTCATTTGTTCACCACAGTGAGCTCTCCAACATACATGACATCTTCCTTAGGTGTCAGAGGAGGAAAGTTAATCCAACTCATTCTGCCTTTGTGATCTTTTGAGACATGAATTTGATCCCATTATCATCTTGCTTAAAATAATCTAAGATTCCCAACTGTTAGCATGGTAAAAACTAAAACCTGGAGTGTCTTGCAAGACACTGCTGGACTCCCTCCCTCCCTGTCCAGCCTCAGTCACCAGACAGCCCCTCACTCACACTAAGTTCTTCCACAGCTTTTTGTGTCCTCCTGCCACCAGGCCTTTGCACTTGATACATTTGCATAATTAATTGTCTTGTGCCTATTTCTTCCTCTACTCAAGGAATTAGCAAACATGCCAACCAACTTTGGTCTACCACCTTTTTTTTTTTTTTTTTTTTTTTTTTTTTTTTTTTTTTTTTTTAATCAAGTGTTACTGAAAGACAGCCATGCCCA
This sequence comes from Oryctolagus cuniculus, assembly GCF_051225735.1. Lineage (NCBI taxonomy): Eukaryota > Metazoa > Chordata > Mammalia > Lagomorpha > Leporidae > Oryctolagus > Oryctolagus cuniculus. The sequence goes on along the minus strand of NC_142875.1, from coordinate 74,448,475 downwards.
TTTGTTTCTGAATTGTCTGTGGCCACACTTGCACTATACTTGCAGAGTTGAGTACTTGTGATTGAAATTCTATAACCGGCAATGCTTAATTATCTACTATCTCTCCTTTTACAGAAAAGTTTGCTGAACCCACCTTACACTGTATATTTCCATGAGGGAAGTGACTAAGTCTGATATTACTCACTGTTGCATCTTCAGCATTTAACACAATGCAAGTACAAAGTAGATTTTCAACAGATGCCTGCCAGATGAATGATTAAATAGTTATCAATGACATTAGCTCACAAATGATAAAACTCTTTTTTGAAACCAGCTCCTTGTCTCCTGTCCCAGGATTCCTTCTTTTACCACACTACATGAAATAAAGGTCAATTTTGATCCTATCCCAATACTAAGAACACGAATTTTCTGGTGTTCCTTTCTCTTGTATCAATGGCCCAACAATATTTTGCTTTTCTTTGTATGAAAACCAAACAATATAAAACAAACTGATCTCTCCCCAGTCATCATCTGTTTTCTAGCGTTCCTTCTCCCAATCACCTGGTTATTTTTATTTTTTTTTTTAGCAACTGAATTTTAAAAAAATTTCTTAGGTTGGGGTGGGAATTTGCCTTAGGGGTTAAGAGACCCATGTTCTATATCAGAATACCTGGCTTTGATAACCAGTATCTGGCTTCTGACCCCAGCATCCAGCTAATGCTGACCCTAGGATGCAGTGACTGGGTCCCTGCCACCAAAATGTGAGAACTTGATTGAGTTGCTGGCTCCTGGTTTCAGATCCCAATAGTTGTGGGCATTTGGGGAATGAAGTAAATCTCAGCATGCTACCTCTGCCTCTCTCTACCTCTTAAATAAACAGGGAGACAGGTAAACAGAATTTCTTTATTCCCAACACAAAGAAATAATAAATCTTTTAAAACTCCCCATCTGTGGCTTACTTTTACAACTACTTGGTAATCTTAATTGCATTCCCTGCAAACTCAAATTGTCATAATAAGCATGGCTGCTGTCTATATTTTGTAATTATAGGGATTAAAACAGAGTATGAGAACTTTAGGAAAGGAAGCTAGGGACCAGAAATATAGAATGAAAACATGCCACTGCATGCACAGTCAGCATCTGTCTGCTCTGTAAGCTTTTCCACTGCATTTTACTTATTTTTTCTCTCCTGTACAAAGTTCAATGTGGAAATGATGTCAGACTCCCAGGGTCAAAGAAAGTGGACTCTGGTCTCACCCTGCCTAGTACAAAGAAATCCATGCAGTGTCATGAAGGAGCTGTGTGATGCTCGAGAAGTTCCTTAACATTGTCAAAGCTTCATTTTCTTCTTCTGTCAAATGGGAATGATAATAGTAACCACCAAACTCATTTCGCTATAATTTCACTTGTGATAGTAATTAAAATACTCAAAAGGATGATTTGTTTTAACAAATGCTGACTATTATTACCATGCACGGGCACTGAGCTGTATTTCTCAGAACTCATTTACTTACTCTCTAGAATGGGAATTTTGGGTTCATTTTGGCAATATCAGTTTTCCCCTGTTTTATTATGAATGCAAGATCATGAGAGATTGATTGATTCAGTGTATAACATTTTCACCTCCTTTCTCTTTTCCGTCAGGCGTGATCTCAGTTTGCTACAGATTCAATGACTTGAGGTCCATTCCTGGTTCTGCACCATCAGTACACAGGTCCCATTGTACTTCTCCCGGGCCTCTACTCAGCGCCATGCCATCATTACTTTGTGACTAACTGCTCGTGGAAACAGCAAGAGAAAAACTTACTAATTCCATCATCTCTCCTGACAATCTTTTCCTGGAAATGGGAAGCCCCTTTTCCTTAGAATAGGATGCCCACCCAGTCATGCAGCGCCCCAACAGGCAGCAGGTGATGGCTCAAGTACTTGGGTTCCTGCCACGCATATGGGATACCAGGATTAAGTTGTCAGGCCCTAGTTTCAGTATGGGTAATTGAGAAGTGAACTAGTGGAAAGGAGAATTCTCTGTCCCTCTGTTTCTACCTCTGCCTCTGCCTCTATATCTGTCTACCTCACTGCCCTTCAAATAAAATGAAAAGCTATTTAAATAAATTTAAAATGTATTTTGGAGGGGCGAGTGTTGTGGCACAATGGGTTAAACCACTGCCTGTGATATCAGCATCCCATTTTAGAGTGTTGGTTTGAGGCCTGGCTATTCCACTTCCGATCCAGTTCTCTGCTAATGCACCTGAAAGACCAGGGGGGAAGATGGCAAGTACATGGGCACCTGCCACCCACATGGGAGACCCAGATTGAGTTCCTGGCCCCTGGCTTGAGTCTGGCCCAACCTAGACCATTGTAGCCATTTAGAGAGTGAAACAGCAGATAAAATATCTCTTTCCCTCCTTTTTTCTCCATTTATGGCAATATTTCAAATAAATTAATCCTTTAAAAATGTATTTTGGGGGCTGGCATTGTGCTTCAGCAGGTTAAGCCTCCGCCCGAAATGCTGGCATCCCATATGGACACAGGTTCAAGTCCTTGCTGCTACACTCCTGTTCCAGCTCCCTAATAATGCACATGGGAAAGCAGTGGAAGATGGCTCAAGTGATTGGGTCCCTGAATGCATGTGGGAGACTTGGAAGAAGTTCCAGGCTCCTGGCTTCAGCCTGGCCCAGCCCTGGATGTTGTGGCCATCTGGGGAGTGAATCAGTGGATGGAAGATCTCTCTGTGACTCTGCCTTTCATCTGCCTTTCAACTAAATCTTTTCTTTTTAAAAGTGTTTTGGAGGTGCTAGTTTAGCTTATTTCTAAATATATTCCCACTCCATATTAGCCCAAACTCAGTGTGCCAGCAGGGCCAGTCACTGAGGTGCAAGGTTCAAAACAACACAAACAGTAATTGTTCCCTTGAGGTGCCTGAAAACATGCTCAAGGGTGTAAGTCTCCATTCATCCCCCTGGAAGATGATTAAGCACCTGTTTTTCTTCTTTCTGCAAAATGTTCCAAATATCTCAGCCTAGAAAGCAAGAATGGGTTCAAGAACTAACGAGCACCTATGGCAAATAGAGTTCCTGCAGAGGCGCCTTTGGAAACAAACAGGGAGCCCATTTCCAAGTTCCTTCCTCCTTTGTCAGTTACAAATGATTAGGTCAAGATGATAACCTCTCATCAACTGGAGGGCACATTCACAAAATTCTATTCTCTCCTCTCCATCAAGCAGGAGTGAGGATGGGGTGGGGGGAGATTTCTGCAAGGTGCTCTGGTGACTTTTCTATATCTTTACACTTCTGTTCCACACGCTCTTGTGCTAGTCAAAGTTCTGAAGGAGGACAACTGAGCTTTTAAAAGTCCTAATTCTATCCCCACTCTTGACATACAGGATTTCTGTCCCTATGTGTGTATTACATTCATCTTAGAGTCAAACTTTATGCTTTTATTTTTAAAAGTTTATTAATTACGTGAAAGGCAGAGTGATATATATATATATATATATAGAGAGAGAGAGAGAGAGAGAGAGAGAGAGAATATGAAGGCCAGGTTGAAGGCAGGAGCCACTCCACTCAGGTCTCCTACACGGATGGCAGGGACCCAAGTATTTGAGCTATCACCCGCTGCCTCCCAGGGGCATTATTTGGAAGCTGGATTGCAAGCAGAGGTGGAACTTGAACCCAGGCATTCCAATATGGGATGTGAGGATACCAAGTGGCCTTTTTTTTTTTTTTTTTTTTAAGATTTATTTATTTGTTTGAAGGGCAGAGTTACAGAGGTGCAGAGGCAGAGATAGAGAGAGAGGTCTTCCATCTGCTGGTTTCCTCCCCAGATGGCTGTAATGGCCAGAGCTGCACCAATCCGAAGCCAGCAATGAGGAGCTTCTTCCAGGTCTCCCACACGGGTGCAGGGGAGTATCTTCCATTACTTTCCCAGGCCATAGCAGAGAGCTGGATCAGAACAGAAGCAGCCAGGACTCAAATCGGTGCCCATGTGGGATGCTGGCACTGCAGGCAGTGGCTTTACCTGCTACACCACGGTGCCCAAGTGGTCTTTTAACTAATATACCAAACGCTCGCCCCTCCCTTTCTTTAAAAGGAAAAGTGGTTTGATTTCTTTAACTTTTTACAACAATCATCATCCATTCTCTTATTCACTCCCATTTGTCATATCAGTTCTTGAATTCCCACATCTTTAACAAATACATTCCTAGATCAGTAAGTGTATTTATTGGAATAACTCACCAAACTGCAACTCTGGCCTAGACCTCTCTCCAGAATAGTAAGAATTTCCAACTACCAGCTGATCAAACTTCTCTACCAGGATGTCCCCTTGATTAAATATTCTAGACATTAGAAAGCAATCTATGGAGGGGATTAAGATGGTGGAATAGGGAGGGAGCTTACTGCTCTAGTCAAGGAGAAGATAGTTTTAAAAGTGGAGACAATGCAATCTCAGGGAAGAGTTAGGGAGAAAATGGCAGAGGAAACTCCATGCAAGTTAGAGGGACAGTTAACCTACATGGAGGTCATGGATGCCCACAACTCAAGACCCCAGCAGCTGAGAGATTCTGCTCCAGCACTGGAGAGCTAGACCACAGCAGCCCAAGCCACTGGCGATAAAGCCGCAGGAAGAGCCTAAAGGGAATCTGGTTTGGAGCCCCGTGGGGGATAGTATACCTGCCAAACCAGAAGAGAAAAAAATTTTAAAAAGGAGGGACATGCTTCGCTCTCCCTGATCACCCTGCAATAGCATCCTATAACTAGCCGATGGAGAGCAGGTGCCATTTTGTACATATGTAACGGCTGTGCCAGCTCATGTCCATGCCCAGCAACCAACTGAGTAGACTCCTGAGTCTGGTGGGGAGAACTGACAGGGGGCTGAGTGCTTGTGACTGTGGGAAGCTTGTGTGCCAGGACTTTGAATAAACCAAGGTGGTGTGGGAGGGCTCACAGTGTAGCTGGGACTTTGGGCAGTCACTGTGGGAGGTTCCACATGCTCAGGCTCTCTGGTTACCCGGTGAGGGACATTGCTGGGAAATCTGAGCTTACACTGAGGACTGCACTGATCCTTTGTGTGGTCCTTGGGGCAGAGCAGACCAATATTATACCAGGGGATAGCACTCAGACACTGGTTTTGTTTGAGGAGAGGGCTCAGCTGAGCAGAATAAACCTCCCTTCTGATAAAAATTTTAAAAAGAGATTTACTACACCAAAGCTGGGTGCATCACCTTAGACATGCTCTTCACTGTGGAGAATTGAAAAGAGCTCCCTGGCTACACACACCACACACCTCTAGGTATTCACTGAAAGAAGGTACTCCACTAATCTACAAAGGCATAGTACAAAGATAAAAGCCATGCAACACAGCAAAAAAAAAAAAAAAAAAAAAAAAAAAAAAAAAAAAAAGAAGAAGAAGAAACCAACAATTATCTCTACAAATGCCAAACAACAAATGCACCAATTCAAGAAACAAGAAAAAAGAAGACAACAAGATGCCCCCAAAAGAACACAAAACACTTCAATTTTAGATTGTGAAGATGATGAGATTGAATAAATGCCAGAAATGGGCTTCAAAAAATTGATCATAAGAATACTTAAAAATATTATTAAGAATATAAATAGAAGGGGCTGGTACTGTGGCATAGTGGGTTAACACCCTGGCCTGCAGTGCCGGCATCCCATATGGGTGCTGGTTCGAGACCCGGCTGCTCCACTTCCAATCCAGCTCTCTGCTATGGCCTGGGAAGGCAGTGGAGGATGGCCCAAGTCCTTGGGCCCCTGCACCCACATGGGAGACCTGGAAGAAACTCCTGGCTCCTGGCTTCGCATCTTCACAGCTCCAGCCATTGTGGCCAACTGGAGAGTGAACCATGGGATGAAAGACCTCTCTCTCTCTCTCTGCCTCTCCTCTCTGTGTGTAACTCTGGCTTTCAAATAAATAAATACATCTTTTTTTTTTTTTTTTTAAGAAAAGAATACATAGAAGTAATGAGAAGCAAATGCATGAACTAATGAAATCCATACATGACATGAAAGAAAATTTCTCCCAGTAAATTGAGATCTTAAAGAGAAATAAAAATGAAATCTTGGAAATGAATAATTCAATAGAACAAATAAAAATGCAGTGGAAAGCCTCAACAACAGAACTGGTGAAGCAGAAGGAAGAAAGGATATCCAACTTGAAAGAGAAAGCACAGGAAATTATACAGTCAGACAAAAAACAAGAAGAAATTAGAAAACTAAAAATCACTGTTGGTAATCTACAGGATACTATGAAATGACCCTGAAGGTATGAAAAGAAAGAAAGGATTAGAAGGCCCTTTTAGTGAAATAATAACAGAAAACTTCCTAATTTAGAGAAAGAAAGGGATATCCAAGCACATGAAGCACACAGAACTCCTAACAGACATGACTAGAAAAGATCAAGGATGTCAAAGATCTCTACAATGAAAATTTTAAAAAACATTAAAGAAAGAAATAGAAGAAACAAAAAATTGGAAAAATCTTCCATGTTCATGGATTGGAAAAATCAATACCATCAAAATGTTCATTGTTACAAAAGCAATTTACATATTCAATGCAATACCAATCAAAATACCAAAAACATTCTTCTCAGATATAGAAAAATGATGTTAAAATTCATATGAAATTCAGGAGACATCAAATAGCTAAAGCAATCTAATACAACAAAAACAAAGCTGGAGGCATCACAATAATACCAGATTTCAAGACATACTACAAGGCAGTTACAATCAAAACAGCCTGGTACTGGCACAAAAACAGAGGATCAGACCAATGGAATAGTTTAGAAATGCCAGAAATCAATCAAAACATCTAAACCAACTTATATCTGACCAAGGAGCTAAAACCAATCCCTGGAGCAAAGACAGTCTCTTCAACAAATGGTGCTTGGAAAACTGGATTTCCACATGCAGAAGTATGAAGCAAGACCCTTACCTTACAAGTTACACAAAAATCAACTCAAAATGGATTAAAGGCCTAAATCTATGACCCAACACCATCAAATTATTAAAGAACACTGGGGAAAGCTTGTAAGACATTGACACAGGGAAAGAGTTCTTAGAAAAGACCCAAGAGGTACAGGCTATCAAAGCCAAAATTAACAAATGGAATTACATCAAATTGAGAAGCTTCTGTACTGCAAAAGAAACACTCAGGAAAGTGAAGAGGCAACTGACAGAATGGGAGAAATTATTTGTAAACAATGCAACTGATAAGGGAATAATAACCAAAATATATAAAGAGATCAAGAAATTCCACAAGAGCAAAACAACCCAGTTAAGAGATGGGCAAAGGAGTTAAACATATATTTTTCAAAAGAGGAAATCCAAATGGCCAACAGACACATAAAACAATGTTCAGGGTTACTAGCCATCAGGGAAATGGAAATCAAAGCCACAATGAGGTTTCACCTCACCCCAGTTAGAATGGCTTTCATACAGAAATCAACAAACAACAAATGCTGGTAAGGATGTGGGGGGAAACATACCGTAATCCACTGTTGGTGGGAATGTAAACTGGTAAAGTCACTATGGAAGACAGTATGGAGATACTTCAGAAATCTGAATATAGTCCTACCATATGACCCAGACATCTTGTTCCTGGGAATTTACCCAACGTAAATGAAAATAGTAAATAAGAGTTACCTGCACCCCCATTTTTGGCAGCACAATTCATAAGAGCTAAGACATGAAATCAACCTAAATGTCTTGTCAACTGAAGACTGGATAAAGAAATTATGGGATATGTACACTATGAAATACTATACACAGCAAAAAAAAAAAAAAAAAGAAGTCCAGTCATTTGCTACAAAATGGATGAATCTGGAAAACATAATACCTAGTGAAATAAGCCAGTCCCAAAGGACAAATACCATATGTTCTCCCTGATCTGTGATAATTAATAGAGCACCTAAAAGGAAATCTATAAAAGTAAAATTGACACTTCAAGAAGCAATAACTTGAATAGTCCTTGTCTTGACTGTCAAGGAACAGTTTTTTTTTTTCTTCAGGCTATTTGTTGAACTCTTAAAATAGAGTTAATCATATGTGTATAAAGTCAACTGAAAAAATAAGAGTGGGAATAAGATAAGGAGGAGGAATTTGTAACTGTAAAGCTCTATAGTTCTTCATACATCCCTATGGACTTACGTCTAAGGGTATAGTTAAAACTTGCCATAAGACCCCAAATCCCATTAAGCTGGGTGGTAAAAATATCATCTTAACTGTTAAAGAGATCATATTAAGTGTTAAAGTGAACATATATGGATAGGATTAAGTGTTAAAGTGATCATATAAATAGAATTAAGTATTTGGTAGTAATAATAGAATTATAAAGGAGAGAATGTTCCAACATGGGAAGTAGTCCACACAATAGATTCATAGAATGACAATCACTTTAATTAGCACTCTGAACTCAGAATCAGCCTTAAAGTCATCTTGGTCTGGCTGAAAAGCCCCTGAGAGCATTTCAGGCATGAAAAGCCAAGACACTGGCAAAAAAATATTCTACATGAAGGACTTCCGTGAGACCCCAGAAGAAAGTCACCATCAAACAAAGATGTACTTTTCTCTGAATGGGAGGAGAGAACTTCCACTTTGTTTACGGTCTTGCCTAAATACTGTCATAGTTTGTGGATTCAAAGGCTTCCATATAACTAGGTAACTCATGTCAAGAACCTCAGGTGGTCACTGACATCATACATAAGTATTACTTGTTAAATTAGCAACAGGCGTCACTGTGCACTAACTCCCCATCACAACCTCTGTCCTCAATGAGTTTTATTATGAGTTAACTGTAAAACTTGTTCTCTCTGTGTGTGCGTGCAAATTGTTGAACTCTTAGTAGAGTTAGTCTTCTGTGTAAAAAGTTAATTGAAAATGAATCTTAATGGAGAATGGGACTGTGAATGGGAGGAGGAGGAGGAGGAGCAGTGGCAAAGTGGGTGGGAGGACAGGTATGGTGCGAAGAATAACTATATTCCAAATAGCTGTACTTATGAAATTGTATTCCTTAAACAAAAGGTTTCTTGGGGGGGGGGGGAAGAAAGCAATCTATTGAATAAAGATCTTGTTGCGAGACTTTTGCTGACACATGCGAAACATATACAACATATCTTTACTTAACACAATATACAACTGTGAACAGAGGACCCAAGTCCTAACTAAAGCATTACCATTCCCTAGTTCTCTGTAAGCACAACCCACGATTTTGTTGATTATGGACTCACCTTTAAAATACAGTTTTTATCATCACTTATGTATTTATAAACAAGATGGTATTCAGCTTTGTTTTTAATACTTATGTAGTCTTCCTCTGTGATTGCTTTTCTCTCTCCATGTTATGTTTCTCAGGTTCATTTGGATTTAGATTTCCATGAATTTTAAGGTGGCTGAACAACATTCACATTTATTTACAATTCATGTTTTTTCCTCTGTGAAATGCACATAAATGTTTTTGGCTCTTTTTTTTTTTTTGGCCTTTTTCTTACAGATTTATAGGTACTCTTTGTATATACAGATGTTCCTAACTTAGGATGTTTGGACTTAACAATTTTTGACTTTATGATGATGCAAAAGCAATGGACATTCAATGGAAGCCATATTATGGTTTTGAATTTGGATGTTTTCCTGGGCTACTGAGATGTGGTATTATACTCTCCTGCAATGTGGGCAGTGGCAGTGAGCTACAGGTGCCTGTCAGTCCTAACACCATTGGGGAAGCTACCTGAGACTCTGCATTGTGCTATTACTTGCTAAGCTACATTAGTTGGTCGCTTAGGTATATTAAACTAATTTTTGACTTATATTAGTTTCAACTTAACGATGGGTTTATTGGGATGTAATCTCATCATAAATCAAGGAGCATCCGTATTTATATATGCTTGATACACAGACAAGCACATTTAATACAAAATGTATACTTGAGATTTAAGAATGAAACCAGTTGCCACTTTTTATTTATTTTTTTAAAGATTTATTTATTTCAGAGTTACACAGAGAGAGAAGGAAAGGAAGAGACAGAGTCTTCTATCCACTGATTCACACCCCAATTGGCTGCAACAGCCCGAGCTGCACCAATCTGAAGCCAGGAGCCAGGAGCTTCTTCCAAGGCTCCCACATGGGTGCAGGGGCCCAAGGACCAGGGCCATCTTCTACTGCTTTCCCAGGCCATAGCAGAGAGCTGGATCGGAAGTGGAGCAACTGGGACTCAAACTGGAGCCCATATGAGATGCTGGCACTGCAGGCAGCGGCTTTACCTGCTATGCCACAGCAGCAGCCCCCACTTATCTTTTTAATGATGTATCTGATATCAAGTATATGAAGATTCACTGTATTTAGTGCCTGATGTATTTTATTTAAAAATCCTTCCCTTCCAAACTTTCTAAGGATCTCAAGGATCTAAATATGTTGTTTTAATGTTCAGCACAGCAGTCCTCTCCATCTTATTTCTTGTCTTCACCCTTTGGTTATCTACCTAAACTTTAGAATAAGGTCATTAAGCTTACTGAAAACTCTGTTGGGATTTCAACTGGAATTGCATTGAACTCTGGTTATTTCCAGAGATTTGATATCTTGAGGGTATTTTATTTGCAGCCATGATCACTGTGCATGCACAATTTAAGCTAGTTTTCTTTAAAAATTGTCATAAGGTTTCAAACATTTCTCTATATTATTTACTTCTTATAAATAATATAGGTTATAAATTATTATTAGAAACAACAGAGGCCGGCACTGTGGTGTAGCTGGTGAAGCCGCTACCTGCAGTGCTGGCATCCCATATGGGTGCCAGTTCAAGTCCCAGCTGCTCCACTTCCGACCCAGCTCACTGCTATGACCTGAGAAAGCAGTAGAAGATGGCTCAAGTCCTTGGACCCCTACACCCCTGTGGGAGACCTGGAAGAAGCTCCTGACTCCTGGCTTTGGATCAGCACAGCTCCAGCTGTTGCAGTCATCTGGGGAGTAAACCAGTGGATGGAAGACCTCTCTCTCCCCCTCTCTGTAACTCTTTCAAGTAAAACAAAATAAACTCTTAAAAAAATACCCACCATCACCACCATCAAGTTTTTTCTGTTCTTGCTCATGTCTCAAAGTGCAACTGGCCTTTGAATGCACTCTGTGAACCTAAAACTTATTAAGATTTATTAAACCTGAGTACTGCCAGTCTTAGAGCATCCATTCCAATCCTTCTATTGTTTAACATTTCCTGTGCCTTACTACACCAGCTGGCATGTCTATCTAGTACAATGTGGAATTACCCTTTCCTTGATCAACTGATTTTAAAGGGGTATTTTTAATATTTCATAATTAAGAATGTGACAAGCTCTTTTTTAGAATTCCTTTACCTAATCAACTTTCCTTCTTTTCCTAATTTGCTAAATTGTTTTTTTTCCCCCATCATTATTGTGGTTGAATATCATCAAATGCTTATTATGTACAGGCTGAGAAAACAGCTTGCTACTTTCTGGTTTCCTAATGTTATTTTACCTTTATGCTCCTGATAGGATACTCAACTTGATTATGCTATATCACTTTTTTTTTATTTTATTTATTTATTTTTTATTTTTATTTTTTTTTGACAGGCAGAGTGGACAGTGAGAGAGAGAGACAGAGAGAAAGGTCTTCCTTTTTGCCGTTGGTTCACCCTCCAATGGCCGCCGTGGCCGGCGCGCCGCGCTGATCCAATGGCAGGAGCCAGGAGCCAGGTGCTTTTCCTGGTCTCCCATGTGGTGCAGGGCCCAAGCACCTGGGCCATCCTCCACTGCACTCCCTGGCCACAGCAGAGAGCTGGCCTGGAAGAGGGGCAACCGGGACAGAATCTGGCGCCCCAACCGGGACTAGAACCCGGTGTGCCGGCGCCGCTAGGTGGAGGATTAGCCTAGTGAGCCGCGGCGCTGGCCACTTTTTTTTTTTTTTTTAAAAGAATGCTCTATTTGTGCTGATTTATGATTTTCACTCTTCTCTTGAATAAGGTTGACTTGTATTTTTTTATTTCTCATATTTTGTCTAAGTTTTGGGATCATGGTTTTGGGATCATGGTTCTGCTGACCTTATTTAGAATGAATTGAGCAGTGTCTGTTCTTTTTTCTTGGAAGTTGGTATACTCTTGAATGATTCATTCCTCCAAGTTCAGTAAAACCAGTCTGAAAAGTCTTCTGAGCCTATTGCTTCAATTCAAAAGAGCTGTGATTATGAAAACATGGAAGGTAGCTAGTATCTTATCATGTACTGCTTCATTCTTACCTTCTTATTAGTTTCCCTCTCTACCAAATAAGAGTTAGAACACCACCTGACATTTGGCTCATACCATGATATTTTATCAGATATTTAAATTAAAAAAATGGTATAATAATGCTCCATCTGAATACAACAGGACCTCAGGGACACTTTAGTTTTGAGCACTCTTTTAATTTTTGATCACTTGCTAATGTTGTTTAATCTTTTAACTGACCAAATTAGGCATGATTTACCAATACATTGTATCACCTTTAAAAGCAAAAAAGACTCATTAAGTTTCATTTGTAGTAAAGTCTTTTCTAAAACTCTAATACAGATTATTATATTTTATAAATACAGATTGAAGCCACCTGGTCAATCAAATTGTGAGGCTTAAAATTAAGGCCAATAAGTTATATAAATTAACAGATTTTATAAACTCCACAGACCATAGGCCTTCATTAAAGGGAGTAAACAGAAATATTTCTATCTCCTTTCCATAATGTCAATCCTCAGTCTTCATTTTTGGATTTCTGCTACAATCATCCAGTTTACTTCTAATCCAACCTCATGATGCAGGCTCAGTGATTTTCTGGTATTTTCTAACTGTTGATCATAGAACAAACTGCCAGCTCGTTAGCTCAGGTTACAAGGCTTTTCTTGATCAAGTCTCTCTCTTGCCCAACTTCATTTAAAGTCCACATGATACTCCATGAGTATAGCACTAAGCTATTCTGTCATACTTTGTGCTTTTTTAAAAATCTTAATTCTCACTCATTTATTAGGATTTCATCATTACTAAGAAATCTTTCTGGACTCCATCAGATAGTAAGATATTCCCTTCTTCCTGTCACCTCTGACTTCACCAATATATTTTTCTAGCATTTGGTAACACAAAATGACTGATACGCAGAAAATGTTTGATTCAAATTTACTATTAGTCATTGTGTACTTTAGATCTTAAATTCTTTAACTAGAGGATTAGGTTACTAGGACTTATTTCATAGGGTTGTGAAACAGAGGCATAAACCAGTCCCAGTTATTAGTGTAAGTTCCTTCTCTTCTATATAAATCTTGAGTGCCCAATGCATGCAAGATGTCTGGAATACACCTCAATGATGAACAGCTTCTCTGCTCAAGGGGTTCAAAGGATAGCAAAACTCAACTGCAGTAGCATCACATTGCATAAAGATTATTCTTCGGGACATGCATTGTGGGCCAAGGGGTTAAACAGCCTAGGATTTCTGCATCCTATATTGGGAGCGTCTTGCTTGAGTTCCAGTTACTGTATACTTTTGATCAAGCCACCTGCTAATGAGTTTGGGAGGCAGTCAATGATGGTCCTAGTACCTGGGTTCCCTGTCACTCATGTGGGTGACCTGGATGGAGTTCCTAGCTCCTGGCTTTAGTTTGGCCAAGTCCTGGCTATTGTGGGCAGTTAGCGAGTGAACCAGTGAACAGACTATCTCTCTTTCTCATTGTCTGTCACTCCGCCTTTCAAAATAAAAGTACTACTACTAATAATAATAAATACAGATTATTCAACCAGAAACTATTTCTGAATGAATTAGCAACATATATAAGCAACTCAATACAATCTTAAAAAGTTTTATGAGCACAGATTTAAAAAGAACAAATGACAACTTCTAATAATTGCTATCAGATTAACTACTGAGACCATTATGTGCTTGAAGATAATTAAAGGCAATCAGTGTATTTCAAGTGCTGAACATGACTTCTGCATAACATATTAAAGGACTGGGCAACAGGTTTAAATTGAGCTTTGTAAATTTTGACAAAAATATTCAATATATTAACTCTAGTACATACAAAAAGTTAAAAAAAATCCATCCAAGCATTTCATCAAACACTTATAAAAGATTTGTCTTATCCATAAAGTTTATTTTTAAAAATTGTTAAAAACTAACCATACAGGAATATTTATTAATATACTTAAAAAGATTGTTCCCCATGTTGAAGGAAAATACATTTGCAACATCTTCTAGACACCATCTTTACAAAAGTAGAACTTCTAGATGCTGAAATGTACTACAGTAGATTCTATAGTTTACACTTTTAATCACTGAATTGGAATTTATTCTCCCTTCTTCTCCCCCCTCCCCAATGTGGCAGTTATTACTCTTAAGTTAATGACATTCAATCATGTTATACTACCACAGATCCTTAAATAGACTACACACTGCATATTTACTAACAGAGCAAGTCTTCTCTATTTGTTGTCACATAATTATTTCAGATAAGCATTTGACTTTAAGTACAAATAGAAATACTACATCCTGTGATTGTAAACATTCACCAAGAGCTTCCAGAGTACAATGAGCAATAGAGGCGGCCCAGGAGTCAGTCAAGTGTTCCTCACTCATTTGGATACTGCTGAGATTAGGAAAAATGTTTTGAAGGCAAATTATAAGCCTTCTGTAAGAAAGTAGTTCTGGGTATATATTTTTAGTCAAAAACACCTGAAAGTCATTCTAAAGACTACATTAAGCACCATTTTCACTTACCTGAAATATATTGAGTTAAATTCATCAGTATATATGATCCTTAACACTAGAAATTAAATATAACGGTGGGTCTCAAGTTCCTTTTTGTGGATACATAATGGAGTACTGGGTTCTCGCTGATGCTAACGGGAGTCACTCATGCATACCGAGGGTGGAAACTCCTCAAGGGCCATGTGCAACCCAAAAGCTTGAGGCACAACTATTACTTCTGTCAGTGGATGCTATACAAGCAGATTTAAGGCTGTATTCGGCTATAAAGAGTTCAATCTCCTCATTAATATTCTTTCTATGTAGATCACATACACAATTCATAATTTTGTAGGATGGGAGGTGAAAAGTCCCCAAATACTTCTGAAATACTATTCTCCATACAATTTAGTCATTGTCAGCATATTTACACATGGGGATGTTTTTACTTAAAACCCTTTTAAAAGCACAAGTGGGATTTAAAAACTCTTGTCATAATTTCCCCAGGATTAGCCTCATTTTCATTTTCTGACTTTTGGCCAAATTCACATTTATCAGATTCTTCACTATAGTTCTTAGGCAATTCTGATGATGAATCGAAGGAGAAGAAAAATCAAAACTTGTTCACTGCCACCCACTTTGGGACAGGCCTGTTTGTAAAGAAAACGGTGTTCCTGGTGTGGAAGGGTAATTGGGGAAGCCCTCAGGCTGAGCCGGATAGCTTTCCAGAGCCGCAGCGGAATGCACCTGAAGGAAGAACAGCACAGTTCAGCAGAGTGCACATTCAATCCAGACTGGATGTGGTTCTGCCTTCCCCACACACTAAGTAATCAGAACAGGAAAGAAAGAAAACATTTGGGGCCAGATGAAGTCTACTCACTCTCCTAAGACTTTTAAGCCTCAGTAGAGGAAATGCATAGAAATGCCACTAAAAGATTTAATATTCTTGCAAAGAAAACTCAGTTGGTTTTCCAGAGATAACTTGCTTTAATGGTATATAACTTTGGAAGACAAGTTAAAATTTAATTGTTGTTCCATTTTATTGAGTTAATTTTTCCACGATGAGATTCAAAAAATCTGTCGGCAAAAAAAACCATTCATGCAAATTTGGGGAGAAGTAATCATCAATTCTCTAAACACTTTGATAATTATGGCCAGTGTTGCCGTATCTCAACAACGTATCTCAACAATGGAGTTCCCAGCTCCTGGCTTTAGTTTGGCCAAGTCCTGGCTATTGTGGGCAGTTAGCGAGTGAACCAGTGAACAGACTATCTCTCTTTCTCATTGTCTGTCACTCTGCCTTTCAAAATAATAAAAGTACTACTACTACTACTACTAATAAATACAGATTATTCAACCAGAAACTATTTCTGAATGAATTAGCAACATATATAAGCAACTCAATACAATCTTAAAAAGTTTTATGAGCACAGACTTAAAAAGACCAAATGACAACTTCTAATAATTGCTATCAGATTAACTACTGAGACCATTATGTGCTTGAAGATAATTAAAGGCAATTCAATTATCTTACCTGCTGTAACAATGCTGACTGTGCTGCTGCATTGTGCTGTAATTCTTGCAAAGATGATTGTGAAGGATTCTGGGAAAACCCAGGGATACCTGGGAGGGACAAAAGGCCTGGAAAAACAGAACTGCCTGCAGCTTGAAGTCCAGATGATAAGCTGAAATGATTGACAGAAAAACAGGTCAAAATATGCATCAGACTTAAAAGCTACTGCTGCTGTATTGGTCAAATACCATCTACAGATGTTAAAAACAAAATAAGAAGACTTAAAATTTATTCCGCCATTGGATGGAATCATAAAAGTCAGTCATTCACTGGTGTAAAACTTAATTTTTACTGTAAGGTGTGTGATTCTGAATTCATTAAGTCTATATTTTGCACATACAGTCATGCACAACACAGGAAAGTTTCAGTCAGCAGCAGGCTGCAGGCACCATAGTGGTCCCACCAATTCTATCTCCTTAGTTTGTGTCAGTCAGTGCACTCTATTATGTGCGCACAACACATCATCTAATGACACATCTCTCAGAACATGTCCCTGTTGTTAAGAGACACATGACTAGGGCTGGTGTTGTAGCAGAGTGGGTTAAGCTTCTGCCTGCAAAGCCAACATCCCATATGAGTGCCTGGTGGAGTCTGGTTGCTCCTAATGCTACTGAGAAGACAGTGGATGGCCCAGGTACTTGGACCTCTGCCATCCACATCCAAGTCCCAGATGGAGTTCTAGGCTCCTGGCTTTGTGGCCATTTGGGGAATGAACCAATGGATGGAAGATCTATCTCTCTAAATCCCCATCTTTCTAATTCTGCCTTTCAAATAAATAAATGAATCTTAATTTTAAAAAATAACTATTTAAAGAGAGACGCATCACTGTTAAGTCTTTCTACCATTTTATAAGCAAATTAAATGACCAAATTCAAGTATTATGTTAGCAGGCATTCATGTTACATATTTTAATGTGCTTCAAGAGCTAAAAGGCAGAAAATGCTAACTTAACACCACTGAATAATTAGATTTAACTTTCGTTTGAGTAGCTTAAAATAACACTATGGACTACAAGTTACATGAACAATGATTTCATCCTGTTTGCACACTATTCACGTACCCGGCTTGTGCAACGAGAGCAGAGTTGAAATTGGAGCTGAACGCTGAAGCAAATCCTGGGAGGACGGGGGCTGGAGATGGGGCGGTGGCAGCAACAGGCAGTGGGGTGACAGCTGCAACTGTGGAGGGCGCCTGCAGCCCCGGGAATGAGGAAAGGGCAGGGGTAACACTTGAGGCATTAGAGACAGAAAAGCCGGGATAGGAGGGGTTTGAGGATGGCAGAGGTCCTTGGGTGACTGAGAAAAGCGAGGGGACAGCAGTAGACAGGTTGAGGGGGAAAGGTGCTGCCGAGACTGGTGCTGAGGCAGAAAGCCCTGAGAGAGCGGCTGCTGTCGAGCTGGGATGAGGGACGGAGGTGGAGGTGGCAGGGGCAGATGAGGTGGCTATTAATGACCCCGGGAGAGACACTGGGGGATTAAGGGATGGGTTGCCAGTTAAGGGAAAACTGTTGGTTAGAGAAGTAAAAGGAGGCAGAGCAGTAAATACTGGAGGGATAGGAGCAGAGGAACCATGTGGTGGAAGGGAAATGGAAGAAAGAGGATTTGAACCATTTAAGGGAGTACTCAAACTGGAGAGCCCTGATAATGCGGGGTTAAGGCAAGTAGACAGACTGATGGGCACTGATGTTGAGGGATATGCACGGCCCAAGGTCCCTGACAAACCTAACGTGCCATGAGCGGGATTCACGGAATGAGACGGGCCTTTGAAGGCGGAGGGAGTAGGACTCGTGGGCTCAGTTTTGATCATCACTGGAATTGTCGTTACAGCAGGGGTGGATGGAAGGTGCAGTTCTGAGGTACCTGGGTGAGGGCCATGCAAAAGGGCAGTGGAGGAGCCACAGCTCACTGGCACAGACGCTGAGGAGGACGTGGGAGTAGCCAAGGGAGACTGGGCAGGCAAAGTAGGGGCAGCAGAAGTGGCGTTAGCCACAGGGGATGGCAGGCCCGGAAACATGGCCATCCCTGGAGTGGAAGACCTCTGGGGAGCAGGAACGGCCGAGGGGGTGAAGCATTTGCTAGGGGCTGAAGCAGCAGCATCAGAGTTGGGGTTAGTGAGAGAAGATAATGAAGCCAGCCCACTTGTAACAGCAGAGGATAAAGCAGAGGAGTTCATTAAGTTGGAGTCATTTGATGTCAAAAAGCCTTTTAAAGCAGACAGAAGAGGGCTGTTTACAGCAAGTGGACCAGCAACACTGGGAGCAGCACCGCCGGCAATTACGGGAGTTGGGTTGGATACACCTTGGGATGTTGGTGCTAAGGGCAAAGGGAGACCTGCAAACACTGACGACAGTGAAGCAGAATTGGGGTTGTTGATAGAAGCAGCAGTGGAGTTGGCAGAAAAGGAGAGGCTAGTGAAAGAAGCAGAAGTAGAAGCGAAAGTTTCACTGGAAGCAAGAGTGGCCCGAGGTGTAGACGTGGCTTGAGGGGCTGGAGTAGGAGCGGCAGAAGGACCTGGCAGTGGCACTAGGCCAGAAAAAACAGAAGGAATAGGAGCAGATGTTGTACTGTGGTTGGAAGTAGCAGGTGCAGTAGGCAGCGAAAGGGTTCTGATCACTGTAGGGTTTGGTGTCGATGGCTGAGGCGTAGGAACGGCTGAGGAGACCTGTCCTGGGAACACAGGAAGGACAGTGTTTTGCATGTTCATCCCAGAAATGCTGGCTGCTGCTGATGCTGACGGATGATTGACTGCCTTGACTGGAGATGCAGTAGGGACAGGCGTCGCAGCAGGTGTTGAAGGATTAGAACCATGAGGAGAAAAGAGTTGACTTGCTGGGGTAGAAAATGCTACAGGAAGGAGAGAAAAAAAGAAAAATGTATGTTGACATGTCCAATTTTAACTTAAAATAAATACATAAGAATTTTTGTACTGTTTTACAAGTGTCAAAGAAAATTAATGAGAGATATTAAAAAAAATAGGCTCCTGGGGCCAGCTCTGCGCACAGAGGATTAAGCCACCATCTGCAGCGCCAGCATCCCATATGGCGCCAGCCTGAGTCCTGGCTGCTCTGCTTCCAATCCAGCAATCTGCTAAGGTGCCTGGAAAGGCAGTGGCAGATGGCCCAAGTGCTTAGGCCCCTGCTGGCCTGGCCCAGCCTGGCTTTGGGGCCATCTCTCTGTCTCTCCTCTTTCTCTCTGTTATTATGACTTCCAAATAAAATAAATACATATTTTTTTTTAAAAAAGGGCAGCTAACAATATCTAAATTGCTGAATTCCATTCCCTAAACTTTGTTCCATCAGATCTAGGTGCTGCTCACAACAGCCCTTGAGAAACAAAGCCTTGAGAAGCTCATAAAAACACTTTCATGTTTTCCCACTTTCTTAAAATTCCAAGAAATTATTTTAGCTGTGAATAGTGCCGATGTGCTGCTCTCCCCCGAATCCCCTCAAACCATGTACTTAAGGAAGAGTCACAAGTCAGGGCTCCTGAAGAGCTTTCAGGACATGACTCTCCTTCCAGGAGCTTACAAGGCCTTCTAGGATTCACACCCATCTCACCAAGACTGCCCGTTGCCACTTGGTGGGCTGAACTTAATACTCCAAATTATTAATTTGTGCAGTTTTTCCCTATGCATTTGATCTTACTGACCACTCTATACCACATTAACCTACGTGGCTTCTCTTATACATGGAATTCAGGTTTGGAATCTTAGTATATTGAGCACAGATCACAGCACCTGTGTACTTAATAAAGTGCTGGCTGTACTGGCTTCATCATGATTGACTCAAACGACACTTCCCAAACCTCATCAGGGACTCATTCTCAACATTATTTTGAGTTTGCTATAGTATTTTTATTCTGATAAGCTTTACAAATTATTACTGCAAGCCGTTTGGGAGGATTTGGTTTCCTCTATGAATGAATTCAATGACTCATCTACCCAAAATGATCTTGCCGGTGCAAATGGAAAGCAAGACATGGGTAGCTAAAGTTATAACCGTAACTATCATCCTACACTGTACTTGGACCAAACTGCTTCAGTTGTAATCAGAGAATGTTCCCTATGTAATGAAAATCAACTGAAAGACAATTTCATGGACTAAAACAGACATTTTAAAATCCATGCATAATTAGAATTCTTGACATACTGCAGTCAATGACATAATGCACTATTAAGTGTGGGGGGAACCAGGGAAAAACTAGAGATAAAAAAAACATACAAATAATTAATTTGTGTAAAGTGAAGGCAAAAGAATGCCATATTGGGTTAAACATATTTTGCTATTGTTTTAAGAAAAAAATATGGCAGGAAAGTTGACAAAGAATAATTTATAAATACATAAACTGCAAATTCAAAAGTAAAAAAATTAAGTCTATACCACATTCATGTTGTAAGCAGTAATTTAAAGAAAACAAGACAGCTATTGTTTTAAATTTAGACTACCTATGACAATGAATGTATACTTTTTAAAATTTGTTTTGTAAAAATTAGAGGCATAAGGAATATATACCTAATTTTGTGCTGTAAATAATATGCCAAAAATATGTTGAGTCCACAGTGGTTAGGGAGTTGAGAATTCACTATCCTATTAACTACAATTTCAAGAGAGTTTAGTGACAAATAGCAAGGTAAAACCAAGGTATCCTAGAGTGTTCTTTCAATAGCAACCTTTGTTGACAATCTTTCCTATAGTAAAGCAAAAGCTACGCCCTTATCTCTCATAGTGCCTGCAGTTAAAAATGGAACAGAATAAAAACAAACTAAAAAACTCAACCATGTACCATGATAAGCATCCCTTTGCTGTCATCTAATTTTGTTATTAACCATATAACGTAAACAGTCCACATCCCCATTTCATTTTTTCTCACATTGGCCCATGAGACCTCCATTTTCAGGATGGGTAAACTGAGGCTTGTGTTGCCAAGATGTCTAAAACATGAAGCATCGGGGCACCGGATTCTTTCCCGGTTGCCCCTCTTCCAGGCCAGCTCTCTGCTGTGGCCCAGGAAGGCAGTGGAGGATGGCCCAAGTGCTTGGGCCCTGCATCCCATGGGAGACCGGGAGAAGCACATGGCTCCTGCCTTCGGATCAGCGCGGTGCGCTGGCCGCAGCGCGCCAGCCATGGCGGCCATTGGAGGGTAAACCAACGGCAAAGGAAGACCTTTCTCTCTGTCTCTCTCTCTCACTATCCACTCTGCCTGTCAAAAAAAAAAAACAAAATACAAAAAAAAACCATGAAGCAGCTATTAAGAGGTGGGGTGGCTGGCATCGTGGCTCACTAGGCTAATCCTCCGCCTGCGGCGCCAGCACCCCAGGTTCTAGTCCCAGTTGGGGTGCTGGATTTTATCCCAGTTGCTCTTCTTCCAGTCCAGCTCTCTGCTGTGGCCCAGGAAGGCAGTGGAAGATGGCCCAAGTGCTTGGGCCCTGCACCCGCATGGGAGACCAGGAGGAAGCACCTGGCTCCTGGCTTCGGACTGGGGCAACGCGCCGGCCATGGCAGCCATTTGGGGGGTGAACCAACGGAAAAGGAATATCTTTCTTTCTGTTTCTGTCTAACTCTGCCTGTCAAAAAAAAAAAAAAAAGAGGTGGGGCCATGACTGGACCCCAAGTCTGTCAGGTATGTTCTTAACCACTTTCTTAGTGTGTCTTTCACAGTATTTCTTAATAATGCTTCAAAAGGGGGGGGGGGGGGCGATGTTCACCATGTTAAAATAACAGCATAGGAAAATACAGTATGCTGTTTCTACCAATGGTGCTTATGCCAAGTAACCTGGTTACTGCCTTCAAAAATCAGATTTATTGATGAAGCTGAGGTTTCTTTAATTTCTTTCTATAGAAGGAAAGTTAAGATTATCTGCTTATGGTCACAAAGCCAGGTGGTATCAGAGGCAGAATAACAGGATAGCCTGACAACTCACTTGCAGTTCTCTCTACCCCACAAGGCCACTTCCTTTGGAAACCACCAGCCCCAAAGTCCCACAGGGCACCATTTCTGGGGAGTGGGATTCATCCACTGAAACTCCCGATCACGCTCCATAACAGTTACATTCATGTGTACCTCTGCTGCGCAACAGCTAATGCCAGTTTGTCTCACATCAGACAGCATCTCCTTCCTCACCCACCTAAGCCCAAGGAAGGGAAGACTATGACACCTGGTGCTGCTGCCATCTGCAGGCCACATTTCACCTTCACTTTCATTTTCTGCTTTGGTGTCCTTTACTCGTTTCTATTTTAAGTTATACCTAATAATACTTATTGAAATAATTACATCTAAGCACAGAAATGGACATAGCATTTGTCAAAAAGGCTTTTATCAGCCTGTGTATTTTACTGAAAAAGAAATGAGGCTTCTAAATCAGAGTGTAAAGTGAACATGGATATAAAGCCACACAGCACTTAGATTCCATCACAAGTTTTACAAGTAGCATATAAAGTACTAAGATAATTTTAACTTAGTTAATATTGTGGTTTCATGTTGTGTGAATAAAATGTATCACTCTAGCACTTATTAATTAATTACACACATTAACCAGGAACTTTTTTTTTTTTTTTTTTTTTTTTTTGACAGGCAGAGTGGATAGTGAGAGAGAGAGAGACAGAGAGAAAGGTCTTCCTTTTGCGGCTGGTTCACCCTCCAATGGCCGCCACAGCCGGCGCGCTGCGGCTGGCGCACCGCGCCGATCTGATGGCAGGAGCCAGGTACTTCTCCTGGTCTCCCATGGGGTGCAGGGCCCAAGGACTTGGGCCATCCTCCACTGCACTCCCTGGCCACAGCAGAGAGCTGGCCTGGAAGAGGGGCAACCGGGATAGAATCTGGCGCCCCGACCGGGACTAGAACCCGGTGTGCCGGCGCTGCAAGGTGGAGGATTAGCCTAGTGAGCCACGGCGCCGGCACTTCTAAAACATAAAGACTCCAAACATACAAACAAATTAAACTCAATAAATAACAGAATACACAACCACAAGACTTCAGATATCTCCACATCAAATTAGTACTTACTTTGATTCTGTGTAGGTTTTGACTGATTAGAAAGGTCTTCATTTTCTATAAAAAAAAAAAAAAACAACAACAACACTGATTTCATGTTTTAATCAAATTACTATCGTAACAGTAAGAGACTGGGTTCAAGCAAAGAAAAATGCAAAATATAAATGAGTACATGCATATTACATGAGGAAATATGGTGCATATGGAAAAGAAAAGAAATAAATAAAAACCCTAACTATATGAAAATGGAGAGGATTACAAAGAATTTCTCTTTCCCTCCAACCCTATACATCTTCTTATCCTGTCAGGTTTTAAATAAACACTGTTATTTTACAAACATCCTTGGAACACTTTCTGGAGGGATGCTGGCCTCAGTGTGCCTTCTAAGAGAAAGGGCAGCCCGTGGCTGGACTGCAGCGAGGAAACACACCTGGCTGAGCCAACTGCCAGCCACCCTGGGTACTACTGCCACAGGACTGGGAAGACTGCGAAGTGGGAGGTGGCTGCTTGGGGAAAAAGTACAGAATCCGCTGCCATCTGAGTGGCTGGTGGATCACCCAAACCAGCACAGCAGAACCGCATGGCGCACTTGCTGCGCTCAGTTCTGGGGGAGTCTCTGCTCGGAGCTGTCGTGGAGAACCGCTTTAGGAATGGCTGATGTGAAGCCTATGACACTGGCAATGGGAAGCACCCACTCTCCACTCCCACAGGGAAAGCGACTGTCCTGCCGGCCCACCAGCCAAGGACACAAAGGGGAAACAGCACTGTCACAGGACAAGAAGCGGCAGAGGGAACCATAAAGCCTGACACGGGGATGAAAGGAAGGCTGCAGCTTGCTGAAGGAATTTGCTTGCTTGACCAGGTGACAACAAATAACCATCAGAACAATAAAAATTCAATTAAAGAGAACAAGAACTTTTAAAACCTGTAATGCAAATTAAGAACACAGACACATTACTGTGGAGAAAGAACAAAGATGGCAAAGATTTTACATATAAAAATCTAATACCAAATTAATATTGCAAAGAGTGGGAAAGATTAAAAATAACACTACTAAGTACTAAACTCCTAAACTGAAAACAAGAAAAAGACAAATCCCACATAAAATGCCAAAAATACACACACACACACATTTAACTAAGAAAGGAGGAAGGAAAGATGGTAGGGAAAGAAGGGTCAAAAACAAAAGGAGGCTACAATAGGAAATCTAACCAACCTGAAATACCAGTGTCAGAAAGGGATGGATGAAAACAAAAAAGCAACAGTTAAAGGAATAAAAGCTACAATGTTTTTCCTAAGCTTTCAAGACTTGAATTTTCAGATCCAAAGAGTTTACAGGGACCCAGGAGAAATTAATGACAAGATACACATCTAGACATCCTGGTGAAATTTCTGAAATCCAAAGCTAAATATTTTCTTCATAAGCTTACAGGAAGGAATCAAGTTTCCAATAAAGAAAGGAAAATTAGCTGAAATTGAGTTTCCTAAGCCTCAATTCTACACATGGGTCCTTTCTTAAGATATTTATTTAAAGATATTTTCTAGCAAAGAAAATTAGAATGAACATATTCAGACTAGACAATCAAAGAACATAAGAAAATGTAATAAACCAGAGTTAATTTTAAAGGATAACTAAACATCAGAAGCAAAAATGTAAAATATTTTAACAAAACACCTAGATTGATGAAAGTAAGAAAGTTTCAAAGTAAAACTGTATAGTACAGTTCTTTATTCAACAATAATTGGTTTTTAATTCAACAATAATCATTAAGAATTTGCAGGAAATCACTAGCAATATTAATTATAAAATTTCTAAGTCTCAATTTGGTTAAGGAGAAAATCATTTTTTAAAAAATAAAATGGCGGCCGGCGCCGCGGCTCACTAGGCTAATCCTCCACCTAGCGGCGCCGGCACACCGGGTTCTAGTCCCGGTCGGGGTGCCGGATTCTTTCCCGGTTGCCCCTCTTCCAGGCCAGCCCTCTGCTGTGGCCAGGGAGTGCAGTGGAGGATGGCCCAGGTGCTTGGGCCCTGCACCACATGGGAGACCAGGAAAAGCACCTGGCTCCTGGCTCCTGCCGTCGGATCAGTGCGGTGCGCTGGCCGCAGCACGCCGGCTGTGGCGGCCATTGGAAGGTGAACCAACGGCAAAAGGAAGACCTTTCTCTCTGTCTCTCTCTCTCACTGTCCACTCTGCCTGTCAAAAAATAAATAAATAAATAAAATAAAATGGCATTTGACCAATCCATTAAAGCAAAAGTAAGAAAAATGGAAAACTGCTATAAGCCCACAGTATAAGTACTTGTAATGAATATAAAAACAAATGGAGGCCGGCGCCGCGGCTCACTAGGCTAATCCTGCACCTTGTGGCGCTGGCACACCGGGTTCTAGTCCCGGTTGGGGAGCCGGATTCTGTCCCGGTTGCCCCTCTTCCAGGCCAGCTCTCTACTGTGGCCAGGGAGTGCAGTGGAGGATGGCCCAAGTCCTTGGGCCCTGCATTCCATGGGAGACCAGGATAAGTACCTGGCTCCTGCCATCGGATCACCGTGGTATGCCAGCTGCAGCGTGCCAGCCGTGGCGGCCATTGGAGGGTGAACCAACGGCAAAGGAAGACCTTTCTCTCTGTCTCTCTCACTGTCCACTCTGTCAAAAAAAAAACAAAAACAAAAAAAAAAAAAACAAAAACAAAAAAAACAGGAAATACTAAGAACAGATGGGTAATTCTTATGATTGTTTGTAATTTTATTAAAAATACCAATGTTTTGAAAAACAGAAATTCAGCTATATATAATTTACAAACCAAACGAACCTACCAAAATAAGCCAAACTCTGAGCAAAAAACATTGAAAACAAAGGTATAGGAAAATATTTTTTGCAAGTTTAAAACAAAAAGAGTTAGGAAAATACTGAGTAATTTATTATTATTATTCAATTAAGCCTTGGAAAAAATAGTTTATGGTAAACTATAAAGCTGCTGCAATATAACTTGGGCTGATTTCTCTATATCTAGAAAACTCAGGGGACTTTAGGTAATTAGTAATAAGAATCTAGAAATTAAGCACCCATTTATAATTACAACCAAAAAAACCTCTAAAATCAGAGACAAACATGTTACAAAATGTATACACAAAAAATTTCAACAACCCTAGAATGAGATTAAAAAAACCCTCAGAAGTAAACAGTACTAACTTGACATGATATAGACAGATACATGATTTAACGATGAGACTGCCATTAAAGTATAAACTCTCAAACATTTGGCACAGCAGTTAAGACACTGCTTGGGACACTTGCATATCATAGAAGAAGGCCTGGTTCTAATCCTAGCTCCACTTCCAGTTCCATCTGGTGCACACCCTAGGATGCTGCAGGTGATGGCCAAGTTCTTGAGTCCTGTCACCCAAGTAAGAGACTGGACTGAGTTCCAGACTCGTGGCTTCAGTCTGGTGCAGCCCTTAGCTGCTGCAAGAGCATTAAGGAAGTGGACCAGCACACAAAATATCTCTGTCTGTCTTTCAAAGAAGTATTTAAAAAAATCTTTAAGAAACATTATCTCAAAAAGTCAATTCTCGGGGCCAGTGCTGTAGCGGAGCGGGTTAACGCCCTGGCCTGAAGTGCCGGCATCCCATATGGGCGCCAGTTTGAGACCCGGCTGCTCCACTTCCGATCCAGCTCTATGCTGTGGCCTGGGAAAGCAGTGGAGGATGGCCCATGTCCTTGAGCCCCTGCACCCACATGGGAGACCCGGAGGAAGCTCCTGGCTCCTGGCTCCTGGCTTTGGATTGGCACAGCTCTGATCGTTGCAGCCAGTTGGGGAGTGAACCATCAGATGGAAGACCTCTCTCTCTCTGTGTGTGTAACTCTTTCAAATAAATAAATCTTTAAAAAAAAAAGTCAACTCTCACATAATATACAAATTCAGTTTTATTTTTAATTGCATAAAATGATCTTAAGATTCAGTTAGGGGGCTGGTGTTGCAGCATAATGGGTTAAAGTGGTCACCTGCAATGCCAGCATCCCATACAGGCACTGGTTCATGTCCAGGCTGCTCCATTTCCAATGCAGCTCCTTGTTGACGTGCCTAGGAAACCAATGGAAGATGGCCCAAGTGCTCAGGCCCCTTCCACCAGTGTGAGAGACCTGAATGGAGTTCCAGTATCCTGGCTTTGGTATGGCCCAACCCCAGCTGTTGTGGCCATTTGGGGTGTGAACCAACGGATGGAAGATCTCACTCCCTCTCTGTTTCTCTCTGTAACTCTGCCTTTCAAATAAATAAATAAATAAATAATCTTTTTTATAAATCTCCAGTTAGAATACATTGCCTTTTTTTTTTTTAAGATTTATTTATTTATTTGAAAGGCAGAGTTACAGAGAGGCAGAGGCAGAGAGAGAGAAGTCTTCCATCCACTGGGTCACTCCCCAAATGGTCGCAATGGCCGGAGATGGGCCAATCCGAAGCCAAGAGCTTCTTCTAGGTCTACCATTCAGGTCCAGGAGCCCAAACACATGGGCCATTTTCTGCTTTCCCAGGCCATAGCAGAGAGCTGGACTGGATATGGAGCAGCCAGACTTGAACTGGTGCCCATATAGGATGTCAGCACTGCAGGTGGCAGCTGTACCCAGTATGTCACAGTGCCTGCCCCAGAAGAACACATTTCTAAAAACAGAGAAGAAAAACATGAAAATAAATGAAAGAGAGCTAAGAAGAATAATAAAATATAAGAAGTGAAGCTTTCCTCATCAAATATTAAAACATTATAAACCCACTAACCAAATCAATATGGTGGCATTCATTAAGTCAATTACACTTCTCCATACCTTGGACAAGTTTATCACTCATGGGAAATTTTTATTTTCTTCTATAGTCTGCCCATGTTTAGGTAAGTGGCTCAAGGCTACCCAAGTGGAGCCTTTCAGTCATTAAAAAGTAAATGGACATAGTACTATCCTCCATTTAATACACTAAATGGAGGCGATTCTTGAAAACAAGTTTCACTATTAATGTTTCATAAGTTAACAAGAGATGTACCATCTTAGGTTCTTTTTTTAAAGACAATTAAGTTCTTTTTTTTAGAGATTTATTTTTTTTTAATTTGTTTATTTGACAGGTAGAGTTACAGACACTGAGAGAGAGAGAGAGGGAGAGAGAGAGAGACAGAAAGGTCTTCCTTCTGTTGGTTCACTCCCCAAATGGCTGCTACAGCCGGAGCTATGAAGATCTGAAGCCAGGAGCTAGGAGCCTCCTCCTGATCTCCCATGTGGGTGCAGCGGCCCAAGGACTTGGGGCATCCTTCACTGCTTTCCCAGGGCCACAGCAGAGAGCTGGACTGGCAGAGGAGCAACCGGGACTAGAACCCAGCGCCCATATGGGATGCAGGCGCCACAGACATAGGATTAACCTAGTGCACCAGGGTGCCGGCCCTGACAATTAAATTTCTAAAAGAAGGGGGAGGAAGGAAGGGAAAAGAGGAAGGAAAAAAAAAAGCGAAATCACCTTCGAGAATCTATACCATTGAACAGCCCTTGTCTATACTGTTGAGGAACAGTTCTCTCAGTTTTTTATTTCATTTTTTTTCTTTCTTTCTGTTTCTTTTTCTTTCTGGGGCTAAACAGGAGAGGGAGGGGGAAGAGAGGAAGTGGGTGGGAGGGAGGGTTCAATGGGAAGAATTCATATGTTCCTAATATTGTATTTACAAGATACATATAAATGAAAAAATAAAAATTTAAAATAAAAAGTGAATGGAGGACAGGCATTTGGCCTAGCGGTTAAGATGCCAGTATCCCATGTCAGAGTGCCTGGATTTGATTCTTGGTTCTGGCCTTCAATTCCAGTTTCCAGCCAATGAAACACTGGAAGGAAACAGCTGATAGCTAAACTGGATGGATCCCTGCCACTGTGTGGGAGACCTGGTCTGGCTGCCTAGCTCCTGGCTCTGGCTCCAGTCCAGTCCCTGACACTGCAAGCATTTAGGGGGTGAACCAGCAGGTAGGAGCCCCATCTGTCTCCCCATCCAAAACCAACCAACCAACCTGGATGGAGAGATAATCGTGCCAACTGGGACTGGAACTCGGGCTACAGCAGGCTGTATTCCAGCTCCTTCCCTGACTCTGCCAGGCCCAGGATGCCCTGACCATACCCTTCACAAGGTCTTACTCTTCCAATTTGCATGAAATTAACTATCTTTGGGTAGAGTATACTTTGTTACCCCACTGCCAACCCCAAACATATTCATGAATGAATTCCAGTTTCTTTCTCAATGGCCCCTTTGCCGAGTCAGACAGGTGTGTGCCCTACTCTCAGTAAAGGTCTGGAGGTAGACAGTGTCATGGCTCTCTTCAATCTGGCAGTTAATGGACAGTCAGAAGCTCTGATCCCTTTGAGTTCTTAATATGGAGATTCTATTGTTTCCAAAACCTATTTGCAATAGGATTCACCTGGAGATCATTAAAAAAATACAGATGACAGCGCCTTGTATCTATATACTCAAAAGCTCTAACAAATGTCCCAGGTGTTCCAAGTTACAGGAAAAAAAAAAAACTTGTCACTGTGCCATTCCTCACAAAACAACTCATTGCTGGTCTGTTCTTACCTGTTTCTTCAACTCAGTTCAACAACCTCTAGCAGTCCTGCATGCAAATAGTTCCCACAGATTTTCATGGGACTGGTTTTGGTGCCCCTCTTATGAGTTTCTGGAGCTCCTGCACTCTCACAACACTTATCCTTCTATCTTATCTCTCAGAACTCAGGATGCCACACCACAATTCCACAGACTTCATTATGAAAAAATGTACAGTTCAGAGCCAGTGAAGAAGAAAGTATTGAAATTGTCTTGTCTTCCTTTGTCTGTATTTTTTACTGGGCTGTAAACCCTGCAAATAGGACTCTTCATTCACCTTTGTATCCCCTGCACAGAGCATGGTAGGGTTCTCTAATATTCGTTGACTACATTACTGAAAGATACCATTAAAGAGTTACCCAGCGTTACAAAAGAGGAAACAAAATCCTGTCGAGATTATGGTATCAAGGTCACCAAATATTCACATGCAAAACCTGGGGGGTTCCCTGTTAGGACATGCCATGCCAAAGAACAGTCTCCTCTGGTGTACATTTGGGTATGAGTAAGTCACTTAAGTTGAGCATCCACAAAAACATGACTTTACCTGTTCCTACTGGATTAGGAGTATATGGAGGTGGAGGAGGTACTCCTGGAGCTATGACATTGGCCAATGGTACCAGACCTGCATTGTTGAAAGCACCTAAAATACAAATGTAATACAAAAACATAATATCACTTTGTGGCCAGGTTCTCAAACAGAATTAACTCAGTTTTCCAACTTGTTTTTAAAACTTACACTTGCATTTTACATGAAGGTTTGGTCTAGAGAAAATGGAAAGCAAATGAGACCACTGAAGATTCCCACTTCCTACTACACGCTCACTCCAAGCAGAAGCTCCCTGAAGGGCAAGGCAGGCAGAACTTGCCAGAACTATTTGTCCTTTCTGTCAAGCATACGTACTTGACTTTCTAAAGTTAAATGCATTAATGATACCGCTGGACAGCAACTACCAGGAAAGGGATTCAAAGGGTTTTCCAAAGTGAAAACCCATCTTAATAAAGAATGATTAAAACTAATCTGCCATTAACTTATCAATACTAAAAAAACTGCCTGGTGCAGTATCATCAGCTAGGACACTAGTAGCTGACTACTGGCAAAATTAAACTCCTAGCAGCAACTCACACATGCTGCTGGACACAGAGACCAGGACTTAGTTTCAATTCAACA
Source organism: Oryctolagus cuniculus (assembly GCF_051225735.1). Lineage (NCBI taxonomy): Eukaryota > Metazoa > Chordata > Mammalia > Lagomorpha > Leporidae > Oryctolagus > Oryctolagus cuniculus. The sequence goes on along the minus strand of NC_142875.1, from coordinate 74,417,430 downwards.
AATAAATACACAACAAAGGAGAAAAACAAGTAAAAAAATAAAAGATCTCCTTACTTGGTGCAATAGTTGCATGTGGCCGGCATGGAGGTATTGGATAAGGAACAGGTTTATGCGGATTGTATGTTGAAGGAGGCTAGATAAGGAGAGAGAGTAAAAGAGTTAAAAGATAAAAGAAAATTATGTAAGCAGTCTACTGGCAAACAAAGTACATCTTGTCTAAAAATGCCACAGTGTTATCAAATACTGCTAGACTAAGACAGGGTTCAAATGAAGAAAATTTTGTTGCTTTAAATAAGCTTGTTTCCTAATAGAGTCCAAAGGTGGATCCTGTCAAAAATGTCTGGATTTATTTATTTATTTATTTATTTTTAATGATTTATTTATTTATTTGAAAGGCAGAGTTACAGAGGCAGAAACAAGAGAGAGAAAGAGGTCTTCCATCCGCTGGTTTACTTCCCAAGTGGCCAACAATGGGAACTGGGCTGATTCGAAGCCAGGAGCCTGGAGCTCCTTCTAGGTCTCCTACATGGGTGCAGGGGCTCAAGGATTTGGGCCATCTTCCACTTTCTTCCAGGCCATAGCAGAGAGCTGGAGCAGCTGGGACTCAAACCGGTGCCCATATGGCATGTTGGCTCTACCGATGGCAGCTTTACCCATTACGCACAGCACCAGCCTCTGGATGTATTTACTTTTAATTTCAGTACCAGATCATCTCTAATCAATGGTCAGACTTTATCTCAAATAGTACACACCTTTCTACTAGACCCAGTCTAGGTTAAGCTAAAAAATTCCTATCTTCTATGTATCTAAGACAAGAAATACTCCAGGTTTTGGAATCTCGGATACTCAAGAATTCTCAATGGCCACATCCCCTAAACTCCTTAGGAATTCATTCTGTCATTCCCACCCTCATTTCTCCCTTTGAGAGACAAAGACCTGCTTGCTTTAGCTTTCAGTACTTTGACAACACTGTAGAAACTAGACTGGAATTAGGAATTCAATACTGTAGTTTTAGTTCTTTTGTGTTTTTAATCCACAAATAGGTAAGAAAGAGAATTAATTAATCTCTAGAAACTGGAAGAATCACAAGTTAAGCCAAATGCTGTACCTTTACCTAAAGAAAGCCAGAGAAGGTGTGAGAAAGGAGAGAAAGGAACGCACTTTTTGGGGTGAGAAGGGATCCACAACCTTTCTAGCTCTTATGATGGTGGTCACTCCTGCAGCACTAGCCCTATGCAAGGACTATGATCTGAGAGTGTTTCGCCACAGACAGCTGCCCCGGGAATCCCTGCCCTGTGGATAGGCTGGCTGCAAAGTAGCAGTGTGTAGGCCACAAGGACTTCACTGTGATAATCCTTCAACACATACGGCTGTGTTCCGTCCAGTTCACATTCCAATCAATATAATCATTCCCCCTGAAAGTACTCTCAACCTCCTAGATCCGTTCTTCTTTCACTATTAAGAATTTGGGGCCGGTGCCATGGCTTACTAGGCTAATCCTCTGCCTGCGGTGCTGGCACACTGGGTTCTAGTCCTGGTCGGGACGCCAGATTCTGTCCTGGTTGCTTTTCTTCCAGTCCAGCTCTCTGCTATGGCCCGGGAGGGCAGTGGAGGATGGCCCAAGTCCTTGGGCCCTGCGCCCACATGGGAGACCAGGAGAAGCACCTGGCTCCTGGTTTTGGATCAACGTGGTGCACCGGCCGCAGTGGCCATTGCAGGGTGAACCAACGGAAAAAGGAAGACCTTTCTTTCTCTCTCACTCTGCCTGTCGAAAAAAAAAAAAAAAAAAAAAAGAATTTGGGCAAATCACACCTTCGCTACAGCAAACTCTCCTCACTCTATACTTGCAACTGAAAAGCTCATTGTGGCTAAAGGGATAAAAGTTTTTGACTGGTATCCCTTTATTCATTTATTTAAAGCTTTGGAGGGTCATTTTTATTTATTTTCTTATTTATTTGACAGATGGAAAGACATTCAGGCACAAAGAGGACCCAGTTCACCAGTTCACTCTGCAAATGCTCATAAAGGACAGAAATTGGGAATCCATCCCATGTCTCCCACTTGGGTGGTGAGGACACAACTACTTGAGCCATCACTTGCTGCCATCACTTGCTGCCTCCCAGGGTCTGCACAGCAAGAAGCTAGATCAGAAGTGCAGTCAGCATTATAAACCAGATATTCCTATATGAGGTGTGGCTGTCTCAGGTGAGATCTTAACTGCTAAGCCAAATGCTTGCCTTGGTTTCATTTTAAAATGCTTACCCTCAAAAGGGCCCTTAGTAGGTTAACTAGTTATACAATATTTCCCTCAACTATTCAACTACTCACCCTCCTACTCTCCAAGAATTTTTTTTTTTGACAGGTAGAGTTACAGACAGTGAGAAAGAGAAAGGTCTTCCTTCCATTGATTGACTCCCCAAATGGCTGCTACGGCTGGCGCTGAGCCGATCCGAAGCCAGGAGCCAGGTGCTTCTTCCTGGTCTCCCATGTAGGTGCAGGGACCCAACCTCTTGGGCCATCCTCCATGTCCTCCCAGGCCACCGCAGAGAGCTGGACTGGAAGAGGAGCAACCGGGACTAGAACCCAGCAGCCATATGGGATGCCGGCGCCACAGGCAGAGGATCAACCAAGTGAGCCACGGCACTGGCCCTGAGAATTTCTAATATACTTTAAACTTGGCAATAAAAATTGAACTTATGCTATGAATAAATATGAAACTACATTTTGAAGTTAAGATTTGTTTCATTATTTGTTTTCTAAACATACAGGTTTGGATGGTCCAAGAATCCGTGCAGCTATTCCTTTGCCTTCATTGGTACATTCTTCACCATCTTTTTTCAAAGGTGTACCCTATTAAAAAAGGAAGGTAAAAAAACAAAAATCAAATAAACAAACTCATTATGATACATAGATACATTTTCCTCCACAAAATAGATAAATCAGAAATAGACTTCAGTGCCACAGTGGGCATGATGCCCAAAGAATCAAAAATAATACCTGTATCATTGATGAAAATAGATGAGAAAAACAGTGCTCTTCATAAATATTAAGTGTGATCACTTATACTATGCAGGGTAAATGTGACTTCACTCAAACTGCTGTAACTGATAGACCAGAATAAGTTCAGATGACTACAGTGTCTGTCCCTAACAGTGTGTATCCCAAATGGTATACACTAGCATGGAAGCCAACTTTGAAACAGCCTCCACAGATCCCCTCCCAGAATCACTAACAGGATTTGGCAGAAATGATGGCATTGGATTTCTGTGGTTTCTACTCGCTATCTCCTGTAAGACTTGCTCTGGTGCAAGCCAGCACCATGAAGATATTTGAGTAGCACCACAAAAAGTCCTGTGGCAAGGAATAGAGGCCCCCTGCCAACAAGCAACACCAACCTGCCAGACATGTATGCGAGCCACCTGGAAAGTCAGCTCTGGAACTCTAATCAAGTGTTCCGGTGAACAGAACCTCATGAGAAACTCTGGACCAGAACAACCCAGCTTGGCCTCTCCCAGATTCCTAACCCACAGAAACTACATGAGCTGATGAAGGTGCATTGTTTTAATGCACTATTTGTCACACAACAATAGAAAGATAGCATTCTCTGAAAAAGTTACTTTACAAGGAAGTCCGAGGAACACTGGATGATATAAAAACGAGCTTCTTTCTTACAGGACTCCTCAGAGCATTTATTATGCAATATCATTTCCAGGAAGGAAACTGTGAGGCTGTATGAAGAACACTGAGAGCTCGATAAATGCTCCTTTGCTAAATATAAATCAGTACTTCTGAAGTACACTAAGAGACAGAATAAAACAAAATTACCCTCTCTTTGTTTGGCTGGTTCTGTAGACTTTGCACAAATAATTTTATGGAGTTTACACACGGTCTTTCAGTTAGTGGGTGAATTGATGACTTAAGTTGCTGGTATAACAAAGTTGCTTTTCTTTGTAGAAGCATTATCAACTGGCCTGTTCTTTAAACACCACTAGCTTATGCTACATTTCACACTAGTCTCGTGAATTTTCATAGATAGTCAAGAAATTGTGCTTACTGGGAAAATTCCATTTATGCGACTAGGTTTTCCTTTGGGATATGGATTTCCTGGGATGGTTCCACAAGAAGATATCATAGCATGAGGAGCTTTGCAGCCCCCCTTAAAAGCCTGTAATTAAAAAAAAAAAAAAAACAGTTAAATAGTCTGGATTTTGGGAATCCTAGCTAAAAAGCATGAATAAAAGAATAGAATCACAGCCAACCTGCTCACAAATCAACCATCATTTACTATGATGAACATGACCAAAAGCAATGTAAGTAAAACTGCTTTAAGTGGAATTATTAAAATGACACTGTTACTAATCTTGCAACTAATAAAGTCTTACAAAATTATATTACCACAGTGGGTTTTATAAATTGTGTGCAGAAACATATATTTATTATTTAACCTATTCCATTTCTCCAACCACCAAGAAACAATATAGTCCAAATCACAAACACCAAGCTTATGGTACAGGCAAGGCAAAGGGGAAACTGAAAGAGATATGGATCATTCTAAAGAAGTGTACAATTTGGAGAAGAAAACACAAACAAGGAACTCAGGACAATGAGCACCCAAAGAGCCGTGCCTTTGAGAAAGCAAGAGTTAGTAATTTTACATAATTGTGGGATAAAATAAAGGTAGGAATTTTGGTTTAGGATGTTTATTACTGCAATCCAAGACTCTAAAATGACACCTCACATAATGAATTAGTGCTTAATACATATTTATTAAGGAATAAAAAACACTGTACTAGACAAATATATCCCAATGACTCTATAATAATACCTAATTATACATAAATATATATATATAGTTATATTTTACAAGTATGTATGATATTACACATTTGGTTGCAGTTGTAACATATATTGGTTTTATAAATTCATTCCCAACAAATATAATTATTAGTTATACAATCTCAATCCTAAAATCCATCTCAATTATGGGGCATTATAAATAGTACTGGGGTGAATGCCCTTCTGCATGAGTTTGAATATTTCTACTAATTTCCTTAGAAAAAAATCCTAAAAGTAGAACTTCTAGGCCAACATGAATTTTAAGGGCTCTTCAATTTTACCTTCCAGGAAAGCTGCACTAATTTACATTGATCACAAAGCCTCCTCCACAGAACTCTCAGTCCCAGAATATTTCTGGGGAGGAAAGTGACATGAACAGAATGCATTACAAGTAAGAAAACTAGAGCAGTGATATGCATGGCACCTTAAAAAGTTTAGTTCAGGAAACCAGTGATGAAGCTCCTGAAGAAGTGTGGGCTCAGCGCTTATGTCAGCTGTAAAAATGGAAGACTGAGGCAAAACTGAGGACTCTCCCTGGGCCTAGAGGAAGTTTTGAGGATTAAGTGACCTTTCAAGGCCCTGGGAGATTAATCTGCATCTTGTTCGTTCAAGCGGGTTTCTAACTATTATGCTGTTTCCAGTCATCACAATCCTAGGAAATTACAACCTTACAAGATGACAAATCGAGTTTTCTAGAGTTGAACAAGCACTGATTTTTCCCATGCTTGCAAGGTTTAAGCTAACAAACTGAAATCCCACTTTAATAGTCATCTCCTATAAATCTAATTAACATAGCTTGATAACAAAACAAATCTGAAAAGTCAGATTCCAAAGTACATAGGTTAAAGACAAAACTTGGAAGCCACAGCAAAGCTACCAACAGACCAAGACATAAATAAGCACCCCGTGAGGCACAAGCCAAGTGACCAATAAGCTTTTCCCCCTAACTAAGCTATCTCTTCCCCCCTCCAGTATTCCCTTCATCCCAGCTCCATTTTCACTTCATGGATTGCAAGCAAGTTCACCTTTGCCATATCATGTAACAGCACTCATCAGAGTTACCACTCTGAAAAATAAGCATATCATTTTCAAAGCAATCCTGAGAAAGTTACCTGTTCAAGTACTCTCTTGCACCGTTTCTTCTCAGACATATTTATCCTGAATAAATCTTCGATGGGACGAGAGTTTTGAGCATCGACAATGTTTCTACCAAGGAAATAAAATTTAGCTTTCCATTTAGAAACCTGGACATATGTACTGGAGTCTACAACTTTCATTTACTGCACAAACATATCTGAGTGAACTTTCCCTATGACACAGGGAGAAAATGTGATTATTTACTATTTTACAGTTCAATTTAAATAATATGTTTACAAAACATTATAAACAACTGAAGTTTAACTATCTGATTACTGAAATGTAACAAAATAATACTTTTATAAATTATTAAAAATCTCTATTTTGAGATTTTTGGAAATAAAATATACTCTCTTGAGTGCATCTTAGGAGAGCTACAGCAACAGAACCAGCCTATCTGTTAAATGCATAAAAATCAGAGCTGATCTAAAAGTGAAATTTTGCCTTATGCTTTGATGCTGCATCTTTGTGGACATCTATAAATGTAGAAGGGATTTTAAAATGCAGCACTCTTCAATTACATACAGGAGTAGGTTCCTTCCTTTTTTCTTTGCGCTTACATACATTAGGTTTACTTATCAAATGCCCTGGTTAGGTTGCTTCCACATTCCTTATAGTATTTCAAGTTCATATACACTACTAAGTGAGTGAAATTCTTGTTTTTAAAATAGAAGGAAAAAAAGGTTCAGAAAATATAAGTAACCTGCAAATATTATCTTTCAGTAAGTAGCAGAACCTCTCACTCTTAAATCTGTCTTTACCAAATCCTAAACCTTTCAAGTTACTCAGGCAAGGCAAATTGCTGAGATGCAGAAAATCAAATTAAATAATTAATCTTGATGAGTTCCATTATTTTATAAGCAGTAACCATGTGTGTACTGACTACACTGGATATCTATTCCCTTGAAGAAATCAGAATTTGTCATTACATTTTCACAGACTATTTTATTACAGCCCTACATACTAATATTAAATGACATATTCATGAGCTAAAAGACAGAAAATTCCAAACTTTTATTTAATAAAATAAAAAAGAAATACTTACGAAGCCAACAGCTCAAGAGCAACTAGCTTGTCCTTACTGAAGGTGAAACAGTTGAGTATATTTACTACTTCTGCTGGATGAACAGCTACCATTTTCTATTAATATAAAACATAATTTTATTTTCAATATGTGAAGTTTTCATGCCAGAAATTACTCTTTTTGGAAGTACAGTTAATGCCCTTGATATAAAACATTTTAGGTGAAATATTTCACACTTTAAGAAAAAGCTACTTCCTCAAAAGCCCCAGCAACTCAAACAGAAGTTCTAAAAATATGTGAATTATATTTCTACTTTCAATGTCACCATTTTAGATGGTAGATAAATTCTATGCCCACTTTTCAAAAATCTTTCTTTGCTTATTTTTTATTTTAAAGAAAGTGAAAGAGAGACTGATCTCCCATCTGTTGGTTTACTCCCCAAAGTCTTGCAACAGCCAGCACTGGGCCAGGTTAGAACCAGGAACCCAGAAGTCCATCCAGGTCCCTCATGTGGATGGCTGAGACCTAAGTGCTTGAGCCATCATCTGATAAGTCCCAGTATGTACTAGCAGGAAGCTGGAATGGAAGCAGAGGAGCTGGGACTCAAACCAACACTCCAATACAGGATGCCAACACCAGCCCTCAAGCTCATTTTAAAATTCACTTTTCTCAGTGTGTTCCCTATAGCGTAAAATAAATTTATAAGTAATACATTGCTCAGAGAGGTCATATAAAAAGGTGATATTTATATATTTAGGAGATTAAATTGCTTGAGGTGTTAAAAATATTACATTCCTGTACAGGTGTGTCAGAGATCACTAGCATTTTCCCAAAGAGTGGTGCATGGTGCTAAATGATGTCACACAGGACAAAGCGACACAGGTATTCTAGTCTGATAGGCTAGGAAAAAATAGGGATAAACAGTTTTCCTTACTGCAAAGCTTTCTTCTTTTTTTTTTTGTTCTTTTTAATGATTTATTTATTTAAAAGGCAGAGTCAGAGGCAGACAGAGAGAGGTCCTCCAACTGTTGGTTCACTCTCCAAATGGCTGCAACGGCCGGAGCTAAGCCGATCCAAAGTCAGGAACCAGGTGCTTCTTCTGAGTCTCCCATAGGATGCAAGGGCCCAAGCACTTGGGCCATCTTTCACTGCTTTCCCAGGCCATAGCAGAGAGTCTAACTGGAAGTGGAACTAGAACCCATATGGGATGCAGGCACTGCAAGGCAGTAGCTTCACCCACTACACCACAGTGCTGGCCCCAAAGCTTTCTTTTATTTAAGAGTCACAGTAATGTACATTGTGGCAATCTAACACTCATAAAATGTTACATAATTATTTGACTAGCGTACCTTCATTTTTAGAAATCATCCAGAAGATTATTCTATGTCATAGAATTATGTTAACAGTAAAGGAAATTCAAAAGAAAAGTTAATGTAAGAAATAAGATTGGGGCCGGCGCCGCGGCTCACTAGGCTAATCCTCCACCTTGCAGCGCCGGCACACCAGGTTCTAGTCCCGGTCGGGGCGCCAGATTCTGTCCCGGTTGCCCCTCTTCCAGGCCAGCTCTCTGCTGTGGCCAGGGAGTGCAGTGGAGGATGGCCCAAGTCCTTGGGCCCTGCACCCCATGGGAGACCACGATAAGTACCTGGCTCCTGCCATTGGATCAGCACGGTGCGCCGGCCGCGGCGGCCATTGGAGGGTGAACCAATGGTAAAGGAAGAGCTTTCTCTCTGTCTCTCTCTCTCACTGTCCACTCTGCCTGTCAAAAAAATAAATAAATGAAATAAAAATAAAAAATAAAAAAAGAAATAAGATTGGTTAGCATTAACACCCAATAGTTTCTGAAACTTGGAGCAGTAGTTTTCAATGCATTTATTAATGTATCATCCAAAGAACTGATACAACTATGTACCCCTTTGCATGTTTTTAATTTGATACCCAAAGATTTTACCAGAAGTTTAAATACAAAGGTACTTCAAAAAGTCCATGGAAAATGGAATTAAAAGATGCTTATTTTGGTGCAAATATTTTGAAATCTATGCAGTTTTTTCTTAATATACATTTCATACAAATTATGAAAAAAAAAACTTTTTGTACCAAAATAAACTCATACATTAAAATTCATTTGTCCACAAGTATTTTGAAGCACCCTCATATAACTATCTGGAAGGACCTTGGAACTACTAATTTAGCGCATTTAATTCATGGAAATGTTCCTTATGCAACCTTATTGGTACAGAAGGTTGTAATTATGAAAACAATCTGTCAAATCAGATTGACTTAAAAAAGGTCAGAATTAATTTAATTCACAAGTATATTAAGTTGTCCTATGATACACTTCTCACCTCTGCATTTTAATTATAAAGAAGCAGACAGGCAAGTTGGCCTCACAGCTTTGTGAGGAGCTTGCTGTCTTGATATAATAGGGTCAACCCCTCATCAATATTTCCTATAAAAGCTGAGAGTGGGCATTTAGCCTAGCAGTTAAGATTCCTGTGTTCCACAACAGAGTGCATGGGTTTGATTCCCAACTTGGGCTCCTGACTCCAGCTTCCTGACCATGCAGACCCAGGGAGTTAGTGACGATGGCTCAAGAAACTGAGTTCACCCACATGGGGGACCTGGATTATGTTCCCAGCTCCTGGCTCCGGCTGGGCCCAAGCCTGGCCCACCCTAGGTTATGGTGGATATCTGGGAAATGAACCAGCACACGGGGGCCCTGTCTGGTTCTCAAATGAATAAAAATTTTGAAAACATGTATTTCTTAGAGAAGCTCTCTTTGCTTTGCTCTCCCTCTCTCAGGAGCAAAGCATTGTCTCTTTGAAAGGTGGAGAAAGATTTCCACCCCAGAGAACTGAAAGGTAACTCTTTTGTGAAGAAAAAAAGAAATCGTTAAAGAGAAGGTGAGAAAGAAGTACTAACAGACCCAAATACCTTCTTAGGCATTTCAGGAAGTCAAAGATCTTTCTCCGATTCCACTAAAGCCAACCACACCTAATACTTGGAATATTTTCCTCTACAGTCAGATATCCAATTTGATCTAGGTTCTAGTGCAGAGCCATACAACACAGTAGCCACTAGGCACTGGAGCCTATTTAAATTAATTACATTTAGTCCTGCACTCCACAACAATGGACCACATATATGACTGGGGTCTCATGATGATATTGCCTAGTGACAACCTAGCCTTCTGATTCACAGGATGTTCGCATAAGGATGAAAATGCAGAACAATACACTTCTCAGAATATATCACCATTATTAAGCAACGTATGCTCCTAAATAAAACTAGTTCCTTGGAGCCTGCATTATGGCATAGCAGGTTAGGCTGCCACTTCAATGTCGGCATCCCATATGGGCGCAGGTTCGTGTCCCGGCTACTCCACTTCCAATCCAGCTCCCTGATAATGCACATGGAAAAGCAGAAGATGGCCCAAGTGCTTGGGCCACTACACCCACATGGGAGACTCAGATGAAGCTCCTGGCTCCTGGCTCCTGGCTCTGGCCTAGCTCAGTCTAGCCATTTGGGGAATAAAACAGCAGAGGGATGATCTCTCTCTGCCTCTCCTTGTAACTCTGCCTTTCAAATAAATAAATAAATCTAAAAAAAGAAAAAAAAAAACAATAGAAGCATAAAAACACTGGAGGATTCCAATCTTTTATTTTGCTTGTCAATCCATATTTTCCTCCTCCAATTTGCCCACCAGGATGCTGTGGTGTACAATTTAATAGTATAGTATATACAATTTATATTTATATTTTGGAAAGTTTTGCTTTTCAACATAGCTACTGAATAATCAAAGTACAATAAAATTTAGGATTTGCTTTTCTGATGGACAAAAATTACAACTTGAGATAATTATCGAAAACTGGGGGAATTAAAAATACTTAAAACTCTATATTCTAAGGAAAGTTAAGTTACTTACATGCTGTAATGCCTTCATTGCCTTCAACTGAGGCTCAGCCCAGGAAAAATATCTCAGTAAATCAACCACCTGAAAGCAAAGACTAACTTAGCTCTAATGACAGGGTGTTTGCAAACATTTCTCTAGGATTTATTTCAGTACTTGGAATTCTGTGCAACCGGGGCCCAGCTAATCAGTGTCACACTAGACTCTAAACATGCTAAAAGAACAGCCATACATGGCTATACACATTTAAATCACTTAAAATCCAATAAAATTTTAAAAATTCAGTTCCTTAATGGCACAAGCCATGCTTCAAGTATTCAACAGCCACATGAGGCAATAGCTTCCACAACAGACAGTGCAGAGAACACTTTCAACTTCACAGAAAGGTCTGTTGGACAGCACTGGTCTACAAAACAAAAAATTTACAAAACAGGAAAAAGTTTCCTAATTTAAAAAAAAAGGAACATTAAAAAGTATGTGAAAGAGTTAAATGTCAGCTTAGGAATACAGAGAAATTTGGTGAATGGGACAGTTTTAAAATATTAATGAAGAACTGATACAGCTTTAATCAACCACAGGGTATGAGGGTGTGGTTTAACACAGGTCCGCTAACTTCCACCCTTTCACGTGAAACTGGAAGGCATGATATACCCAAGCTGCATTCCCTAAACATGTAAGAATTGCCATGAATTGCCACAGCAGCTTCTGACCAGTGCACTGTTTTGAGTTTAGATACTCAGGCTCTCCAACTCTTACTATCAGCAGCAAACTTCCAAGGAATGAGGGAGACAGCGTGATGCAGGTGGCGAGAGGCGAGCAGGGAGGGTGCCAAGCCCAAACCCCTAAGTCTCTACATGATCACTCTACACTGATCCTATGTCTCCAAGTACACTCCACAAAGAAAAGCATAAAAAATTTCTTGGGATGGGAGGCACCATAAATCCTGACTTAATTAAGTATTTTACTGTGAGTTCCTGCAAATGTGGTAATGTTTAAATTATTCTGTAAAGCAAGGTTGGAGGAGCTAACTGGCGTGAAATAAAGAAATAATACCAAACACGCATCGTTTATAAAAATGAGTATTTTTCAAAAACTTTTGAAAACACTTTGTAATGTACAGATTTCATATATTTTTGCCCCCAAATCAATTATCGTTTAATTCTATTTTCACAAGCATTTTGAACTTAATATTTATGTGTACATGTTGTGTATGTGTGTGTATATATGTGTATATTTGTGCATATGTGTGTATAAATTTTTTTTAAGTTTTGAAAAGCTTTGAATCAAAGTTTCACTACAGTATTATGCTTAAGGCATTATTCTTGTTTTAAACAACTTATTAGACATCATATGCTTTTTTCTTAGTTCTTTAATTTTTATTTAGGGGATTCATCAAATATATTTCATTATTCACATTTTCTTTTACATTATGTACTGAATTTTGCAATCACTATCTTATAAAATTTTACATATTTGAGTAAGTTTCCTATTAAAAGTTCAAAAAATGTTGGTATAGTGGACAGAAAGAAAAACACTTTAAATGTTTTGACACTAGATTTGAAAATCACGTTAGAATATGCTATTGTGGTGAATTTGTGCTGTTTTATAAAATGCTCCTGAATTATAAATTCTGTAAAACTTTCTCCCAAAGCTGAAAGCTTCTTAAGTTCTTGAATAAAGACAGCAAAAAGTAAAAGCAATCCTGAATTTAACCAGCAGGTCAGCATTAAGCAGAACACTGATATAAAAGAAAATCCTTGTTGAAAAATATGAGGAATACCTGTTCACTAGAGAAGTATCCATGCACATATTCAATTGCTTTTAATTTGTACTCCGTCAAAACAGCCTGAAAAGATACAGAAACACAGCGTTAACATATGGGAGCAGCACGGTAACATGCATACATCATCAGAACGGTAGAAGCCACTCAACAATATGGCCTCCTTTAGCCCTGCCTTGCAGAAGGCTGCTAAGGTCAGCATAGTGACACGACATTTTACCTTTCCAGGGTCCCACTGTAACACAAATGAGTTAAGAGCACATCTTGGGCCTCCCTACTCTCTCCTAAAAAGAAAACGAATAAAATGGAAACTGATAGCATTCAACATCAGTAGAGAGTACATATAGAATTCCTGTGAATGTAGTTAAGAGTTTTGAAATACAGCAGGTCCAACCAAATTGTCACTGTTAACATCAAATGTATGGGACATCAATCATGACTTACTTGCTGAGCACCTGTTATGCACTCTGATAAAGGAACAAGAATACACAATGTCGAGTAGAGATTCTCAGTGCTTGTTCCGGGATACAAGAACCCCGAAGCATGAGGGTCCTAAATTGTCTGCATCTGCCATTGGCTGGCAGCCTTTGAGAAGCATTTTAATTACCCTGAAAGTTTCCTCACCCATTAGAGGGAACTTCATTCACTACCCATCTCAAAGAGTTACAGGGAGCGTAACAACAGCCAACATCAGATCTGACACACAACAGGTAGTCACTAAATGGAATCCATCAAAAGTAGGGTCACAGAGAAGTTCACAGTCTTGATACAGCACTATCAAGGCCAACAGTAATCACACATGCTCCCTCTGCAAATATTTGCTGAATGTAGCTATCAGAACTTGACAAACACTAACCATGAAAAATCAGTGCATCTCTTTGCTTTAACTACAAAACAATTATATTTGTGCTTCTCATATATACGATTATACTAGGAAAAAATACCAGAGAAGTAAAAACTTCCAGGGTGCTCAACAGCTTAGCTTTCACAGATGAAGTGTGGGTGGATAATGTACTCTTATGAGTTTGATTACCATTTATCATTACTGATCAGTCAGAAGGAAGCTTCTGGATCAAATCCTGCACTGTGTTGGCACCAAGTGATGTCTCAATTATTTCAATGCCTGAGAGGCCCAGCTGTACCCCCAGGCACACCAGCACACCACAGTCTGAACACTGCTCCCCACAACTTGCCAGAGAGGTAACTTTGAGTTAACTCAGAGACTAGGAAAAAATAGGAATACAGTACCTACCTTAAGGGTTGCTAAAAGATCATATCACACAGGGAAGGTGTTTAGAACAGATTCACACAATAAGTGCCCCCTAACTCATGTAACTCAGTATCTCACTTTTGATTAACAAAGTCAACATTCCTGTCCCCTTTCCTTTCCTTTGCTTCCTGTTTTCCTAGTGTCTCCTTACAGGCCACTGCATTAAATTAACAGTCTTAACTAAAATCCAATGGTGACAATCAGGAAAAGAGATTAAAGGGACCTACATACACAAAATCTAAAAGTAATTCTTTGAAAACATAAAAAAATTCAGGGGCCAGCGCTGTGGCATAGTAGGTTAAGCCTCCACCTGCAGTGCCTGCATCTCAAATGGGCGCCAGTCCAGGATGCTCCACTTCTGATCCAGTTCCCAGCTGATGGTCTGGGAAAGCAATGGAGGCTGGCCTAAGTGCTTGGGCCCCTGCAACAGTGTGGGAGAGACCCTGAAGAAGCTCCTGGCTTTGGATCAGCCCAGTTCCAGCCGTTTCAGCCATTTAGGGAGTGAACCAGCAGTTGGAAGACTTCTCTCTCTGTCTCTCCTTCCACCTTTCTGTAACTCTGCCTCTCAAATAAACAAACACATCTTTAAAATGAAAAGTCAATAGTAACACTCATACTTAACTTATTTTTAAGGGATCAAGATGATGGAATGTTTTTAATCAATTGGTAAAGCCAACAAAAGACATACTTTGATTGCTGACCAGAAATATGGATTTAAGTTGCCATCTTATGTGTTTCATCTCTGGAAAATGTGTTATTCTAGTCATTAGTATTTACTATGTGGCATTTCTGTCAACAGAAGGGAGGGATTATGCAAACTGACACTCTATCTTCCAAATGTAGAAATCTGCTAGTCAATTCTCTCATCAGCAGTGAACAAAAATCAACTCACAAACTGACAAATTCTAAGTATACAATTAGTAAGCCACCATTGCATTTCACACTTTAATAGAACAAACTGGCTCTGCAAAAACAGATATTTGTTCAAATAAGAGCACTGTCATCAAATATGAAAAACGGAGCATCAATTTGAAAATGAAAAGAAAAATTGTTAAAAACACAGTAAAAGAGCAAGGCCAGATACAATTTTACTAATAACTTGATGAACTGAAATAACCATCAGAGCACACGGTGTCACTTCCCTTCTGGTCTGGCAAGGGTCTGACGACTATGTAAATGCAAGTAAGTAGGAATCGCCCGGAAGGCCTAGGCCAGGCACCTGGTGTCGATGCAACAATGCCAGTTCCTTTCAGTCCAAACAGGTAACATTTTTTTTTCTGTCCTTAGAGATATTGTAACACATTCCGAAAATTGTTGCAGCCTGGTTCACTCAGAGAGTTAGGATACATAACTTCCACAACACGGTTTCTCAAGTTCAGCGTTAACGTAACTTAATTTCTACTTGCAACGCGAAATGCATCCAAGAATCGAATGCCTACACTCCACGTGAAAATGCAAACCAACCTGGCAATGCGACGACCCATATCCTGTGCAATCTACACACAGTACCTCCAAGAGAATAAACAGTAGAATCTCGTAGAATAATTGAAGGAATCTAGAATAATTACCTTTCTAATTTCATCCAGCACCGTTTCAAAGGACTTTTTGTCCATCTTTCCTACTTTCTCGTGGTTGTAAGCTACAATTTCAACTACAAAACGTCCATCTCTCGTCTGCTCCGCGGCCAGTAAAAATGTTTATAGCGGGGGAGAAAAAAAGACACCCAGAGCAAGAGAAAGGAGGCGAAGAGGTAGAGTATGGCAAAGTCCGCAAAAATTTCCAAAAACTGAGACTTAGAAAACTTTTTTTTTATTATTATTATTATTAAAAACACTCCCGTCAGACTTTCCTCAGCTTCTTACACAAAGCTTCAGGGCGCTCGGGGAAGAGCCGGGTCCTCTGAGTCCCGCAGACAAACCCGGGGGCTCAGTAGCCGGTGCTGAGCCTCCCTGCCCTGTCGCTGACGGCCGGCACGGCCGGAGGATGCGCGTGAAGCCGCTTTCCCGGGTGCAAGTCGTCAGGGAAGCAGAAGCACCTGCGCCCCGAACCCCGCGGGCTGCAGGGGGGAAGGCGCCGGCCTCGCCCTCACCGTCACAAACCCGGACGCATGGCCTGGGTCGCGCTCCCCCACCCCGGCCTCTGAGCCCGACTCCGGAATCCTGCAGCCCGGGTAGCAGGCGGCCCGGCAGGCTCTTTGTTACCAGATGCCGAGGTTTCCGGGAGCGGGCCGGCAGCCAGACAGCTTCGGGAGCCGGGCGAAGGGGGACACAGCCTCGCATAAGGGGACTCCCGAACACCGCAGTTTGTAAACCGCCAGGCGCCTGCCGGGTTGCCCCTATAGCCCCCACCAGCTCACGGGGACCTTCTCTAAAGCGCGTCGCGTCGCAGCAAAATCAACTCCGCGCCGCCAGCCTGGGCCGCTCTTTCCTTGGAGCCAGGAGAGGGGGCCTGATGTGGGAACATAGGCATCTACAAAAGATGCCTGATGCCTTCGGAGAGGATGTGGCTTAAGTCCGTTTCAGAGCCCGGAAGTGATTTCTTTGAGTGTCACATCGTCTTTCAGACAGGAATTCCGTGTGCAATATGTTGATTGTTCAACCTGAATTAAAAGAATGACTTGCGAGCGGGTAAGGCATTTTCTGAGGGCGCCCCCATTTTTTTTCTTGGTGGGCGGGAGAAGTCCGCGGCGAGGACCGCCCAGAGGACACGGAGGCGTGGTCACTGGATCTACCAAAGCACCTGACTAGGGAGGCGGGGACCCGAGAACCTGCCGGGAGTCTGGGCTGGCGTGGGTGATTCTCGCCGCTATCTCCGCTCCGGTTCTTTCTCAAAACGCGCGCCTGCAGTGAGGGTGACCTGGAGGAAGGGGCTTGGGAAGGGCAGGGCCCCTGTGCATTGACGAGGGGCTCGGGCCCGCGGCTATCCCGGAAGTCCCCAGCCGCCTGCGGGCGCATCTCCTCCTTCGTCGTCTGGTCATGGCGAGATTCTGGGTGTGCGTAGCCGGCGCCTGCACCTTGTTTGCGTTGCTGGTTTTGCATTTCCACATCTGTGGTTCTCCGGTGAGCTGGGTGACGAGGATCTGAATGACCGGCGGGTGTATTTGCTGGGAGGCGACGCCAGTCTTGGGCGAGGCGTGTTGGGCTCGGGCTCCCTCTCCACCTCTCCCGCTTGTCTGAGCGCTAGTTTGGATGCAGTCCATTACCATTTCCTTTATTTCCTCTTTTTCCCCAGCTCCTACTCCAGCCTCAATCTGCAGGCTCGTATTGTGGTCGTCTCAGCCTTTAGATGGATAAGCAGGTTTCTTTGGAATGATTTCAGTCTGGCAATCCAGTTGTCGATGCATGCTGCAGATAAACACTGCGTACCCAAGCCCGCACCCCTCTTCTTTTCCTACCTAGAGGGAAAACGGAATCTTAATTTCTTGAATTTTCTTAAGGTTTTTAGGAAACTTTCTTTTCAAGTTAACTGGAACACTAAGGAAATTCTTTACCGGCTGGATGTGGGTTGGCCCAAGTATTCGGAATACTTCACTGGAACAACGTTTTGTGTTGCAGTTGACTCCCTCAATGGATTGGTTTACGTCGCCCAGGTAAATAAACAGGGATTTATAGTATGTTAGAACACAGAGGAAGCCACATTCTACCTGTTGCACTGTGCTGATTTTGTAACTTATTTTTGGGTTGTTTTCAAGTCAGTAGTTTGGTTTTGAATGTGACATTGTTAGATTTTGGAAGGTGGTATTTTAAAAGTTACTAAGTTTGTCGATTAACCTTTAATTTCTGTTTCCCTAAGCCACAATAAAGATGACTGCTCCTTAGAACCTACCCTATCTAAGCAGTTATTTTTGTATACCTTCAGAGAGGGGATAACATCCCAAAGGTATTAGTGTTCACAGAGGATGGATATTTCCTACGAGCCTGGAATTACACAGTTGACTCCCCTCATGGTATATTTGCAGCCAGTACACCACACGAACAGTCCATCTGGATCACGGATGTAGGAAGTGGTATGTGTAGTAATGTCTATTCAATTATCTTGCTAGAAATCACATCTTTGCCCCTGTTCTTGCTGGTACATTTTAAAATCACAGTTGCCCAATCTAATTGCAGTTTCTTTAATAGTTCATGATACAAGCTTGTCTGTAAAAATCTTCACATACTTCTACAGAATCAAGAAGTTTAGCAAGAAGTCTAGTTAATTTGGTCTTTATTTTAACTTGCTGAGGGACTTTTTAAAAGCATCTTTTATTCTTCTGATTAGATAAGTCTGTGTCTCTCCTATGAAGCCAGATAAAACAGTGATCTTAGAAGCAAATGAATGCAATCCTTGCCAGTCATTTTCCTTCACCGTTTCTCTTTCGAGAGAGACTGAGATTGTTTTGTTGCCCTGAGCACAAATTTTGTATAGATCGGTGATCACATTTTTGAAATTCCACTGCAATGTGTCTGAAATCTTCCCACCATCAAGTATTTTTAGTAGAAAGTGGTGAAAATGATTGAATTTATAACTATGAAGAAAGCATTTGGGGAAGGCAGTTCACCTGTACTGTGGCTTAACACAAGGCAGTACTACAGTCTGGCGTGACCTTAGGGACTCAGCATTAATGACTGTGACCCAGTTAAGCTCTGGGTTTGAAGGACATTCTGCTAATTCAGATACCAGCCTTTAGAACTAATGAGGTCTCAAAAAAAAAGAATTTATGCGATCTAGTTTTTAAGTAGTGCCTTTACCACGTCTGTTCTCAAAACCCAGAAGATTTCTTGGTCTCAACTGATAACCCATTTATTTCAAGCAGTATTTTAGCTGGTATGGTTCTGGTTAAAATCCTAGATTATTTCTGAGTTCATTGCAATACTATGATGAAATCTGTCTCTTCTCACTATTTATTTTTCAGAAGTACTGCTAAAGTCCTTTACTTTAATTCACTCCATTCTTATGATCTTTTTTGTAGACTTCACTGATTGCCAGAAATAAAAACAGCACAGACGATATCCTCATTCTTTCCATCACAGCTTGCTTTCCAACCCACAGATCTGAAAATAGTTTCTATGTTTCTTCCCATTTTTCAAAGGAATAAATGTCCTCTAATGAAAATATGACTGCAAGTCAGCCATTTACAAAACACATTATTTCCTGCTAGTCTATCCCTTTTGCCAATCCTTCAGAAGCTTTGGGGTCACTTTCTTTAATAATATCATGTTCTGTTATGGCTATACACACTATTTAGCTCAGACTTCCAAAGAAAATACAATAATAAATACATGTTCAAAGATAGACTTATAAGGCAAGCTGATTTACTTTATTGATGGTGAGCTCAGTGTTTCCAGTTCATCCTTTGAACACCTCTCAGTTTTTTTATATGCCTTCATGTTGATTTCTATTAACTGCTTTATGATTTTTTATTTAATAACTTTCTACTTTATGCTTTTTCTTTCAAAATCATTGTAATTCAAAGAAATTTTAATGTAATTAATAAAGTAAGGCACTAGTGATTGGGAAGATAATTTCCTTCCTAGGAAAGAAAAGTAAATGAGTTGCTTCCACTGAGAGAAAAAATAGCTAAAAATTGGTAGTATAGAGAATTTTTTATTAACCTACTGATGTTTAAGATCTATCTGTGAATAACTGAAGTAACACTTTCAAATAAAAGATCTTTTTTACAATTCCCTCTTGATTTTCTTTAATAAGCAGTGCTTGTTCAAGTGCAAAAGATTAAATAAGAAATTAGTGCATCTATAATTTGTTAACATGAGTTTTCTGTAGAATGTGTTCAAATTTTTTTTTTTTAGAATTTAGAATCAACTTATTTTGAAGTAGCTGAGACTAATTCATGAACGAGTTTGCCTGCAACATAAGAAGCTCTATTACTTGTCAGTTACAATATTTAATTATCTGAGCCTACCAGTCTTTGATTAGTATTAATTCTGGCAGATTTTTACTCCCAACTTTCTTGAAAAATGTGACTATGCAATGGTGGTGTATATGCTTTTCTTTACAGGATCATATGGTCATACTGTTAAAAAATACAATTCCTTGGGTGATCTTGTTCAAGTCTTGGGCACCCCAGGGAAAAAAGGCTCCGGTTTGAATCCTCTGCAGTTTGATAATCCTGCAGAATTATATGTAGAGGACACAGGAGATATCTACATTGTGGATGGAGATGGAGGATTAAATAACAGGTTGATCAAATTGTCCCAAGGTAAGTGTGGCTTAATTTTGTATACTATTATAAGATTTATGTTTTTCAGATAGGATTTGTTTGATATTTGGTATAATGTTGTAACAGTGTTGTATGTGAAACTATGTGTAAAGGGTAAAGTGTGTCATCAAGAGAAAACTAGAAGACAGGTGGGTGAGATTGGCAACAGTAATTGATTCTGATAACAAGCCTGCTTATTCTGCACCAAAAGCTAGGGGTTTCCTCTGAAAGGAACTGGAGGCAGTATGAGAATTTGCAATGATCTCAGGATATCAGTGGGCATCCTAACCAATCAAGAAAGAAGTTAGAAACCTAGACTCCCACCCTTAAGGCATTCTGGTCTGGCCAAAAAGCCCAGGGGAGCATTTCAGGCATGGAAAGCCAAAACACTCTGGCAAAAAATGTTATGCATGAAGGATGTCTGTGGGTGAGACCCCAGTGGAAAAAAGTGACCACCAAAGAAGGATGTACTTTTCTCTGAATGGAGGAGAGAACTTCCACTTTGCCTTTGCTTTGTTGAGTTTGTGGGCCCAAAAAGCCTCCATAGCCTAGGCAGCTCATGTCAAGAGCTTCGGGTGGTCCCTGACATCATACATAAGAGTGTTAATTGTTAAATTAGCAACAAGAGTCACTGTGTGCTAACTTCCCATGCAGGACCTCTGTCCTAAAAGAGTTGGATTATGAGATTTAGTAGTAAAACTTGTTCTCAAAGATTTACTTCATTTAGGGTATTAAGTGGAGGAGATTATTATGTCTCATTTATAGTTATTCTAAGAGCTCAGGAAAGATGTATCATTCTTGGGTTCTTCTTTAAAAGTAATTAAGTTTCTAAGTTTCTAAAAAAAAAAAAAAAAAGCCAAAGTACTTCAAGATGCAATGACTTTGAAAAGCCCTTGTCTGGACTGTTGAGGAAAAGGTTTTTTGTTTTTTGTTTTTTTTTTTCCTTCTCCTACAAAGCATTGAACTCTTTACCTAGAATAGAGTTAGTCTTCTATAAATAAAATTATATGAAAATAGATCTTAGTAAAAAAAAAATAATAAGATGGAGAACAAGAGAGGGATGTGGAAGAGGGGTGGGAGAGTGGGTGGGAGGGCGGGTACTGTGGAGAGAATTACTATGTTCCTAAAGTTGTATTTATGAAATGCGTGCATATGAAAGAAAGAAAGAAAAGAAACCTGGAATCCCAGTGTCACGGATCCTGCAAGCTGATTGATAGCAAACGCTTTATTGCGTGTTCGACTCGGTGTTCTCAGTGGTATCAGTAGGTTCAGGTTCATTGCTATAGGTAAAACAATTAAACATAATTATGGTATTGATTCTTCGAGCAACATGGGAATTAGGAGAAGGAGAAACTAAATTGACTGGAAAAATAGGACAAGATATCGTGAAGGAAGTGGTTCTTAAGCTGGGTTGGTTTTATTGGAAGAAAAGGGAGTTGGGCAGAGCATCCATGGAGGCTTTCTCTTGCGAGCTCCAAAGAAGTCGTTAGCAGAAAAGTAGCTGAAAATACGCTTTTTGGGCAGTGGAAAATAAGATTTGGAGTGTCCCTGAGAGCATGTAGGAGGATTTTTGAAGCCCTATTTTTTGCCCATAAAGTGTCTGAGGTGTTTTTAGTGGGACAGTGATGTTATGGAAGCAGAGTTTTTTTTACAGAACTCAACACTGTGTCAGGATGTATTTCCGGGGACTGCCACGTAGAGGCTGTGGTCTATTTATCACTTAGTAACTGGATTCAGTTGGGAACAGTTAAAGGGAGATTGGGTGGAATCAAACAGGAATCCAAATAATTTTATGAAAGAAACAGTCAAATTTAAGAGTCAGATTGAATATGGGAATATTAATTGCGTGTGGCTGCCATAACAGATTGCAACAAATTGGATGGCTTTGAACAACAGGAATTATAGTTCTTGAATCCAGAAGTCAGAATCTGTGTGGCAGGCCATGCTTCCCCAGCAGGCTCTAGGGGAAACTCCTTCCTCGGCTCTTCTAGCTTCTGTAGTTCAGGGAGTCCTTGGCTAAAGGCAGCATAACTCCACCCTACCTCTGTCTTCATATGGCCCTTTCTTTGCTGTGTGCCTCTGTGTCTCAAACCTTCCACTTTCCTCTTGTAAGGATTTCCCAGCAAGGTCACATGCACAGGGACCAAGGGATAGCACTCTGCGAAAACTTCTAGAGTTCCACAGTTCAGCCCCTACAATGGGGATTCAAGGAGACGGACAACAGAAACATAATGTTAGTGATCATCCCAGTGAAATACCACAAGCAAATTGAGAAGGAGAACCAGCTTGAGTGAGGGCATGGCATAGCCCTAAACAATGGTTTGAAGCCGGCATGAAAACTTCAGGTGAAGATGAAAGTAGATAAATTGCTTGAGGCAGAGGACTTTTCTAAGCGTAGGAATTAGGCAAATAAGTAGGTTCAAAAACCTGATGCCAGGAAAGCTTAGTTAAATTGACCAGGAATAGAATTAAATAGTTTTTCTCAGCTGTCTCCAAATGTAACATGCAAATGCATTAGACATTCTATATGTCACTCTGACCATATATTTTTTACCATTTATAGATTTCAGCATCCTTTGGCTGCGAGGAGAAAATGGCTCAGGGCCTGCTAAGTTCAATATACCTCACAGTGTTACAGTTGATTCGACTGGCCGGGTAAAAATTCAGTGTATCTAGATTGTGTGTCCGAATGTGTGTGTGTGAGTCTAGGTGTATTGGGGCTGAGGGACATGTGTATCTGGATCATGGTTTACACATATATATCTGAGCTTATATAGATAGATCATGAGGTACATTAGTAGGTATGTCTGGGCAGTTCCTGTGGGGCTGGGAATGTGCACATGCTCTCTTACAGATGTTTCAGTCTTGTAGTGAAGAGGTTTCCTAAATATGCAGAAATGAGCAAAATAGATATCCTGTATCTCTTAAGAACCAAAGGAACAAATAATGGATTCAGACATGAAGTCACCTGGAAAAATAACAGCTTTCCCTACTACTGGAAAAACTGTGTTCAAATACAATTTCAGTTCTCAGCAACAACAAAAATTGTCTTGGTCAAAAGGAAGGTGAGAGAGGTTAATTTTGGAAGCTTGGAAAAGACAGCCTCGTAAGCCGACTCATTCTCATCACTAGCTCCACTCTGGGGAGCAGAAAGCTTTAACCAACAAATTTCAGTCAATTTCTGTCTTTTCTACTATTACCTCTTTGCTTTTAATCACCTTCTCAGCATAGATATCACTTCTGTCTTCCCCAAATCAAGCACCCACAAAAATTGTTTATATCAGTTTCTCCTTGTTTTTCTTCAGTGGTCTGCATTTCTCCCTTATGTAACTATCATGTTATGTTATAATCATTTAATTGTCCATCTCCCTTAATAGTGTGTAGGCTGTATGAACTCAAGAACTGATTCTCTTTCATTTTATGTCTTAGTGCCTAACACCCAGTAGTCATAAGCATTCATTAATTGACTGAATGTCTTGATGCACAATGGGTACTTGCCTTAATGCCAGTAGACATTTTGATACTTTTCTACTTCTGATTCTCAGCAAGCAACATTCTAATTTGATTGGGCTTCCTTTGTTGACAGTGTTTTGATCACTAAATCCGTTGCATCTTCCTCTCTACTATAGCAAGTTAACTGACCATGTGAAGTTTGTGTGTGAATTGGAAACTAGAAACTTAGCATGCAGACTTAACACTATGGAGCTTAGTTAATTACTACTACTTGGAGCCAAGAAAAAAGGTCAAATTTCATAGCTGGCAAGACCTAGACACAGATTTGTAAGCAGTGGTGAGGAATGGCTTTCTAAGAGGTCTTAGAGAACATTTGATGAGAGTTCACAGACATTACTGAGTGAGTAAGAATGTTAATTTCTATATGTTTGTGCTTTCATAAGAACAGCACTGTCTGTGCATTTTATATGATTAACTCCTTCAGTCATCATGACAGCCCTATGTGAAAAGTTCATTCATTCAAGAGTTAAAGACTTCTTGTCCCTTAAACAAGATTTCCCATAATCAAAACCCATTGAGTGTTGACTAGAAAAGACAGTGTTAAGCATCGCCATTCATTCTTGGTGTATAAACTGTTTTTTTCTCATTGGTCATTTTTCTGAGACAGCAACCCTAAAATCTTCAAGGAAACTCACCCTTAGTAAAGAATCATACATCAGGAGGAGACCTTGAGAAACTACCTTAAGTAATCATCCATAACATTTCTCAAACGGTATAATGAGTCTTTATTTGTTTCTTATTGGAGAGGAATTCAGTGGCTGCTAACATTCGCAAGCCCTGGCAAAGATGTACGTAGGGTTACCCTGAAGAAATAGCCTTTGGTTCCAGAAACTCAGCAAATCCTACAGGCCTGAAGACGAGGGTGAGAGGCATCGGAGTGAGAGCCCTCCTCTCCAGTAAGCTCATTCTTTCCTACCTCTACAACTCAGGCCATCATCATCAAAAAACATTTCATTTTGTTTATGTCATAGGTTGCATACATACAGTACATGAAATGTCATTTATATGACTCATTTTGGCCTATTAACAAGCCTGAAGTAAACCTATCAGGGCTGGCACTGTGGTGCAGTGGTTTATCCTGTGAAGCTGACATCCCGTATTGAATACCAGTTTGAGTCCTGGCTTCCCTGCTTGCAGTATGGCTTCTGCTAATCTGCCTCAGAAGGCAGGAGAACATGCCCGTCTACTTTGGCCCCTGTCAAGCATGTGGGAGACCAGGGTGGAGTTGCTGAGTCCTTGGCTTCAGCCTGGTCCACACCTGGCTACTGGGGCCATTTGGAGAATGAAACAGCAGATGCACGATCTCTTTATCTTTCTCTCTGTCACTCTGCCTTTCATATAAATAAATAAATCTTTAAACTTATTTACCCTACTTTAGGTGTTTTTAACTAGCCCAGCTTTCCTTCCTAAGTGATTCAGCACTTTGAACACGCCATGGTAATGGCAGGTATAAGTTTACTGAGATTGCAGTGTGAATGAATGCCTCACTTCCCCCACTCTCCTGAACTCCTGAGGATGAACATTGCTAGTCTTTATTTTGTTGCCTGGCCCAACGATGGAGGTGGATAGGACTCAACAGCACCGTGCTCAGTGAAAGGGAATGCTTGTTACTGGAATAAATACCTACCGATCCTCTGCATTCTGGTGGAGTACTCCTGTTTGTTAGTTGCTCACACATTAACATACACATGTAGTATATTGCAGGCTTTTGGTTAAGACAGATGGCCATTTATATTGTAGCTGTCCCACTTGAGTACATTTCAGATGTGGCATTTAACCTTTCTGAACTTTAGTGTTTCCTCATCTGAGACAGGGGCCTTTAATATCTTCTTCCTTGCGATCCTCTAAGTTCTACATGAGACTATGTGTGTTCATTTTAGAAAAATCTAATGTGTACGAACTGGCCACCTAAAGTGGAAGGTATGGGAAACCAAAGAAACAGAAAATCCACAATGACAGAGACTAATTTATAAGTGGACTCCTGGACAGAAGTATGGTTTTTGGCAGCCTCAAGACATATGGGGCTCCATGTCAAGGCAATGAAGAGAGGCTTTAATAGACAAAGTTGGCCCATTGCTAATCTAAATATATCTGGACTTTCTCAAGAAATACCATTCTAAGCATTAGATAAGGGGCATTCCAGGGTCCTACCTGGCAAGACAAGCCTGACCACTTACCTGTTGACCTGATTTACCCCAGTAGGGCTCCAGTGACTTCCAGGGTTGCCTAAAGGGCAAGATGGCCATTGTGACCAAAATGGCTGCGCCATGTCAAGTTGAATCCCTTCCAGTGTGAAAACACAGACTCATTCGCTGCCTTTCATTTTTCCTTCCTTTCATATTCTGGATCTTTTCCAGTTGATCCTTTGTTTTGTTTTGTTTTGTTTCTTAGGTATGGGTTGCTGACCGAGGAAATAAAAGAATCCAAGTGTTTGACAAAGAGACTGGGGAGTTGCTAGGAACATGGGATAATTGTTTCGTACAAGAGGGCCCTTCTGCAGTCAGGTATTGTTTCTTTGCATTTTGAAATGATGTTTTAGTCCATTTGTGTTACTTCCTCTGAAGAGCCAGCTGGTATTTTAAAATAGTTATTGGTCATTTTAAGCAGAGGAAAGTAGAAGAATACAAGAGAAATTTGCTACCTGATGTTTTTCAATACCAGATAAAGTGAAAACAACTAAACTTCCAGTGTTCTATAGAATTCTAGTGTCAGGAAAAAAAAATGTATGCTAATCCTCTCCTACAGTCTTTATCCTTGAGATATATTTGCTAAATTTTTAAACACATCAAAATCAGCCTGAGTCTGTAGTATCAGATACAGCCTAATACAACTTGTCCATTAGTTTTATTGTGTGTAGTATTATGATATTGATATTTTTTAAAGATTGAAACTAATCTTTGGCCATTTCTACCACCAGTCACTTACTCCCTCATAAACAGATTTAGATCAAACTTAAATTCTTAAATCATTCCGCAAGTAGGTGCCTCCTGTTATTTAGCACTGTAGGGAATAAGAATGTTGATTGATGTTTATTTTGTATGAATTTATTATGTAAAACTTCTTTCTCCATAGATTTACACCTGATGAAAAATACTTGATTGTGGCCCAGCTGAATCTTAGTAGGCTCTCAATTGTGGCAGCACCCCCAGTGGGAGACATTGGCATGTGTTCTGTGATCAGCACAATCCAACTGGCAGATCAAGTTTTACCACATCTCCTAGAAGTTGATAGAAAGACTGGAGCAATCTATGTAGCAGAAATTGGAGCAAAACAAGTACAAAAGTATGTGCCTTGGAGTGGCTATGTTCTTTGATTTGGATCATAATTTTTTGTTTTTACTGTGGATCTTTCTTAGATTCTTAAATTTTATTAAGTGCTTACAAATGATATTCAAGCACAAGAATTTGTTTACATTTTCCTGATCTAGTATCAGATTTGTTTTTAATGTTATTAACAATCATGTTTTTATTGCCTTTCTTGGGACTTAGTCTTACTTCTGAGTGCATGAGGTTATTTAAAGGAAGAATTGTGGGAAGGTGTTTAGCCTAGGAGTTAGGACATCAGAGTATGTGGATTCAATCCTGGCTCCAGCTTCTGAATTAAGCTTCCTGCCATTGCAGAACCTGGGAGCCACAAGTGATGATTCAAGTAAGTGGGTTCCTGCTACTCATAGGAAACCTTGATTTCATTCCTGGTTCCCTGCTTTATCCCCAGACTCAGACCAGCCCTGACTATGCAGGTGTTGAAGTGAACCCATACAATGGGTACTCTCTCTTATCTGTTTCTCTTCTTGTTCTGTTGCCATTTATCCATGTCTGTCTCTGCTTTCTTTGTCTCTTTGCCTGTCCAATAAGGGTGTAACTTAAAAGAATGAGGTCATAAAGAAGGACTACGATTATAAGCTAGTTATTTGGTCTGGTGAATGAATTCTCCCAGGTAAAACAGTAGGAACTAAAGTGGGTTCACAAGATAATTTATTGAATGTCATGGAAACACCTGCTGATGTCCAGTTTGTTCAGCTTCCATAAAATGAACTCACTGAGAGAAAGTAAGTCAGGTGGGCTGTTAATTATTTTGAGTATCCACAGAGTACTAGGTCCTGAAGATTCAAAGATGGAGAAGCAAATTTTGTGCTGTTTGAGTTGCCTACAGTGCACTGAGGAGACAAGCGGACAGTCACAGCATAGTGACAACAACACAGGAGTGCAGTGGCACTTTCCAGAAGAGGAGCACTGCATTTGACCAAGGGACTCATGAAGACTTAGACAAGTCTGAACTTGGACTTGAAAATTAAGGAGGAGTTTTTAGTGGACCAGGAGGAAAAAATTGCTTCCAAGTAGAGAAGGTATGAAGGCTCTCAACTTGTGAGAATGAGCCATGCTTTTAGCCTTTGTTTTGAAGCCTTGCCTGGCTTTTTTGTTTTTTGTTTTTAAAGATTTATTTATTTATTTGGAAGTCATAGTTACAGGGGGGGTGGGGGGGGATGGAGAGAGAGAGAGAGAGATCTTCGATCCACTGGTCTACTTCTGAAATGGCCACAGTGACTGGATCTGAGCCAGGCCAAAGCCAGGAGCCAGGAGCTTCTTCAAGATCTCCCAGTTTGGTGCAGGGGCCCGAGCACTTGGGCTGTCTTCCACTGCTTTCCCAGGCACATCAGCAGGGAGCCGGATTGGAAGTAGAACAGCTGGGACTAGAACCAGCACCCACATGGGATACTGGCATTACAGGCAGGGCTCAACCTGCTACTCCACAATGCTGACCAGCCCCCCTTGGCTTAACAGAAACCTTTAAAATGCGAGGATGAAGTGACTTATGCCATATGCCTAAGCACTTTACTGGGAGGAGTTCTTAAACATAACCAGAATGGTTTTTAAAGGTAGCAGTAAAAACAGGGCCTCTCCTCAGTGCTTCTTCCAACTTTAGTTTATTCCTGACATGTGTGTACCTTAGTGAAGTTTCAGGAGAGTTGCTTGTATGGGGATGTGCCAAACTCTTTGAACTATTGTGACTAAATATTTTCTGACTTTCTGTTTCTACATTTTTCTCCTCTTGGTCTGAAGATTTGCTTCCCAATTAAGACCCTGTTTTTCCAGTTGTTCTAGTTTGTTCTTGGTTTTGGTGGAACCTTGCTATATAGCAGTCTCTCCTATCAGTCTTCCCCCTTGCTCTACTGTAAATTGTGTAGCAGTTGAGAAATCTTGAGCTAACTTTGCTCATCACCTATGGTGCCTGGAGTCTGCTTTCCAAACCGGAAAGAAGTTGTATGTTAATGCTTGGCCCATATCTCAGTGTGGTTAAGGGAGTGAAATCTATCCACAGGAAACCCTATTCCTGTGTTCCTGAAAGGAATGTGCCACAGTGGGCTAAGTTTTTTTCCAGTAGCATGGGTACATTGTGTTGTAAGGGTCAGATCTGCAATAGGTACGTATGTGCCCTTTGAATCCCTGCTCCAGGTATATTACAGGACTTTTATTAATAAAAAGTTCCTCTCAGTATGTTGTTTACCTGACACAAGGACCAGGTTGGCCTTAATTTTATGTTTATGGCTTTTTATAAAACACTTCACTTATGTACTTTATGCAGTTAAGATAAAAAAAATAATTTGAGAGTTTATTTGTTGGCAAGCTAGGATAAGAAATGCAAGTGCCTCTGTGAAGGAATGTAGGCTAGACTGATTTTTTCATTTAACAAATGTTTTATTTAATT
Organism: Oryctolagus cuniculus; assembly: GCF_051225735.1. NCBI lineage: Eukaryota > Metazoa > Chordata > Mammalia > Lagomorpha > Leporidae > Oryctolagus > Oryctolagus cuniculus. The sequence goes on along the minus strand of NC_142875.1, from coordinate 74,388,055 downwards.
TTGTTTTATACCAGATTTCTATAAAGCTTTCTGAAAATATTGTTTCTGTGTAACTTACGTGAAGTATTTGTTTCACAGCATACTTGTAATCATAGTATTTTTTTCCTTTGGATTAATTGGTTAAATGAATGGGAAATATACTTTGTAATTTAAAAAAATATAGATTAAAATTCTGGAATGAAAAGTCAATGTTATCCAGTTCTCCAATTAAAGATTAATTTTATTGTTATAAAAACAGTTTGTAATTCCTTATTCCATTAAAGAATTTCAGCAATACTGGAATCACATTTGGTGCTAAGAAAATATCCCCCTCTGCGTACATCTGTGAAGTGTAAGCTGTTGTTCAATATTGCTGGACATTGCTTGGACAATTTAAACAGTGTGGCTGCCTTTGTGTATTAGTAGCTAATTGTGGTTAAGCATTAGAAGTAGAACCTCTTTATGCCTCTGCTTTCTAAGTCTGTTCTTGGGGTAGAAGAAGGGAGTATTTCAAAGGTAACTATAGGTATCTATGCTCACCTCCGCTATAAGATTAAGTCCGTAAAACAAAATTTTGTTGATCATAGAAAACTTGGATACTTTCTGAGTAAACAAAGAGGATCCATATAATTTGTGCTTAGGTCACTTGACAGGTAAATGAATGCTATGATTTGAGTCGCAGCTCCACTCCCTATATCAGCTTCCTGCTAATGTGACATCCTGGGGGGCAGAATATGGCTCAAGTAATTGAGTCCATGCCACCCACATGGGAGAGTCCCCAGCTCCTGATTTTGGCCAGGCTCAGCCTAGGCTGTTGTAGTTATTTGGGAAGTTAGCTAGTGGATGGAAAATCTCTGCTCTGCTTTTCAAATAAATAACAAATAAAATAAAAGCTGTAAGGCTTATAGGGTAACATTCTAACTTCTGTTTTGGCTTTACTGGTTTTAAATGTTTTTGAATTTGAGAGCAAGATAACTTGGAAAGCCAGCATCAACGCTGGAACTTTTAGGGCTGATGTTGTGGAACAACAGTTTAAGAGGCTACTCAATGCCAGCATCCCATATGGGCATCCGTTTGAGTCCTGGCCACCCTACTTCCAATCCAGGTCTCTGCTAATGGGTCAGGGAAAGCAACAGAGGATTGCCTGAGTACTGGCCCTTCCCACCCATATGGGCGATCCGGAAGAAACTCCTAGCTTCTACTTTTGGCCTGGCCCAGCCCTGGCCATTGTGGCCATTTGGGGGATGAACCACGCATGGAAGATCTCTTTCCTTCTGTTCCTCTCTCATTTTGTAACTCTGCCTTTCAAAAATAAATCTTTAAAAAATTCAAACTGGAAATCTCAGATTTTTACTTCTTAACTCACCAAAATATATATCATATCATAAAAATAAAACCATGTCCTATATTTATATAGCTTTGTTTCATTCTCTGCTGTATATTTTCAGCAATAATAACATTTTAAAAACTTTTTTGAAACAATAAATAAGGTTAATTTCATTCAACAAAAGGCTATGAGACCACAGAATTGTGAAGGTGTGTGCCCAAGCGTTTCTCTGCCGTGGAGGTGTGCTGCCTAGTGGAGACAGCCTGCTGAGATCACTGCCTCGCAGTACTTTTGGGAGTGCTGTGCGGTTATGGAGCTTCCATTGTGTTACATTCTTGGGACAACAGAGGGCAGTAGAGCTCTGCTTGTGATAAGCATTTCTTGAAATCAAAAGGACAAATGACTGTATACTTGGATTTTTTTTTTAATTGAAACTACATTATTAATCAGACTTCTTTCTGCTTTTTCTGGAGTTTGTTTATGTCTTAAGGAAACTGACTTATAGATGACGTATTTTCCAAGTGGTTTTGGACATGTTTACTACTTGATTGAACTTTTCCACATTTTAAAAGAAAAGTTTAAACTTTTTCAGTAATCCAAACTATAAGCAGAAGTGAATAACTCATTTTAAATGGAGGTGGAACTATATTCTGAATATTTGAGTTTTGTGCAATAAAAAACATTCATGTTGCAGGAATTCTTTTCTTCCTCACTAGTTTTTTGTTTGTTTGTTTGTTTTTCTTTTTAAGGTTAAGATTGTTTGTTTGAAGGGCAGATTTATATATAGAGAGAGACAGAACTCCCATCTGCTGGCTCACTCCTCAAATGGCCACAATGGCCAGGGATGTGCCAGGGTGAAGCCAAGAGCCTAGAGCTGCTTCTAGGTCTCCCCAGTAGATTCAGGGCCCCAGGCACTAGGGCCATCTTTTGCTGCTTTCCCAGGTGCATTAGCAGGGAGCTGGATCAGAAGTGGAGCAGCTGAGTCTCGAACCAGTACCCATGTAGGATGCCAGCATTGCAGGTTGAAGCTTAACCCACTGTGTCACAATGCTGGCCCCTTTTCTCATTTTTAAGCAATTTTGCCTTCTGGCTATTGATTATTTTATAAATAAGGAAAATAGACTATTTACAAAGTCATTTCTCCACCAGGCATTTATCCATAGAGGCTGTGCATTTATATAGTAGAATGACTCTAAATACTTAATGACAGGCCAGCGCCGTGGCTCATTTGGTTAATCCTGTGCCTGTGGCACCAGCATCCCATGTGAGTGCTGGGTTCTAGTCCCAGTTTCTCCTCTTCTAGTCCAGCTCTCTGCTGTGGCCTGGGAAGACAGTGGAAGATGGCCCAAGTGCTTGGGTGCCTGCACCTGCATGGGAGACCAGGAGGAAGCACCTGGCTCCTGGCTTTGGATTGGCGCAGCGCCAGCCATGGTGGCCATTTGGGGAGTGAACCAAGGGAAGGAAGACCTTTCTCTCTGTCTCTCTCTCTCACTGTCTAGCTCTGTCAAATAAAAAAAAAATACTTAATGACATGCAGGTACTAGTTTTTGTATGTAAGAAATGAATACAATTTGAGCAATGAGAAACAACAATTCTGAAAACCTTTATCTCTTACATTGTAACCAATGAGATAGTGTTATGATTTAATTCTATTAAGATTTAATTGAATTATTATTTAAATACATTTAAATATATTACATTTAATTTAAATACATTGTAATGTATGAAACAAGCATGTCCTAACTAACGAGTCTTTCGAATAAATTCTTTTTTTTTTTTTTTAAGATTTACTTTATTTATTTGAAAGACAGAGTTACAGAGAGAGGTAGAGACAGAGAGAAAGGTCTTCCATCTGCAGGTTCATTCCCCAGATGTCTGCAACAGTTGGAGCTGCACCAATTCAAAGCCAGGAGCCAGAAGCTTCTTCCAGGTCTCCCACGTGGGTACAGGGGCCCAAGGATTTGGGGCATCTTCCGCTGCTTCCCCAGGCCATAGCAGAGAGCTGGATCAGAAGAGGAGCAGCCGGAAATAGAACCAGTGCGTATATGGGATACCGGTGCTTTAGGCCAGGGCTTTAACCTGCTGTGCCACAGTGCTGGCTCCTCGAATAAATTCTTTAAAAAGGTAAATTAATTTGAAGGTGTCACAAGTTGCTTTCATAATCTTCTCAGTTTTCAGTATAATTCCCAAGAAAGAAAACTTTAGAAACATGGCCCAAATTCTCAGGTCTGTACATAACCAGAATTGGTTACTATAATTCTTCTGATATATTTGTACTGTAAGGCATTTATATACAGATTGTCACAGTTACCAAAGTTAATCATTTTTATAATACTCTTCTTCACAGGGTATAAAAAACATTTTAAATATTTTTATATTTACTGTATTTAAAATATTCATTTTTGCATGAGTGCTTAGAACTAATTATATTCTTATACTTTTAATCTACATTAACTTTCTGAAATTTATCCAGTTTTTACTTTGTAGGCTACATGTACATGTGTATGCCAGTGCATGTACATTTCTGTAAGTATAGATATACACATCAAGAACATTATGCCCAAAATAAGTCAGAACAGCTGGATCCTAACAGTTTATACTTAACATGGCTAAGTATAAGTCCTTTATATATATGTATATTATGTATATAAACATGTATATGTGTGTATGCATATATATATATATATATATGTATGTATATTCAAAAGTTCATGGAAAGGTCTTCCTTCCATTGGTTCACTCCCCAAATGGCCGCTACGGCCAACACTGTGCTAATCCGAAGCCAGAAGCCAGGTGCTTCCTCCTGGTCTCCCATGCTGGTGCAGGGCCCAAGCACTTGGGCCATTCTCCACTGCCTTCTCGGGCCACAGCAGAGAGCTGGACTGGAAGAGGAGCAACTGAGACTTGTGCTGAGCTGCTCGGTATCATTTATTTCTCACTTGTGAAATGGAAATAATAGTATTTTCTTCATGAGATTATTATGAATACAAACATGATCATGTATGCAAAGTACTAAGTCTGGTCCATGAGACACAGTACACATCAAAAATGTGAAGAGATTCATTCATTTGCGATGTTTAAGGCAGACACGAGCAGACATGCCACCTTTGGAGCAGTGTCATGGATTGGTTGAATGTGAAACCAGATGACCTTTCCTTCTCCTATAATTCTGTGTTTAGTTATATTGTTGAATATTAAGGTCCCTTATTTTTTAATAAGCTTTTCAAAATTGTAGATCCTGTGCCTTTCTTCTTATCAAATTTAGATTCCTATGTTAAATTCGTCCCATGAATTTATTAGTTATTTCTCCTGGAGTAGGACTTTGTTTTTTTTCCATATCTAATTAATTGGTGGTGGTACAGGGTAATGGTATCAATTCTTTCCATGTAGAGTATATCTGTTTACCTCAATAGACTAGACTTAATGGAAATAAACTTTATGTAATTAGCTACAGATTACAGATTATTATTACAGATATTTATAGTTTCTGGGTATATAAGCATGAAAATAAAAATTTGCATCTTTTAGTACTGTTTGTAGTGTTTTATTTTAAACTTTTTATTATAGTGGCTACACCATTCAGAACAATGTTGAATATTGGGATGGGGATATCCTTAGCTTCTGATCTGAATGGTGATGTCCGTACTTCATCAATTACTAATGAAGTTTACTGTTTAGTTTTGATAATTTTCATACTTGTATTTTTATCATAGAATTTTATTAAGAAGAATCACTTAATTTGTTAAATTGACCTTGACACTGATATATATGATATGTTGTTGTAATTTATGTTAGAGGTTTTTTTCCTTGGGTTTATTATTGGAAAAAACCTTACTTGGCCATAATATCATGCTTATACCTTGTATTCTTTAAATGAAGAGGGCAGTAGAGGTCTATTCATACACAATTTAGTATGTTACAGCCATTTCCAAAAGGAATTTGAGTTTTCTTACAATAAAATATATAGAGTACTTAAATGAAAAATAGTAATGTCAAAAATTATATGTTTGGTAGAGAAAATACATTATTTTAAAACTTGAAGTAATTACAAGTTATGCATTAAATTATTCCTTAGTCTTATTGTTGCCATAGCAAAGAAGGAAGTATATATATATAATTCTTACTTTATCAAAGGAAATTCTTTTAGAAAGCACTGTCCTATATAAGTGACAAGGCTCATATTCTGTATCTTTCCATATCTCAGCTGTTCAATAAACTAGCCTGTAGCTCAGGTAGTTTTTGAGTGTTTGAAACATACATTGTATATCTGAGGAACTGAGTTTCTTACCATATTTTTAATTTAAGTAGTTAAAATTGACTACTGGCTATGTATCAGCATAGAAAGTGAATCTAGGGTTTCATAACGAAAACCAGTTTGTTTTCACCCAACTTCCTTGCATAATTTTCTTTCTGTCAACCTTTTAAGGTCATGGATATTCCAGATTCACTTTCCTGGAGTTGTAGCTATTTAGTTTTTAGGTTTTCACCATGTGACTCTCACCACATGTGAGCCCATTGGGATGGCCACAGAGAGGAAAAACCAAGAACCTTCTCAAAATAATCTTTGGGTGTGAACCAAAATAAGTTTTTGAATTGCCGTGACTGTGTATAAAACAACATGCTTCTTTACTATTGAGTTCCTGCTGAGCAAATTTTAAGAACATTTTAAGAGAATGTGATTATCTGATAGCCACTTTGCCTCTACACAGAGTTCTAATTCCTGGTTAACACTCCAGAATGCTGCTACAGAAACATGTTACTGAACAAATTGAGCTTCCTCTAGGCCTCCCTCACAGGTGCAGGGGTCCAAGCACTTGGGCCGTCTTCCACTGCTTTCCTAGGCCATACATAGCAGAAAGCTGGATCGGAAGAAGAGCAGCCAGGACATGAGCCAGCACCCATATGGGACACAAGTGCCACAGGCTCCCACAGATTACTTTTTTAAAGTTATATTTTTAATTTTGGGTTCAATTAATATACATTTTTATGGATTTCAGCACAGTGTTTCAGCACATACACACATACACACACACACACACATATATATATACATATACAGCATAAACTGAATATAAAAGCCAATTAGCCTTTCAATTTCTTTTTCTTTGTGTTTGGAGCATACTAGCTCCTCTCTGCCAATTTTTTACCTGAAATAAAATACGTAATCATGAACTGTAGTCACCTCTCTGTGCTTTGGAGCTCCAGAACCCATTACCTTCTCTTGACAGCATTTCTCCTCCCATCTGCCTACCTTATCCTTCCTAGCCTCTAGTAATCACTATTTTAAATTCAGATGAAATATATATTCCTCTTTTCCAATTTGGATGCCTTCTTTTTCCCCCTTTTTCTTGTCTAACTACAAGTATTATGTTCCATGTTGAATAGTAGACACTGAAGGTTTTGAGGACTAACATACCATACCTTTCATTAGGTATAGTATCTAAGGTAGTATATATATATTTCTCGTCTAGTGCTGAGCAGTGCTGGGTAGAGGCAAAGGACAAAATATTAGAACAGTGAAAAGGAAACATTAGAACATGGAATATCACATGGGTTTCAATATGAGTTCCATATAGAGTGATAAGTGAGATTTGGACTTTTGAGAAACAGCATGAAGCGGAGCAGAAGTCTTGAAGGTGTCTCCTGTTTCACCTGATCCCCTGCAGTTTTCAGGGAAACCATTTAAGAGGCAGAAGTTAGTGCAAAAACTGGAGCAGATCCCAAGTCTATTGCTTCACAGCGTCCTTGCTGCTCAGCTGCTCAGCTGGTCTGTCTTCCTTTCTACCTTATTGAGTGACACAATGCCTTGTTTTTTTGTTTTTGTTTTTTAAGATTATTTATTTGAAAGAGTTACAGAGAGAGAGAGAGAGAGAGAGAGAGAGAGAGAGGTCTTCCATCTGATGATTCACTCCCCAATTGACCGCAGCGGCCGGAGCTGTGCCGATCCGAAACCAGGATCCAGGAGCTTCTTCCAGGTCTCCCACATGGATGCAGGGGACCAAGCACTTGGGCATCTTCTACTGCTTTCTCAAGCCATAGCAGAGAGCTGGATCGGACGAGGAGCAGCCGGGGCTCGAACTGGCGCCCATATGGGATGCCGGCACTGCAGGCCAGGACATTAACCCGCTGCGTCACAGTACCGGCCCTGACACAATACCTTGTTAAAATATTATGTACACTCATTGTAATCCATGAATGATTTATCATAAATATCACATTCCTTCCTGTGCTAGACAATCTTTTCCAGAGAGTGGAACTAATATTTAGATTTCATTATCCTTAATTTGAAGAGTTGCATGTTTTACCATGTACTAATACTTTTTATATTTTGAAATATACCTAAAGAAAATTATGAAAGAAGGCTACCTTGAGTTGTAGAAAAACAAAACTACAGTAAAAATGAGACTTGAACTAATATAAAGAAAAGACAAATGAAATGAAATTTATTTATTTATTTTGTTGACAGGCAGAGTGAACAGTGAGAGAGAGACAGAGAAAAAGGTCTTCCTTTTCCGTTGGTTCACCCCACAATGGCTGCTGCAGCCGGCGCGCTGCGCTGATCCGAAGCCAGGAGCCAGGTGCTTCTCCTGGTCTCCCATGCGGGTGCAGAGCCCAAGGACTTGGGCCACCCTCCACTGCCTTCCCAGGCCACAGCAGAGAGCTGGACTGGAAGAGGGGCAACCAGGACAGAATCCAGCACCCAGACTGGGACTAGAACCCGGTGTGCCGGCGCCGCAGGCAGAGGATTAGCCTATTGAGCCATGGCGCCAGCCTGAAATGAAGTATTATCATCAAGTAACTATTTTGAATGTTCAAGTAGCAAAATACAAGGCATAGTGTGACTAAAACCTGCATTAACGAAACTGATACGAATGAAACCACAATACTAATTAGGATTTGGTAAAACAATATTCTTATAATGTTAATGTAAATTAATACTATTGATTTAATTTAGTAATGTGTTAAAAGAAGTAAACATTTAGTGTCTGTGTGGTAATAATTGTATATCTATAAAATGATATACTTTAAAAAATTAAAAATAAACTAACGCAAGTTGAATGTTCCTTATCTGGGGACCAGAAGTGTTTCAAATTTTGGAGTATTTATGGATTTTGAGATATTTACATAGACTTTATCAATTGCACATCCCTAACTTGAAAATCTGAAATGCTCCAAAGTTTCAGATTTTGCATCATTTTGGATTTGGAATTTTTGGAGTAAGGATATTCAATGCTCACCCTGTAGTTGACATTTGCTGAATACTTACTACTTGGCAGGTACTTCACTGTGAACACAACATCTACCGTTGTTTTGAGGAAAGTAGCATTATTAGATTAGGAAGCTGTATGCAGCAAAGATGAGAAATTTACCCCAGCAAGTAAACAACAGAGATGGGATTAAATGCCAGGTAGTCTGCACCAAGCACTATCTCTTCTCTCTCAGAGGGATGCACGCACACATTGACTCATATATATGCACAAATGTGTAAGTGTATTAAGGAATATTTATAACTGATTTTCATTGACAACATAGTAAAAATTTAGAAGACATAGTCTGGGGGCCAGCACCTTGCTGCTGTGGGTTAAGCTGCCACCAGTGACACTGGATTTCATATCATAGTGCCTGTTCGAGTCCCAGTTGCTCCACTTCTGATCTAGCTCCCTATAATGCGTCTGGGAAGGCAGCGGAAGATGGCCCAAGTAGTTGGACCCCTGCTACCCATGTGGGAGACCCTGGATTGAGTTCCTGGCTGTTGACTCTGTCCTGCCCCAGCCCTGGCCATTGCAGCCATTTGTGGAGTGAACCAGTGAACAGACGATCTCTTTCTCTGTCTCTCCTTCTCTCTGTCACTCTGCCTATCAAATAAATAAATATTTTAAAAAGTCACAGTGTTACAAGACAACAATGAATAAAGTATAGTTTGCTTGTATTTGGCCACTATGTGGCCTTTAAAAGTGATAATTATGAAGCAAGTACAGCCATAAGGGAGATGATCATGATATAACATGAAGTGAGAAAGACTTGGAGGAATGTAAGACTGTAAGATCCATTATAGTTGTGTACCTGTGTATATAGTACTTCTTATGAACCACATACTGGTCTAAGGACTCTGGATTGTATTGTTTAATCCTTAAAGAAATCCTATAGGGCCTGGCACTGTGGCATAATGGATTAAGACTCCACCTGCAGCGCCAGCATCCCATGTGGGCACCGGTTCAAGTCCTGGCTGCTCCTCTTCCAATCCAGTTCTCTGCTATATCCTGGCAAAGCAGTGGAAGATGGCTCAAGTCGTTGGGCCCCTGTACCCGTGTGGGAGACCCAATGGTAGCTCCTGGCTCCTGGCTTCGGATTGGCCTAGCTCTGGCCATTGAGGCCATTTGGAGAGTGAGCCAGCAGATGGAAGACCTCTCTCTGTCTCTCCCTGTCTCTGTAACTCTGTCTCTCAAATAAATAAAATATTTTAAAAATTAAATCCTGTAAGTATTATTACTATTCTCATTTGACATTTGAGGCAACTGAGCTACAGAGAGATGTAGGTCAAGATTTCACAGGAATAAATGAAGAGCCAGGATTTGAACCTAGGCAGTGTAACATTAGAGTCTGCGTTTTGAACTAATCATCTTTGTATTTACAACATTATATTCCAGAAGAGATCAAAATGACAATACTGGTATTATGAGGCGGAATGAGGAGGAAGATGTATTTTCCTGTGTACTTGAAGGAATTCTGAACTCCTTGGCAGTCACACCCAGTAAAGGAAAGGGGGGGAATTATCCTGGAATGCAGCCCTCCCTGGCAAACTTCTTTGGGCCGCTTCCTTCCACTCCCCCTTCCCCATTTCTGTCTTTCTGAAACCACTGCTGTCTAGCACTGCCAAGCAATTTGGAGTAGAATTATCTTAAACGTGAGGATTCCACTGGTAAACATTCTAAAATTGATGATCAAGTTAGCAGTCTGATTTTTCAAGCCATGTGTCCTTGAAACACAATCTTCACGTCACTTCCAGGGTTCCACTTTCTCCTGGACTTGCATGTCCCTCAGTGATTCTTTCCTAATGTCTTTACTTCTGGTGGCTTCTGTCTACCTGACTTCCAAGTGCTGGAGTGCCTCAGGGCTCTGCGCTTGTCCCGCTCTCTATCTGCACTCATCCCGGTGCATCCAGTCCAGTGAAACTGATTACCATGCAAATGTTAATGACTCTCAAATTAACATCAGTGGTTCAAAGTGCTCATCTGTGCTATGAACTTGAATAGACAATTACCTCCTTGACATTTCCACTTGGAAATAGTTGTTTCAAACTTAATATGTCCAAAATAGATACTTGATCCCTTTCTCCGAATCTCAAATAGAATTGTACAACTATTTGTTTACCTGACTGCTCTTCTACCTACCTGGAACAGCCTTACTCCTTATCTGTTCTTGGATTAATCCATATATTTAAATTCTGCTCAGATACAACCATTTCAAAGGCCAACAAAAGTTAGCAGCCACCAGCAACTGGAAGCGGAAATGAATTCTTTCCTAGGTTATCCAGGAGGTTGAGAGCGGACCTGCCTGGGCCTTGCTTTTGGCTCCATGATAACAACTTCAATGTTATGAAAGAGTAAATCCAGGTTGCCTTAAGTCACTAAATTTGAAGTAATGTGTTACAACAGCCATAGGAAACTACTATAGTTTTGGATCCTGGAAATTAGGTGCTACTGTGGCATATACCTGAACATGTGGCTTTGACATTGTGTAATAGGTAGAGTCTGGCAGACTTCTGAAGGGCATAAGAAAAAAGAAAGCTAGGTTGGTTGCCTTAACACTGTCGGTTGATGTACAGAAGTTAAAGGCGCTGCTGGTGAGGGCAAAATAGGAGATAAGAAGCATATTTTTGGAAAATGGAAACATGTTTTCAATATAGAGTGGAAACAAACACAAGAGTAAATCATAACAGAATAATGTCTTAAATTGATTAAAGAAGAAAAAGTCAACCTAGAATTCTATCTCCAGCAAATTTGTCTTTCATAAGTAAATGTAAATACAGACATCTCAAGCAAGCCAAGTGGAATATGAGGTTTAAAAAATCTTTTAAAATTCATAGAAGATGCATATTATGAGAAACCTATGCATGGGTTTCCAAAAAAAATTTCACCATAGTAAACTTACCTTTTAAAATATCTTTTTCATTTATTTTTATTTGAGATGCAAAGAGATAGTGTGAAACATAGATAAATACAGAGCTTTCATCTGCTGGTTCACTCCCCAAAGGCCAGTAATGAGTGGACTGGGTCAGCTGAGAACCCAGTCCAGGTCTTCCACGTGAGTGGCAGAGATCCTTCCACTGCTGCCTCCTAGGCAGATTGCTCCCACCCTGGGTCTGTGTTATCAGGAAGCTGGAATCAGAAGCAGAGCCAACACTCAAACCCAACCACTCTAATAATGGGTTCAGGTATCCTAACGATGTCTTAACCACTAGGCCAAAAACGCACCCTAAAATAAATTTATCTTTTAATTCCATTTTCATACAAACTTTTTGAAGAACCCTCATATTCACTGCCATCAAATTTGTACTATAAGATATATTAAATGAATATATTTGGGATGAAAAAAATGATACCAGTTGGAAAAAAGACCCAAAATGATAAATTTATGGTTGAAGATAAAAGACTTTTCTTTTAAAGATAAATAACTAATAAAAACTAGCAGTAATGGCTTGATTAGTAAAATGAATAACACTGATATATAATATAGAAGTAAAAAGAATGATGAAAATATCACAAATGATCAAATGTGGAAAATGAAAACATATAAGAATATGATAAGGGACATATCATTCAAAAGTATGCTGACAACTTGCAGTGGGTTATTGTCAATGATAGTTCTACCAATCAAAAACTGAAACAAGAACAGATAATAAACTGATAGAAGAAGACAAAGTGTATAGACATAGTATACAAATAGTCAATTCCAAAAGAAGCTGGAGAATAGATAAAGGGAACAAAGAACAAATAGGATAAATAAAAAGCATAATAAGACCAAAAGCCAGTCATATTAAATATTATGTTAAATGTAAATGATATGATTACTCCAATAAAATTCAGCAATGAGCATAGTGAATCATAAAAAAAAACAAACTATATACAGTATACAAGAAATGGCTTTATATATAAAGCAAGAGAGTTAAAAATGAAAGGGTGAAATAAGATACACAATTATAACCAGCAGTTATAAAAAGCGAAAGTGGCTAAATTATTGTAAGTCTAAGTAGACTTCAGAAGAGAAAGTATGACTGTTCAAATGTCACTTTATAAAAAGAATACATCCAACACTGTGGATGAATCTCACACATGTGATGCTGAGCACAAGAAGGCAGAAATAAGAGTACATACTGTACTGATCTCATTTATATGGAATTCTAGAAAACGAAAGACTAATTTAAAGTGACAGAAGGCAGATCGATGTTTTTCTGAAGCTGTGATGCGTGTAGGAGGTTAACTGGATGGACATGACACAATTGCAGTCACATAATGGGAAATTATCTATTTTCATTTTGGTGGTAGTTTCATAGATATATACATCTATCAAAACTTATCAAGCTGCACACTTCAATGGGTGTATTATATTGAATGTAAATTAAACCTGAATAGATTTGACTCAAAAATAAAGCAGAAGATTGGAGAATGGAAACATAAACCAAATAGAAAATCGAAGAATGAAAACAACAACAAAAAAGAGAATTGTAGGTAGAGGAGTGATTAGTGAGAAAGCTGTTGCTCAACCTTGACTTACAAGAGAAGGTTAAGAGGGTGATAAGAGGAAGTGATTGTTTGAATGGTATAAAGTGTGCTAGAAAACACCAATGAATTCATTGCAACTAAAGTCAGAGAAAAAGGGTATTGAATGTGTCATGTGTTCTCAGTGTCCTTGCTTTATTTGGCCACAGTTTGCAGCCCAGAGAAAGCAGGCAGTAGGAGTTACTAAGGATGAGGAAATGTAGAAGTGCATATGGCTAGTAAGAAACATATAGTGTTGGGGCTGGTGTTGTGGCACAGTGGGTAAAGTCACTGCCTACAGTGCCGGCATCCTATATGGGCACCAATTCCAGTCCCTACTGCTTCCTCTAATGCACCTAGGAAAGCAGCAGAAAATGGCCCAGGTGCTTGGGTCCCTGCACCCACATGGGAGATCTGGAAAAAGCTCCTGGCTGCTGACCTCAGATTGGCCCAGCCTCAGCCATTGTGGCCACTGGAGAGTGAACCAGTGGATGGAAGATCTCTCTCCTTGTCTCTCTGTCTGTAACTCTATCTTTCAAATAAACAAATAAATCTTAAAACATTAGAAATGTCTAGTGTTAATAAAATCCAAGTGGATACAATCTAGTAGTTTAAATAGAAAGCTTAAAGGGTGAGGAGGGGTAGTAGGGTAGATCTAGGCTACAGCAAAGAAGAGGAGAAGTGTATATTACAGATAGAGAAAGGCAATACACAAGAATGATTTTGACTAAGAAAAATTACTTTCTATGCCCAGTTGCTATATTATGCAACATTAGTCAACCAAATTAGTATAGTAATAGCTGGCAGCTAAAACTGAAAATATAAAATACTTTTATTAAGCACACACTTAGAAGATTCCTCTCCTTTTTGAAGGGAATGATCACAATAGACATCAACCCTAACAACTTGTAGTTCTAGCTGTATTTAGCATCCTCCTTAATTTATGGATTTTTTAACTTTTATTTAATGAATATAAATTTCCAAAGTACAGAATATGGATTACAATGGCTTCCCCCCCATAACGTCCCTCCAACCCACAACCCTCCCCTTATCCACTCCCTCTCCCCTTCCATTCACATCAAGATTCATTTTCGATTCTCTTTATATACAGAAGATCAGTTTAGCATACATTAAGTAAAGATTTCAACAGTTTGCTCCCACACAGAAACATAAAGTGAAAAATACTGTTTGAGTACTAGGTATAGCATTAAATCTCAATGTACAGCACACTAAGGACAAAGATCCTACATGAGGAGTAAGTGCACAGTGACTCCTGTTGTTGACTTAACAAATTGACACTCTTGTTTATGGCATCAGTAATCACCCTAGGCTCTTGTCATGAGCTGCCAAGGCTATGGAAGCCCCCTGAGTTCACTGACTCTGATAATTTTTAGACAAGGCCATGGTCAAAGTGGAAGTTCTCTCCTCCCTTCAGAGAAAGGTACCTCCTTCTTTGATGACCCATTCTTTCCACTGGGATCTCACTCGTGGAGATCTTTCATTTCATTTATGGATCTTAATAACAACACTTTTTCAAGATTACTCTATGCCCAGTTTTTTGATTTGTTGTGGACGTCATAGTCTGTACTGCAGGTTATATTCTAGGAAACAGCTCTAAAAGATAGGAAATGAGATAACTGACGAAGAAAATAGGCTAGAAGTCTTCAGTATTTCAAATAATTAAAAGAGCTGATGATTGATGATGGACAATTCTACTCTAGAGAAGGAGCAAAAAAGGTTTCAGCTTGTCAATAGTGTCTGACTCACTGAAAAACACCTGAATATAACATTTAAAGTCAATCTTAATATTCAAACCTGCTCCATTTAGATATGTCAGACCTGTATCTCTATAGAAACAGTAGCTTATAATTAACAAGGAAAAAACTGAACGCTACTTTTCCTGTTTAGAAGAAAATGAAAGGTAAAATTTTAAATGAAAGTGCTTTTGGGTTATCTGATATGATATCAGCTATCAAGACCATTCTTGTAATTTTTTAATAGCTTTTAAATCTTTTTTGGATTTTTTACATTATTTATTCATTTGCTACTTTGCACTTAAGTATATATATATGTATACATATGTATATCTATATATATATATCTTTTTCTCAGTTGCTGTGTGTCATAACCTCCACCAAATATGTAAAATATAGAGACGAGAGCTTTGATATCTTCCAAATGCCTCTCTCAGGGCTATGCATATAATAAATGCTCTATTAATCAACTGCATCTGTATTCAAAGGTCCTTCAGTGGTAGTGAATAGGAAAGTAATAAGACAGGCTTTCCAGTCTCCTCAGAGCTGAGAACAGCACAATGCTGTTATCAAGTGACTGGAGCAAACATATGGAGAAAGAAAGACTATTCCTTTGGAATCTAAGGAGACCATTGTTTAGTCCCAGAGAACACCTCCATTGCTAAGTCAGGGATTAAAGCCTTAAACAAGTTGTTTCCTCATACAAACACACAAGGATAAGGAGACTTACCGTATCTCATCAAGAGGAAGAGGATAAAGGACAAAGCGATCTAACATGGGCATGGCCAGTCACCTGCAATCTCTCCTCCCCCATCAATGGCCTCCAGGACCTAGAATGCCACCACCTAAAATCATAACCAGTGAGGGGTGCAGTGGGGATGAGGAGAACTAGAAAGTCTTCTAAGATGTAGTAGAAAATTCCTCTGCTTCACTAACAGTCTCACTTCCATTGTGCATTTAGACATCACAATGTCAATGCATTTTATTCATTTTTAAAAGATTTATTTATTTGTTTATTTGAAAGGCAGAGTAACAGAGAGAGGAAGACAAATACATATAAAGCACGCATGCACACACACACACAAGTCTTCCAGTTACTGGTTTACTTCTCAAAATGCATACAACAGCTAGGGCAAGGCCAGGCTGAAGCCAGGAACCAGAACTCCACCCAGGTCTTCCATGTGGGTGGCAGCAACCCAGGTACTTGGGTCATCATCCACTGTCTCCCAGGCACATTAGTAGGAAGCTGTATTGAAAGCATGGATTAGTCAGCACTTAAACCAAGTACTCAGGTATGGGATGTGGGCATCCCAAATGGTGGCCAATCTGCTATGCTACAATGTTGCTAGTCAACACACAGGTACAGATCAGTAAATGCCCTTAAACATACCTAGGTAAGTAACAATTCTGTGTAGAGAGATACATCCATCCATGATTTAAGATACACAGAAGTCAAAGTTTCCAATTGCACCATGCCAGTCCATACAGTAATTGCATTCCCTCTGAATAGGAAATCAACAGGATGCTCTCATATAGAGTCCCTCACTTTAAAAGGAAAGAGTTAGGAAAAGCTGTGAGTAGTAGCCGGACTCTTCCCTCTACCCACAGTGTGATCTCAGAGAAGTCAGTTTAGTTCTTGGTACTTCAGATTTCTTCTTTGTAAAACATGATAATATATATTTTTAGGTATTTATTTATTTAAAAGAGTTAGAGAGAGAGAGAGAGAGAGAGAGAGAGAGAGAGTCTTCTGCTGGTTCACTCCTCAAGTGGCCACAACAGCCAGGTCTGAACCAGGCAGAAGCCAGGACTTGCATCTGGGTCTCCCATGTAGGTGCAGACGCTCAAGCACTTGGGCCATCTGCTGCTTTTCCCAGGCACATTAGCAGGGAGCTGGGTTGCAAGACGAGCAGCCAGGATGCAAACCGGTGCCCATAGTGGATGCTGGCACCACAGGCAGAGGCTTAGCCTACTGTGCCACAGTGCTGGCCCCTGGGACAGGGATTTACAAACTGCATAGCTTTCTTGAATTCAGGACAGTTTGGGGACTCCATTTGGAAGACCTTACCACATATCATTTCAACAAAGATCAAATATAGCCATATGCTTGAATATATGGAATTGTTATTAGAGTTTTGAAAATGTTTAATTTTACTTCAGAGTCTTTTCTTACTTGGAATAATTTTTGTAAGTCTGAAGCATTTTTGCAATGAAAATTGCTACTATCTGTTGTGTGCTTAATACCCACCAGACACTGTCCTAAGTGCATTACATGCATAGCTCATTCTGTCCTCACAATGACCACATGAGGGGTATCTTTATTTCCTCCATTTTAAAGATAAAAAAGACAAGTCCCAAAGAGGTTTAAGCCAAAGATGGCACAGTTAGAAAGGCAGAGCTCACGTCATATCACAAGGCATAACCAGAAATTAGTGAAACCTAAATAACTTCCCAAGTGGCACAACTAGTAAAGGGAACAGCTTGAATAACTTGCCCAAGATAAGAAGACTAATAAGGGATAAAAGCAAAGAAACTTGCTCAAAATGGAATGACTGGTAGGAGGCGGACCCCAAATAAGTTTCCAAATTGCCACAGCTGGTAATGGGCAATTTCAGGGAGCTTCCTAATATTTCAGCACTAGTACCAGGTAAAACTCAAATAAGTCACTCAAGATGACTAAACCAGTAAGGGGAAGAAATTAAGTAACTCACCCAGGATGAAGCAACTAGTGAATGGCAGTACTGGAGTGACTTCCCTTGGTCACTAGCAGGTAAGCAATGGACATAGTAAGTGGTCTGGCTCCACACTCGGACCCCCTCTCTCTGCCAGGCACAATGACCCTAGGCTCTGTGCAGGTGTCTGGCCAGCTTCGTTTTACATTAATTATCTCCTCATTCCTTGCCAAGTGGTGAAAAGACAAAAAGAGCTGTCTCTCTCCACTAGTCTGGAGCTGAGCACCCCAAGATCTACAAGATCCACTTTCAAGAGGGAAACAAAGGCTCGTGAGACCTGAGGCTTGTGGGTAAAGGAAGGAGCCAGTTTGGCATTGGGAGGAGACAGGTTAGCCACTTGGCTTAGATGTAAAATTTAATGCTCCATCAAAAAATGCAGTAATTAATTTAATTATTATTTAGATAGATATTTTCTAAAAAATCAGAATTAATATAAAAATTCCATGGTGAACAAAATATTGACCTTGGAACTAAAGACAGGACTTGACAGGGCCAGTGTTATGGCTCAGCTAGTGTTTTGATTTTTTAAAGTACTCCGTTTAATACTTGTACCTCATGTCGTGTTTACCGCATTTTGGGCATCCCCTTACATTTTGTTCCTGAGCTAAGTGCCTCACTCTCTTTTTCTGGGAGTTGGTTTAGGAAAGGAGGCTAGGGAGCCAATCTAAGACATAGTCTCGGAGGCTCACCAAAGAAAGGAGGGCGGGAAGCCTTACTGGGAACATCCCCAGTAGTCTCCTTTTCACCCTGTTTCATTTACTCCTGGCAGCTCCCTCTAAAGCAGCTGTTAGCATTATATTTTGTGCAAAGAATGTGAGTGCCAATGTTACAAAGGTAAAAAGAGACCATGCGGGGTTTCAGCCAGGGTCTGTCTCCCTTAGAGCCTGCCTGTTTGCACTACCGACCCAAGCGTCTGTGACAGCTCATAAGCAGATTTCTTGACACTTTATCTTTCAGGTCACAGGCTCTACCACACAAAGACAGAAATCCCAGTGAGAACTTTCACTCATCTCCTCTTGAAGCTGCCTGAAGTTTAAAATGATAGCTCTCCCTTCCTGAGAGTCTTGAATAAATTACTATTCTTGGGAGCTACTCAAATCTTAGTCTAGTAAGGAGCTCACACAGGAGAGCAAGCATTCAGCCTGTGATGATGAAATGTAGTTTTTATTCACAGCAGTTCTTACTATGTTTAAGTGGTGTGCCATTTGTTGCACAGCAGCATATTTGGAACAGAAAAGATCAGTGAGTTAAGTAGATTCAGTAACACTTTACTCTTGCATTGTAAATCCCATCAATTGTTTATGGTAATCCAATCCTGAGTGCAATGGGAAGAGGAGGGCTTGGAGTCTGTAATGAAATTGTCTGTCAATGTGTACCTTTGAATCCTTTAATTTCTCTGAGGTTTCTGTTTCCTTTCTTATTAAGAAAATATTCTTTATGCCACACCCTTGCTGGCCACTACTATCAGTTACGCTCAGAGTACACTGCCAAGCAAGGGGTGCAACCCTGGGGCCAGTGCTGTGGTTTAGCCGGTTAAGCCTCCACCTGCAGTGCGGGTATCCCTCCTCCTCTTCCTCCTCCTCCTCCTCCTCCTCCTCCTCCTTCTCCTTCTCCTCCTAGGAAGAGTCCCAGTTGGAGTCCCAGCTGCTCCACTTCCAACCTGGCTCCTTGTTAATGCACCTGGGAAGCAGTGGAAGATGGCCCAAGGGCTTGGGGCCCTGCACCTTCTTGAGAGACCCTGGAAGATGCTCTTGGTTCCTGGCTTTGGTCTGGCCCAGGCCTGGTCATTGTGGCCATTTGAGTAGTGAACCAGGAAATGGAAGATCTCTCTTTCCTTCATTCTCTGTATCTCTGTCTTTCAAATAAATAAATAAATCTTTTTTAAAAAGGGATCCCACCCTCACAATTCTGCCCTCCGAGAAAATCTTGCCTTGATTGGATAGGACCTCCAGAAAAATATTCAAACCTCCAACCTGTTCAGTTTTCCATCCCTAAAAAAATGAATCACCACTAGAACAAAAGCTTAGAGAACTAACACAAGCAACAAAAGAAACAGCAGTTATGGACAAACGAGAATTTGACTTTTAAAAAGGAAATAGAATTTATCCACTGAGGACTAAAATAAAGAAGTCTGGTGGCTGGTGCTGTGGTGTAGTGGGTAAAGCCGCCGCCTGCAGTGCCGGCATCCCATATGGGTGCTGGTTCGAGTCCCGGCTGCTCCATTTCCAATCCAGTTCTCTGCTATGGCCTGGGAAAGCAGTAGAGGTTGGCCCAAGTCCTTGGGCCCCTGCACCTGTGTAGAAGACCTGGAAGAAGCTCTTGGCTCCTGGCTTCGGATCAGTGTAGCTCCGGCCCTTACGGGCAATTGAGGAGAGAACCAGCAGATGGAAGACCTCTCTCTCTCTCTCTCTCTCTCTGCCTCTCCTTCTCTCTCTGTGTAACTCTGATTTTCAAATAAATAAAGAAATCTTAAAAAAAAAAAAAAAAAAAGAAGTCTGAGACTAAGAACTGAATCAGGTCCAGGAGGAATGTTGAATCCAGAAGAAATGGCTGCCTTCAGAAGTGCGAATATTATGGTGGAGACTGATGCAAGCATCTTATTGCCGTTCCATTGTCCATGGGAAATATGCCTTGGAGAAGATGTGGAACAAGCTAAGACTGAAACAAAAGACAAGCAATCAGGAATCCACCCCAACTCTGACCCGCCCAGTATCCAGGCTTCCACGGATACTGAGTGCTCACTTTAAAAGGCTGTGAAACCTGCAAGTGAGTTCAAGTCCCACATTTTCCTTGGAAGCCGTTGGCCTGTGTTTCAGGGCAGGATAAGGGTGGGAGAGCATAGGGCGGGCCAGCTGGTTCCCTCCTGACTGCGGATTTCACTCTGGCTCCTTTTCATAGACTTGGTGTTAAGGCCAAGAAGTTTGTGCCCACTTTCATGTTTTGAATTATACTCATTCATGGAAGACCAGTATACAAATATCAATAGTTTCACTTGAAAAACAATAGACTCCAACAACAGGAATGATTTGTCAGCTGGCTGCACTGTTGCCATTGCCCTCAGCATGATTCAGCATGAACTACTGGAGGTCCTTAGGGGTCCATGCCATGAAAGAAGCGCAGTTGTCCTGAAATGTGTGCAAGGGCAAGCTCAAAATCCAGTGCAGCTCCTGTGTTGGAGAGGCCTCCCAAGACAGCCACAGCACAGTTGCAGCGCTTTACTTATTCCAGCGAGGTGGAGCCTCCATTTCCTAAGTATTCGTAAGTTCTTTGCTACTGGATCATGTCCCTCTTTTTAAAAACTGCTTTTAAAATCAGAATCATTTGAAAAAGGGCCATTTGGTTAAGATATGATGTGGCTGTCTTTGTATTGCATCCTGTGTGGCTTGAGAGGTTAGGGCCTGCCTCAGCCATGAGGAAATGGACTCTGACTCCAGGAAGAGGTAAAACCAAAAGTTACTTAGCAAATAGCTTTTATTCCAAAATGAGGTGTGA
Organism: Oryctolagus cuniculus; assembly: GCF_051225735.1. Classification (NCBI taxonomy): domain Eukaryota; kingdom Metazoa; phylum Chordata; class Mammalia; order Lagomorpha; family Leporidae; genus Oryctolagus; species Oryctolagus cuniculus. The sequence continues at coordinate 74,367,015 of NC_142875.1, read as the reverse complement.
CAATAACATTGAAAGACAACTCCATCTATGACTTATCAACTGCTGCTACCAACAATGATTTCCAAAGTTTTTATCTGTGCATATGGGTGTACAAATGTGAGTGTCAATACCTTGTCACCCTCTGTGTGTCAAGAATTCCCACAACTTGGTCTGTTAAACTCAGGGTTCCACCAGGAGTGCACAGGGAGTGGAAGTGCACACACCAAACAGTGTTAAGCATAGTTTCACAAAAATAATACTGCACTGCCTTGTTCACACAGCCACCTCTGCGAAACACAGCCTCTCAGCCTGTTGCCAGAGCTGTGACTGTGGGTCTCTGCAGAGAAACAGAAAGAAGCAGTGAACAGCAGGATCAAAAGCCAGCAGGTACAGAAGCCTGAACTGTTTTCCAGCTTTTAATTTTTTTCTCATCTTTTCAGATGACTGAAATACAGATTATCTTCTCCCCTTGTAACATGGTACAAGAATAAATTGCAGTGTCCAGTGATATGGTTTTCGTTTCTGTTCACTTTATCAATTCTTAGAGAATTTGAGGGTGGCTTTTCATAATCACCAGCAAAAAAACAAATGGATAATCTCTAAGGAAGTTTGCTTTTTAGGATAGTGAACTCCAGTGAGAGTGGTAATGTGATGCACACATCATTAAAGATGCACACACCGCTAAAGATAAGGAGAAAATAGTCAACATCTATAAGGCATAGAGAGGGCATGAAAAGTGCATTTTGTAACCTGTGGGACTGTTGAATGATGACCCCAGTGTGCTGGTGAAGGGATTTCCCAAACGCAGGTATATCCTGAATCACACTCAGAGACTGTGAAGTCATTTTACTGTGGAGCTGTTTACCTGATGCCTGGACAGCTTGATCATGGATGCAAGTGGATTTTGCCCTTCAGCCGGTGTTTGGGTGAGCCAATGCAAGTCTTCACATGGTACAACAAATTTTGCTAACTGTAGCTGTTCTCTTCACTTTTCATAAATGATTTCCTAAAGGTTCTCAGGGCTCCCAGAGTCAAGCTTCTCAGCTTTGCAAGGAACAGAAACCTAGGCTAGCGCTCGACAAAATTGGGGGCAGGTATTGTATGAAGCCAGAGGTCTCTGGAAACAAACCACACAGGTCTTCACAGCCAGGAAAGCTCAAAAGTCATGGACAGACACACCCTTGGTGTCAATAGAGGGGCCACAAACTTCCATCTGCCTGCACCTGTAGATGAGTTGCCAGTCTTCTGATGGGTGGCCTGGGCCTTGGTGAGAATGGGGTCCAATGGGCATCATCCATGAGTATAACATGGGAGCCTAGTTGGGCAGGCAGAGTGATGGGGTGCTGTGCACACTCAAGGTTCTCATTTTCTACACACAGATCTAAGCCAAAGACATGCTGCCATTGCAGTGCCTTTGAAGAGTAGCTTACAATGAGCAAAAAGTCACACAAACCTCTTCTATATCCTGACAAAGAACACAAAAGTGGGTCTTTGACTTGTAAAATAAAAGTTGCAAGATAAAGTTTCCATGAAAGCCATCAGAAGGTGCAGTGACCACAGTGGCAGTGCCCTGGGCTAAAAGGTGAAGTATGAATTATAGGTGCCTTAATGTCACTCAGCCACATGAGGGTGACAGAGGCAGTGCTCCAAGCTCTGCACTTGGGGACTGCTGGTTAGGAATCTGTAGGAGCAGCTCATAGAAATCTGTGTGTCTATGTAGATCCTGGTGGTTCTCCTAAAACTCTTTAATCTGACATAAATTACATGGGAGTTAGGTACTGGAGATTGACAGAATATTTTAAGCAACTAAAGACCTAATTGTAGTTGATATCTCAGCAACTGACAAGTTGTCCTTTTGTTATTTGTGTAGTTAATCTTGACTCTGTGTGTTAATTGTGTTGCTAGAGTATGAAACGTTATAAATAAATGAACAAGAAACCATAGCACTATTTTTCTCTTTTCTGGGATTGGTTCTTAAACATTTAACATTAGATTATTGTGGTAGTTGTTACTTTAGGTCACAAATAAATGCACCTAAATTTTAATTGAGGTTATATTGATCTTAAAATGTATATGTTTGGCTTTTACAAAAGTTAGATTGAGGTGAATGTCAAAGTCATATTCAAATGAAGTATTTCTGTGAACTTTTAAGTATTTATAAAGTAAACATTATCTCAGTTATGTACTGCTTTTCCCACAAAAGGCTTGTCTGATAAAGTTTTAAGTGTTGCTGATGCTGCATTAAAAAAATTAAATGTAAGTGCTTCTTTTAAAGTAAATAGAGGTCTTTTTTTTCATAAAAGTAAGAATGGAGGAAGTTTTGCTTTCCTTAAAGCCAACAAGATCCACCAATGGAGAAAGTACATTGTAATTTTTTACTTTCACAATGGGAATCCAGGCATAGTCAATACCTTTCCTACCACCCACTTTAATGAAGACATAGGGCTCTCTTTGATCTAATAAGTGATTAATGCTATCAATAAATGACTACATATGTCTGGCTTCTCTGATTGCTTCATCATTGCCTTCTTCTATAGCCACTGTTGGCATCTATCGCTGCTTGGGTTCCTGTCCATAAATCAAGGACAACTATTAACAAATGCATAATTGTCATATTTGCGTACCTTCTATTGTGAGCTATAGCCATTTATTATCTAAGATACCACTTTTGGCTCCAAAAACTAACATTCCATGAATTTATAGTCTGGGCATGTTTTTCAGGAAATATTAATCAATTATATTGTGCCCCAACAGATTTTTTGGGCATAGCTTCATTATATTTATTTCTTATTTATATGTTCAGTGTCAAGTGCAATGCCTAGATTGAAAAAGGTTTCTCAATAGATGAGGGTTAATTCTTGATGGAAATCATTTAGCTAGTTTGTTTTGTCCTTGGAAAAATAAACCCTGTAAACTTCATAGGCAGAGCCTTGTCAGATCAATACCTGTATTCTTTAGCAAATGACCCTGAATCAGAGTCCCAAATGAAAGAAGGATTAGGGCACAGAAGAACTGGTGTTCGATACTAATCATGGTTCTGATTTAATTAATTTGATCAAAGACTGATGAATCCTTGCCATTCAGCTCCATTCTCCAATATTTAGCCATTTAATATTTTGGGGACATCTTCTATAGAGGATTTAATTCAGTTCATTGAATATATATGAATTAGATATTGTTTCAGGCACCAAGGACTCAGAAATATCTAAGATAATATCTCTGTCTTTTAGGACATACCAGGCGAAGGGTAACTGGGACATGTAAACCAAGAGTTGAAATGTGGTGTAGGTGCAACAACAGAATAATGTCCGAGAAAGAATATGGGCATAAGTGAGCAATTACTTGCTCTGATTTTCCGAGTCTAAGCATATTTAGCGACAAATTGTAGATGTAGCCTAAAGGATAACTGGGAGTTTTCCATATGGAAGAAGAAAAGAAAGGCATTCTAGAACCAGGAAGTACATATGCAAAAATATAAGGGTACAAAATAGCATAATAAACTTAGGAAGATTTAAATATTTTTGTATGTTGGAATCCAGGATTGTTGGGTGAGCTAAGGGATTCTACAGAGAATTAACTTAGGGGCAGATTACTAGGAGCTCTCTGTTCCTCCTGAGTTTCAGCTTGTTCCTAATGATCAGAGGTTTCCAACCTTCCTGAGAAATAGGAGACTCGGCTCTGTTGCCGTTAGTCTGAGTGGCACATCCAGAATGATAAATCTCCTTTCATCTATGTAATTTTTTATTTGCCTCTTCCCTTGGGATTTTCAAACCTGGCTGTGCATTAAAATCTTAGGAGGGGGCCGGCACCGCGGCTCACTAGGCTAATCCTCCGCCTGCGGCGCTGGCACACTGGGTTCTAGTCCCGGTTGGGGCTCCGGGTTCTGTCCCGGTTGCTCCTCTTCCAGTCCAGCTCTCTGCTGTGGCCCAGGAGTGCAGTGGAGGATGGCCCGAGTGCTTGGGCCCTGCACCTGCATGGGAGACCAGGAGGAGGCACCTGGCTCCTGGCTTCAGATTGGTGCAGCACGCAGGCGGCGCCGGCTGTGGCGGCCATTTTGGGGGTGAACCAACGGAAGGAAGACCTTTCTCTCTCTCTCTCTTACTGTGTAGCTCTACCTATCCAAAAAAAAAAAAAAAAAATCCTAGGAGGGGCCACTCCTGGTGCTCGTTTGGTGCGGACCTGGTACCTCTTTCGTGAAGCGGCAACTGAGGAGACTCTGGAGCTTGCCATGACTAACGAAAAGCCCAAGGAAGGAGTCAAGACTGACAACAACGATCATATTCATTTTCAGGTGGAGGGGCAGGATGGTTCTGTGGTGCAGTTTAAGATTAACAAGCATATATGTAAATAAATGCATCTTTTAAAAAAAGGGAAAAGAACTCGGTGCTTCACCCCAGAACTCTGTCCTTACAGACCAAGACCACATCTCAACCAGAAAACTGCAATTGGGTTCCATCACATCCTGACCACTATTGCAGTTTTCTCTATTCTTTCACTTCCCCTTCCCCATTCCTTTTATTGCACATAAAGTAACTGGTATATGTGCATCGGACATATTGCATCTCTCTCTCTCTCTCTCTCTCTTTCTCTCTCTCTCTTACTAAATGACCAATAGTATGGTTTGATTGACATAAAATTGAGATGGAATGGAGAAAAATACTGGTTCTGTGAAATTATATCCTTCCTCTATTAGTGGCATGCTCATTCAGCTTTTTTTTTTTTTTTTTTTTTTTTATTTTTTTTGACAGGCAGAGTGGACAGTGAGAGAGAGAGACAGAGAGAAAGGTCTTCCTTTTGCCGTTGGTTCACCCTCCAATGGCCGCCGCGGCCGGCGCGCTGCGGCCGGCGCACCGCGCTGATCCGATGGCAGGAGCCAGGAGCCAGGTGCTTTTCCTGGTCTCCCATGGGGTGCAGGGCCCAAGCACCTGGGCCATCCTCCACTGCACTCCCTGGCCACAGCAGAGGGCTGGCCTGGAAGAGGGGCAACCGGGACAGAATCCGGCGCCCCGACCGGGACTAGAACCCGGTGTGCCGGCGCCGCTAGGCGGAGGATTAGCCTAGTGAGCCGCGGCGCCGGCCCTCATTCAGCTTTATATTCCAGTAAGTTATTTCGCACTCACTGTTTTAACAAAAAACCCCAACATGGGGCTGGCGCTGTGGCACAGTGGGTTAAAGCCCCAGCCTGCAGCACCAGCATCCCATATAGGCATTGGTTTGGGTCCCAGCTGCTCTACTTCCAATCCAGCTGTCTGCTGTGGCCTGGGAAAGCAGTAGAAGATGGCCCAAGTCCTTGGGCCCCTCACCCACATGGGAGACCTGGAAGAGGCTCCTGGTTCCTGGCTTCGGATCAGCTCAGCTCTGGCCATTGCGGTCATTTGGGGAGTGAACCAGCGAAATGGAAGACCTCTCTCTCTGGCTCTACCTCTCTCTGTAACTCTGTCTTTCAAAGAAACAACAACAACAAAAAAATTCTTCAAAAAACAAAACAAACAAAAACACAAAAACCCCAACAACATAAAAATCCTTGCATACCTTGTTCAAAGAATTTTAAAGTTTTTCATTTATCATTGTAAAACCAAGGACAATTTTATAATTTTTTGTAAGTAGCTGTTCCATGTAGGGAAATCTGTCTTTAAGTAGGGATAAATTACTCTTAAAAATGAATCCTTTTTTTAAAATTTATTTGTTAAGGAGTACAAATTTCATAAGTACAACTTTAGGAATATAATTATTCTTCCCACTATATCAGCCTTCCTACCCACACTCCTACTCCTCTTCCTCCTTTTCCCTATCCCCTTGCCAGTCCCATTCTCCATTAAGATTCATATTGAGTTAACTTTGTACATAGAAGACCAATTCTATACTAAGTAAAGATTTCAATAACTTCCCCACACACAGAGACAAAGAAAAAAACAAAAACTAAGAACTAATTTTATAGTTAACTCTCATAATATAACTCATTGAGGACAGAGGTCCTGCATGGGGAGTTAGTGCACAGTGACTCCTTTTGATAATTTAACAATTAACACTCTTAATAACGTCAGTGACCACAAGAGGCTCTTTTTTTTTTTTTTTTTTTTTTTTTTTTGACAGGCAGAGTTAGACAGTGAGAGAGAGAGACACAGAGAGAATTATAGACAGTGAGAGAGAGACAGACAGAAAGGTCTTCCTTCCGTTGGTTTACCCCCAAAATGGCCGATCCAAAGCCAGGAGCCAGGTGCTTCCTCCTGGTCTCCCATGCGGGTGCAGGGGCCCAAGCACTTGGGCCATCCTCCGCTGCCTTCCCAGGTCACAGCAGAGAGCTGGACTGGAAGAGGAGCAACCAGGACAGAACCGGCGCCCCAAACGGGACTAGAACCTGGAGTACCAGCGCCGCAGGCAGAGGATTAGCCTAGTGAGCCATGGCACTGGCCCACAAGAGGCTCTTGACGTGAGCTGCCTAGGCTATGGAAGCCTTTTGAGTCTACATAGTTTTCCCTGTGAGTCAAGACTCTTGTTAAATATACTTCTTATTTTAAAAAAATCCTAGGAGGAGAGCTGTTGAGAGTTATGTATTTTTTCTTCTCTTTGTCACTCTTTAAACCAGCTTACTGAGCACAGCCAAGAAGCTATCTCTGAACTCAAGTTTGAGACTTTTGAGCTGAGGAAACACTGACAGGTGTCACATGGGGAATAACATCAAAGGAAATGGCACTATTTGGACAACTCACAATGGACACTGTGGGTAGGATGTTCGGAAAGGGAGACAAAGGGCACAAATGACGAATGACTAGGACTCTGCAAACCACTGACGGAGCCAAGGCTGGTAATAAAAATGATGTGAACCATGGAAGTAGGGGTGTGAAGAAATAAGCGACATTATGATCTGAGAATCAATGAGGCTTGGATTGCATGGAACTAGAACAGGAGACCAAGGGACAGTAAGCAGTTTAGAACAGCTCCAGATTCTGGCTAGGAGATTCTGGAAAAGGAAATAAAAGAATCCCATCAGGTTTTGAGAGAAAAAAAAAATCAATGAACTGAATTTGCTATATGAGTTTAACTTGAGGTGTTGTTCTGTCTTCAAGACAGGATGTCTTGCAGGCAGTTGAATATCCCAACATGAAGTTCAGGGAAAGGTCTGGGCTAAACATAGGGATTTGAGCATACACCTTGGAGAACCAGAAGTTTGAAGATAAGGCAGTGAGTAGGGCAGAGTACTAAGAGGTGGGAAAATTAACAAAAGAAGACTGAGAATTGAAGTGAAAGAGCAATATATTTTGAGGAGGGTTAGACGAAAAAGTTAACAAAAGAGCCTACAGTCAGGGGAATGGTAGGGAATCCAAGAGAGAACAATTTAACGGAGAACAGACAGAAGAACAATTTCAAGGATGTGTGGGCAGCACTAAAACTTGTTAAAGATGAGTCTAGTAAAGACATGGCTGTGGGATTGAGCTAAATGGAGATTCTCAGTAAGGTTGGTAAGGACTATTTCAGTGAAGCAAGTAGGAAAAACCTGAGCCAATTAGCTGAGGGTGAGAAATACCAGAGGTTAAAAACAAAAGGTAAGGAGTAAACTTTTTCACGAAGTTTGAATGAGAAGAGAAAGAAATTGAGCAGTCCATAGCTAGTGCAGGATACTGGAATGAATTCTCGTATGTGTCTGGTTTTAAGACTGGAGAGGACAGAAAATAATTACTAAGAAAGCAGAGTTTAAAAACTGGAAACTAGTGGGCATTTCGCCTTGCAGTGAAGGCACCTGCATTCCTTATTGGAATGTCTGGGTTAGAATCCCAGCTGCACTCTCCACTCTATATTTCTGCTGAGGAGCCCCAGGGAAGTACTGGTGATGGGTCAATAATTTGGTCCCTGTCACCAATGTGGAATATCTTGATTGAATTCCCAGCTCCTAGCTTTGGCCTGGCATTGTGGCACTTGTGGAGTGAACCAATGGATTGAAGATTCATTCTCTCTCTCTCTCCCTCCCTCCCTCCCTCTCAAATAACCAAATATTTTCTTTAAAATGACAAAAAATTGGAAATAAAGGATAATTGACACACAAAAAATAGAAGTCTACAAAATGAGGATTAGCTTCGCTTTAATTTTCCTTATGCTCTGAGCTGCTTCTACTGAGTTGACAAAGAAAGAGCACACAACAGATGGAAGAAGTGTTCATTTGTTCTTTGTACCTTCCAACCTTATTTCCTCAAAGGCCCCATTACTTACTTTGTGTCACTTCAAGACTTTGAAGATTAAGTCCATATGGACCCAGGGATTGTGTGGCATAAATGTGATAAATAAAAATATATTTATGATTAGTATAAATCTGTCACTCACACTGCACAAGCTGTATTGGCTTAACCTCAAAAATAGGACACGATAGGAATAATTGTTAATTGAATGATCTTTAAGTGCACTTTAGTTTTCTGTTATATTGCAGGCATTTGGAATGATCAGCTCTCTATCTGGATAGCTCTGCCCGAGACTACTGAGGTTATTATTGTTGACACTTCAGAAGGGAGAAAGAATATTCCTGTTTTATTCAGTGTGTTAGTCCAGGGCTGCTGAACGGGCCAATATTTGGTCCAATTCTCCATCATTCACTCTTTTGTCAAGGGAGGAGACTATAGACAACATAAACTCTGACTCTGTGGAAGTTTTATTTTATGTCCCTGCAGAGTCTGATTAGGGCACTATGCATTTTTGGTTTTTTAAAAATAACACCCTTCCGTAGCCTATAATTATTCAGAGACACTTCTTCTGTATCATCTGGGAAATTGAAATGGCAGTCACACAAAGCATGGAAAACATAAATAGCACACAGATAAAAACAACACATCACACTCTGAAGAGCAATCAGACAATGTTGTTCATCTTTCTTTTTAGAGCAAGAAAAAGACCTTAGAGTATTAAGGAATCAGGAGTGACTGGACTTACATGACTGAATATGTCCTGAGTTGGATTTGGGTCATCTGAATCAGATATCCTCCTACTTTTACTTCTCCAACCTCTGAAGTTGAAGGTTTGTTGAATGTCTTGTTATTTTCAAAGTTCTATTGAAGTCGCAGAGACCAGCCTGCAGTTTGGCTGAAGGAAGTAGGAACTTCTTCCAAAACATTTCAAGCCACCTAGAATGATGATGGTGTCTGTTTGATTGACAACTTCTTTTAGGGTTTGCAATGTCATCAGCAGTTGCTTGTTATTTATCAGGTGACTTCTACAAGTAGGAAGGATTAGATGGGCACTGTGCCCATACATCCTCTTAAACAGGCTGGAGCAGTCAAAGAAGGAGAAAAGGAGGTCCAGCCAGTTTATTAGAATTGACTTTAAAAGTTCCTCTAGTCATAATTCAATAGCCTATTTTTCCCTATTCATCTTCTTTCCCTCATTCTTCCTCTAGATCCTCTTTTTTTTAAGTTTATTTGACAGGTAGAGTTATAGACAGTGAGAGAGAAAGAGAGAAAGGTCTTCCTTCCGTTGGTTCACCCCCCAAAATGGCCACTACAACCAATGCTGCACCGATCCAAAGCCAGGAGCCAGGTGCTTCCTCCTGGTCTCCCATGCGGGTGCAGGGCCTAAGGACCTGGGCCATCCTCCACTGCACTCCCGAGCCACAGCAGAGAGCTGGACTGGAAGAGAAGCAACCGGAACTAGAACTCGGCGCCCATATGGGATGCTGGTGTGGAAGGTGGAAGATTAACCAAGTGAGCCATGGCGCCGGCCCCCTCTAGATCCTCTTAATAATCACATTAAGATTACTGGTATCCTTTTTTTTTCTTTTTTCTTTAACTTTTCTGAGATTTATTTTAGGCTTAAAGAACTGTACAAAAAATACAGAGTTCCTATACACTCTTCATCTTTATGTTAATACCTTGAATAACCACAGTACATTGATCAAAATAAAGAAATTAACTTTGTTACCCTACTGTTAACTAACACTAAGGTAGAATATACATTTTGCCAAGTTTTTCAATCAATGTCATTTTGTTGTTGTTGTGGAATCTCACATGAATTTCTTTTTTTTTAATTAATTTATTTATTTGAAAGTTATACACAGAGAGAAGAGGCAGAGAGAGAGAGAAAGGCCTTCTACCTGCTTGTTCACTCGAGGCTTTACCAACTACACCACAGCACCGTTCCCACACTGCATTTCATTGTCGCAGCTCCTTAGTCTTCACCAACCGGGGGCAGCTTCTCATTCTTTTCTTCTCTTTCACGTCCTTGACACTTTACAAGAGTCATTTTGCTCAGTCATTTTGTTGAATGTCCCTCCAATCTGGGTCTGTTTGATATTTTCTCATGATTATGCTAAAGTCCTGCATAATAAGGAAGGGAAAGAGAGTGGTGATGTGCCTCTCAACACTTCCTATCAGGGTAATATGGCATCAGTATATATGTGAAATCACCCCTCAATATCTGCAGGGGATGGTTCTAGGACATCCCCCACATAGCAGAATTTGAGGACACTCAAGTCCTTTATATAATTGCATAGTATCTCTACATATAGTTTTATATAATCTACAAACTCTTAGATACTTTAAATTATCTCTAGATTACTTAGACTTAATACAATTTAAATGCTTTGTAAACAGCCATTATATTGTATTATTTAGGAAATAATATCACGGAAAGAAACCTGTACATCTTCCTTACCAACTCAATATATTTTCTGGATATTTCCCACCTGTGATTATTTGACTCATAAAATCCAAGGACATGGATAAGTACCTATATTATTTTTTTAAATTTTCTTTATTTATTTGAAAGAGTTACACAGAAAGAGGAGAGGCAGAGAGAGAGAGAGAGTGAGAGCGAGAGAGAGAGAGAGAGAGAGAGAGAGAGGTCTTCCATCCGCTGGTTCATTCCCCAATTGGCTGCAATGGCCAGAGCTGCGCCGATCCAAAGCCAGGAGCCAGGAGCTTCTTCTGGGTTTCCCACGTGAGTGCAGGGGCCCAAGGACTTGGGCCATCTTCCACTGCTTTCCCAGGCCATAGCAGAGAGCTAGATCAAAAGTGGAGCAGCCAGTACTTGAACCAGGACCCATATGGGATGCCAGCACTGCAGGCAGCAGCTTCACCTGTTACGTCACAGCGCCAGCCCCAGTACCCATATTATAATGTTAATCATGATCACTTGGCTGAGATGATGTCTGCCAGGATGCCTCACTGTAAAATTACTGTGCTTTCTTTAGTGATTGCTATGCTATATATTTGGAAGGAGATACTTCCATAATATAAAGATACTCTACTTGGAATTAAGCTTTTGCATCAGGCTATCTAAGACTTAGCCTTCTATGGGCATAAAACTGGTGTACATGGATTATTTAAACTGCCAAGCACCCTCATCCCTTCCCAAACACAAAACCCTACCACCTGATCAGCATACAGGCTTATCTTGGAGGTTTTCAGTTTTATTTTTCACTTTGGCCCCACAGGAAAAAAATTTTATGTCTTATAAACTCAGTTAATATACTTGATAGAATGCTGGTTACATTTTGTCCAGCATTTATCTGTGTTTTGAAAGGGGAGGTATTTTTTTCAGGTTAACTATGGCATCTTGCTGAAAGTGACCTTTGCTTCCACCTAACCAAACACATTGATATTGACATACATTTGTGTTCTCAAGGCCATCATAATGATGACTATATTTTCTGAATTCAAAATAAAGATTCCATCTCTGAAAATAGGACTTTTCTTATTTTGTGAGCTTTTAAAATATGAATAGACTTACACAAAAATTACAGTGTTATATGTTTAGTCAATCATTCAGTCATTTTTTTTTGGAAGAATAAGATTACATAGAACTGAAGTAATCACAGAAAGCTCTGGGCATATGTTCTCTGCTCCTATGGCTCATTAATCATGCTGCTCAACTTCTCTGTTTCTGTTCAGGGCACATGATGTCCCATAACACAGCTGCATTTATGGCTCATTGAACTACATTGTTTCCTTTTATTTGATGAAGATGAAAAGTTGATGATTATATGAAGAAATAACTTTCCAAATGATAAATGGATACATAGACACAAATAACAAAATAGTTCTTAATATTTCTTAAAAATAGTTTTTAACATTGTATATTTCTGCTTTATTGTGTTGCTCATGTTTGACTGATACACTAATAGCCTTCAGTATGTTTCTTTCTATGAAACTATCATTTTTTTCTTGACTGGTGCCATCTGTCATTAAAACTCATTGCTAAATAACTTTGCATGTGACAAATTATTGGTTTCCTAGTCACTTGGATCTCACAGTTCTCCATGAAAGAAAAGGGTGTCACTTAATATTTTGATACCTGATGCTTCTGAGTTCCCTACTGAGATTAAAGCCTGAAATAGAAAGTCAATCAAATGTTTTTGGTTTAGGCTGGGGTGGAGGATGGGGCTGTGCATGTGTGTGTGTGTGTGTGTGCGCGTGCATGCATTTGTGCTCATTTGGAGAGGGAGGCTAAGTCCCATTGCTCCATCAGCCAGGAACAGATGGCGCTGTCAGTTCTAGGCACAGCACAATCGCACACCATATGAGCATTCCCAAACAGTGCTGCATATGCAAACCCAGGTTGCCAGCAATCCTCTGATATTTAAATCCCCAGAGCTCCAAGAGAGCATATTGTACTACATTCCTTTGTTCAATAAAAATTGCTTGACCTTCTGCCTCCCCTCCACATTCCTTCCAACTCCCTGCTTCCTGGGGCAAGTTGGAGATGAGCTTCAAACTTCCATTTTGTGAAATCAAGCCTTTCCTCATTTGTTCTCCAATGCTAGGCGATACTGTTGCATGGTGGTGCTAGAAACACATGAGTGGGACTCATCACAATAGATGAGAAAATTATTTAGTCACCCAAAAAGTATCTTAAAAAACTCCCCTTTATGGCCAAATAAGCAAAAGCCTGGATGGAATTGAAAATTTTACATATATGCAATCCCTGCCCTGAAGCCATTAATAAATCAGAGTAGTTAGGATATACAATGTAGCCAAAATAGAAATTGGGACATGAACAGCATAAAGAGTTAAATGAATGACATCGCTGCTATCAGAGAGGGCAAGGAAAACTTTATAGTGACAGTAGCATTTGACTTGGACTCTGAGAAGTTCATTATAAGTTGTAAGACAAGGGGGCTGTAGTTTAGTGGTTTAGTAAAAGATATATACATTGCTAGATCAATTCCTTTTTTTACTGTTAGTCTTTCAGCACACAGAAAATTAAAATGTGAGAAAAAAATTAACCAGAATTTGGAATAGACATTTTCTTCTTATTGGAACAAACTGCAACAATTTCCTCTTTGTTTGAAAACTTCCAATCCAGCTGGAACTCACATGCTGCTGATGGAGTATAAACTGGTACTGCCACTTTGGAAAACTAAAGCTAATTATAGGTATATCCTATGACACAATAAGTGGAAATGTTTGTTTAAAAATAATTGATAAATGAAGAACACAAATGAGTTGGAAGTCCATTTATATGTTTGTGTGTTTTGTCATCTGCTGTGAACTGAATTTGATTTTCTTCCTCCCTACAAATTCATGTTTGAATCTCTAACCCACAATGTGCTGGTATTCAGAGATGGGGCCTTTGGGAGGTGTCACATGAGTGAATTAGCTCATGAATGCCAATTGAATTAGCTAGTTCTGACTATTAATGAGAGCCATAGCTGAGAACCTCTCTGAAAATACACTTAATGTTTTCTCTACAAAGTATTGCTTTGTCCTGACTGTGCATTTCAACTGGTTAGCAGATGGCACTAATATGGCCAAGATCAATCAGCCTGTCAGTAATACAAAGTCACAAATTACATCCTGAGTCACAGCCAATCATTACAGAAAAGTGGAACTGAATAATCTTATCTCTTGAATAATAACCTCATTTGCTCCTAATAAGAGATCTGTGACTGCCATCTTTGTAAATTCAGAGCAAAATATCGTCACATCATACTTTCAAACACTTTCCTGTAATTGACTATTAACATTGGCCTCTTATATTTTTCCTCTTTACTTAAGTCACAGGACAGCAAATGTATCATCATATGTGTCACCACATGAAGTGTATAATTAACTCAATTTTTAAGAATATAAACCCCATTATTTTGTATGTTTTATAAAGAACAGAGAATTTCTTTAAGAATATTTCCTCCACTTTATGACTTCTTTCTAGGCTGAATCCACCTGGATTGATTGATCTTGATAGAAAAAATAACAGGTGTCACACCTTCTTGTATCTAGAGCCTTAAGTACAGCAAATGTCTAAGGCACAATATGCTGGACAGCTGCATTCACAGCACATGTTTTCTTGGGTTGTTGCCAACGAGGAGGTTGCAGAGAATTGTTAAGTGTGAAGTAAGAAGGGCTGAAGTCAAGTTATAGCTTCTTTGATTGTGATTATTTTAATTTTGAAAGTCAACTTCCTATTCAGAAAGGACATTTGAAGGACTAATTAAAACAGGCGATGTAGAATGTGACTTTCTAACCCTTACCCTAGAGGTGCTTACACGAGGATCTCACCCCATATCAGAAAAGCTCACCTTTTCAGTTTTTGTACTGATTTATTCCAAAATAAAGAATAAGAAAGGTCAGTGTTTGAGTCCCATGCTCTCAAACATAGCTGGGGTGTTTATCAGATGGTGAATATTGTCCTTAAACACTAAGACAGAAACAAACAACAAACACAGGAAAGGAAAAAGGCTGATTCCACAGACTTCCTAGTCACACAAATTTATTGAGAGTGTCTCAATGAAACGAATCAAAACTCAAACCAGGGGTGCAGGCTCACAAAACAATGCTCCCCTCTCAAGCTCTGTGTTTTTTTACCTTTTCTTTTTTTAAGGATTTACTTATTTATTTGAAAGTCAGAATTATACAGAGAGAGGAGAGGCAGGGAGAGAGAGAGAGGCCCTCCATCCGCTGGTTCACTCCCCAATTGGCTGCAATGATGGAGCTGTACCAATCCGAAGCCAGGAGCTAGGAGTTTCTTCCAGATCTCCTACATGGGTGCAGGGGCCCAAGAATTTGGGCCATCTTCTACTGCTTTCCTAGACCATAGCAGAGAGCTGGATCAGAGGTGGAGCAGCCAGGACTCAAACAGGCATCTGGG
This sequence comes from Oryctolagus cuniculus, assembly GCF_051225735.1. Classification (NCBI taxonomy): domain Eukaryota; kingdom Metazoa; phylum Chordata; class Mammalia; order Lagomorpha; family Leporidae; genus Oryctolagus; species Oryctolagus cuniculus. Next base: position 74,351,970 of record NC_142875.1, on the reverse strand, counting down.
ATGCCAGTGCTTTGGGGCCAGGGCGTTAACTCGCTACACCACAGCACCGGCCCCTCTTTCTTACTTTTTCTGTGAAGCTTCCATTACTGCTGCCTGGGGCAATTGCTACTATTGTCCTTAGAAGCTGTTTGTTGTTGTGGGAGTGGGGGGAGTCATTGTTTCAGGGTTGTCTGGTGAGATCCAAGCTGTTCCATTACCAGAGTGATAAAATATTGACTGCATGGAATAGAAAATATTACAGGCTTTTTACAAGCATATTTCCTTTAGTTTCCTCTGCAAAGAAGGAAATTACAAAGGCCAGCTTGCTATCCTATCGGGAGTCCATGGTGAATCTGACCTTCAGCAACAAGGATGCGGCATTTCTTGCCAGCCCTTCTGGGACAGAAGCATCCTTAGAGCAGGAAGGTCTGTTGGAAGCTCAAGGAGTTGCTAGGATACCAAACCTCTGTGAAGATGAAGCCAATAGAATCCCAAGCTCTTTGGGTTCAACTTACAGCACCACCAGATGATTCTCTGAGGATGTGTTTGCTGGCACTCCTGCCGCTGCTCCCTTCAGGCCAATCTCTCCATCCACAGCGCTGTTGCCACAGACTATGGACCGGCGAAGCAGGGAGAAGTTGGCTGCCTCGAGGCAGCCTTTCCTCCCCTGAGGATGAGCAAGGAGGTCTGCCACTGGGACTTGTCTCGCAGCAACTCCAAGGCTCCCTTTTCCCCTTTGCACTGCATATTTGATCCTTTAGACATTAATGTAAAACTCATCGATGAGGGAGATAATAACCAGTCTTCAGGATCCGCAATTAAGACAACTTTATCATTTTAACCTGAAGTTAGCCTGTATTAATAGTTTTGATTTGGGGTGGACATTTGGCCTAATGGTTAAGTCATCACTTGGGATGCCTGCATCCCACACGGGAGTATATAGGTTTAATTCTCAGCTCTGATCCTGATTCCAGCTTCCTGCAAATGCATACCCCAGCAGGTGATTGCTCAAGTACTGGGGTGCCAGCCACTCACACGGGAGACCTGGATTGAGTTCCCAGCTCCTAGCTTTGGCCTGACCCAGCCCCAGACATTGTGGGCATTTGGAGGGTGAATTAGCAGATGGGAGTCCTCTCTGTCTGTCTGTCTGTCTCTCTGCCTCTGAAATGAATACATAAATACATAAATTACACATTTTAAAATAATAAAAATTAGTTTTAAAGTTACATGATTTGTTGTTAAATTTTGTAATATACAGCCTGTTTTTCAGCCAAAAGCTATTGTTGATTAAAATATTGTGCTTATTTAAAAGAATATTTAGGCCGGCGCCACGGCTCAATAGGCTAATCCTCCGCCTAGCCGCGCCGGCACACCGGGTTCTAGTCCCGGTCAGGGCGCCGGATTCTGTCCTGGTTGCCCCTCTTCCAGGCCAGCTCTTTGCTATGGCCCGGGAGTACAGTGGAGGATGGTCCAAGTGCTTGGGCCCTGCAGCCGCATGGGAGACCAGGAGAAGCACCTGGCTCCTGCTTTCGGATCAGCGTGGTGCGCTGGCCACAGCGCGCCAGCTGTGGCGGCCATTGGAGGGTGAACCAACGGCAAAGGAAGACCTTTCTCTCTGTCTCTCTCTCACTGTCCACTCTGCCTGTAAAAAAATAAATAAATAAAAGAATATTTAAAAGAAAGAAGTTTATGTATTAATTCAAAATTCAAACAAAACTTTATTAAAAAAGAATGACAACACATTTTCTTTAAGAAGTGGTCAAGTGCAGGCATTTGGCCTAGTGGTTATAGCATCATTCAAGACCTTACATCCGATATCTGAGTGCTTGGGTTTGATTCCTGCCTCTTGTTCTTGACTCCAACTTCATGTCAATGCAGACCGCAGAAGGCAGCAGCAGTGGGTCTAGTTGTTGGGTCCCTGCCACCCATGTGGGAGACCTGAATTTGGTACCCAACTTCTGGTTTCCATGTGTCTCAGCCTCAGCTGTTGTATTTGGGGAGTGGACGTTCTCTGTCTGTCTCAACAAGTATACATTAATACAGTGGCCAGTACAGACTCCCAGTGCTGGCTGGATGGTGCTGGTCATGAGTAAGACTTTATTATACACAGATGCTAGTGCCATAATTCATTTGTCTCTCATCTCTGACTGCCTTAATTTTTTTTCAAAAATAGGCCTTCTGAATGCATAAAACTCACTCATCCAAGCAAAATGCAATAGAAACTCAGTGAGTTTCTCTACCTGGCTGACTGTAATTCTCTTCTACATAAAGACCCCGTGGAGGAGATGTTTGATTAGTTATCTGGAGACACAGTAAGAACCCCCAGGAAAGTCAGGGTCAAGTTGCCCTGATGTAATTATTGGTGCGTATAATTAGATCATGTACAAAGACATTAAATGTTTGAGCAAAGTCTGTTTTAAGTTGTTTTATCTCCTGAAAGACACTAATAGGAAATGATTTTCTCAGGTAAATGAGTTTCAGCGGTGTTGGTGGGTGGAGCAGGCATGGCAGCTGCAGGTTTAATTAAACATTTGCCTAACCATATAAAGAGACAGTGATATATCTTCATAGCATCTGGCAGCTTCACCATCCTCCAGTCATTCTTTAATTAGCATGCTGGTGAATTTAATAGAAAATGGCTTTAACTCAGAAGCAGATGGCTCTTCTGAGTGACAAGGGGGATGACAATTTCTGTCACGTAGACTTCCTTGGTAGCTTTCTAATCCAAAAGATCCCTTTGGAACATGGGTCTGATGAAATCAGGGGTTGGGCTTAATACCTCGGAAAGCAACCAATTCTGAATCTCCTTCAACTGAAAAAAGTCCAACTCAAGAGCCTTCAGAAATGGCTTTCCTTTTCTCCTTTTCTCTCCTTGTCCACTTCTCTAAGTTTATGGCCTTGCAGTTATATAAAAAGAAACGTTTTATATAAATTTATATACTGTCTTTGAGGTAAGCAAAATTATGTCAGTTGCACTCTATAGTGTTGAAAATTATATTCATCATCATGGTTTTAGGGTTTAGGAGAAGCCTTTTTCCTAGAGCCAGTGATTCTCATCAGAGGACCTAGGTTCGAGTCCCTGATCTGGTTCCTGAATCCAGCTTCTTGCTAATGCACAGACTATGGGAGGCAATAGTGATGCTCAAGTAATTTGGTACCCATCACCCACATGGAAGACCTGGATTGGGTTCCCCACGCCTGGCTTCTGCCTCAGCCCAGCCCCTGTGATTTCCAGCATCTGGTATTGAATCAAGGGATCAGAGAATTCTCTGCCTATCTGTCTTACTGCCTGTTAAACAAACAAATAAAAACTAATTCAATACTTTTTTAAAAAAGTTTAGAAAACTGGAATTCCATCTCTTAGTTTAGCTTAGCTTTCAGCAGCTGACTTGAGAGAGGAATGGAAGAAAAAAAGAGTTCATAGTTGTTTAGGAAATGAAAGAAAGAGGGGACATTGTAAGGAACGGAACAGGTGGGAATGCCCTAAGTGCTGGTGGGTGGTTGGTCGTTACAGGATTAGCTTTAGGACTTTCTTTCCCATGTAATGCTCTTGCTGCTGGCATCTGGTCACTGCACAGCTCTGTACTCAAGCTTTACCTAGGATACTTCAGATAGGAATTTTGTGTACTTTATATGGCTTGGACTGAGTCCAAAATGGACAATTTATTTGTTGGAACTAAGAATGTTATTTTTTCATATATCTTTTTCAGATTTTCAAATATGAATTGCAGACAAATAAGTCTGTATCAGTTAGTTATATGCAACAAGTAGGCTCTAGTAGCTGTGATAGTAGGCACTTGATTTATCTCAATGAATTCTCACAATAACTCTAAAAGGTAGGTTTTGCAACCAGTTTTACAAATGAAGAAATGGCCCAAAGAGATTAGTTGAGGGGCAGGGCCCAGTTTTGAATGCAGGTCTGTCAGATAGCAATACTATTCTCTCTTCTCAGTGTTATGCTGTTTTTACTTTATCAATTTTACTTATTATATGAGTGAGGGAGGAAGAGAAAAAGAGAGAGAACACTCCCATCAGCTTGCTTGCTGTCCAAATACCCACAAAAGCTGGCCAGTGCTGCTGGAGCTGGGAACTGCATGGCAGTTTCCAATGGTGGCAAGCAGAGACCCAATAACTGAACCATCCTAGTATGTGCACTAGGAGGAGGTTGGAACTTAAACCCAGGCCTTCTGTTATGGGATGCAGGCATCTCACTCACTTACCCATCCCTGTTAACACTGTTATTAGACCCAGAGTCCATTTGTTGCTCACTTAACGTATCTAACCCTGTGTCAGACAGGTGCTAGGAATCCAAAGACAGGCAGACCCTCACCTTTGTCCCTAAGAAACTCTTGCTGTAGAGGGGGCAGAAAGATGTACAATCATAATCCAAATATATTAAGGTAAGAACTACACTAACGGTATGTTCAATCATTCTGTGAGCCCAGAAGAGGGAGCAGGCAGTTTTGCTGAAATTGAACTTGTTCTGAAAGAAGAAACAGAAATTCTCTGGAAAGAAAACTGAGTGGGAACTTATTCCCAGCAGAGGAAACACAATGGATAAAGGCTTAAAGGTACAGAAAAGCTTAGAATATTTTGGGAATGGAGATAACAGTGCATGGGCATGACAGAGGGTGCCTTATTTTTGCAACAAGGACTGTAAATTCAGATATCTCCTGATGCAGACAAGTAATGAAAATGATGGGCATGAACAGTGTTTAGTGATATTAATGATTTCTCTTTATTTTATGAAAAGGAATCAAAAATCCAGATTTTTAAAAGATCTTAAATTCTTTTTTTTTCTTTTTTTTTTTTTTTGGAAGATTTATTTAGTTGCTTGAAAAGCAGAGTTACAGAGAAACAGAGGTAGAGAGAGAGAGGTCCTCCATCTGCTGGTTCACTCTCCAAATGGCCACAACAGCCAGAGCTGGGCTGATCCAAAGCCAGGAGCTTCTTCTGGGTCTCCCATGCTGCTGCAGGGGCCCAAGAACTTAGGCCATCTTTTACTGCTTTCCCAGTCCACAGCAGAGAGCTGGGTCAAAAGTGGAGCAGTTGGGACTCAAACTGGCGCCCAAAGGGGTACTGGTGAAATCAGACATGATCCCCTAAAATTTACACTGAAAATGTGGCCCCTTAAGTTTCCCAGAAGTGCTATCTGGGGTGCCACATGTGCTACTGGGATTGGGGTGTCATACGATTTCACCATAAGCTTATTAATAAATCCCCAATATTAAGAAGCCCAAGAGGGTTCTTGCCTAATATTTAGAGAAGAATTCTAAATACCAGCACAGATAAACAAGGCAGTATGGTACATTTTAAGCTTTAATTTAGTGAGAAAGATGCATAGGAGAGTGAGAGCTTTATTTAAGAGAGAGAGGTGAATGGGGGTTCATACCAAGCACCAGGAACCAGCCACGTGGAAGAGCATCTAGGCCTGTATCTGGGCCAGGAACCTAGGGCGCATGGAGGTGCAGGGCTACAGCAAGCCCGCCTCCTGGCAAGAGGCCAGGGAAAAGAGAGGGCCAGGCCACACCATGTCCTGGCTTTTAACCCACTTCCAAAGGGGAGTGGTTAATTAACCTGATTGGCTGATGGGAACCCAGGTGTGGCCAGGTAAGGGAATGAGGCCACACAGGGCATGGAGAAGGCATCAGGTAGGGGCGTGAGTCCACACAGGGGCGTGGTGAAGGCGTGGTCTTCCAGTTCACAAATCTAATCAATTTTAGCCTGTATGCCTGCCTACTTCACCGGCACTGCAGGCAGCAGCTTTATCTGCTATTCCACAGTGCCGGCCTCCAAAATCTTAAATTCTTATTGATCCAGAAGTCCTCTTCTAAGAATTTATGATGCAGTTACACCTCGATCACACCAAACAACAATGACGTTCTTCACACGTATTTAATACAGTACATTTGAAAGAAAATATTGAACAAAAACTAGTGCCCCTTCAAATAGATTAGACTCAATAAATTTCCTGAGTTTTTAAATAAATAATGCTTATTCAAACTCACAAGAAATACAAGTCTGCAAGGTCATTCACTCACAGGCTGCTGGATTGTGACTGTCGGGTGTTGAGAGCTGCTAGCACACCCCTTGCTGGTCCTTTTAACCTCCATTCCTATTAAACAAGCTTCTTGTTGGCAGGTTTGGGAAAGGGAATATCATTTAGGGGTGAGCTATCCACCCTGCAAATTAATGTTCCTTTTGCACTTTAATTTTCTTTGGAGTTAGCACCTTGGAGGCAGATTTAACTTGAAATGCATTCACTTTGCACCTTTTGAGCAGTTACTCACACTTGCTAGTGTTAATAAAATAAGGTCTTTTGCCACAGGAGGAAAAAGGCACAGACTTGCCTTTATTTAATCAGCACAAAGAAAACTTCAGGGTACCTGGGGGATGGGAAGTAAACAATAAGAGGGAGAGGAAGAAAAGAAAGTCTATCCTATTTAATGGAAAGATGCCATGTCAAGAATCCAGGTGCCCTAACAAAGCACCTCTTCTCTCCTAAGGTTTTCACAGCTCTGTTGAAAAATTTAGAATCTCATCAGGACACATTTTTGCCAAAGAAAATTTTCAGCATATATTATCTTGTTAATTGAATCTCAGTCAATCAAATATAAAAACAATATAATGAAGACTACGTATACCCTGAAGCCCATAAAAGAATGGGTACTCCTTTTAGCATAGAAGTTATTATATCAATTTTGGAAACCGGTTCTCTCCTTTAAACAGCAATTTAACCTGTTCCATAATAAAAGACTTTTTGCATTAGAAAAGCCTTTTCTAAACATTTCATTGAAAAAGATATACATATGAAAAGACGCCCTACTTCACTCATAACAAGAGAAATGCAAATTAGAATGACACTAGGTACTTGGTCCTACCTATCGATTTGGCAAAAACTCAAAAGCTTAACAACACACTAAATATACGGCTTTGGGAAAATGGGGACTCTCATACATTACTGGTGGGAATCCAAGATTGCATAACCATTGCAGTAGACAATAGAACATACACACCGACACACACACACAGAGGCAAGAGATTTATTTTACAGTATTGGCCTAGGCTGTTATGAAAGCTAGCAAGTTCAAAATCTGCAAGGTGGGCCAGAAATCTAGAAACCCAGGAAGAGTTGATGCTACAATTCAAATCTAAAGTCTAACAGGCTGGAGAATTCCTTCCTCCGTGGGAGAAATCAGTCCTTTATGCTGTTCAGGCTTCAGTTGATCAGTCGTGATCATTAGATAGGGCAATCTGCTTTACCCAAAGTCTTTTGATTTGAATGTTAATTTCCTGTAAAAACACCCTGGCAAAAGCACCTAGAAGAGTGTTTGATCACATATCTGTGTGTCTTATGGTTCAACTAAGTTGACACATAAAATTAACCATCACAACCTGGATGTAAGAGAATTTAGCAATATCCAGAAAGGCTACCATGGAGGTTGGCAATACCTGCCCTCTCTCTCCCTCCTAAATAAACAGCCTTCTAGGAATTTATTGTGAAGATACACATCTATGACTTGAAACAACAATTGTACAAAGCTATAAATTGCAGTTTAAAAAAAAACCAAAATATTGGAGAAAAATTAAGATCCATTTAAAGAAAAATGGTTGAATAAAGCATGATAGAGCCATACAATAAATTACTAATTAGTAATAAGAAATACTAAGGTATATCTCCAGAACTGATATAGAGTTATTTCTAACATACATTCATAAGTTTAAAAAAGGAAGATGCAAGCAATTATATCATGGGCTAGTTTGAATGAAAGATAGGAGAGATTATGTGTTTGTATATGTACACATATGAAGTAGGCAGGCATACAGGCTAAAATTGATTAGATTTGTGAACTGGAAGACCACGCCTTCACCACGCCCCTGTGTGTACTCACGCCCCTACCTGATGCCTTCACCATGCCCTGTGTGGCCTCATTCCCTTACCTGGCCACACCTGGGTTCCCATCAGCCAATCAGGTTAATTAACCACTCCCCTTTGGAAGTGGGTTAAAAGCCAGGACATGGTGTGGCCTGGCCCTCTCTTTTCCCTGGCCTCTTGCCAGGAGGCGGGCTTGCTGTAGCCCTGCACCTCCATGCGCCCTAGGTTCCTGGCCCAGATACAGGCCTAGATGCTCTTCCACGTGGCTGGTTCCTGGTGCTCGGTATGATTTACCTCTCTCTTAAATAAAGCTCTCACTCTCCTATGCATCTTTCTCACTAAATTAAAGCTTAAAATGTACCATACTGCCTTGTTTATCTGTGCCGGTACTTAGAATTCTTCTCTAAATATTAGGCAAGAACCCTCTTGGGCTTATTAATATTGGGGATTTATTAATAAGCTTATGGTGAAATCGTATGGCACCCCAAATTCCGGTAGCACATGTGGCACCCCGATAGCACTTCTGGGGAACTCTAAATGGCCACATCTGTGTGTAAATTTTAGGCGGTTGTGTCCGATTTCACATATAAAAAGTATATGCTTGCCATATATGCTTGCATGTATGTATATTCATGTAGTATATGTATATATGTATGTACATATATATACACACAGTTTTGCAATTAAAAGCATAGGAAGAAAAAAATAAAAATAAGCAAATATAATTCACTGGAAGGGGCAGGTTTTCAAAGCCTTTCCAGGAACCAAATTCAAATACTTTCCTTTCCTTGATTGCATGCAGGGCAACTTACTTTATAGTTGTGGATCTGTGACAGTTCCTGTGTCCTCTTAAGAGTTAGATGTTAATAACTGTCTTTCTTTGGGAGGACCACTGTCATGAACCAGGGATTCATGAGAATGTATTGCTTTTCAGCAAGTCCTTAATCAAGATTACAAGAAACTTGAGTTCTCTTGTCATTCTACTCTCATCCAAAATGTGGATGGCATTTTCCTCCTAAGCTGTTCCACTGATAAATCAGCTCCAAAACTCCATACACATTTTGACTTTTTTTCCCTAAAGAACACAAAACACAGGGAGGGGAGCTATGGCATAGCAGGCTAAGCCATGGCCTGAAGTGCATGTTATGCCAGCTTGAGTCTTTGCTGCTCCACTTCCCATCTAGCTCCTTGTTAAAGTGCCTGGGAAAGCAGTGGAAGATGGTCCAAATGAAGTAGGCAGGCATACAGGCTAAAACAGATTAGGTTTGTGAGCTCGAAGACCCACGCCGTCGCCATGCCCCTGTGTGACTTCATGCTCCGACTGGGCCACACCTGGGTGCCCACCAGCCAATCAGGTTAATTAACCACTCCCCTTTGGAAGTGGGTTAAAAGCCGGGACACGGTGTGTCCTCCCCTTTCTTCTTCCCTGGCCTCTTGCCAGGAGGGGTCTTGCTGTAGCCCTGCACCTCCAGGGAGTGTGGCCTTTGGGCCACCTGCTCTAGGCTTCCTGGTCTAGATGCTCCTCCATGTGGCTGGTTCCTTGTGCTCGGTATGAACCCATATTCACCTCTCTCTGTTAAATAAAGCTCTCACTCTCCTATGATTTCTCTCAGTAAATAAAAGCTTAAAATGTACCATGCTGCCTTTTTTATTGATGCCAATATTTAGAATTCTCTAAATATTAGGCAAGAACCCTCTCAGGCTTATTAATATTGGGGATTTATTTATTTATTTATTTTTTAACTTTTATCCAGTAAATATTAATTTCCAAAGTATAGTTTATGGATTACAATGGCTCCCCCCCATAACTTCCCTCCCACCCACAACCCTCCCATCTCCCGCTCCCTCTCATATTTGGGATTTATTAATAAGCATGTGTTGATATCGTCTGGCACCCCAAATTCCAGTTAACATATGTGGCAGCCCAGATGGCACTTCTGGGAAACTTTAAGGGGCCACATTTTCATATATATTTTGGGGGTTATTTCTGATATCACACGTGCTTGGGTTCCTGCACTGACATAGGAGACTGGGAAGAAGCTCCAGGCTCCTGGCTTAGGTCTGGCACATCCCTGGTTGTTGCAGCCATTTGGGGAGTGAACCAGCGACTGGAAGATCTCTCCCTCTCTCTCCCTCTCTCTAACTCTACCTTTCAAATAAATAAATAGATCTTTAAAAATGCAAAATATCAAAGGAACATTGTAAAATTATCCATCAAAATTTCATATTTGAACGTGATTAAAATGTTCATATTGAACATGAGAAAGTCGAATCTCTTACCTATGATCATTTATAACCTATCTAGAGCTTTCCAACGTCAGTTTCCTGGAGTAACTGGGGAAGGGGAACTCTTATCTCACTGGCTGTTTTAGGGGTTGGAAGGAAAGATGAGCAGCTAGAAGGTCCTTAGGAGGCTAAGGCACCAGTGTAGCACGTTTCAAGGGAAACTAAGGCAATGGCAGCAACAAGGAAAGAGGGAAGCTGAGCGGACAGTTTGTAAGAGATGTTCAGGCTCTAGCTTGGGCAGCTGGCGGCATGGGTGTGTTCCCCCCCAAGGTTCCCTTTCACAGGAGGTGATCATCTTGGCTGAAGTACCAGTGTGAATGCTGAAGTGAACCACACAAAAATAGCAATGGCTTCAAAAAGAAAGAAAGAGAGAAAGAAGGAAAGAAAAATGATACATTGTTCTAACTGACTGATTCTTTTGATTCTAATGACAAGAAAAGGAAATCATAGAATTCTCCTTCCATGCTTGGGTGAAATATGAAACATGATTTTTATAATCTGAGAGGGGGAGACGGGTGAGGTGTAGATTTAGCAGGATCAGTTTCCCCCTCTGTGTATGTGGAAACGCTTTGGTTCAAGGCAACAAGGAAAATGAGTTCCGTCTACATGGCCATTTTGCTTGATTTGGAAAATTAACAACATCTAATTTCTTTTCCATGGAAAACACTCTTGCCCAGGGAGCAGGGCAGTGTTGACAATATCAGGGAGAGAATTATGAGCTTTCTATCACTGCTTGTCTGTCGTGTGCACATCTCACCAGGGGAGTGAATAATAACTCAGAGAGCCCCATGAACACACAATACACCATTTGCTTTGAAGATTCAAGTTACAGCATAATTCACACCAATCAGGAAAAAAAGCAGAAAGATGTGGGCAGGAGTGTCATCAACTCACTCCATAATGTGTGCTCAAAATTCTCAAGGTATCTTGTTCTGGTAGATTCTATTATTTTAATATTATTTAGTTATATCTTTATATTAGTTTACCTTTACTTATTTAATTTTCTTTACTTGAGTGGAGGTCTTTCCAGGGTCTCTTTCTGTTGCTTTACTCTCTACAGGGGGTTATGCCTTCTTGCCCTGCTCAGTCACAGTCATGTAATAACTTACTTGGGCCAATAAAATGTAAGTAAAGTCGCATGTTTAGAGTGGATTTAGATTTGTTGCACCTGCTACTCTTCTGGGACTGAAAGACTATTCTGGATATATTCTCTCCATGGAAAAAAGAAAGAGCATACAAGGACAAACCCAAGCCTATAGGAGTGTTTTTTAAAATGATTTTTTATTTTATTTATTTGAAACACAGAATGACAGAAAAGGAGAAAAAGAGAGAAAGAGACCTTCCATTTGCTGATTCACTCCCTAAATGGCCACAACAACTAGAGCTGACCCAGGCTGAAGCTAAGAGCTCCATCCTGGTCTCCCATTAGGTGGCCAGGGCCCAAGGACTTGGGCCATCTTCTACTGCTGTCCCAGGTGCATTAGCAGGGAGTTGGATCAGAACTAGACCAGCTGGGACTCAAACCAGCACTCGGATATGGGAAGCTTGTTTTTCAGGCAGTGGCATAACCCACTGTGCCACAATGCCAGTCTCTATGGGCATGTTTTAAAGCCTCTGCTCCCATCACACTGGGAACACTCCATTGGCTAAAGCAAACCTCATGGCTAAATCCATCATCAATAAGGCAAGGGATATGCTCTGTCTCTTGCAAGAAGAACTGCAAAATCTTGTCAACAAGATGCTGGTAAGGGAGAGAAAGAGCAGAGAACAAACAATAAAACAATCCCCCACTAGTTTTGAGAGAGAATAATCAGCCATCAGCAGGCCTGAATGGGAGTCCTGGAATTCTGTGTGCTCCTGGCTTGAGTCACACCTCCCTATGTCCCTAATGTGACATTCACAGCTGCCGTGGACCCACATTCTGTGAGGCCTAAAGTTTAAAACTTTTTGGGTTCCCTCTTCAAATGAAAGAACATGGAACAGCATGAAAACTCATTGCTAGCCCTTGTTGAGGTCCCCCAAAGGGCACCTGCAAATTAGGGTCCTTGAAACTTAAACTTCATTAGCCTCACATTAAAGAGCTCTTGGTCACAGGCTCACCACCATTGTCTGTCTGGGAGTCATTACTTCTAATCTCATTTTTATGCTCACTGACCGTGTCAGTCCTCATGAAGCTGAGGATTCCTAGGTTATGTCACAAATACCTCTACTTTTATCCATATGGTTCAAATGTGACCTTCTCCAACAGGCTCATTTAAAATCATTCCAACGAATGGGTATTGGGAATGCCATTAGGGATGCCTGGATCCAATATAGGAGTCTCTGGGTTTGAGTCTTATTTCCACTTCTCATCCAGCTTCCTGATAATGTGTACCTTGTGAGGCAGATGATGCCTTAATTGCTTGGGTCTTTGCCACCCACTTGAGAAACCCAGATTGAGTCCCTGACTCCTGGCTTCAGTCTTGCTCAGCCAAATCTGTGGTGGGCATTTGAGGAGTGAAATAGCAGGTGGAATATTCTCCTTCCCTTTATCCCTTTTAAGTGAAATGAAATGAAACTAACTAACTAAAAAAACAAAAAACAAAACAAAAAAAACCTAAATTGTCCCAAGTCCTTATATTCTCTATCCCTTTGTGCTTTCCTTTTCTCTATACAACTTTTCTCTGTTGTATCTACTACATTTTTGTGTTTATCTATTTCCTCCTCCAAGATAAGTATAAGCACCACAAAGGTGGGATTTTTATCAGTTTTTCTTTTAAATGTTTATATATTTATTTATTTGAAAGGCAGAGTGACAAAGGGAGGAGACAATGAGATGGAGAGAGAGAGAAGTCTTCCATTTGCAGGCTCACTTTTCAAATGGCCCCAACAGCTAGGTCTGGGCCAGGCCAAAGTCAGAAGCCAGAACCCAGGAACTCCATTCCAGTCCCCAACATTAGTGGTAGGGGCCCAAGTATTTAGGCCATCTTCTACTTCCTTCCCAGGAGGGAAGGAATTATTATTATATTATCAGGAGGCTGGATTGGGAGTCCAGCACCTAGGACTGAACTGGGCCTCAGATATGGGTTGCCAGCATCACAAGCAGAGATTTAACTTGCTGTACCACAATACCAGTCCCTTTTATCAGTTTTGAACACTATTGTACACTTAGTGTATAGAACAAGGCCTGGTACATAGTAGATTCATAAAAACTTCTATTAGACACACCAAATGAAAGAGTCATGCATTCTAATACTTTAATTCTAATACATATAGAAAGAGAAAATAGTTTGGAATATAATTTTTATTAACCATACAGACCAAGAGACAGCTGGAAGTACTTTAGAGATCAGAGTCCAAACTTCTATTTTGTAAATTAGGAAAACTTGCAAATGACCTAAATCTTGGATTTTATAAATATTGACGTTTAATATTACATTAGTCTGTTAAATGTAGCCTATGAAATCCGAACTCCATTATCAGCCATCCAAAAAATACATGAACAACTTGTATAACGGTAAGAAATCTTATATTGCTTCTTTCTCCCACAAGACTTCCATCCTAATTTATTATGTTTTTATACTTGAAAGGGCTTTATTTTATTTTTTTAGAAAAGTTTTATTTAATAAATATAAAGTTCGAAAGTACAACTTTAGGATTATAGCGGTTTTTTCTCCCATAACCATTCTCCCATCCGCAAACCATCCCATCTCCTACTCCCTCTCCCATCCATTCTTCATTAAGATTCATTTTTAATTATATTTTTATACAGAAGATCAGTTCTATACTAAGTAATGATTTCAACAATTTGTACCCACACAGACACACAAAGTACTGTTTGAAGACTAGTTTTACTGTTAATTCTCATAGTACAACACATTAAGGACAGAGATCCTACATGGGGAGTAAGTGCACAGTGACTCCCGTTATTGATTTAACAATTGACACTCTTATTTATGACATCAGTAATCACCCGAGGTTCTTGTCATGAGCTGCCAAGGCTATGGAAGCCTCTTGAGTTCACAAAATTTGAACTTATTTAGACAAAGCCATAGTCAACGTGGAAGTTCTCTCCTCCCTTCAGAGAAAAGTGCATCCTTCTTTGATGGCCCGTTGAAAGGGCTTTATTGATTATGACATCTTAATAAAAATATTTAGAGCCGGCGCCGTGGCTCAATAGGCTAATCCTCCGCCTAGCGGCGCCGGCACACCAGGTTCTAGTCCCGGTTGGGGCGCCGGATTCTGTCCCGGTTGCCCCTCTTCCAGGCCAGCCCTCTGCTGTGGCCAGGGAGTGCAGTGGAGGATGGCCCAGGTGCTTGGGCCCTGCACCCCATGGGAGACCAGGAAAAGCACCTGGCTCCTGGCTCCTGCCATCGGATCAGCGCGGTGCGCCGGCCGCAGCGTGCCGGCCGCGGCGGCCATTGGAGGGTGAACCAGCGGCAAAGGAAGACCTTTCTCTCTGTCTCTCTCTCTCACTGTCCACTCTGCCTGTCAAAAAAAAAAAAAAAAAATTTAGATATGCTTAAGTTTTGATTAAAAACTTTCTCTATTTTTAAGCTTCAAGATTTTTTCTTTTTGCACTAAGTTGTTATTACAGTTATCACATTAAAATTAGTCAAATTTTTATAAATGGAGTGGGCATTTAGCTTAGCAGTTGAGATGCTGGATAAGGCTCCTGTGTCCCGTATCAGAATACGTACGTTTAATACTTGGCTATAACACCTGAAGCTAGTTCTTTGCTAATGCAAACCCGTGGAGGTAGCAGTCATGGTTTAAATAATTGGTTTCTTGCCACTGACATGAGCAACCTGGATTACCTTCCCAGATCCTGGCTTCAGCTCTAGTCTAGCTCTGGCTCTTTGCAGGGGAAGGAATTAGTGGTTGGGAGTTTTGACTGTCAGTCTCACCCTCTCTGCTTTTCTGTCTCTTAAATGAATAAGCATCATTTTTAAAGCCTTTAAAATGTGTCAGAAACATATATGTACTTAGTAAACATATAAAAATTTTATTAAAAATATATCATTTAGTAAAATGGATATCCAAAATATCTCATACACATCTACATATATGCATATATTTTTAATGTCTATATGGTGCTAAAATTTCAGTTAAAATTCACTTTTATTTAGCATTTTTGTAGATAAAATTTCAAAGGAAATCCTTTCATATAAGTGAGTGGATGGGACTAAGAGGAGGTTTTTGTAGGAATGACATTTTGTGCTTTGAACTCTTTCTCAGCTCTATACCAGGAGTCACATCATGATCTATCATCAGAATTACTTCAAATCACTCAACATCTGATGTCTTGATTTCATCCTCTTTCAGTTTAGGTGGAAACAACCAATTGGAAATTACTGACCTTTCAACATTCTTGTTACTTACTTTCCCAGTACCAATACCAATATACCAAAATTTCCTTCTCCGTTGCCCCCATGCTTTTACAGTGCTCTCCCCTACAGTGTGCTGATATGACAGGGTAAGAGCAAGGTGGGCTTCTTCGAGTGTTCTACGAGAGTCCCAGCTCAGAAAGGCCTTGCTCTCAATTTAATGCACTGCTCTTACCCTACACATTCTTAATAGTTTTGGTGCAATTAACCCTACATTTTTATTTTGTACTAGGCCTACAAATTATGTTGTTAGTCCTGGGGTGAAAAGTCTACTTTCCTTTGAAATGTGTGAAAAGCCCCATTGGAAGGGGTGATGGGAAAGGAGAAGTGGCCAGAAACAGGTGCATTCCCTAAAAAATAGTTTTAGGAGAAAGTGCAGAAGAAATCTGAGGATCTGGAAATATTTGTTTTTTGTTTGTTTTTTCTTGTTGTTGTTGTTGTTTTGTTTTTTAGCTTCTTGGTTGTTTTGCACAAACCTTTTATTTAGTATTGTGTAGTTGTTTAACACTCACTTAGATGATCTTACTGGGAGGGGAAGGTAGTGCTTCTTGCAGATCCCAAGGAAAAGTGAGAAAAGCAAAATATGGTCAGCATTATTCATTTGCTTTTTGGGGGGTTTCCTGGCTGAATAGCATTTTCCTTGCATAGGCATCTGATCTCAGGTTTTTTTCATATAGAGAACACTAAGATTTCAGTTTGAAGATATCCTGGAGTCCTAAGAGTAGCGCATACCCTGACCACCCTCTACTGGCTGGCTTCTTGGAGTAGGCAGAATGAGTCATCTCTCAATGGAGATCAATGGACATCTGGGAAGTGAGATGTTTGTAGAAGAGCTCAGAATTGCTTGCCTCGTTAACTGGGAAAAAAATCAGGTAGGATGTGGCCAATAAGGGAAACTTTCACTTGGAAAATTACAACACTAATACAACAAGTCAAATTTACATATTTAACATTTGCTTGTTGAAAGCAATGTCATAAAATCAAATAAAATTAAACATGTTTTACTTTTTTTCCTCACAAGAACCTAAAAATTATGGAGCAAGAACTTAACAAGAAACTTTAAGAAAGAGTACACAGGCCAGAGCCCTGGCTCACTTGGCTAATCCTCCGCCTGCGGCGCTGGCACCCTGGGTTCTAGTCCTGGTTGGGGCGCCAGGTACTAGTCCGGTTGCTCCTCTTCCAGTCTCTGTGGCCCTCTGCTGTGGCCCAGGAGGGCAGTGGAGGATGGCCCAAGTGCTTGGGTCCCTGCACCCGCATGGGAGACTGGGAGGAAGCACCCGGCTCCTGGCTTCGGATCGGCACAGCGCTGGCTGTGGCGGCCATTAGGGGAGTGAACCAACGGAAGGAAGACCTTTCTCTCTGTCTCTCTTTCACTGTCTGTAACTCTCTGTCTCTCTCTCTCTCACTGTCTAACTCCGCTTATCAAAAAAAAAAAAAAAAAAAAAGAAAGAAAGAAAAGAAAAAGTACACAGTTTTTCCTTTTAGTAGTCCTTGAGTAGTTAATGAAGGAAGGGTTTCCATTTTGTTTCTTTGAATGGGGATTTGGGTCCAAAGTTTTGTTACTGTGCTAGTGGTTCAGACAGAGTATGGCTCCCCAGGTGACCATAGAAGAAAAAGGACAATTTCAGAGGCACAATCAGGTTGGTATAGACAAGTGGAATACACCCAGTTCTAATCATCTTCTTGAGCCACAACACTCTAGTTTTCCCGCTGGAGTTTGTGTGTTTCTTTGAATCATTTTGAAGGTTGTTTATTTAGCTGTTCAACTTTGCTTTGGATAACAATTCCATGACATAAGGCATTTTATTTCTTACAATATGTCTGAACAAATGTCTAAAATGAGGCACAATGAAACAACTGAACTCTAGAATAGAAAGAAAAAAGAAAGACTATTCAGAGTACGGGAGAGGAAATGTATAATAATTGGGTTACACTGATTCTTAGAGACAGAAAGATGATCAAAATGAAAGCTATTCAAATTTAAGCATGAAATGAAATTAATAACATCTGTTTTTTCATGCATCCAATCTTATAAAATATTATTAAACTTGAAATGAGATGATTTGGATTCTAATCTTGTATCTGCAATTTTATGAATCACTGAACTTCACTAAAATATCATTTTTATATGGTTCTACATACTGTCTTCCTGGGGCCACCTATAGGAATGTTGTGAAACTCATGGGAGCAAAATTAACCTCAATTTACCCCATTGTTTTACCACTAAACATACAACTATTCTGAATTTCTCAGGGCACTCATTCAAAAGTGTGTGTGTGTGTGTGTGTGTTTCTGTTCAATCAAAATCTGGGTATAGAGAACATTTAATCTAGCTAATTATAGGTAATTACCATGATTTTAAAGAATTAATTCAGTCCACACAAAATCTTTTTTTCCTTCAATTTTTCTCTAAGACATAAAATATTCAAGAGATTGTTAATTTCTTTTTAGAGTTCTATTTTGAATATCTATAGTGTCCTTTAGTGTACCTCTCTACAAAGCCTTTGTCATAGTTGCTCTGGGTATTACATTGCACATTCATAGCAAATCACCAGTTAAATGAGCATCAGTATTCTCTTTACCCTTCTCATTTATAACATTGTCTTAAATATTTTCCCTATGCACATTTATAACTACATCACACAATGTCAAGATTTTTGCTTCAGCCATCAAACAAAATTTCAAAACCTTGAAAAAAGAATGAAAGTCCGTTTTATTTACCTCTATTTTTGCCTTTTCATGTTCTTCTTTTCCCCATGGTGTTCCATGATTCTTTTTTAAAATAATTTCCTTTCCTTCCTGTTTAGGCAATTTCCTTAGTCGTTCTTTTAGGATAACAACAACAAAAATGCTTAGGTATAAATTGCCTGAGCTTATTCAGTCTCTATACTTATGCCTTTTTTGCCACATTCAGGAAATTTTCAGCCATTATTTCTTTCAGTATTTTTTCAACTCCATCTTTCTCCTTTCCTTCTGTGACTCTGATGAAACACATGTTTTTTATTCTAGCCCCTTAGAATCCCTGAGGTTCTGTTCTGTTTGAGATCTAGTTTCCCTCTCTTTTTCAGATTGGGTGACTTCTCCTTCATTTTTCACATTCACTGAGTTTTCACTCTGTTCTTCACACTCTACTGTTGATCCCATTCATTAAATTGTTTTTTAAGACTTTTTGGGATATTTTAATTTTGAGTTTTAATTTTCCCTTTGTGGGGCTTAGTGCTGTGGCATAATCGGTTAAGCCCCTGCCTGTGGTGCTGGCATCCCACATAGAGCCCATTTGAGTCTCAGCTGCTATACTTCTGATCCAGTTCCCTGCTAATGGCCTAGAAGGCAGTAGAAGATGGCCCAAGTTCTTGGACCCCTGAACCCATGTGGGAGACCAGGAAGAAGCTCTTGGTTCTTAGCTTTGGATCTGCCCAGCTCTGGCCATTGCAGCCATTTGAGGAGTGAGCCAGTGGATGGAAGACCTCTCTATCTCTTCCTCTCTCTGCCTATGCTTGATTTGTTGTTTTGGAGAGGACTTCATCATGTCTCATGTTTCTGTGGCTCTCTAACCAGTCTTTTGTATTAGCTGTAATTTATCTTAAATATGTGAGTAAAGAATTGGTGAATTTTATTTTTGACTGTAGCCACAGGGACAACTCTAAAGCAATTGATGTACTGTCATTGGGCTACAGATTCCACAAAAGGTTAATGAATATTTGAGACATTTTTAATGAAAGGCTTACATTAGGGGAGCACCTATGAAAATTTAGAATGTCTTTACCTCCAATGAACATCAAAGACTATCTCCAGTTAATATTAGCATAATTGATGTTAGAAATGCTTTTCATTGATGAAACAGGTGTAATGTAAGGGTTTGTGGATTGACAAATTTCTTCCAGATACTATGAAAATCCAGCAAGCTCAATAGCCCAAACAATTCGAAAGGTAACCTTGGCTCAGGTTTCTAACCTGTCTCATGCAAATTCATATAAGAGTTTTAAAAGCTTTATTTATTATTTATTTTGCAAGTTAGAGTTACACACACACAGAGAGAGAGAGAGAGGTGGAGACAGAGAAAGACATTTTCCATCTGCTTCTTCACTTCCTAAAAGGCTGCAAAGGCCAGCAGTGGGTCAGGTGAAAACCAGGAGTCAGGAGCTTCATCTGGGTCTCCCACATGAGTGGCAGGGGCCCAAACATGTGGGCCATCTTCTGCTGCTTTTGCAGACCATTAGCAGGGAGCTGGATTGGAAGTGGAGCAGCTGGGACTTGAACCAGCACCCATATGGTTTGCTGGTGTCACAGAGAACAGCTTTTCCTGCTTAGTCACAAGGTCTGCCCCAGGATTTTTCACTATGGAAAATCTCTTGGATTTTTGCCCTGAGTGAGCCTTGTAGCCAAAGTATTTATTGGAGTACTTAAAGAGGCAGGAAGATGTTACATCACTTAGCTTACAAAATAGGATATGATTGATTTTGTGCCTACTTGTCAAGGAAAGTTTGCATGTGCTTCAGAACGCTGAGATTTTCTGTCAATAAATCATATCACCTGGTAATGTTACTGTGAGGAAGAAGGCTGACGGATAGACCATTCCCACCTCTAACTAGTAGAGAATAATTAGTATCTCCCAAGTAGAAAAGAATAATTGTTGACTATTAAATTGCCTTGAGTCATTTGAAGCCTATATGCTATTGCTTATGTCTTCCTCCCATGCCACACTGGAGAAGTTCATGTACTCTCTACGTTACATTGAGGGTAAGGTTTGGATTCCACTCTCTATGACTGCAAAAATCATCCTTTGATTGATGTCTGAGTTGAAACCAGAGGCCTGGAGCATACATGTTATTTGTTGTAAAGCCTTGAGTATCATTTCCTTGACTGGAGTGGTGCATTTACACCATTATCATGTGTGATTCCATCTTTTATCCTCCTAGAAACATCTGGACCTTCTATAGGTCATGATGAGAAGATAGACAAATGGGGGGAAATAGGAGGTATCTAGAAAAGAAATGACTTTTTACGTTATTCCCAAATTTCAGAATACATGTATCTAAGAGTACCTAGAAAGCAAGCCAAAAATATTTTCCCACAATTTTCAGGAAAATGTGATGCAACTAAGAGATCCTCCCTCCTCCCATCAACTTGTTTTTACTCATCACTGCTACTCTTCAAACCACAGAACCAACTCAGAGATCTAACCTAGTCATCTGAGCAAGAAATACATTCTGAACACAAGGTAGAGCAGAGAACACTGAGCTAGGGAAATATTTAACTGTTGAAAACCCCTCTTATTTTAAAAAAGTGAAATGTTGGGGACAGTGCTGTGGTGTAGTAAGCTAAGCCTCTGCCTGCAGTGCTGGCATCCCATATGGGTGCCGCTTCTTGTCCCAGCTGCTCCTCTTCCTATCCAGCTCTCTGCTATGGTTTGGAAAGGCAGTAGAAGATGGCCCAAGTACTTGGGCCCCTGCACCAGCATGGGAGACCTAGAAGAAGCTCCTGGCTCCTGGTTTTGGATCAGCCCAGCTCCAGCTGTTGCAGCCATTTGAGAAGTGAACCACTGGATGGAAGACCTTTCTTTCTGTCTCTCCCTCTCTCTGTCTGTAACTCTACCTCTCAAACAAATAAATAAATAAATATTTTTTAAAAGAGTGAAATGTTACCAGGGATGCTAAGAAGAAAGAAGGATATGGGAATAACCACATTTCTCAGTCAGTACAAATATTCATTATTATTTCCAGAGCCTCAGAACTCCTCCAAGAAACCACTATTTAAAGATAGAGGCATTCTCATGTGGCCTTCTTTTAACATAGGTTAAAATTGATTTTCTAAATTCTTTGAATTCCCATTCCCACTGCTAAGAGCTTTTGTCAAGTGACAGGTCCATGGAATTCTTCTCTCCCATTGTCAGAATAACACTGTCTGACTACATGGGACACAGAAGATACTTAGATACTCCTAATTCTATTTTTTAAAAGATTTATTTATTTATTTGAAAGTCAGAGTTACAGAGAAGGAGAGCCAGAGAAAGTAGCAGAGAGAGGAAGAGAGAGAGAGAGAGAGAGAGAGAGAGAGAGAGAGAATTTCCACCTGCTGGTTCACTCCCCATGTGGCTGCAATGGCCGAAGCTGGGCCAGACCAAAGACAGGAGACATGAGCTTCTTCTGGATCTTGCATGCTGGTGCCAGGGGCCCAAGCAGTTGGGCCATCCTCCCCTACTTTCCCAGGCACATTAACAGGGAGTTGGATTGGAAATGGAGCAGCTGGAACTTGAACTGGCACCCATATGGGATGCCAGCTTTGCAGGCAGGGGCTTAACCTTCCATGCCATGGCAGCAGCCCCAGATACTCCTAATTCTGCAGCCTGTTAGCACCATGTTGGTAACCAAAGAGAATGCACGAGTGTTAGGTAGACAGGCATGTTACAAATTTTGGAGTAGTGCACAAACTTCTCTATTGCAGTTATACAAAGCCCTTAAGTAGACCCTAAGAAATACCTTACGGCCCATGGATAAGTCCTCCTTCCTACAGAAATTGACAGTGGTGCAGCAGAACTGCTTTGAGTTCAAGTTCACTGAGGTGGCCTCATTTGGATCTTGGTCAGTGTTGGCCTAAAGCATAAACAGTTTACCCTCTTATTCAGTGATGTAAGTGGTACCAGAAAGTCTCATCTGCTCCCAAATAGTCATTCAACCAAGTGCCTGAAATTCAAGAAGTAGAAGTCAGTTTATATGGGCTCAAGTGCGAAGCATGTAGTATAGTGTTTAGTATCCACAGAGTGTTCCAAGGGTCACTGCAGTTGTTTTGATTATAAGCCTGACGTCTCTTTCGGTGGATCCTAATCAAGAGTATCTGGAGCTGTCTGGAAGGAGTTTTTGCTTATCACCAAGTACGAGGATGGACAGAGGCAAGGCAGGCAGGGTTAACAATTATGCTGCAGAGGGAGGGTTGTTTTACATCAGGAGGAATTGTTCTGCCCCAAATACCAAGCTTTTCTTTCATAACATATTACAGAAAGGAAAAGTCTAACTTATCAGTATCACTTTAGTGCACATTTATTCACCTGACTTGTCTTCTTTCCAACCTAGGAAGCCTACATACCTTACAAAAACATGAGTCCACGTGGGAGGAAAGCACCAAAATCCAACTCGGCCTAATTTATGTACACAATTTATGCACACAATAAGTAAATCAGGTCAGTGTGACTTTTGGAAAATCAGCCTGCTCTTCCCTGCATGCCCAGCCTCTCACAGGTATATATACATGGGCATGACTTCAGAATATTGGGAAATGCACAGAAATGTAGAAGCTGAGTGATCTTTAAAAGAGGGCAACACAACATAGGGACACTTTAGATGGAATTTGTCTTTGACATGGGGAGAGGAGAAGTGGCAGGTGGACCACTCGATGAGGCATGTCAGCCTCTAGAAACCAGATGGAGTTAATCCTGCTTTGTCATTGAAGTCATTAGAGCAGCTACAATAGAGTGCATTGAGCTCCTCATTGACAATAGCATTGATTTGCTCTGCCTAGTCGGTCATGATGAAGCCCACGTGCCTTGCAGACAAAGCTCCCTTTCCTATGGGTGGCATTTCCTGAGGAGCACAGAGAATGCCCCTTTTGTTCTTCTCCAGTTTTTTATTAGCACCTGCCTGGGTCTGTACCTCTCAGAGCACCTGCTGAGTTAGCAATCTCGGAGTGTAAGTCATGTCCTCTTGGGGGATTACCATGACAGGAATGCTCAAAGGAAGCGCAGCCTATCCCTGCAGC
Organism: Oryctolagus cuniculus; assembly: GCF_051225735.1. Taxonomy (NCBI): domain Eukaryota; kingdom Metazoa; phylum Chordata; class Mammalia; order Lagomorpha; family Leporidae; genus Oryctolagus; species Oryctolagus cuniculus. Next base: position 74,328,711 of record NC_142875.1, on the reverse strand, counting down.
TCTGGCAATGACAGATCTTGAGAACAGACCTGAACCTGTTTTCCTCTCAAAGACCACTGGGTGATCTTTTGAATACAAACATGGGGAAAAATTTAAAACTCTAATAATATTCAATAAATCAGGAAAATAAGTTTAGCAGTCTTTATAAAAACCTGTTAAAATCAGCCTTAAACAACGGCAGGTCTGTATTATCAGGAATTCAAAGATATTTAAAATAGATTCCTGGAGTCTAAGATATATAAATTAATAAGGGAACCAATACATTTTTTTTTTTTTACAGGCAGAGTGGACAGTGAGAGAGAGAGACAAAGAGAAAGATCTTTCTTTGCTGTTGGTTCACCCTCCATTGGACGCTGCGGCTGGCGCGCTGTGGCCGGTGCACCGTGCTGATCCGAAGGCAGGAGCCAGGTGCTTCTCCTGGTCTTCCATGGGGTGCAGGGCCCAAGGACTTGGGCCATCCTCCACTGCACTCCCTGGCCACAGCAGAGAGCTGGCCTGGAAGAGGGGCAACCGGGACAGAATCCGGCGCCCCGACCGGGACTAGAACCCGGTGTGCCAGTGCCGCAAGGCGGAGGATTAGCCTAGTGATCCACGGCGCTGGCCGAACCAATACATTTTTGAAAACTGGTACAAGTCAAATTTTTTCCCAGGGTGACATTTTCTGAGTTTAGATCCAGAACAGGTTGTCAGTAGAATAATGTGATAATTGCCTGATAATTTCTATAAAATAAGTTTACACTCCGACTGTAATTGCTAAAATGTGAGGGCAGAACTCTGCTGATAACACTCTAGGAACCAACAGTAAATTACAACCTCACTTCAAAGGAAGAAGCTATAGCAATCCTAACTGTGGAGATTAGAAACCCAACTCCCCCCACAACCTGGGCCTCTCCCTGGCAATGTGGATCACAGGATTCCTCTGGAGTAACCTCAGGATGTCAATCCCAGTTTTCCACATGGATGGCAGGGGCCCAAGTACTTGAGCTGTCACCTGCAACCCCCTAGGGTGCACATTAGCAAGAAGCTAGATTGGAAGTGGAGGTGGGACACAGTCCAGGCACTCCAATATGGTATGTAGGCATTCCAAGCCACATTTGAACTCCTCAGCCAAACACCTGCCCCAGGCAATTCTATTCTTTCATAGCACTTGAGTTTCCTTCTCTCTAGGCTATTGCCATTGCTCCTTTGCCTTTCCTTCTTCCAAACATCTGTTGCTATTTCTCACCCACTATGACTCTGGTTATTTTTTTTTTTTATTTGACAGATAGAGTTAGACAGTGAGAGAGAGAGACAGAGAGAAAGGTCTTCCTTCCATTGGTTCACTCCTCATATGGCCACTATGGCTGGCGCTGTGCCGATCCAAAGCCAGGAGCCAGGTGCTTCCTCCTGGTCTCCCACGCTGGTGCAGGGGCCCAAGCACTTGGGCCATCCTCCACTGCCTTCCCGGGCCACAGCAGAGAGCTGGACAGGAAGAGGAGCAACCGGGACTAGAACCTGGGGCCCATATGGGATGCTGGCGCTTCAGGTGGAGGATTAGCCAAGAGAGCCACAGTGCCAGCCCCGCCTCTGGTTATTTTAATTTATACTTAATTTTTTTGTTCCTTATTTAAAGGGAATCATGTGAAGAGAGACCATGGCATGACTCTGGTCTACCATGTTTAATCAGGAGCCTCTTCACATGATGTTTGTAACAGTGAGGAATGCAAACAGAGAAAGCCTAGTAGGGCAGGAGCAGTGGGGAGGCTGTCCCTCCTCCATTGTGCTCTGGAGAACACATGTAGGACATGTTTCCATGCTGCTTCTGGACATTCTTCAGTTCTCCCACCTGGCTTCTGGCCTCATCACTGCAGTTGAATCTGCCTTGCCCCCAGTTCCCAGTAATTTCCTGGTTGCTCAATTTAGTAGACACCCATTAGTCTTGATCTTATTTGGGTCATTGCAACCTCTTCTTTAAATTCTCCCTCTGGGTTTCTGTTTTCTCTTCACTGTTTGTCTATTGTTATTTAACCTTCCACATAACTACTTCCTGTTTCTTTTTCTATAGTCATTTTTTTATTTTTAAAAGGCAGAGTGGACAGTGAGAGAGAGAGAGAGACAGAGAGAAAGGTCTCCTTTTTCTGTTGGTTCACTGACCCAATGACCACTGCAGCTGGCGCGCTACACCAATCTGAAGCCAGGAGCCAGGTGCTTCTCCTGGTCTCCCATGCAGGTGCAGGGGCCCCAGCACTTGGGCCATCCTCCACTGCACTCCCAGGCCACAGCAGAGAGCTGGCCTGGAAGAGGAGCAACTGGGACAGAATCCGGCTCCCCAAACGGGACTAGAACCATGGGTGCTGGCGCCGCAGGCGGAGGATTAGCCTATTGAGCCACGGCACTGGCCCAAATAGTCAAATGTTGAAGTGACCCAATGTTCCACCATTCACCATCTTCTATTACAGTCTTCACTCTCCTTTGATTTCAGACGTAATTCCAGCCTACTTCCCCTGTCTGATTCTAGATTTGTCTATGTCTATAACTACTAAGACATCTTCCTTTCAAGTTTCCACAGACATCAAACTCAATCTGTTCAAAAACTAAAAACCAGGCTTTATTTCCTTATCCAATTTGTTTCTCTTTCTTTAGTCCCCATTTTCATAAATGATACCATTTCCTTGGTTTTCTAAGCAAAGAATCTGAATTATATCTTTGATACTTTCCATTCTCTCATATCCCTCAGATAATCATTCACTACATTTTATTTTTTCTCCCTAAATATGTCAAGTTTTTTTTTTTTTTTCTCCTCTTGAATCCTAGAGCAAAGGCCTTCGTTCAGGAGCATATCACACCCCTGTTTAATTACCATGACGGCCACCTAACTTATTTACATGCCTCCATTCTATCTTTAATCATTTCTCTACAATTCCTAGTGCCACCAAATTTCTTGTAAAACATTGACCTAATCCTACTACTCACTCCTGTTTTGTCTTAGTTATGTAAGACAACTTGTGATACAAATCATGCCAACATTTAGCAGCTAAATACAATGATAAACATTTATTAATGCCACGGTTTCTGTGGTCAGATTCAAAGTCCTTCATGAGATTGCCATCCAGATGCTTTTAGGACTGCTGTCATTTAAGGGTTTGACTGGGGCTGGGAGACGCACCTCCAAGTGGCTCCTCCTGTAGCTGGCGGGTTGGTTTTGGCTGTTGGCAGGAGGCCTAACCCTCTCCCCAAACTGGGCTGCTTGAGTGTTCCCAAAGCATAGTACTGGCTTCCCCTACAACAATCACTCCAGAACAGAAAGAATCTCTCAAGGTCAATCTTTAATGACATAGCCTCAGAAGTCACATGGCAACCCATTCAGTTCATTAAAAGGGAGACAGTCACTAAGATTAGCTCACATTCAAGGATTGGGGAATTCGGGACCATCTTAGAGAGGTTGGTCTGTGAAAAAATTCACAGACACATTTTAAGACCATCTCATATTCTAAAAATATTTCAGTGTCTTTTACAATTTTCATATCACTTTATTCATGTCCTTATCCTTCAGCTCTGTGAACTTACAGTGGGTGAGCTCACTGATTTCTCTATGCTCATCTGCACCTTTGTTCATATACACCATTCCCTATGCTTGGAATATCCTTCTACTTCTTCCACCTATCTTTTGAAATTCAATCATTATCACCATCTCCTTCCATGATTTTACACTCTCATTTTTGATCTCTACTGTTCAGACTTAATACACCACACTAGTTTTTTTTCCCACTTATTTACTTATTTCCCAAATTGGATTAGTATCTTCTATTATCTCTAGATCCTTATTGCTTAGCATAGTTCCTGCCCCATTTGTAGGTACCAAAAATTTATAAAATGAAGGTGTGAATCTGTTAATGTTAGTGCCAGTCCCCCATAAAACTCAATAAAGAAATGAGCAAGTTAAACAAAGTGCTAAGGATTTTAACCAAGTCAGCAGCAGCAGATAGGAGTGAGTGCGAAGGATTTGGGGAAAATGCAGTGATTGGATCTATGAAAGAGAGAGGGAAATGAGTCAGCATGATTTGGGAGTGCCTCACTGAGTTGTTGGGTTAATTGTGAGAAAAGAAGTCGATGATGGGGTGAGAAGATAATGAGTTCGTTTAGGAAGATGCAGGTTTTAGGATGGCTATGATTCTACAGACTTATCTCAAGGTCATAGTGAAAAGGTCTGAAAGTCAAGAGAAAGACTACACCAAAGATAGATGGCAGAGATGCTATCCATTCCTCAAGTTATTTGCATTGTTCTGGGTATAGAAAAAACTGTACAGAATGAAAACCAACATTGTGGACTAGGAAAAGAGACAGAACACGTGACCTTCCTTAGGATGACAAGGGTAGGGCATAGCTGGAATGTTTTGCTACTGCATATCTTCCGTAAGTGTCCCTTAGGCCAGAAATACTGGCTAATGCTAGGCACCTCTCTCTTAGGCATCACTCATGAACTAGGATGGGTGATGTGTTAGTCATTCCCTACTCCAATGAACTGGAGATCAGAGATTTTTAGTTTTCAACTGCTATAGCTAAAGTATTGTATCTCAATTCAATTTAATTCATAATTTGGAAGTACCACTTAGAATTGCTGCTGATAAACCAGCCAGTATTTGGCTTGCTAGTGTTCTAAATGCATCTTAACTTCTCATTGATATAAAAAATAAAAATGCCATTTTTTGAACATGAAAAATTAAAATATTCCTCAAAGATGATTGAAGTTGCTTTATCTATAAGTGACACCCTCTTTAATTAGCATAAACTATAGATAGGAGATAGGAGAGAGGAATGGGCCCCCGGCTTAGACATTTTTGAAAATTAGTCTAATTCTGCCACCATCAATGTGGGTAATGTGCACACCAATTTTGAGAGAACATAGGTTTACAGAGAAACCCTGTTTTTTTCCAGTCAATATTTTTTCCAAACTGGGTTTGTCTTTTAAACCGGGAATGCGTTGGAGGCCACTCTCAGATTCCACTTTGCTTTGAGAGACTCCCTTTGGGGAAACTCCAGAGAGATCAGGCTTGGAGTCATCTCGGCAGCTGTAAAAGAAGACCGCTGTGGGAGCCAGAATGAGGCATATCAAAGCACCTTTGATCACTTTATTAGCTATTTCGCTCTTTCAAAAGGCTGGGACAAGAGGTTATAATAGATTGTGTTACTTTCAATGTGTGCTTCTTCTCAGCTGCTGGCCGGGATAGCTGAAAGCAGATGGCAGCCAGGAGGAGTCAGTCTGTCATCTCCATCTTCACAGGGAGCATTTCAATTTCTCGGGGGGATTTAGGAAAACGGAGGGTGTTTATGTCTAACTGAGTCTCTGTCTGACCTCCTCAGTCGGTGCCTCATTGGAGAAGCGGCCTGGCAGTGCATATTCCAGTGAGTTATGTGGGCTCATAAAAACACACTGCAATTCACAAAGCTATCAACTCTTGGTCATGAAACAAAAACACCTGTCAAAAGAGTTTTATTTTAACTTGTTAATGACACCACAAATAGACAGATAGAGGACACTGCCATCATTTCAGGGGACAGTTTTACACTGCAGGCCTCTTCCGTGGCATTCAGGATATTGCAGGCTGCTCCTGGTCACTAATTAGGGAAGCTCTTCTGTGGACACTATCAATCAGTTGTCATCAGAGAACCGTCCTCCTGTGCACACAGGGAAGCCTGGCATCTATTAGCACAGCGGCCAGACCCTATGGCAGTGACCACTGCCCAGTAGTTTCTGGAAGTGGCTGATTGCTCAGCAGATAACTTTTTGCATTTTCCTCATAGTTCCAAGATGATGCAGTGGCTTATCAGGTGCCATTTTCCCATTGCAGTCATAGAGAACTCAGCACCGGGGTAAGTCTGGAGAACAATACATCAAAGAACACGTGCATTGCGGCACCAAATCCCCCAGTTCCTTTTGGGAAGTAAGGACTAGATTTGAGATTTCCAGGCAAATTCCATTACGTTTCAAAGGCCTCAACCCATTGCGCAATGAAACCCAGAGCCCACTGGGCTTGGAATGGAGCCTTCTCTGCTGAATAGAGACATCCAACCTTGCTCACAGTTTCTCTTGTTAGGTGTCATTCCTCAGCAAGGTTACCAGCAACCAACATGGCATAAACACTGCCACAGGCCGAACTGCCTTCCCAAACCCAGAATTTTGTGTGTTGGAACTTTGAGCTCCCAGGGTCTCAGAATGTGAGTCCTAAATTGATAACAAGTGGTGTCCTTGTAAGAAGAGGAAATTAGGACAAAAACACACACAGAGGGAAGATCTTGTTGACTCAGGTAGCAGGTGGTTCCTAAGAAAACGTTTTCTTACAATAGTGGTGTTTGGGATCATAGTTTTTTTCAAGGAAAGCAAATGATTAGAGGTTGTAGGTCCAAAACAATCTTTAATCTATCCTGAAACTTGGAATGAGTAAGAAGATTGGTTGGCTAGTGTGGAACTGGCTGTGTAGTGTGCGGGCCGGCCTCTTGTAAGCACAACTGCACTGTGGGATGAACTAAAAACTGGACTGGGTACCCAATGCCATGTACACACAAAGGAGAGAGAGGCTTCAGAAGGAACCAGCTTACTGATATTCTGATCTTGGACTTCCAGCCTCCAGGACTGTGAGAAAATAAAATCCTGTTGTTTAAAGCACCCAGCCTGTAGTTCTTTGTCATGGCAGCCCTGGCAAATTAATACAATCATTTTGTAAACTCTGTAAAACTGTATTTTTGGAAGAAGGTGATCACCTGATGGTAAGTACACCTCTCCAGAAGGGATGAAAGAGGCCAGAATTATGTATCTTTGCCTTTGGTCATGCAAAAAATAAGCTTAATGTTTTTAATTGATTTGCTGCATAGAAGATTAGCAATAATTTAGTAAAGTACATAAGTGGGTTTGCCTATGTACCCTATTATGTAAAACATATAGGTTGAGTATCTCCTCTCTGAAATGCTTAGGACCAGAAGTATTTCAGATTTCATATTTTACTAAATTTTGGAATATTTGCATATATGTAATAGATATCCTGGGGAATGGAACTCAGATGTAAACACAAAATTCACTTATGTTTAATATGCACCTTATACACATTGCTGAAGGTAATTTTTTTTTATTTTTTATTTTTTTGACTGGCAGAGTGGACAGTGAGAGAGAGAGAGAGACAGAGAGAAAGGTCTTCCTTTTGCCGTTGGTTCACCCTCCAGTGGCCGCCGCGGCCGGCACGCTGTGGCCGGTGCACCACGCTGATCCGATGGCAGGAGCTAGGTACTTATCCTGGTCTCCCATGGGGTGCAGGGCCCAAGGACTTGGGCCATCCTCCACTGCACTCCCGGGCCACAGCAGAGAGCTGGCCTGGAAGAGGGGCAACTGGGACAGAATCTGGCGCCCCGACCGGGACTAGAACCTGGTGTGCTGGCGCCACAAGGCGGAGGATTAGCCTAGTGAGCCGCGGCGCTGGCGCTGAAGGTAATTTTACACAATATTTTTAACATGCATTTTCACCATGATCCACCTAATGAGAACAGGTGTGAAACTCTCCAATTGTGGCATCATATTGTCACTAGAAAGTTTCAGATTTTCAATTTCTGATTTTTGGATTAGGTATGTTCAACATGTAAAAGTAACTTTTTAAAAAAAAAATAAAGATAATTACTATTGTAAAAATTGAGAGTGATGTTATTTCCCTCAAAAAAGTATTTTAACAATAAAATTATTTGAACTATTTCTTTGATTTGATATAGTCGTGGTTTTTTGTTGTTGTTGTTGTTGTTGTTCTTTTTGCAATAAAGAATGAGTTGTGTCTTTACTAGAGTGCTGTTAATTGTTTCTACAGGGACATCACATTACTACTTGCCTTCCTGGTTTTTTGTTCCTGCCTTAGATATTTGCTGCCTGTTTACTCCCCACTAAGTGTTGAGCATAGATCACAAAAAGACCTTTCCTGCCCTCTAAGAGTTCTGTCTCACTGGGGAATGAATGTAATCAACTTCTTAGACCAGTATGATCATTGCACACATTACTTTGGGGCATAGAAAGGGGAGAGAGTAAGCAATCTGCCAAAAGAAGTTAGGGAATACTTCATTGACAAATTATACAAAGAATCGCTCTCCTTGTATAATCCAATGGAAAAGAGCCTCTGGTACCTCTTCTGTAAAGTGGGGGATTCCTTGTAGAGATTTTATGAAGACTTTGTGTAGAAACATCCCATAATTTAAAATCGATGGCTTTTCTTCCTTCTCTGTATTTTTCTCCTCTTCCTCCTCTTTTTCTCTTTCTTCTATTCTTCCCTCTCATTCTTCTCTTCCTTCTTCTTCTTCCCCTGTTCCTTCTCCATGTTTTCCCTCTACTCCCTCCTCCTCCCCCTCCTCCTCTTCTCTTCCCCACTCCTCTGTTCTTCCGCTTCCTTCCTCACCTTCTCCTGCTACATCAGGTCTTACAATCCTCCTCCTGATTTTTCATGTATCAGGAACAATATTGGCACAAACAACCTGAGTATCTGCCAAGACACCAGTGAATCAGAATTGATTCAGTACTGGCCTAAGTTGGAGTCACGCCTTCTGTTGACCAGGCCTAATGCATCTATCTAAAAACACAAAGGTTTTTTTTTTTTTTTTCAAATGAAATTGGAAATTCTGAACACTGAGAGATCCAGTCACCAGCCCGAGGTTTTTGCTCACATTCATTTGGCTTTCCCTGTGAATGCTATTACACAGCCCTGTAAGCAGTATGTATATGTCACCATATTTTTTTCAGTCCTCCATTGCTGAAATTTCTTCTTTCGTCCCAAATGTCTAGGGAATTGTACTTGCAGTTTTTTAGGATATGTATACAAATGGTCTGACTTAAAACATTTGTTTCAAGATGGAGTGGATATGTAGACACATTTTATAGCTTCTTTTAGAGTATAAATAATTGGTCATGGTGAAGTTCACTGAATATTTCATTACCTACTTTGGGGCTGGAGCAATGGGTAGAGCCCCTCTGGATCCTTTGGTAATAGTAAGATTAAACAGAAACAGCAAGCTGGCACAATTTTGTGCAGTGATTTCTTACAGGAATGAACAAGCATGCTATAACTCGGTGGCTGCAATAATGAGAAATTTATCTTTCACAGAAATTCATTGTATGATTTATTTCAGTACTTTAAGTATTTCAGAAGGCAACAGTCTCCATTTGCTCTCTTGTCTCCCACAAGCAAGGAAAATTCATTGCCAGTCTTGGAAATGTTAAGATCTATAAAGAGAAATTGACTAAGTGTTTCCCATAAGATATGAATATCAAAAATGAGAAAATTTATATTTAGAAAACTTGCTACATGATATTTCAAAACACCACTAAAGCAGTCATCATGAGGAAAAATCAGAAGTGTTTTGGATTTTATTATACTAGTTCGATAGTCTAATATTCTCCTTCTTTTGAATTATATACTTTGGAGAGTGGGTGGATTAGAAGGAAGCAAACAATCTTGCCAGAAGTTGGGGAAGGTGCTAATATGACAATATCTTGAGTCATTATCAAGTAGGTAACCCCAATGTGGCTAAACATGCTTGAAACAGTTTTGTTCTTACTAGAAAAGTTCATGCTTAAAACAGAAGAGTACCAGAGTAGGCATTTGGCCCACTGGTTAAGATGCCACTTGGGATGCAGTGTCACGTATCCAAGTGCGTAAGTTTGAGCCCCTGATCTGCTCCCACTCCAGCTTTCTGCTAGCATGCACTTAAGAGGCAGTCGATGATGGCTCAAATAGTTGAGCCCACCAGTCAAGAAGGAGCATGAACTGAGTTCTTGGTTTCCAGCTTTCACCTGGCTCAGCTCTCACTGTTGTAAGCATTTAGGAAGTTCGTCAGTGCATGAGCGTTCTCTCTCTCTCTCTCCCTCTCTCTCTTTACTCTCTTTCTCTCATCTCCCTGACTCTCAGACAAATAAATAATAGTTTTTGAAAAATATGAGTTTACATCCAAAAGGTCATGGAAAAGTGGAATGAAAACGAAAAGAGCAAAGCAGGACATTCTGGCTACTCCCTGGGGGCAAGGGCTGTGTGTGAGAGAGGAAGAGACCCAAGGCACATTGCACATTAGCACAGAGATACTTCAGAGCCCACGGTAAGAGTCTTGGTCTCAACTACCATGTGCTATAATGAAGAAACCTCATAACCCTAACAAGTAATTTCTTTTTTAAAAAAATTTTTTAATTAAAAAAAATTTATTTGCCTTACAAATTTCATGTATTTCATATATACAGATTATGAACATAATAATGATACTTCCCACCCTACCCTCCCTCCTACCCATGCTCCCACCCTTCTTCCTCTTCCCTCTCCTATTCCTACTCTTCTTAATTTTTACAAAGATGTATTTTTATTTAGATTGTCATTAAGAAAAGATTGGAGTAGAACTGACTAAGAATGATCCTGCAGGGGCAGGCATTTAGTACAGCAGCTATGAAGCCATCTGGGATGCGGCATGCCATACCAGAGCTCATGGTTCACATCATCTCCCGGCTTCCTGATAATGTACACCCTGCGAGACAGTGAGTGAGGATGCAACTACCATGGCCCCTGATACCTGGATGTTGTTATGGACTTCTGGCTTCAGCCTGGCCAAGCCCTTTGAGGAGTGAGCCAGCAGATGGAAGCTCTCTCTATATGTCCCTCTGTCTCTCTCCTTGTCTCCCTGCCTTTCAAATGAAATGAAAATAACAAGTAAATAATATTTAAAGAATTTTGTCAAGTAAGAGGCTAAATCAGAGTAGAACAATTATTTCCAAAATATGAACCATCTACAGAAAGCCTTATCACCAGGCTCTGTTTCTGTGGCACCAGTCCTTGACGTTTCTCCCCCTACCATAAAAGAGCTGAGTTATGTAAAACTGAAAACTGGAGTCCCTCAGTTAATATCATTGTGAGGGTTGAAATACAATAACATTAACTTTTTACTGCATTTATTTATGTGCCAATAGTCTTCTAAATGCTTTATAATAATTCAATTAATGTCGCCTTTTAGAAGTAATGACCAATTATTATTTTCCCATTACCCAAATGTGGATATTGAGGCACAGATAACAGAAGTAATGTGCTTAAAGACACACAACTGATAAGAGGTAGAGCTGCAAACTGGAACCAAGAAGTCTGGAACCAGAGTTCAATCCTTTAACTCAGTTATCAGTATCCTCTAGAATGTGTAAGACATGTAGCTTTACACAGTCACGGTGATACAAGATCATATTTCTGGGCTATTCTGTCTTCTTATTGCATGTACATAAATTCTGATATTCCAGACCTTTTTTAAAATCACATACAACAAATGTTTACAAATATATGTTGAAGTTCCAATCACCAATGAATTCAATTTGAGATGTCCCAGTGAAAGCTAGTCCTATAGTTTGGAGGATTTACCTTTATACAAATAAAATGTTTATGCTTGTAATTCATGGCACGAAAACATCCAATCTCTATGGACTTAAGTCTTCTCATCTTTAAAATCAAAGTATTGGACTTGATATATTCCAGTGACTGGATTAGGTTTTATATCTGTCAATTGCATTCAGGTCTAGTCTCGTTTTTTGCTGAAGCAGCATGCAATCAGCCTTCCAGGAAATGATTGTGAAAACCCATTCATATCTAAAGTTCAGCATAGCACATTCCTAGAAGTAATTGTGTCCGTTCAAATCAATGAGTCATTGACCATCTGTAACTCTCCATGGGTTAATTACCAACACCATTGTTGAGACTGTCACCTGTTTTGTTAGTGCTTAGAGAAATGCTTTCGTAGTTTCACTCTTAATTTGACAGCTGCTGATATTAATTCAGACCATGCATGATATTCATTGGTCTTTCACAACTGCCATTTCCCACAGGTGACCTGATTATTCTACTCACAAAAATAGCAGAGAGCACCTAGCTTGTAAGATAGCAGATGAACAATAATCGGTGAATAAGCTTTATGTACTAAATGGGGCATGAGGTTCATCGCGCTCCCTATCACAGTCATGAGCACTTGCAACAGACAGAAGAAATAAGTCATTTAAATAAACCAGAAGAGATAAAAGAAGAGTTCAAAATCACTCAGCCAGTTAAAACCAATTTAACACCTTCATTGAGATTAGGACCTTTCTGCTTAAAGTACTTCGGTAGATTAAATATCCAGAGAGAGGGCAAAAATGAAAGGTAGTGACATCAATGGGTATCTAATAAATACCAGACATTGTGCGTTCTTCTCATAATAATAAAATAAGAATGACAACACACGTTTGTTTTACGTGTGTAACTTTCACGTCTTAATTTATTTAATCCTCTCACCAACCCAAAGAATGAACACAATTATCATTCCTAATTTTATTACTTTTGATTTTATAACAAATGTAAGAAGAAGCCAATATTGTTCCTATTTTTCAAATGAGGGTTCTGTATTTCACGGTTTATAATTCGGTGTCCTGTAGGGAATAAATGACTATTGCAGGATTCACACATGCATGTGACCTCAGAGATGTGTTTTCTTTTGCCTCAACGAGAATCGTGACACTTTTGAAAAGCTAAATATTTTCTCATGTATCTGAGAAGTTGGAAGAGACCTGAATGATCTTAATCTGAGTGCTTTTACTCCATGGAATGTCGCTGGTTCTTTCAAGTGATTAAACTCTAGTTCAAACGGTGAGCTGTTGTAAACCTGAGCTCTCAATCGTTTGTCCTAAATTTCCTCCTTTGTTTCTGTGATTACTGGTTCATAGAACTCATAATTCTGAGGTTGCAGTATTCATTAGGGAAGTAACCTATATAATTTTATATAAATGTAGATTATCCAGTGCACCATAGACCTATTGAATCCAAGTTACCTCATCTGCAAATGTGTGAGTCAGATGTGACTCTCACTTCACTCAACATTAGCATTACTTGCTGAAAGCTCCTAGAAACTATATTTCAAAGCACCTTATTGTTGTCAGAATTACAGTGATGGGGCCTCAAGACACAGCAGGATTTCAACAGGACAGGTGGAGAAGGGAAGAAGAAAGATGGACGACCACAGATTCTCACACACTGGTACTATCAACTGTAGAGCTGGACTTTGATTGGAATGGCCAGTGGCCCACAGGGTCAAGGTAACCCAAGGAGGTCTCAGCTTTTCTAGAGGTCTGTTGTCAGTGAGATGATTGAAGTCAGTGGAGACAACACTGCAGTTCTGCATAGTCTGCATTAGAGCAGGTCCCTAAGCAGAGATAGTAAGCGAAGGAGGAGGACCCATATTCTGGGAGGGAGGGGCTGGGAAGGAGTAGGGTTCTTAGAAAGGCTTCATTATAAGGGTCTGGAGAAGGCTGTCCTCCTCACAAAGGACTTTTAGCCCAGTAATTACCTAAGTTAATAGTTCACTGTTCATATTTTCATTTAAGCATCTATTTGTTCATTTACATAGTATTGTTACCTCTTAGTCTAGGCATTAAAGTAGGTGGCTGACAAATTCTCTCTCTTTCTTCATTATAAAGAACATCTGAGCACTTTCCAATGTGATTGTAAGGACATCTAGAGGCCCGCGCTGCGGCTTACTAGGCTAATCCTCCACCTAGCGGCGCCGGCACACCGGATTCTAGTCCCGGTCGGGGCGCTGGATTCTGTCCCGGTTGTCCCTCTTCCAGGCCAGCTCTCTGCTGTGGCCAGGGAGTGCAGTGGAGGATGGCCCAAGTGCTTGGGCCCTGCACCCCATGGGAGACCAGGAGAAGCACCTGGCTCCTGCATTCGGATCAGCGCGGTGCGCCGGCCGCAGCGCGCCAGCCGTGGCAGCCATTGGAGGGTGAACCAATGGCAAAAGGAAGACCTTTCTCTCTTTCAAAAAAAAAAAAGACATCTAGAAGCTGGGTACTTTATTTCCCATAATCCCTAGCACATGGGTGAAGGTCAGGGTGCAGACCCTGTCAGTCAGAAACAAACCAGGGATGCAGGCTCCTGGAAAGCACTGCAGAATAAAAGATCAAAAAGAAATCACTGGGGCTGACATTGTGGCATAGCTGGTGGTAAGGCTGCTGCCTGCAGTGCTGGCATCCCATATGGGCACCAGTTCTAGTCCTGGCTGATCCAGATTTCTGCTATGGCCTGGGAAAGCAGTAGAAGATGGTCCAAGTCCTTGGGCCTCTGCACCTGCGTGGGACACCTGGAGGAAGCTCCTGGCTCCTGGCTTCAGATTGGCGCAGCTCTGGCTCTTGTGATGAACTGGGAAGTGAGCCAGCTGATGCAAGATCGCTCTCTCTCTGCCTCTCCTCTCTCTGTGTAACTCTTTCAAATATATAAACAAATCTTAAAAAAAAAAAAAGATATCACCTATTGGACTTTGTATCAGACCTCAGTGGTGCCTAGTGATACAGGGACCATGTTGGCCAGAGAGACTGTAGTTTATCCAGGGTGGAGCCAGCATGTGTCCAGAATAAGTATCCCTAGCTCTCCAGGGAAAGGAGACACCCACAACAGTTAAAAGAAAAAAAAAAAGAAGGAGCACATACCATGGCAAGTATCTATCCCAGCACAGCAGTCACGATCAGTGAAATACAGCCAATGACTAGAAGATGAAAAAGAGAAAAGGATGCTCCTTTGCAAGTGCACAGTGTGAAAGATACACACTTCACTTCTAAGCTCACCCCACTGGCTAGAACCTGGTCATTCCTCACTGCGAGGAAGCTTGAAAACTGTAGGCTTTGGCTGGGCAGCCCCTTATCCATGTGCTCTTTGTTATGTTTCCTACTGAAAAATGATTTCAAAAGGAAAAAAAAAGTCTATAAGTAACTGGATTTTACAATTTCCATTCTGGTTTTAGATAATTTGAGATCTTTTGTTTCTCCAGCTTTATCAGAATCTTTCTTGGCCATGCAGCAGTACTCTTCTATTGTGTTATGTTTCTGTGACCAGCTGGCTCTGACCTCTCTTCATGTTATGTGCACCACTCAAGAGATCTGCTATTTGCTCAGCCCTAGGGTCACTCTTTGATTTTATTATCTATTTCTGCTACTACTTCAGGCAGAGTATGTTTCTGCTAAGGCTGGAATGGTAGAACTTGTGATGAGTTCTACAGGATTTACCTGCAGCCATAGGGCAAAGAAAAGATCAATTCAAATGGAACATACACACAATAGACATACACAGATGCTCGTGTGCCAAGTAGTGGCTTATGGGAGGCATTGGGGAACATTTACTCAATTCCTTACTCGACACAAGAATTATATGTCACATCAGGGTTAGGCCTCCTGTTCTTCCATCTTTGAGAAGAATATACTAGATTAGATAGAAAGTTATGAGGTTTTTTGTTTGTTTGTTTGTTTGTTTTTGACATGCAGAGTTAGACAGTGAGAGAGAGACAGAGAGAAAGGTCTTCCTTCCACTGGTTCACCTCCCAAATGGCCGCTACGGCTGGCATGCCATGCTGATCTAAAGCCAGGAGCCAGGTGCTTCCTGCTAGACTGGAAGAGGGGCAACCGGGACAGAATCCGGCGCCCCGACTGGGACTAGAACCCGGTGTGCCGGTGCCGCAAAGCGGAGGATTAGCCTAGTGAGCCACGGCGCCGGCCTCATTATGTTTTAATGCTATTTTCCATTAACTTTTTGAAGTTTCCTGGTGTATAGGCATAGACATAGATAAATAGTAAAGACATAGATAGATATATAGGAATAGACATAGGCAAACACATACCTTTGCAAAGGAGGCGTGAAAAGCACACCAAATATGCTTTTGCAAATAGATGCATTAAAGATAGTGTTTTCTACATGCAAAGAAAATTTTCATCATACACTTTTGATGCTTATGAAAGATGGAAGAATTGAGCCAAGAGCAAAGTCATTCTTCTGGGAAGAGGAAGTGGGGCCACTCGACAGTATCAGAGTATGAGGAAGATGCATCCGGTGTTAGAGCCAAAAGGCTCAGGTTTGCACCCGTAGGTGGTTGATCATGCCCTGATGGCCAGTCCCAGAGTACGATGTAGCACTACATAAAAACTGAGTTCCTGTGCCAAGGGAAGGCCGTAAGAGGATGGGCCCATATGTCTATAAAATTGAAAACCTGAGTCCAAATTTATTCTTCAGTGTTTTCTGGGAAGGGGCACAGCAGAGGCTAAAATCAGAGTCTAAGGAAAGGAAATTCATTTATAGCAACTTCTTTCCATGGGCCGGACTCTCTATTTACAACTTAATTCTTAAATAGTCCAGTGATGCATATATTGTCACTAATATTCTGAAGATGAGGAAAACAAGCTTATGGGTGGGTAAACACCTTCCAGAAGGCCACAGGAAAGAGGTAGATTCACACCAGGCCTGCCTTGGTCTGAGACCTTGTTCTGTCCTCTGTGCTGAGCTCACCTGCTACCTTGTCACCAAGGGGCACAGTGGAGCTCAGGACTCACGTCCAAGAAACTGCACACAACTCTATTCCAGAAAGTCATAAAGAGTCTTAGGATAAAAGTTTCTCAAAACAGTGTATGAAAAGTTGTTTTCATTTCTGTCTTCTTGGTTTACAAAATAAAATCTCCATTAATAAATAAAGCATTTAAGACTTGTTTTCTTTGTAAAGAAATTATCAATTAGTGAAAAAGAATATGCACAATGTATCTTTTTTAGTTTAATAAATTAAATATATATTGATATAGTTGTTCTAATATTTTTGGCAAAGGAAACCTCCAAATATTAATAGGCATATAATTCCTAGCTAGCATCTCTGGGTCAAATTAGAAAATGGCCTCAAGGATTCCTTTTTATAAATTTATGTTACTTATTTGAAAGGGAGGCAGGAAGAGACAGAGAGAGAGAGAGAGAGAAAGTGATTCTATTTACTGGTTTACTCCTCAAATGCTTGCAACAACCAGACAACCAGGGCTGGGCCAGGACAAAGTCAGGAGACCAAAACTCAGTCTGGGTCTCCCACATGTGTGACAGGAGCCACGTGCTTGAGCCATCACGGGCTGCCTCCCCGGGTACACATGAGCAGAGAGCTAAAATTGGAAGTGAAGCCAGGACTCCAAACCCAGGCTCTGTGTATATAGAGTGGAGGTGACCTGAGTGGCATCTCTACTGCTGAGCTGAACACCTGTCTTGACCACTCCAAGGATTTCCTTCCTTTGGTTATGCAATCAAATACTAACCTGAGTGCTGATCTGAAGGGCTTCAAGCCTGGGAATTACAGTGCCCAGTCAGTTGGCTTTAAGATATGACAATTATCCTGACTTAATCATGTGGGCCCTTAAAAGAAGAATTTTCTTAGGCCAGAAAGATAAGAGAGAGTCCTAGAGCATTAGAAGCACTCTATACTTGCTAGTTTAAGGAGTAAAAACAACTTTTAGTAGCAGACAACCATCTCTTCTAGCAAGGAAATGGTGACCTCAGGCCTTCAACTATAAAATGAATGAGCTTTGAAGTCGATTTTCCCCGAGTCTCAAGATAAGAGCTCAGCCTGACCAGGCCTTGATTCCAGTCTTGTGAAATCTCATGGAGAGAGCCTAGTTAAGTGTGTCTGGTCTTCTGGCCCACAGAACTGTGAGATAATAAATGGATGTTGTTTTCAGCTGCTAAGTGTGTGATAATTTGTTTTGCCGTACTATAAAATTAACACATTCTCCCAAGTCCCAGATTTATTTTGCTACATACTAGGCTTCTTATTCTTTCCATAAATACTTATTGTGTACCAATTCTATGAGCAAGAGCAACAGGGCTTTATCCAGTGGATCTATTGGAAGAAAGAAGAATGACCTTAACTCAACATTGTCTCCTCTTCCCCTTCCTTCTATGTGCCCGTTCTCAATGGATAGCATAGAGAGGTCCACTCAGGAGTTAGAAACACTGGTGTCCTTCATGTCCAATCAACCAATTCTATTTATCTATTTCTTTAATATCTCACAGATAATGCCATCTTATTTCCAAACAGAGCTCCTCCTGGAAAAAAATCACCATCGCCTCTCCCTAGATGGCTACAACAGCCTCCTAAATGGTCCGTCTAACTCTATTCTTGACACCTTATTTGTATGTCTTCAAAGCAGAGTAATTTCTCCAAGGCTCATGTCTATTCATTCTACTACTATGATTAAAGTCTCTCAAAGTCTCCATGCTATTAACTCTAACATTATCTACATCCTAACTGTAACTCTAACCATAATCCATGACACTAATCGATGCTCTTTAAACTCTGTTTCTTCTTGTATTTCAGGTCATTTGCCTCCTTTCCCTTTCTAGGCACTTTATTTCCTAGCCACACTGAACTACCCAAAGCATCATAGTCTATCCTGTCTCCTAGTGCTGAGTCTGTACGGAAAAAGCTCTTCCTGCTCTTAGTTTTCTTCTCCGGGGAGACTGTGTGCACTTCCATGTGCTGACTTTGCACCCTCCTCAGAGCCTGCGTCACTATTTATTACACTGTGTCTGTTCAATAGACAGTTGATTGTACTAAGCAATATTGTGAATAGTAAAATTGATTAACTCCAGCCTTGTTGACAGTTATTTTAAATCACAGACTAACGTGATTCAATTTATTTCCAAATCACCTCAGTTTTGAGTGTATTTGTTGCTTCTATTAAATTGATTATATAAGGTTTCCATGAAAATCCTTTTATTCCCTGCCATATTCTGTATGTCTGTTGTTTTAAAAGCTTAAATTGAAATAAAGCTTTGCTAAAGTGCTTTAAAATATCATTTCATGAGTAATATGTCTGAGATAGAATTTCTGAATCTATTTGCAAAGCTGCCATCAATCTGTCATCTCAAAATATTTTCACTAGCCATTCCCACGTTTACAAATGTGATTGCTCTGGAATTCATGCAGCGACTATTGAATGAATGTTGATAAGCATATGATGATAATGTTTGTCAGGAGCCTGGAGAAGCACTGGGAAGAGAAAAAAGCTGAAGGCATCCCTGCGAGGGGGAGTGGGTTTCATCAATCTTCCTAACGGGCATGGTGGAAACATGCTTCAGAGGGGGTTATGTCAGAATAAGAGGCCTCCTTGCAAGGGAATGGGAGCAGAAAAACATTGAGAGATTCAGAAGTAAAGAAACGATGTCCGAGTACAATGTATGTGGATGCAAGAAAGAGTGGTAACTTTTACTCATCACTTTGCTAATTATTTCATCTCCCTCACCAAACTTGTTTTACTTTCACAGAGAATAGAGCAAATAGAAAAATAACTTTTAATTCAAAACAGTTTTAGATTGACCATGATTGCTAGAGTTAGAGCTGAGACAGTTTACACTGATTGATTCAGGCACAAATGAAATTCATTAATAAGACACTGAGTAATTCACAGAATAGCAAGACAGAAGAATGAGGCTTGGAGGCTACTCAAACAAAAATGTTCCCAAACCACACATTTGAGCTTGGCACTGCCAATATGGAGCTTGCAGTACCAATAGTGTTGGCCCTGAAAATTAGGCAGAAGCTGGTGAACACAAATGTTAGTTCTGCGACTTCTGCTCTACAAACTTCATTTAGTTCAACTATCACTTCTATCAGAGAGAGAATCCTCAACACCTCTGTTCCCCACCCCCCTTTTTTTTGACAGGCAGAGTGGACAGTGAGAGAGAGAGACAGAGAGAAAGTCTTCCTTTGCCGTTGGTTCACCCTCCAATGGCCGCTGCCGCCGGCGCGCTGCGGCCAGCGCACCGCGCTGATCCGGTGGTGGCAGGAGTCAGGTACTTCTCCTGGTCTCCCATGGGGTGCAGGGCCCAAGGACTTGGGCCATCCTCCACTGCACTCCCTGGCCACAGCAGAGAGCTGGTCTGGAAGAGGGGCAACCGGGACAGAATCCGGCGCCCCGACCGGGACTAGAACCCGGTGGACTGAGCCGCGGCGCAGGCCTCTGTCCCTCTTCAGACTTAGTTCCCAAGTTAATGTAAAGGGCAGGTATGTTAGATATTGCAGCAGCAAAAGATACACAACGACAAGTGACTACCACAATCAAGAACAGGTATTGATAGGAAATGCTGGAACTTTTTCTCAGTAGTGCTTATGGTTAAATATGAATTCTTAGCAACTTACCTGGGAAAAACAAAGCCAGAGTCAGAACTTCTCTGCTCCTGTGGGTACTCTGCCCTTTATTTAGCATGCTCATTCTCTATAATGAGGCAGCTCAGTGTCCACTCAGTTAATTCATCCATTCTGATTCAGGATTCTTGGTTATCTATTATGCTCTCCATAAGGTCCAGACAAGACTTCTCCTGGGCCCCATTAACTCTCCATTCAGCAGGAATATGCAAACAATGTAACCACATAGAGACTCCAAATTGGAAAATGAAAGAATGGAGAACACACAGCATTCATTAGTTTATAACGATGGACAAATCCTGGGAAGCAAGAGTTCCAAGTATTCTCTTTCCTGACTGCAGTTAGCTTCATAGAGTTGAAGATAAAGAGGGAGCAACGACCTCACTCTTTTGTTCTCCATGGTCGCTGCTTTGCTATCTGAGAGATTCATCCTTATGTATTATTCTCCAGTCCATAACTGAAATGGAAACTATGAAGCATGTCCTCCCAAACTGGAACTGTAGCACCATGGACTTTTGTAGGATAGATCTATAGTCTCTTTGGTAGTATCACACCCTCAAACACTCAGGCATCTGTTCTCATTGTTTCCAGTCAGTTTCATGTGCTGGCTTTAATGGACATGATTTTAATGGACATGATTCTTATGCCTATTTTTAAACATTTCTCAGTTGATCTATAAATTACTCCTTTTATAATTTTTAAATGGCAGCTATCTTAATGCCATCGGCAACAATAGACTTGAGTGAAACTGCAATAGTTTTAGACTATTATTTTCCAAACAGAGCTATGTCCCTTTGGTTTGGTTCAATAAGAAGCCTCTGAAAATGGCTCCAAGCAACATATTTTCTCTGGATGTTTGCACCAATGGCTGCAGCGTACGTTTCTGTACATTTCTTACCTCATTCTATCCTTGCTCATAAACTAGCTGATTCTTTCTAGAGCTTATAAATTCCTTACCTGTTATCTTATCTACACCTGCTAAAGGTGATTGCCAACTATCAAACACACAAAAACATTTTTTTTATTATTGCTTTTTCTAGAACGATAGACTTTTGGGGCACATTGTCTGCCTTTTACCTTATTAGAGATGATAATTTTAGCAAAAATTTTGTTACCACATCATAACAACATCACCTTTTCAGCCTGTGTTCCCACCACTTGTTGACAGTCAACCAAACCAATGATATATATTTCAGATTCTTGCTGGGGTAGCATCCCACCTCTTGTTCTAATTTCTATGTTTGGGCAAGGTTAAGCAGAAGTTACAAAGAGCTTCCAAAATATAGTAGGTTTAAGTAGAAAAGAATCTTATTTTCCTCTCAATTAGCAGGCACAATATGATGGTCATGCCAATGTTTGTGTTTCCACTTATGAAATTCAGGTCCTTCTGAAATTACTGTTCACCATCTGTTGAGTGCTGTCATCATCTGCATAGTCAAATCTGGCCACTCCCATGTTCAAATTTCAACGGGCAAGCAGGGAAACAGAGTATTGAGAAAACATGCCATTATTTTATAGCTCAGACTTGGAAGCGCCACCCATCCCTTCTGCTTACGTTCATTTGACTATAAGTCAGCAACCCAGCCAATTCGAACTTCCAGGATGGCTGGGAAAGGTAGTTGACCTGAGCACAAATGTGCACAGAATGAAGGGAAGACCACATTTTAGTGGATATCTATCATTTACCACTACAATTGCCTATTAAATAATTTGTGCTGGGACAATTCCTTTTCTATATGGTAAAAATAAAATTGATTACTCAAACACAAAAATCAATCCTGGTATAATAAATATTTAGACACGAAAGATAAAACTGTAAAACCATTAGAAGACCATACAGAAGAATATTTTTCTAACTTTGAAGAAGGAAGAAATTCTTTCTAAAAGCACAATATATAAAGAATAAATTCAGGGGCCAGCACTGTGATATACCTGGTAAAGCTGCTGCCTTGCAGTGCCGGCATCACATATGGGTGCTGGTTCGAGTCCCGGTTGTCACTTCTGAAGCAGCTCCCTGTTAATGCACCTGGGAAAACAGTGGAAGATGGTCCAAGTCTTTGGGCCCCTGTACCCATGTGGGACACTTGGAGGAAGCTCCTGGCTCCTGGCTTCAGATCAGTCCAGCTCCAGCTCTTACTGCCATTTGAGGAGTGAACCAGTGGATGGAAGCCCTCACTCTCTCTCTCTGTGCCTCTGCCTCTGCCCTTCTGTAACTCTGCCTTAAAAAAAAAAAAAGAATAAATTCAACTACATTGAAATTCAAGATTTCTGTTCTTCAGAAGACATCCTCAAGCTATTTCAAAACAAGACACAAACCAAAAGAAGATATTTACCTAATGTCCAACCAACAGAGGATTATGTTTGAAATGCATAACAAATTTCTATAAATCAATAAGAAACTGAGATGAAAAGGATATGAGCAGGAATTTCACAGTGTCATAAAATACCAATAAATATGAAAGGATCTTTCATGTTATGTATAATCAGGAAAATTAAACTTTTAAATGATTAGGTGTCCACTAGATTAGCAAAAAATTAAAGCCTGACAATTGTTTTTAAGAATATAAAGACAAAGATTTTTTTAATGCTGCTAGTAGTAGCCCCAATGGAGGTAAAGTTTTTGGAAAACAGAATGATATTATCCTGTATATCTCATGCTCTGGGTTAGACATTTTTTTCTTTCCACTTTAAAAAAAAAACTCTTATCTAGGGGGAAAGACCTAGTAAGTACATAGTAACAGTGTTGTGACAGCAAACTGGAAGTAGACAAAAGTTCATGAGGAGTGGGAGACAGACACTTTCTGTTCCTAGTTATTTAATGGAACACAGTCAAAGCTGATGAAACAGGTCATCACGCATAACCCTCAGAAACATGACATTGACTGAAAGAAGTCATTTCTAAAGAACCTGTCAACATGCTCTATTTACGTGAAATTTAAAAGTCCAGCAGTATTGTCCTGAAGGATAATCAAAGTGATTTAACCACAATGAACAACACAATGATTAACTAAGATTTAGAATAGGATTTAAACAGAGGAAGAAGGGAGGAATTCATGAGGGTCACAAAAACAGTCCTCAAGGTACTAGTTATCTCCTGTACTTCAATTTGTCTAGAGATTGTGTGGATATTCATTTTATTGTTAGTTTTCAACCCATACATATAAATTTATCTATTTTTGGAATGTGTACTAAACTTTATAGTTTTAACACAAGTAAAGGTTAATCAAACAATAGCCGTGGCAGTGGTGGTGGTGGAAGGAACATCATACACTGGCCCCTACACATGTTTTTGTGTTCTGCGGGGTGTATTGATCTATGTCTTCTTGGAGTTACAGTGCTGGGACAGATTTCCACATGCAATTTCCCAGTTATGAGGGCTTAGCAGCTCTTTATTGAAGGGGTTGAGGGAGGGAGTTAGTAATCAGTACTGCACTGGTAGAGATGGTACAGGTTCTGTGCTCTTGGCCCAGGTGCTAGTTCCCTCATATTGCAGTTGCAGGGCTTGCTGTGTAGGCTTTTTTCCAGGAGTCCCATATGGGTGATCCTCACATCTCCTGCCTGATACCACCCCCATAGGCCTCTCTTATTTCTGGCCCTCTGCTGTCCTTATCTCGTCAGATCACTCTTTGATCTTTTCTCTTTCCCGTGTCTCTGAGTTTTCTATCTCTCTGCTACTCTTCCTCCATGATTCCGGCATATAGCATATAGCTCCTCTCTATACAACAGATTTTAGCACGTTAGAGTTCACTTATGTTCCCCCTCCATCTAACTGATGTTGCTCCAGGAAGAGGTGTGGATGGGTTCCAATTGGATGTACCTTCCAGCTTCTGAGAAAAATGTGAGATTGAGTTTTAGGACCATGGAGGGGAAGAGGCCAATGGAGTTGCTAGGGCGAAGGCTTTGTGTTTGGACTATAGCTGCTGGTTGCCCAAAGTCAAACATATCACAGTGCAGATTGATTGCCTTCCAAAAATTTCATCTAGTATGCATGAAAAATTCATATTCAGACTGCAATGTAAGTGAATCAGCTTCCCCCTTAAAAATCTTTTTTGGCCAAAAAGTACTGGATATTCTGGGCTTATTATACTGAGAGAGATTGGCCCTAAGTTTATCCTGGGTTTCATCACAAAACACTCTCAGTTAACTAACACTAGATGCAAGAAGCAGGCAAGCTAAGGAGGTATTTTACACTTGCTGAGTTAGGTTGCCTGGGTCTGACTGCCAGCCTCCCTCTTTCCCAGTTGGCCAACCTCGGACAAGTGACCTACTCCCCCTGCCTTCCCTTTCTCCAGTGCATGGAAATGCTAACAATACTTACCCCAGCAATTAAATGAAATAGTCCATGTAAAGTACCTGGCCCACAGCCAAGGTTCAATGTTGGTTATTTTTATGTCATGCTCCAGCTACATCTGTCTAATTATAGGGGCTTCTCGGGTGAACGATGAGGTGTGTGGGTGGGAGGAGGGCTGAGAAAGCAAGGGAGAGAAAGTGGAATCCTCTCATTTACATTGGGGTGTTTTTATCCCAACCAATGGGCACTTTGAAAATAGAGCACTCATCTCTGTTGGGACAGGGTAGTACAGGTTAAAACAACACAAGGTCATGGTCAGTTTTAAAGTAAGAGTACTTCTTGGATCTAAAAGAAAAACAATCAAGCCTTTCACTTGATTTTTTTAAAAAAAATTATGCCAGAAAGCTGCTTGGACATGTCAGCTTTAAGGAACAGGCTTATAAATCTGTCTTCATTCTAAATGCTCCTCCAAGGAGCAACAGGGCCAATGAAAGTAAACTGTTAAGGGTTTCTCTTTCTTTCTTTTCCTCTGTTGAGAAGACAAGACAAACACTCATTAAGTTTCAAGTTGGAACTGGAACACAGATTTTGGAAGAAGTGTACCTTGAATTCTCTCAGCTCTCAAAAGTTCCAGAGACCCCTGAGAACCAGACAGGAGTGAGACTGGCAGGGCCAAAGCTGGCTGGCCCTGCTACCCAGCAGCTGCTCATCTGATTTCCTTCTGCCTGCCAACATTTGGGGAAAAGGAGCTGGCTGCTTTTTAGGCAGAAATACATAGTAAATGCTGACAGAAAGGTTCAGGAAGGCCAAATTTGTGTGTACAAGAGGATGCAGAAGAATAGGATGCTCCTGTCTAGAAGTCCCAGGCTAGCCATCTTGGAGTCTTCTAAAATTGTAAACTTTTTTTTTCTTTTTAAAGATTGATTTCATTTATTCAAAAGGCAATTACAGAGAGAAATGGAGAGAGACCTTCCATCTGCTGGTTCATACCCCAAATCTGACTCAGCTGTTGGAGTTGGAACAAGCCGAAGCCAAGAGCCAGTAGCTTCATCCAGGTCTCCCACATGGGTGCAGGGCCCAACCACTTGGGCCGCCTTCTACTGCTTTCCCAGGAGTATTAGTGGGGAGTTGGATTGGAAGTGGAGCATCTGGTTCTGGACCTGATGCCCCTATGGAATATCTGCATCTCAGGTGGCAGCTTAACCCACTGCACCACGACTACAGCTCCTCTAACAGCAAATCTTAAGAAGATATTTTCATGGGTTTTTAGGAAAAGGCTTCTCAAGTTAGCGCTTGAATTTGGTATCTCCTCCATGGTTTTACCCATAGATAGCAGCTTCAAAACTGTGGGCTGAGGATTTTAAACCTGTTTTATTTCACATTCTAACTTCTTTATGCCAGTATTTAACAATCAAGGTGGCCATGAGATTTTTGTTTTGTTTTGTTTTGTTTTAAAATCTCTTCCCACTCCCCCACCCCTACACATACATCTAGGGTTATATTTGTGTGAAAGACTGCATGAACTATAAAAGGCATCCAGGAAAAAAGAAAGAAATCAAAGGTTATCATCTGTCCACTTGTGGAAGAGGCACTGGAACAGAGGTTAGGGGTAGTCACAGGATCTTCCCTATTTTGTGACACAGATCAGGGTTGGGGGGAAAACCTGCAAATGTAGCATAAAGCACTAGTATCCAGAAGAGCTTTCTGGATATGGATTAGATCTAGGTTTCTACACCTGAAGGGGAAAAAACAATTTTAAGAGAAGCCAAGAAATCACAGCAGCACTTAAAGGGGCCCTGCAGACCTAGGACATGGAGCTTCCTTGCACAACATTTGGGTCTCAGGTCTGAGGGGGAATGAGGGGATAGTGGCACATTCCTTGGTGTGAAAGTGAGATGGAGGCGGGTTGGCATAAGCAGCTGTCTGTGGGCTTGCGCTATGAGGAGCCCAGTGAAACAGGCTTGAAGCTCCAGCTAAACACATCTCTGATTATGTCCCTGAGACTCTCAACATCTATTGCCAATGTGATCTGGAAGATGGGGAAAGAGATAGGGAACGTAGTGCTCAGCACAGCATGATCTCAGAGGCAACTTTAGGACTACAGGAAGCTAAACATATCTTGGATTTGGGAAAGTATAAAATAAATATTTATTTTCCTAATGTACCTAAGATTGTTGAGATTTATTCTGAAAATATTAATGATTAAAGAACAGATCCCACCGATTCTCTTTCTAACCTATAGATGTGATAACATTTAAATGGTCATTATGCACACATATTATTCATTTATTTCCCCAACTCTTATTCTAAGTGTTCTCCACTGTTTAATCATTAGCCAGGCTCATCGCCTTTCCTCTTCCTGGGCATACATATTCACAAATAAAGCAGTAGAAATTTATTTTCACTCAGTAAAACAAAAGTTTGTATGTATTTTACACAGGCAAACTTTTGGGTACACAAGAATACACATTTATGCCCATCCCAACCCATACTTCTGTTAGGGGATATAGGCTGCGAGGCAAGAAGTATAGATTCTACTTCTGGTTTTCTAACTAAGAAGTTAGATAGATTAACCTGTTTGTGATTCAGCTTCTTCATGATGAGTGGAGTTAGAGGTCCCAATACATTCATGTACTACACAACAATGTTTCAGTCAATGGTCAAAGAGGGACTACGTTTCCATAGGTTCCATGTATACAACCATGGTTCCAATTCAGTGGAGCTGAAAAATATCCATCACATAGTGATATCACAGATACTGTAACGTTATAGCATAATGCCTTACTCACATGTCTGTGGTGATGGTAAAGTAAACAAACCTACTTCAGTGCCAATCATATAAAAGTATAACAGAAAATTAAGCACAGATCAAGCTTTGTGCAGTTTTATTAGGGAGTGAGTGTACATAGGAATAACACCAGGTAGGAAGTGAGGGAAGTAGGATAGGCCAGAGGGAGACATTGGATGGTGAAGGATGTAGTTTTAACAGAGGCTTCAGCTAATTATTTAGGGAGTGCTGGATCTGTAATGATCCTTCAAAGCTGTCTGAAATCGAGATGAAGTGACCAGGCCTTTGTACCCTGCAGCAGTCATTCATTAGATGTGAATTACCCTGGAAAAGAGGCTACACTTGGATAAGGCACTGCCTTTGCTCAACAGTAACACCATAGAGGGGCCTAGCTATGAAACATTAGCATTATGCTCCTAAAAGCTCAGAAACTATTGCATTTTGGCCTAAAGGGGGTGATCTGGTCATTATACCACAGTTTCTACCCATGGCATATTTTTCCTCTTAAGGTAAGTTCACCTTACCTAGTTTTGGCTTCTCTAGGACCCTGACTGGTCTCATTTCCTTAGTAATCCCACAAGAGCAAGGGTAATGGCATGAGCTACAGGGCTCTCTAAGTAGCTTCAGGGCCATGGCTAATTTTCATCATCTCCTTTTGCTATTATTCATTATAAACTCTGCCCTTGGCTGGCAGCTCTGCTGGTCTGGGTGGCTTTCCTTATGGGATTATTCAGACCCTTATCACTGAGAGGCTCGAACTCCCCATCACCATACTCTTCTTGGGCTATGACTACTGCACTTGTCCATTTACTGTTAACCTTGCACAAGAAGGTACCAAGAGCTACCCATTAGATCATACCTAGTTCTCCCTAACCCTTTGGGGCACTGAGAGTATGTTGGGCATGTTGGTAAGCAGGGCTATTTCTACTTCAACCTCCTTGGCCCCTGGGTCCATATTTTCTACCTAATGAAGACATGGCACAATAGAATGGTCTTTTAACTGTGTGTGTATTCGGCTTCCTCAAGGCTGACACCCTGTATTTGCAAAGTATCATCTTCATTCAGTGCTGTACTTTTGTCCTTAAAGGACCAATCTATACTCCTCTCCACCTGGCAGATTTGGGGTGGCATGGTAGGGGACAGGGTCAGAGGAGTCCTGTGCTCCAGCTGTACCTCTTCTGGTAGAAAGTGGGTCTCTTGGTCTTCAGGGATGCCCTGAATTAGCTCATTTCAGTGGATGCCAAATTCCCATAGACTTTCAGGTACTGGTGCTGGTGTGAACTTAGCAAACAGGAAAGGCAAACTCAGACCTAGAATAAGGCACTATCCCAGTCAAAATTAATCCCTTCCCCTCTAAGGGTAGCAGAGGCCCAAAGTCATCAATTTGCCAGCTGTCTAATTTATTCTTTCAGGGATAGTCCCATATCAGGGCATCAGTGCTAATGTGTGTTGCTGGCAGTTCAGTAGAAATTTAGTGTGGCAGAAATTTAGATGAACCTAATGGTGAGTGTCTGTGCCTTTGACAGCCTTCTCTGGTATGCATGCACTCATCATGCCAGACCAGGAAAGCTAATGGCAGAGATTGGCTGACCTAATTGACAATGTCATTTTGTCTTAGTGGTTTAGTGCCTCTTCCATTGTGAATGCTCTCAGGTGGGTGACACATTGCTATGCACTGGTCTTCATGCTTTGTGCTCACTCCCATAGTTACACTCCTATGCCTTTTTCCAGTTCTTTTCCTACCTATGATCCTTTTGCTAGGCTCCTGATCAACAAGCTTCACCATTCATCACTGCCTGTGGATTTGTGTGTATTTAGGAGAGCAGGACAAATTGTAACTATCTCTGATAATTGGAAAGATTTCTCTTCACCTGCGTCTGTCTTTTTATTTTAGGTTTTTCTTTATTTATTTGGAAGTCAGAGTTACAAAGAGAGAGAGAGAAAGAGAGATCTTCCAAATGGCTGCAATGGCCAGCACTGGGACAGACCAAAGCCAGGAGCCAGGAGCTTCCTTCAGGTCTTCCACAGAGATGCAGGGGCCCAAGCACTTGGGCCATCTTTTGCTGCTTTCCCAAGCACATTAACAGAGAGGTGGATTAGAAGTGGAGCAGCAGGGACTCATACCAGCACCCATAAGTGATAGCTGGCATAGCAGGTGCAGATAACCCACTCTGCCACAACGCCAGCTCCCGTATCCTTCTTTCAATGCTACTTGGAAGCAGGGCTGTATGAGAGCAGAAGCTTATTTTTGCTTGTACCCACATATCAAGTCAACCCATCAAGGAACCACATGTGTACCCACAGTTGTGAGTTGAAAGACAGTGATTGTATTGGATAACAAAAGAGTCAGGGATACAATATTTCCAAGAAGACTTTTTAGCTTTGGCTCAAGTTCAGAAACTGAAAAGGTACTATAATATTTTCTTGAGGCAGCTGTCTTAGCTTCCTAATCATTCTCCTTGATATCTTTTGGCTTTACAGGTTGAACAGTGCACTTGATTATTGTCTATCTACCTTGTTCCTGGGGATTCCATGTATATTAACTGTCTCCACAGCTCAATATGTGTCAGGCTTCTGTATGTATTAACCATCTCCACAGCTCTTGTGTATGTCACTTGATCTTGGCACTTACGATTATCATTTTACTTACTTGCCTTTGACTGTTAAGCATCTTCAACCACACTTTATTATTTCTATATCCCATCATTCTCATTGCTACTGGGGACACAGTTCTGTAACAGCCTCTCCTATCATCAACTTGATCTATAGAAGACATATACCACTGAGATTTTCAGTGAGGCTAATGTCCTTTGACCCTCCCAATAAGGTAGTCTACATTAGAGTTCTCTACTATTATATAGTATATTTTCTCTGTGTATCTATTTCTTTGAACCTTTTGATTTCTTCCATCATTATTTGCCTCAATTGTTCTGGCATCTCAATTTCATGTAGTGGCAGTCATCATTTTTCCTAGGTTTCAAGAGTCAGCCTGTTAATTGTTAATCACTCTGATAGTGTTACAACCCATCAGCGAACTTTGACATGCCAACCAGCCTTTGTAACTCACTTTGAAAAAATAGAATGCCTAAAGCAAATATGTTGCATGATCTCTGAAGCTAATTCATAAAAGACAACACAGCTTATATCAGAATCTCTTTCCCTCTTGGGACTGTTTTCCTATGAATCCAGATACAAGGTGTGAGAAAGTCAAGCAGTCATGTGATAGGACCATGTGCAGGTGGGAGTTCTACCTGGCAGCCAGTTTCAACTACTAGACATGTGATCAAGCAAGCCTTGGCATGAGTCTAGCCTCCAGTACTTCAATGCCCCCATCTGATGCAGAGTGGAAAAAAGATAAGCTCTCTTTGTTTGGGGGCCTAGCCAGTTGCAGATTTATGAACAAAATGAACATTGTCATTGTTGCTGCTAAGTTGTAAGTTGGTTTATTAAAAAGCAATAGATAGCCAGGATTGTGGGGAGCAACTGAGACTAGACTAAATTACTGGAACTAGGACTAATTCTATGCATCTGCTCTCCCACAATATGGCGCTGGGGAGGAGCAAACAACTACGCAGCTGCCTCATCAGTTTGACTGATAAGCTGCAGGAGCTGATCCTGCTCCTGATTGGAGGAGAGCAGCGTACTCGGCGTGTGGGTAGCAGAGTTGGGATTGGTGGAAGAGGACTATAAAGGAGGAGAGAGACAACATGCACCAGGAACATCTGAAGGAACACCTGAGGAACATCTGAGCAGCCCCCGAGAGAGCCGGCCGGCGGTGTGCCGCTCCTCCGCGGAAGTGGGAAAAGCGGCGGGGGGGGGGGGGGGGTGCCGCCCCCTCCACGGAGGTGGAGGGGCCGGCAGCCAACCCGGGAAGGACCAGCAGCAAACCCGGGAAGGGCTGAGCAGGGTACAGTGTTGTTCCTCCGCGAGAGGGGGAGCGACACAGGATCACTGTTTTTAATGTTCCATTGTCTTTCTTCAGTGTATCAGTAACACTTAGTACCTGACAGCCAGTTTTGCAGTCTTTATGATTATTATGTTCCTATTATCTTTTGGACATGTGAGATATTGTATCAATTGACACTTCCTCTCTCACTGATTTCCCTTCCTAGCTCTCCATTGGTGAGAGCCTTAACAAATGCACATCTATAGCAAATCATTCCAAGGCCTAGGAAGACTCTTCCTATGCCAGCAAAGAAGTATTTGTTACCTTGCCAGGGGGTGATGCCTCAAAATCTCATTTTGAATTTTGCTCTCTAGGATCCCTTTTGTAACAAGGTACCTGGAGATGAATTTTGCCTGAGAAGAAAATCTGTGTATAGGATTTTTCTTGGGATTTTGGTCTCGAAAAATAACATGTGAAAACACATGATGGAATCAAAATTGGATACAAGTAGAAGTTGGACCATGGTTCACATTCACACTTGACCTTGACACGTAACATGGAATACACTGCAGTCCTTTGGTCATTTGGAATTTTCCCAAATTCAAAATAAGAAGCAGGGCTTTAATTCTTTATGAACATGGGCAGAAAGTATAACCTTGGGTGAGGCATCTCTCAGAAACAAGTCCAGAAAGAAGTCCACACTCCTGGCAGCCAGATGAATGAATGGATTCTATAGAGAGTATCTGGACAATAGCTCACAATATCTACTAAAGAGATTATGTCTCTCAGTTAGAAAAGGTGTTAGGGCCGAAATCATGACAACAGGAAGCTAAGAAAGCACAGAATTTTAAGTACTGGGTAAAAGGAAGCAGTGAGTGGCCATGCACTCTTTAAATAAGTAGTTCATTCCAGACCATGGAATCCCATGTAACTAAATCAGAGATCAAACAAATGTTGTTTTATTCTTTGTCAACTGCTGAACATCCATGCGTGTATATACTTAGTCATTGCTTTAAATTATTAAGTCTTCTTCCATGGTAATGCAATATGCTCGAGAGTCATTTATCCCATCACTTTTAGAGTCAGTTCTTTAAGAAGACTTCCTTTAATGTCATTGCTGACTTTCCTGTAGTTCAGCAACAGCCCATTAATTCCTTCTTATCTAACCCCACATGTCCCAAATATTTTCATATGGCCTTGAAATATTTATCTTGGGCCAGTTTCAACTTTGGTTGATTCATCTTATCTTGCTTCAAGAAGAAATTTTCTTTGATGTTGATAGTAAACTGCTTTCTTGAAAGACTAAAATGGACTATTTAAGAGGACAAGAAAGAAATTGGTCATGTCATTCAGTTAGGATGTCAAGTCTTTCATTTTTTAAAACTTAGTCCAGTGAGTCCCTTCAGATCCCTTAACCTGTAAGACTCTTTTCCACTTTCTGGCAGGGAAGAGGGCTCTTTTTTTCTGACTCTTTTAAAAATTATTCTCTTCATTGAATGGCACCATGGCCTAAATATCAACATTAAAATATTTACCATATCCTTAGTTTACTAAAAACTATTCACTCTAAGAGAATTTTCTTCCACATTGCTTCCAATGTAATGAAGAAGTTATGTAGTAGTTTCTGACCACTGGTTGTGTTTGAAACAGCTTTGGTTTATCTCTTTTATTAGAAAAATTCTACTTATCTTTCAACAGCTTCAGTAAATAATCACTTTCTCTTGTAAATTTTCCCTGTTTCTTCAGGCATCATTAATTATTTTTGGCTCTGGACACACACATTAGTACATTCATTCATTCTGCAATCATTTATTTAAGTCTACTATACTTTAGCAATTACACTGATCCTAAAAACACAAGAAAAGTCCCTGATTTCTTAAACCAGTGGAAGAGAAAAAAATGGTGATTACAGTATAGGGCCATAATTTCTATGACAGAGGAGACTGAAGATGCTGTGGAAAGAGATTAGGGTATTCAACTTGGACTGAGTCTTCAGGGATGAATTATGTTTTCTTACTTGTAGTGGGTGGGATGGACAAATTCAGGATAGAGGAGAAGCAATCTATGCAGAAATGAGTTTCTATAAGAATTTCATGTAGCTAGGCTAGGCTAGAGCTTGGTATGTGCTGAAGGGAAGGTAATCAATGGTCTTGGAAAGAAGATAAAGTCATGCTGGGCTGCTTGGAAAGTCACTAGAAATTGTCTCTAGGGAGTGACATGATGTATTAACATATTATCTTACTATGAAAGAGTTAAATATAAAATAAAGTAACAGTAAATCACCAAAACAGAAAGAGAAAAACACTGGATACACAAGTAAAAACTATGACTAATATTTGAAACAAGAAAATACTTGGATTAACATTGTTAATAAATAAGTAATTGTTAAAGAAAAGTACAGTATTCTAACAGTGGGCAAAGGACACAGAGTGACATTTTATAAAACCTTAACTGTGATTTTTCTCTACATGGCAAAATTAATGGGTTATTTTTAAATTCTTCTGCTAGTATTTCTATACTTCTTAAATTATCTAAAATGGCCATTTATTACTTAGAGAATTCTGTGTTAAAGGTAAAAATAATAGTTTCAAAGATCATTCTGGATGAACTGAAGGATGAAGGAGTGAAACATAGTGTGAAATACTGAGATATGAAGATACAGCAGTTGCAGGATGAAGGGGAATGAAACTGAAGAAATACTTAGAAAGGAAGTAAGACCTGATGATTGACAGTATTCTGAAGTTGTATATGTGGATTTGGAGTTTAGGGGAAAGGCTGTGGTCCTTTCAGTGATGTTGCTTGCTAAATGATCTCACAGTGATCTACCTGTGAAAGAAACATGTTCAGAGTGCAGAAGAACATGCTCTGATGGGCTGATCAGTGATTCAGGATGTACATGGCAAATGTGATTAGGTCAGCATTTTCTGGGAAATATTAACAGATGTTATAAAATGAAGAAGTTTCCAGGATAGATCACTTGGGAAATACTAGAGTAACAGATTTGTATGTGTATATACAGGGCATAGATTTTCTCAGAACCTTTAACATAATGAAGTGCACTTATAGTGGTGGATATTGTCAGTATTTTCCAAAGCTAGAAATGCTGTCTGTCCATTGCCCATTATTTTCAGAGTATCTCTGGGACAAAATGTTCTGTGATACAAACTGTAAACCTAGATTAAATGTATTTAATTCATTAATTAATTTGAAGGGCAAAGAGGGGGAGTATCTTTCATCTGCTGGTTCACTCCTCAAATGCCTGCAACAGCCACCAGGACTGGGTCAGGCCAAGCCAGAATCCGGGAACTCGGTCCAGGTCTCCTGTGTGGTAGCAGGGGCCCAATCCCAGGAGGCATCACTGCTGCCTCCTGGGGTCTGCACTAGCAGGAAGCTGGAGTCAGGAATGGAACACGGATCCTCTTGGGGAGCATAGAGGTGCCCTAACTGGCTTCTTAACTGCCAGGTTAAATGCCTACCCCAAACTTTTAAATTTTGATATGATCCCATTGTAAAAAAGTGACAGACACATAATAGTACCAGAGGAACAAAGCGATTCATTTGTCATGGAAAGTTGCAGCAAGTATAACCAGAGTTTCTATTCCTGGAGTCCTGTGATAAAGGGCCCAGTGGAAAATTAAACTTGAAGATTATGATCCCCGGACTTTTTCAATCCCGGTATCTTTTGGCTGTCTGTGGAAAGGCTGAGCTGTACTTGAGTCGTGGAGTGGATTCTAAATAAATAATAAGGCTGCTCTTTGATGCTAAATGTGCCCTTGATTCCCCTTCTACATTTTTTCTCTTTGTCAACAGATGTATGCAGCCAACCACAAGAAGGAGGTAGCTGCACTTGCAGTACTCCTGCCTCTCAGGTTGGCCGTTGTCTCAAGAACACAAGATGAATATGTCATATTTAATTCTTGTTGTAATCCTTGTATTAAGACAGGATTTGTGTCTTTCTACTTTACATTCTCCTCGTATTCCCTGCTGTGAGGAGAAGTGGTGATTTCTGCTTTACAGAATGGAGCATAGGTGGCTACACATACTTTTAATCAGCTTATAAACAGGTGCATTCTACTTATTATCTATTTCCTACTTTGCATGACTGTCCAATGTATTGCATCCCCATTCAAAGGACGTGAGAAAAGGATAGAGGCAGGTGAGATGGGAATGAACAATGCATCAAATATTAAAAAGCTGAGGTCAAACATTGTAGTTTATTACCATCATGTTTCACAGAATCTATAAGCCATTAAAATTCCAATACCGTACCACATTGTTGTGATAAAGGTTGCAATGGAAATAAGGAATATCATCAAATGGCTCTGTTCTGATGGCACTGGTGATAACATGAGGAAGAAAAGACGCAAACACAGCTTATTCCTATTATAACACTAAAATGAGAATCTGAGGCTCCAGCTCTAAGAACCAAAACTCCAGCTATATGTCAGAGGCTGTAGAAATAACATCTAGGTGACCAATGATGCCATATTCTAGTGGACAACAAGGGACAATTAATCATTCTTAATCCCACAATGTAGTAATAACTTCTAATTTTTCTTTTGCTCAGTTTTTTTTAAAGATTTATTTATCTGAAAGTTAGAGTTACACAGAAAGAGGAGAGAGAGAAATCTTCCATCCAATGGTTCACTCCCCAGATGGCTGTAACAACCAGAGCTGCATCAGTCCGAAGCCAGGAGCCAGGAGCTTCTTCTGGATCCCCCATGCTGGTGCAGGGCCCAAGGACTTGGGCCATCTTCTAATGCTTTCCCAGGCCACAGCAGAGAGCTGGACGGGAAGTGGAGCAGCCTGGTCTTGATTCAGCGCCCATATGGGATGCCAGCACTTCAGTCCAGGACATTGACCGCTGCGACACAGCGCCAGCCCTGGTTTAGCTCAGTTTTAAATGTCTCTTTCATTGCTCATGTGTGTGATGCAGCAGCAGTCAGAATTTAAGAAGTAAGTCAGGTGCTGGTGCTGTGGCACAGTGGGTTAAGGTGCCACCTGCAGTGCCGGCATCCCACATGGGTGCCGGTTAGAGTCCCAGCTGCTCCACTTCTGATCCAGCTCTCTGGGAAAAGCAGTACAAGATGGCCCAAATCCTTGGGTCCCTGCACCCATGTGAGAGATCTGAAAGAAACTTGTGGCTCCTGGCTTCAGATAGGTGCAGCTCTGACCATTGCGGCCAGTTGGGGAGTGAACCATCAGATGGAAGCCCCCCCCCCTTTCTTTCTCTGCCTCTACCTCTCTGTAACTCTGCCTTTCAAATAAATAAATAAATAAATAAATAAATCTTTTAGCAAAAAAGTGAGTCAGACACTGGTATCAGAAGCCAAGCTCTTCACTCATTAATGGCACAGTCCCTGTATTACCCTTTCTGCATCCCAGTTTTCTTGTCTATAAATGGGAGAAAGGACACATTGACTTCAAAGCATTGCATGGAATTAAACACCATAAGCACTAAAACTCTTTGGGATGTGAGTTGTTTATTTGGTAAGTGATCCCAGCAAGTGAAGTGGGAGAAGAAAGCCAGGGAAGGGAATGTGTTCATTAATCAGTTACTGCTGAGGACAACAGGAGCTTAATCCTTTTGGGAATTGAGAGCTGGTAGCAGTCTGAGAATCATTCCACAGACAGACAGGGACTGCAGGTTTTTATCTGCTTGGTTACGTTGCCCACCAGCAGAACATCACCTGTGGAGCATTATTTCTGGTGGCCGTGACCTGCCCCTTGCAGACCAAGCCCATCCTCACGTCAAAGGCATGACGTAGGAAGCTGTGGTGTGTTTTGAAACCACAGATTACTCCGCTGTTTGTGGAGCAGATATGAGCAAACAACTCAGGGCATCTGCTACGCTGGTAAAAAGAAATCAACAGAGCATGACAATCTCACCATACTTTCCATCCAGGAACATTTGAAAACAATAAAGGAAATGAACATAATTGGGTGAACACAGTTTTTTTTAAGCTGCCTTTTCCCCCATAGTTAGACTCGACCATAACTAACATGTGCCATTCTTTGTAGGGGAAGCTAATACAACCAGGTCAGGACATGAACCTTGAGCTCTGTCCCTCAGGATTCAAGGTGTTAGAGCTGAAACTTCTCTAGGTATTTAAATAAAATAGCTTAAAACTAGAAAATAGGTGCTAATAAAACTATTGGAAGGATGCAAGGAGTGTACTCTAGGCTGGGCCTCCAGGATGAACGGAGTTGTCCCACCCATGGAGCTGCCACCTCTGCCTCAATTAGGAAGATGGGGAATTTGGAAAGCACAAGTAAGAAATATACCTCACCAGCTGCAATCCAGGGATCAGGACGCTGCTCCACCACA
Organism: Oryctolagus cuniculus; assembly: GCF_051225735.1. Taxonomy (NCBI): domain Eukaryota; kingdom Metazoa; phylum Chordata; class Mammalia; order Lagomorpha; family Leporidae; genus Oryctolagus; species Oryctolagus cuniculus. The sequence goes on along the minus strand of NC_142875.1, from coordinate 74,291,435 downwards.
GCGGAATCTCATCACATGTGCCAGATATTCTGGCTTTGAAAATGCAACATTTTTGAAAAAAAGGAAGTGGGGCCAGTACTGTGGCGTTGCGGGTAAGGCCGCCACCTGCAGTGCTGGCATCCCATATGGGTGTTGGTTCGAATCCTGGCTGCTCCACTTGGGATCCAGCTCTCTGCTATGGCCTGGGAAAGAAGTAGAAGATGACCCAAGTCCTTGGGCCCCTGTACCCATGTGGGAGACTGGGAAGAAGTTCCTGGCTCCTGGCTTCAGATAGGTGCAGCTCCAGCCATTATGGTCAATTGGGGAGTGAACCAGCAGATGGAAGACCTTTCTCTCTCTCTCTGCCTCTCCTTCTCTCTCTGCCTCTCCTCTCTCTGTGTAACCCTGACTTTCAAATAAATAAATAAGTCTTTAAAAATGCATATTATGAAAAACCTTATCCATGGATTTAAAAAAAATAAGAAAAAAAGAAAGTGTCATCCAATCTCTAGTCTCTTTCTTTATGGCTTGTAACTCTATGTCCACAGCCATTGTTAAGGCTTTGCTGGCCAACAGGAGTAGCAAAAGTGTGCAAAACCTAAGTGTTTCATCTTAATTCTGCCTTAAAAATCTCCCATGAATTCATTTGATTTACAGAAACTAAGCCCAGCTACAAGGAAGCTTGGGAAAGGTAGCTTTTAGGTTTCCATTCTGACTTATAGGAAATCACACTAAAAGCACACTTTAATGATGTTGACTAAACGAGTCCTCCAGTTATTTTTTCTTCAAAGTAAAAGCATCTGTTCTCATTCAGCCACCCTTTCTTGATCCTATGGATGATCAAAGGTATAGTTTAAACTTATGTGCAGCCAGCATATCATCTTGGGGCAATGTAAAGTTAATTGGCCCATAAGTTGCACAAAATTATAACTTTGGAATCACTAATAGCACTAAACATACACATGTACTTTAGTATCAACTATCTAATTTTTAAATCTGTAAATCTTGGCTAGCAGGAATTAAAACAAATTCACTTAAAAATATTATCTAAGAACATATTTGAAGAATCAGGGAGAATGACTAAGATTCTAGAATTTTAGATAAGCATGCCAATATTGTACCTGTTCCTATAAATATGAGAAAGGTGAATTCTAGAAATTAGCCACTGGAATGTTTTATATCTATTCTTGCAAGGAATAATAAAACTTAAGCCAAGTTGTATTACAGGAAAAAGGGAGGTGTGAGGTTCCGAGGGAATCATTCTCTCATATCTGTCTTCAGATCTGTCTTGCCCCTCATCTCTGCTTCTTCCTGTGCATCTCTTCTATTCTTCTCACCTGTGTTTATTTTCTGGGTGTGCATAACAAATGGCCATAAAGTAGGCAGCTCTAAGCATTACAAATTCCTTCTCTCAGAATTCTAGAGGGCAGCAGTCTGAAGTGAAGCTGTTGGAAAAGCTTGTTGTTTCTGGAGTTTTTGGAGGCAACAACCCAGACCTCTCTCCCAGCTTGTGGTAGCTGCCAGCCGTTCTCAGCGTTCCTTGGCTTACAGACACATCACAGTCTTCCTGTCACTTTCCCCTCTCTGTCTTCTTTTCTAAGAATATTTGTCATTGGACATGGGGCCCAATCTAATCCACAAGTATCTCATTACAAGATCTTCACCTTAATTACATTGGGAAACACTAGTTTCTGAGTGGGAATATCTTTTAGGAGGGGAGCTCTATCATACTACATTATTAAAGACTGGTTTCCTATGAACGGTCATGGGCTTTTTTTTCTCCTGAAACTTGAATTAACGTGTTATTCTTTGATAATCAGTCAAAACCAACACTAAACAAGCCAAGAACTTAATATTCCAGTATCTATGTAACTCAATTACTTTATTTGCTAGAGCACTGTATCCATTTGATTTTGTTATTTTTTAAAAGATTTACTTACTTATTTGAGTTACAGATAGAGGGAGAGAGAGAGAGAAAGGCCCTCCATCTGCTGGTTCACTCCCCACATGGCCACAATGGCTGGAACTGGGCCAATCTGAAGCCAGGAGCCAAAGGCTTCTTTCAGGTATCCCATGTGGGTTCAAGGGCTCAAGCAGTTAGGCCATCTTCTACTGCTTTCCAAGGCCATTAGCAGGGAACTGGATCAGAAGTGGAGCAGCCAGGACTTGAATCAGCACCCATATGGGATGCTGGCGCCACATTTGGAGGCTTTAACCTACTATGTCTCAGTGCTGGCCCCTGCTTTTTGTTATTTCATATAAATGTTTTATTATGGAAAATTTCCAACATACGGAAAAATAGAGCAGTAAAAAGTATCTCCATGTACTTATTACTCAGCTTAAAAAATTACGAACACAGGGCCAATTTCCTTTCATCTTCACCCCTCCTTCCCCACACTACTGGAATAGTTTGCAGTCAGTGACTGTCATCATATAGCCATTTGTAAATGAGTCAGCATATACATCTAAGACATAAAGACTTTTTAAGAAATGCTATGAAAACACCTAAAAGTAAGAAATCCTTTAATATCATCTAATGGCCAGTCATTGCTTACATGTCCATTTTTATGTGGTTTATTGAACTATGGTCCAAACAAGGTCCACACGTTGCATTTCATTAATAATACTCAAGTTTCCTTTATTCTGTGAAACTTCTCGTTTCTCTTTTTCCCCATTGACACTTATGTGTTGAAGACATGGGATCACTTATCCTATAGCATATTCCCACATTATGAATTTGGGCATAGCATCTTTTGTCATGTTCCTTTACCTCTGAATTTCCTGTGAAGTAGCAACCAAATATTTTGGTAATAGTCAGCACTATGTAGTTATTGTTGCACTGCATCAGGAGTCACACAGTGTGTCTCACTTTTTATGACTGCAGAGTTAGTCAACTTGATCCATCAGTTATAAAGTTCCTCATCAGCCTCTCATCTGATGGGTTTAGTTATCACTCATGATCCTTATCTAGGTCTGTTATTCCATTAGGGATTGCAAAGTGGAGATGATTTAATTCTAGCATCACTTTTTAATTTGTAACTCTTGTATGTATTATTAAAAGGGTATCAGGCCGGTGCTGCGGCTCACTAGGCTAATCCTCTGCCTTGCGGCACCGGCACACTGGGTTCTAGTCCTGGTCAGGGCGCCAGATTCTGTCCCAGTTGCCCCTCTTCCAGGCCAGCTCTCTGCTGTGGCCAGAGAGTGCAGTGGAGGATGGCCCAAGTCCTTGGGCCCTGCACCCCATGGGAGACCAGGAGAAGTACCTGGCTCCTGCCATCGGATCAGCGCGGTGCGCCGGCTGCAGCGGCCATTGCGGGGTGAACCAATGGAAAAAAGGAAGACCTTTCTCTCTGTCTCTCTCACTGTCCACTCTGCCTGTCAAAAAAAAAGGGGGGGGGTATCAGCTACCTGATTGTCTTGAAATGAACTTCACATAGGAAAATCAGATATATTTTTTATTATTTTTCCATTTATCAGTTACCATAATAATGCCTTAACAGATCTAGCAACCTCAAAGGGGAACTAATTATTATTTTTAAGTAATATTATATTTAACTCATGCCTTTTAACATGTCTGGTGTTTTAGTCTGCTTCAATTATTATTACATTTTAATTTTAAAAATTTTATCGGTACATAAAAATTATATATTCTTATTGGATATCATATACTATTTTAATACATTTATATGTTGTGTAATGTCCAGTTGGGGTGAATATGTCTATAACCTGAATCATTCAACATTTCTTAGTGGTGAAAACATTTAGATACTCAAATTATTCCAACTTTGGCCAGCAGGAGGCCCTTCAAGTTGGTCCTGAGATATCTTTGATATATTTTCTGGTGTAAAAAGTAGTCCAAGTTTGCCTTGTACATTTGCTGGCCCATTCGCAATAGGAATCAAAAGAGAAAAACATGTCTAAGATAAACCTATGAAAATGTGAAAAATCTGGTGATTAAAAACTTAGAACATTCCTGGGAATTCTAAATAGAAAAATATATTTAAGTGTAAATATATACCATATTCTTGGATAAGCAGATCCAAAATCATAATTCAATTTCAAATTCCCATCTATTAATTTGTAATATAGAGGTCATGGTATTTCAAAAAATATTATGACTGTATTTTTCAATCATTCCAATTGTTGCTAAGTTATAAGTTATAAGTCTAATGATCTTGTGTTACTAGAAATGATGGTTATCTTAATGAAAAAGCCCCAAAGGCCTAAAAGGGTTAAATGCTCTGTAAAATCCTACAGGTGCTTTCAAAAGTGCTATGTGAAGTAAGCAAGTGCCTCTTGTTGAGTTTATAATAAGTTTATAATTTTAAATGTGGCAACTTAAAGTCTTTTGTCATCCATGGTTTTATATATCAGGTTTGCTGCTCATAAAACTAAAGCGTTGTTGATTATGTGTTTAGCTGTCCTCCTATAGGTTCCAATGGACTTTTTCCAGCCACTTCTATTGTATTCAGTACTTTGGAATGGCTTTGTAAACAAATGAAGCCAATAATGTATTATAGGTACCAACTGAGAGAAAGCATGGTTAACTGAGGTTAATAAGAGCAGAAAGTAATTCGAATCAATTGGTAAATTAAAAAACAGAGTTTAAAAAGCTATTATTGAATCTGTTATTCTATTATGTTATGTTATATGTATATACATAATGTATGTCTACATGGGAAAATTTATTAAGAACTCTTTTAATTGGCTTGTAGATTTCCCTTTTTTTTTTTTTTTGACAGGCAGAGTTAGAGAGAGAGAGAGAGAGAGAGACAGAGAGAAAGGTCTTCCTTCTGTTGGTTCACCCCCCAAATGGCTGCTATGGCTGGTGCGCTGCGCCGATCTGAAGCCAGGAGCCAGGTGCTTCCTCTTGGTCTCCCATGCGGGTGCAGGGCCCAAGCACTTGGGCCATCCTCCACAGCCTTCCCAGGCCACAGCAGAGAGCTGGACTGGAAGAGGAGCAACTGGGACAGAATCCGGCGCCCCGACTGGGACTAGAACCCTGGGTGCTGGTGCTGCAGGCGGAGGATTAGCCTAGTGATCTGGGGCGCCAGCCGATTCCCCATAAATTTAAACAGCTAAAATTAATCAAAGATATGTTTTGTTTCATGTGACCTGAGTTTCTATCAGATGTTTTAAATTTTGTTGGTAGAAAGAAACTAGAAACATTTTATATGCTTGTGCTTGAATTTGCTGGTTAAACAAGCTACAACATGTTAGATATTTACGAGATGTTTCCAAATACATGTATTCTTAAAATTTATAGAAGGCATTGGACCTTCTGGTAAATGTTTTCTTAAGTTGTTATCTAATGGTTGAAACTGTTTGCTAAGTTTTCATTTGATACTGCTATTGTCAGTAAGTGATCTTGGACTGGCACCCCCATTTCTCTATTCTAAGCCCAACTTGTTCTTTCATTTCTCTGTTCTCTTTAAGGTAGGAAACTAATTCTATTATGAAGGAATCTCCAAGATGTGACATTTGATCTTAATATCTTATAAAAGGGATGGCTAACATTTTCTGTAATAGCATAGCTAAAATGAAAGCTTAAATTATAATTTCACAGCTAGATCTACTTTGCCATCAGCACAGTAAACAGGGAAGACCTTCCTTTCAGACCAAAGGGAGAGAAAGTTCCAAAGTAAGGACATAGCTTTCCTCACAGGCATTGTCTGCCTCAACATAAACCCTATGTAACATGCCTATAACTATAGACTTGTAGTTTAGGCCATCAAGATTAGAGATGGGACTTGAGCACCCCCTTGACTTGCATACTCTGGTCTGCTTTAACAAAAACCAGGAGGAAAAGAAAGCTAGGCATCAGAAGAAATGGAAAGATAGGTGGCAGGCCTATTAAATGTAGCTCTGGGCCGGCGCCACGGCTCAATAGGCTAATCCTCCACCTGCGGTGTCGGCACACCGGGTTCTAGTCCCGATCAGGGCGCCGGATTCTGTCCCTGTTGCCCCTCTCCAGGCCAGCTCTCTGCTATGGCCCGGGATTGCAGTGGAGGATGGCCTGCATCCGCATGGGAGACCAGGAGAAGCACCTGGCTCCTGGCTTTGGATCAGCGTGGTGCGGCGGCCGCAGCAGCCATTGGGGAGTGAACCAACGGAAAAAAAGGAAGACCTTTCTCTGTCTCTCTCTCACTGTCCACTCTGCCTGTCAAAAAAATGTAGCTCTGTACAGTGATCTGCCCTCAAGGAGACCCAACAGGCCGGTCCACTGCAGTGGCTTTCAATGTGGTAAGCCTGGGCTTCAGCAGAAGTCAGCTTGTGAAGAACCCTGGCAGCTCTGCCAAGAGTTGGATCACTGGAAATGGACATGTCCTGGAGTCGAAGGATGCCCAGGTCAGAACCACAGATCTTACTGGCTCTAAGCTGAAAAGCCCTTCACTCGGCCCAGCTTCCAAGGCCAAATAGGGTCAGTAACATTGCAGGCAGAACTGTGAATTTTCTGTTAGAGTTGCCACCTGCCTTCACCTGGCCAACTCTCCTCCCAGGCCAGCTGGGTAATGGAAGTCAACAGGGTACCTTCCCCAAGGAGGTTCACACCTCCCTTAGGATGTACCCTATGAAGAGATAGATGAGTCTGGGCCTCATAATTTACAAGGCTTTAAAGCCCACCAGATTATTATCAAGCCCCTTCTGTCAGAATGAAAATCGGATCTATTATCAATTCTAGAGAAATTCCATTTTAGAAGATAAATATAAAATCATAGGCCACTACTGTAATTAATGGAAAATATTATTTACATAGCCACAGTAATATAAACACTTAGTCTTGACTGAACTGGAAATAATGAAACAGGAATTCAAGACCATCAAGAGCAGGGAGAAGTTAGTATGTTGTGTGTGTGATCCCAGTGTAAGATAAGAACTGAATTCATGGGGGCTGGCACCATGGCTCACTTGGCTAATCCTACGCCTGCGGCACCGACATCCCATATGGGTGCCAGGTTCTAGTCCCGGTTGCTCCTCTTCCAGTACAGCTCTCTGCTGTGCCTCGGGAAGGCAGTGGAGGGTGGCCCAAATGCTTGGGTACCTGCACCCACATGGGAGACCAGGAGGAGGTACCTAGCTCCTGGCTTCAAATCGGCGTAGCTCTGGCGGTAGCGGCCATTTGGGAGGGGAGGTTAACCAATGGAAGGAAGACCTTTCTCTCTGTCTCTCTCTCTCCCTATCTGTCAAATAAATTTTAAAAAAACTGAATTCATGTCTTTTAGAGTTTTATTTCAGTAATTAATATATAAAACACAACACAAATATTTTACTTACAAATATAAAGACATCTTTCAGGAGAAACGTTTAAAATAGTATAAAATTGTTGCCTCCAAGAAATGAGAATCTAGGATGCTTCTTTTGGTTGTTCTTATTATCTTATTTTTCCCCAGAAACCTTTTATTTAAGGTACAAACTTCATGCACTTCATAAATGCAAATTTAGGAACAGTGATTCTTCCCACCCTATCCTCCCTCTCACCCTCATCCCATCTTCCTCCTCCACTCCTATTCCCACTCCTAGTTTTTTACTGGTGGCTCAAACAACAGAATTCTATTTTCTCACCTTTTAGGAGACCAGATGTCCAAGATCAAGAGACCAGCAGATGCCTCCTTTAGCTTGCTGATACATGGTTGCCTTCTGCCATATTCCTGTGCCCTCAGGTAGTCTTGGCTTGCATGAGGGAGATCCTAGCATCTTCCTGGTCTTTTGAGCACACCAGTTCTATTGGCATGGAGACCCAGCCTTTGAACTCACCTAACCTTGATGACATATTAAGGGCTCTGTCACCACATAGAGTTGCACTGAGGACTAAGTCTTTAAATGCACAAATTTGGTGTGTGTGTGTATGACAAGGTGGTGAAACAATTCACCCACACAAATCTAGTTGTTTAAAAATCTGTCCGATTCATACATTCATATATGTTGCTTATAGCCAAAGTCTGCTGTGATTTATCACTGAACTGAACTGTAGTTGGTTATTAGAATATTTTAGTATCTATTCTATAAGCACACATTGATTTCTTTGAGATTTTTCTTTTTTCTTTTTATTTATATAGGGAGAACATATTTAAATGTATTCCCCTCCATCCCCCAATCCTCCTCCATCCATCCCCTCTTTCATTTTCATCAATTTTTGCAAATACTTAGTTTTTAAAAAAGATTTGTTTATTTATTTGAAATGCAGAACTACAGAGAGGAAGAGAGAGAGAGAGAGAGAGAGAGAGAGAGAGAGAGTCTTCCATCCCTGGTTAACTACCCAGTTGGTACAACGGCCAGAGCTGTGCCAATCTGAAGTCAGGAGCCAGGAACCTTGAGCCTCCTCTGGGTCCCCCACATGGGTGCAGGGGGCCCAAGGGGTTGGGACCATGCTCTACTGCTTTCCCAGGTCATAGCTGAGAGCCGGATTGGAAGTGGAACAGCCGGGTCCCAAACCGGCACCCATATGAGAGAGAGCGAGAGAGAGAGAGAGAGAGAAAGGTCTTCCTTTCCGTTGGTTCACCCCCCAAATGGCCACTACGGCCGGCACGCTGCACCAATCTGAAGCCAGGAGCAAGGTACTTCCTCCTGGTCTCCCATGCGGATGTAGGGCCCAAGCATTTGGGCCATCCTCCACTGCCTTCCCAGGCCACAGCAGAGAGCTGGATTGTAAGAGGAGCAACTGGGACAGAATCCAGTGCCCCAGCTGGGACTAGTACCCTGGGTGCTGGCGCCGCAGGTGGAGGATTAGCCAAGTGAGCCACAGCACCAGCCTCCTTTAATGTATGAAATGGAGAAATATTTCTACTAATGGGCATATGAAATAATTTTAATTAAAAAAAAAACTAGCACAAAAGAAAAAAGCTATAAATCATTGAAAAACAGATAGTAAATTGGAATAATTTATTTTCAACTTATATCAAAAATGACTAATCTCACTAATATATAATGCATTCCCAGAAATTGAGATGAAAATGATCAAAGCCTTTTAAAACAATAAGCAGGTGCTTATTGTGGTGCAGCATGTTAAAGCCCTGGCCTGAAGTGCCAGCATCACATAGGGGCACTGGTTCTAGTCCCAGCTGCTCCTCTTCCAATCCAGCTCTCTGCTATGGCCAAGGAAAGCAGTAGAAGATGGCCCAACATTCGAATCTGGCTAAAAGGCCCATGGGAGTCTCACAGGCATGGAAAGCCACGACACGGTGGCAAAAACAATCTAAATGAAAGATCCTGGTGAACAAGACCCCAGCAGAAGGAACAGGCCATCAAGGAGAGAGGCGCCTTTCCCCGAAGGGAGGAAGGAACCTCCACTGTGATACGGCCTTGACTAAACAAGTTCAGAGTTGGTGAACTCAAGGGGCTTCCATAGCCTAGACAGCTCATAGCAAGAGTCTCGGGTGATTGCTGACGTCATAAATAAAAGTGCCAATACATGAATACATGCTCCCCACATAGGATCTCTGTCCTTAATGTGTTTTATTATGAAACTTAAAAAACTAGTAGAACAAGACCCTATACCTTGCGTGGTTGCATGAGGGCAGCCTGTTGAAATCCTTACTTAGTGTATACTAAGTTGATCTTCTGTGTATGAAGGTAATTGAAAATGAAACTCCATGAAGGGTGAGATGGGAGGGGGAGTGGGAGAGAGGAGGGCTGCGGGAGGGAGGGAGGTTGGGGGGGAGCCACAACAATACAAAAGTTGCACTTTGTAAATTCACATTTATTAAATTAAAAAAAAAAACTGGAAAAAAAAAAAAAAAGAAGATGGCCCAAGTCCTTGAGCCCCTGCACCCATGTCGGAGACCTGGAAGAAGCTCCTGGCTCCTGACTTTGGATCGGCGACCTCTCTCTCTATCTGCCTCTCCTGCTCTCTCTGTATAATTCTGATGATTTATTTTATTTATTTGAAAGACAGTTACATAGCAAAGTAGAGCCAGAGAGAGAGAGAGAGAAAGTGAAAAAGAAAGAGAGAGAGATAGGTCTTCCATCCATTGATTCACTCCCCAAATGACCGCTACGGCCAGAGCTGAACTGATCCAAAGCCAGGAGCCAGGAGCTTCTTCTGGATCTCCTACATGGGCCATCTTCTGCTTTCCCAGGCCATAGCAGAGAGTTGGACCAGAAGTGGAGCAGCAAGGACATGAATCGGCACCCATATGGGATGCCATTGCTGCAGGCCTCAGCTTTAACCCACTGCACCACCTCGCAGGCCCCCAGATTATTCTTAAACATATGAAATTATACTCAATCACTTTCATAAAAAAGAGAAATGTAAATTAAAGTTAGACTGACAAATAATTTCTCATCTGTTGCACTGACAAAAACACAAAAATATGAAATTTTATTCCATGGAGTGGAGGGAAAGCAGCTATGGGCTTCCATTGCTAGTGGAAGTACAAAATAGTATAATCCATTTAGAGGGAATCTGGCACTATTCAACAATTAATTACATATTTCATTGACTCATCAATTTTGCTACTAGGAATCTTTTCTAACAGTGCACAGGCATGAAAGGACGCAGGTACAGAGTTCTGCATCATGATATTGTTTGTAAGTAACTTTAAGTCCAGCAGGGGAGAAGTCTAATAAGCAATGCATAAAATAACATTTACTATGCATTTGTCAAAAAACTGAATATGTTCTTAATACAATAACTTTGGAAATCTTCAAATATATTTATTTTGAAAAAAACCATGATGTTTAGATGAATTGGAAGATGAATCTGGAACATTCATTTGTGATAGCAAGTAAGTACTCAAATGGTAATTGAAATAGGGAAAATGAATTTAGGGTTAGTCCAATTTGAAACATCATTGTTTTGAGTAAAATAAAATAATGCAATAATGGCATTTAACACATTATGTTAAAAGATCCATGAGACCAAAATGATATTAAATTTAAAAGTATGTATGGAAGAGGAAGCTCTTCTTATCGAGAATTTCAGCTAATTAATGTAGAAGGAACAGTAGAATGAAAAAAAGTTCTAATTTGCAATCCAAATGCAATAATTAAGACAGGGACTATCAATGGTTTATTGGATGAAAAGCCACAGGAAAAACATAAAAGTGGTAACATGATAAAGTTGGAAAATGGAAAATGTAGCCATCACTGTTCATATCTTCCCATTTTTTGTCTTGCCTTGAAATTCTTCAAAATAAAAGCTGAAAAATGTGTATTTAAAGCCATGGCTTTCATAGGGCCGACACTGTGGCATTGGAGATAAAGCTCACACCTGCAGTGCTGGCATCCATATGGGCACCAGTTCAAGTCTCAGCTGCTCCACTTCCCATCCAGCTCCCTGCTAGTGCACCTACAAATCCAGTGGAAGATGGTTCAAGTCCTTGGGCCCCTGCACTCACTGGGAGACCTGGAAGAAGCTCCTGGCTCCTGGCTTTGGATCAACCCAGCTCTGGCCATTGCAGCCATTTGGGGAGTGAACCAGCAGATGGAAGATCTCTCTCCCTCTCTGCCTCTGCCTCTCTGTAAATCTTTCAAAATAAATAAATACATTTTTTTAAAAAAGCCATGGTTTTTTTTCCCCATAATCAATAGAACTGTATATCTGCAATACTAGAAGTGAAGAGAAACAATAATACTGCTATTTGCATACAGTGACATTGGAAAGGTAAATTTTAAAATCTAATATAATGTTTTTCATATGGAAGAGAGAAGAGGGTGGAATAAGATTATCAGTGTATTGCTTTTTATTTTGTTTTGCTTATGTATGTATGTAAATGTAATACCTATTCAATAACATACATTTTAATTTGAAATGTAGTAAAAATATAATATAAAGAATGTGGCTCTGGATTCAGATGCCTCATGTTTAATCCCAGCTAAATTACTACCTGACTACCGCATTAGGCAAATTTCTGAACTCTTGCTTCAATTTTCTTGCTTGTAAAGTGAAGGTAAGAATAAGAATAAGAATAAGAATAAGAATAAGAATAAGAATAAGAATAAGAATAAGAATACAACATACCTGCTAGAGTTCTGGTCTTAAAGTTCGTAAAGCAAGCCTGATATTCATCAAAGAGAGAGAATGGCCAAACCAAAAGATATAGGGACATAGTCTTGATTTGTTTTTATTTATTTAATTAATTAATTAATTAATTTTTTGGAAAGCTAAATTTGGTTTCTTAAAAGAAAAAAAAAAGATTCCAACACTTCAGGATCCCTGCTCCGGCAGGGGCTGCTTCACGGAGCGAGTTTCCCAGGATCATGGAGTGATGGACTTGGGAGTGTGCGTGAATATTGCTGACCCATTCATTTAGCAAGGGTCCATGGGTGGTGGCAGAGATGGATCACGAACTCAAGATATATGGTTTCCTTGTTCATGGGCATCACTCAGGCTGAGACTAAATTCTTTCCTTTAATCAGAATTTTTGAATGGCTCTGTACAAGGTGCCTGGAGATAGTGATGAACAGGGCTTAGTTTCTGAACTGGCAGGAAGTAAATAAACATTTTCACATAATTAAAATATTTCAGGTAGTGATAAGTGTTATTTATAGAGGAATATAAAAAATGAGAAAGAAATTGTGGATGGGGCCTGGGAGCGGTTTGCTAATTTGGGCTGGACCAAAACAAGTCTCTGTAAAGGGGTGACTTTGAAGCAAAACCTAGGTGAGAAAGGAGAGGTGCCTTAGTAAGGGAAGTCTGTGCTGCATAGGAAGCCATGATGACTGCCAAAATCCCTTCCGGTGCTAAGCTATTTCAGCTCTCTTACATAGAGGGCCTTCAAACACGTGCCCACTAGACTTACTTCTCAGCAGTGCCAACAGTCAATAAACTATGCGAATATTCAACTGTAGTCATAACTTGGACCCTCGTGAATAAAATCCTGGGAACTCATTCTTCTCCAAATATAAGAACACTACTGGGAATGGAATATATAATTGAAAGAACTTTCGGAGAGTTTTCCATCCTTCTTAAGGCATAAGACATGAACGGCATCCTGGGGTGGAGTTATTAAGCAGAGAAGCAGCCTCCATGGCACCGTAAATACACCGTATGGTGTTCTCCATGAGTTTACAGTCAGCGCAAACACCAAAACCGCGATCCACAATTAACAAATGGTGAATTGGGCTTCATCCAAAAAGAGCTGCTCTTCTGAAGCTCTCACAAGGGAATGGAAAACAAACCAGAGACTGGGAGGAAATATTTGTGAGTCAAATATCTGATAAAGGACTTGATCCATAATACATTACTACACCCAAATATAGAATAGTTTTATTTATCAATTATACATCTACAAAGCTAGAGAAAAGAAAGAATCTCAAGGTTCAGTAATAAGAAAATAAACAACCCAATTAAAAAATAAGCAAATGGGGGCAGGCACTTGGCACAGCAGTTACATTGCTGCCTGGGATGCCAGCATGCAAATCAGAGTGTATGGTTCTGCTTGCCTATCTGTAATGGGAAAAACATTAACTCATGAGAGTATCAATAGAGCATAATTGAGAGGAGGCGAGAGCAAAAGCATCTGTTCTCACTGTGCTTCTGTTGTTAGAACACTGATGCTCTGTGGGAGTGACTTCCCCCAAGGACAGTCGATATAAACTGCAACACACCTGTAGGACTCCATCCACACACTGGCAGAGGCAGCCGTCCACATGAAAACACATGGAGCCAAATCCCATGCAGGGCATGCAGGAAGGAACTGCAACCCTGGCGCCTTCCACATTTCATTTGCTGAAGAATCTTTCTTGGTGGAAGTTCTCTCTCTGCTTAAAAAAAGTGCTCTGGGTTTACCTCCAGATGGCACCATGCACATCTGCATTTTTTTAAAATTGTTATTTAATTTATGTGACAGAGAGACAGAGACAGAGAGACAGACCTTGCTCCCATCATTGATTTGCTCCTCTAATGCCAGCAAAGGCCCCTGGCTGGAGCAGGCTGAACCCAGGAATCAGGAATACAATCCATGTGTGTGGCAGGAATCCAATTATTTCAGCCCTCACCTCTTGTTTCCAGGGTCTACATTGGCAGGAAGCTGGAGTCAGCAGCTGAAAGTGGGCATTGGGCCCATGCACTCCAATATGGACCACTGGCATCTTCACTGCTAGGCCAAATGACAGCCCTGCATATCTGCTTTTATAGACCCTGACTGGCTTCACACTCCCTCTGAACAAGTCAGCCAGAGTACCACTGTGATCTCAAAAGGTATCCACTCTCTTAGCTCTGCATTTGAGTCAGTCATCATACTCATCCTTAGTCCATGCAATAGGTGGTTAATTTAGTTCCCAGACCCACCATTCTCAGTCACTCACAGTCGCACACGAACAGTCTGCACCTTGAGGCCATTGCATCCCAGCTTGTTTCATTGATCACCTTGGACACGATCAATATCAGTGACCCTATAAGTCCGATAGAATCGCCAAGTAAACCTGTGTGTCCATGCCAGTCATTTACTAAAATAGACCACTTGTTATTTGAAAGGCAGAGTTACAGTGAGGCAGAGGTAGAGAGAAAGAGAGAGGTCTTCCAATTGGTCGCTCCCCAACTGGTCGCAACGGCCGGAGCTGCACTGATCCGAAGCCAGGAGCCAAGAACTTCCTTCAGGTCTCCCGTATGGGTGCAGGAGCCCAAGGACTTGATCTATGGTCTACTGCTTTCCCAGACCATAGCAGAGAGCTGGATTGGAAGTGGAACAGCTGGGACTCAAACTGGTGTGCATATGGATGGCAGCATTGCAGGCGCCAGACCCGCTGTTGTAGATCACTTTTTAAAGTCACTATGAAAATAAGTGATAAAATTCAGGAAAATGTGTGCAAATAGACAAATACTAGTGGCTAACCAGCATCCTAATCAGATTCCAGTTCCACCTGGGAAACTTTCCTCTCCCCTTGAGGATTGCCTCCGTGTCTTATGTTCCCAGTCTTATGAGTTCAGGAGTTGGAAGACTTTTCCTGGGAAGAGCCAAGTTGTAAATATTTAAGGCTTACCTGGCCAAAAGTCACAGAGATATTATGAAGGCATTTATGTAACCATTTAAAATGAAGCCACTTAAAACCTTAAAAACAACTCTTAGATCATGAGCCATGGAAAAAGAAAAAAAAGAGAGAGAGAAAAGATAAGACAGTGTACTGGTTTGCATTGGCCCCTTACCATGGTTTGCATATCCCCAATTTAATGGTGCATGATTCATCTTTAGTTATTATTTTTTTAAGATTTTTATTTATTTACTTGAGAGGTAGAGTTACAGACAGTGAGAGGGAGAGACAGAGAGAAAGGTCTTCCGTCCATTGGTCCACTCCCTAAATGGCTGCAACAGCCAGAGCTTTGCCAATCTGAAGCCAGGAGCCAGGAGCTTCTTCCATGTCTCCCATGTGAGGTACAGGGGCCCAAGCACTTGGGCCATCTTCCACTGCCTTCCCAGGCCACAGCAGAGAGCTGGGTTGGAAGAGGAACAGCCGAAACTAGAATCAGCGCCAGTATCTTCTTCAGTTATTATTTAAAATCTTACATCTGCTGGTTCTCTCGCCATATGCCCAAAATGCCTGGGGCTGAACAAGAACCCAAGAACTCCACTTAGATCTCCCACATGGGCTGCAGGTGCCCAAGTACTTGGGTTATTATCTGCTGCTTTCCCAGGAGCATTAGCAGGGAGCTGTTTCAGAAGCAGAACAACTGGAACTAGAACTGGTGAACTGGTGCTCCAAATAAGATGCCGGCTTCTAGTCCTAGTAACTTAACACTGTTTGAATACGGTTTCAAAGGTTTTTTTTTTTTTTTTCTCTCCAAATTAATTTGAACATGACAACATTTTGTTATGTACTGATGAATTATTTTAAGACATGAGAGGGTTAAACTTCACACAAAACTTACTGATCTTATTCCAGTGGAATTACTGGGAATTTGGACTGTCTCCACTGCTTCTCTTTGAACTGTTTACTAGTTCAATATTTTTGGTTTTCTTCCATAACCTATTCAACAGAAAACACATTTTCATCAGCGCCTTTGGTCTTTCCCACACTTGGCATCCTTTTACATCTTAAAAAAGAATACTGTTGGTCTAATTAATTCCAACTATTTTGCAAGCTGCTAGACACCAACATTCTTTGGTGGATGTTGGCCTACATTATTGGAATTCCTTTAACATATTAATATTTCTTAGATGGGAAAATATTTCCTTGGAGAAATGCCTTTTTGGAATCCAAATATTCCTAAGAGATAAACTTTCACAGAGCAACATATGTTTTACATCCCTAAATATTTAAAATGGGTTAGATAATTTTGTGTTGACTTTCCTCATTTGAGTCTCAACTCCAGCCAATAGTGATGAGAAAGCTTCAGTCTGTTTATAATTGCCCTAATAAACATGCCACAATTTTCCACCCTCTGAAAGTTTGTAGCCCCACCTTATTAGTTCTCATTCTCAATAGGAGATCTCCTTTAATTATGAAGAATTGAGAACATATAATATGTGACAGTAGCATTTCCAACTCAAACTGCACTGGCATCTTCATTTTGTCTTATCTTTGTTTTCTTATTTCTGAGGAGACCATGGTTTTCTCTTTAATACATCTAATTTCTTGGCATCTTATTGATTCCACCTGCTGCTTCTAACTCCAGGATACTACTATATTCATCATCCACACATTGCATTTTCTTTTTTCTATTAAATTTTTAAAATTTATCTGAGGGTGTAATCCTTGTGGCACAATGTTTTACACTGTTACTTGCACACCTGTATCCCACATCAGAGTCCCTAAGTTGGAGTCTCAGTTCTGATTCTGAGCCCAGGTCCTATTAATGCTCCTGGGAGACAATGGATGATGGCCCAAATACTTGGTTTCCTGTCACCCACATGGGAGACCCAGACAGAGCTCCTGGTTTCTGGCTTCATTCAACCTGGTCTATCCCCAGCTGTTGTAGACATTTTGATGGATAAGCAGATGGAAGATTCTTTCTCTCTTCCCCTCCCTCTGTCATTCTGCCTTTCAAATAAAATCTATTTGAGTCAGTCACACACACATACACACACACACACACACACAGAGAGAGAGAGAGAGAGAGAGAGAGAGAGAGAGAGAGAAAGGCACTCCCATCTTCGGGTTCACTCTCCAAAAGCCCATAACAGCTAGGGCTGGTTCAAGGCTAAATACAAGAGGCAGAAACATCACTCAAGTCTCCCAAATTGGTGGTAGGAACCCAAGTAATTGAACTGTCACCAGTGACTCCCAGGGCCTGTGTTGGCAGGGAATTGGAGCTCTGAGCCAGAGTTAGGCAATGACTCTGGCACTCTGACAGGGGATGTGAGCATCTGAACCACTAAAGAAATGTGTGTCTTCCTTTATTTTCCTTCCACTGATCCTTCTCCTTGGCTCTAAAGATAGGCATGTATTTTCTTTTTTTCGTTTTTTTTTTTGCATGTATTTTCTATCATTAAAGTAGTAACTCTTTAAACCCAAGGTCGCCTCAACCCACCATCATTTCTTGCCTTCGTTTCACGACTGTTTTGAACCAAGTAATCTGCTCTCACTGCCGTCATTTCCTTATTATCCGTTCATCCCTTTATAATCTTTCTATTTAGTTGAACTGCTCCATTGAAGCCCACATGTATTTACTAATTTATAAATCCAATAGCTTTTTCCCTTTTTCTAAACACATATTGTGTTAGTAGACTTTCCATTAATTTAACTGAGATTAAGAGGAGCTACTTGGAAAGGAAGCAGGTTTCTCTCAGCATACAGTTTTGGAGGTTCACATTCCATTGGTTTAGGCGTATGCTGAGGACAGAGGATGGCACAGAGACGATCATATGGTGAGTCAACAAGCAGAGACACAGCGAGCACGCTCAGCTTATAAAACCAACCCTCTTGTGAGAACTGCTTTCTGAGGGCATGCCCTTGATGGCTTAAAGGCCTCCCAGACACCATAATTACATCAAGTCTCTACTCTTAATCCATCAACCATGAACATTAATCCATTAATTGTTAACAAAAGGAGTTGGGGTATTAATGTCTGCATGTATTTGGGGAAGCCAAATCCTGTTCAATTGTAACACACATGCATACATTTTACGGTTTCTGCAAACCAATAATATCTTCCTAAAATTGCTTCTTGTTGAAAGTTTCAATGAGTGTCTGCTGACTACAGAATTGGGTACAATGTCACTTGCCCAATAATTAAAGATTTCCACCTTTTCACAAATAGCTCCCTCCAACAGTGGTAGGCATCTTCCATTCCAGAATATTTAGCCTGACTGTTGTTGTTTTTAACACACCCGATGTTTTTCTACCTCAGCATCTCCTAAACTGGCCAATGCTTTCACCCAGAATGACCATGCCTGTCAATTCTGGAGTCTTCTAGAATCTGCTCAATGAAACATCACTTACAACACAATTACATTTATTTCGAGGAATTTTTTAAAATGCTCAGTAAAGGAGAAAATTCCCAACGAACCACTACCGATAATTACCCAATTTAATAGTTTAATTTTCAATTCAAGTTTCATACTAAAAAGATTAAATCATTACAATGCAAGTATAGTCTTATTTACCCTCACCCAGTTTGCATCTCCAGAGGCAGCCACAATCACAAATGTGGTATTAATTCACTCATCTCTTGTACTAAAACCTCTAAAACACATTTATATATTCAGAGAATTATACTATCTTTTCCTGTTTTTAATTTCATATCTAGTATAAATTACAATCCATAACTCTAAAACTTGTTTTGTTCCTCTCATTTCAAATTGTTTGCTTTGAAACCAATATGTTTATTTAAGTGCTATCTAGATATATCATAATTCTAATATAAGCATGTTTTATAACTATATAAAAATTCATGTCAATCATATGCATGTATCACAATTTATTATTCATTTTACTATTGACATATGTTTGCGTTGGTTTCGCTTGTTATTTTAAGCAATATCATATTGAATATTCTTGTTCATGTCTCCTTGGTGTCATGTAAATGTTTGTCTTTTATAATACAAGTATTCAGGAGTAGAAATTGCTAATACAAAATGAACATCATACTTAGATAAATAATGCCATTGGCATTCATCTCAGAAAGGCTGTACTAATCCTTTCCTCCAGATTCTCACCAGCACTTGAAATAATCACATTTTTAAAAATGGTCATTCTCGCCACTGACTACTGAATTAATCCTTACCTCATTACCTAGTATTTAAGGACTTCCACCTACTCACAGACATGTATGTCCCTTTAATAAAAATCTAAGACATTATAAAAGTAAGTAGATTTCATATATTCAGGATTATAAAAGTTTCTTTCTGAAAATTATCTGTTAATAATGTTTCTTCACTTTTTTATAGTTGTAGGATTTCTTTATATACTTTGAATACTAATTATCAGTACTTATATAACAAATAATTCTCTAAATATGCTGCTTGTTTTTAATTTTGTTCATAATGACTCATACTACTTGGTGGTTCTTAATATTTCAATCTGGCCTAATTTATTTTATTTATTAATTCTTATAATTCTTTTATCATTTTTCATTGTTTTGGTTTTGCTGTGCTTTATTCTGTGATCTGATCTGTTTACAAAATGCTGGTTACACAAGGGTCTTGCAGTTATTTTCCTAGGATGAGTTCGAATTTTCTCTTTTTAATATTTTAGTCTTCAACACATCTAGGTTTATTTTTAATTGGAAGATGAGTTAAGTCTTGATTTAACTTGATTTCTCCACCTGTTACTTGAATTATACAAGTTCTATTTATTGAACAGACCATTATTTCCCTTTTTATTTGTGTGGTGTCCTCTGCTACACACCAAGGACTTTGGTATGCCTTGGCTACTTCCAGTTTCACCAGTCTGTCCTCCTCATCTGCCTGTTGTTACCTAGTGGCACATTATCTTTATTACTGTATATCTCTGTATGTTAATACATCTTTGATAGCTGATGAGAAGAATTCATTTTTATTTTGTTTTTAATGAATGATCTTGGTTATCATTTTACTTCTGTTTTTCCATATGAATCTTAGAACATTTGCTCCATTACAAGAAAAATATATTTGGAAGTTCTATTGGAGTGACATTCATTTGTTGGTTAAGGAGAATTTTTTATATGATATTAGCTCTTCTTTGTGAACACAGTGTATTTTTCTATTCGTGTAGATCTACTTTTATGCCCTTCAATAATGTCTTACAATTTTCTCCATAAAAGTTTTGTACCATTAATGTTAGATTTATTCTTAGATAGGTTTTTGTAACTATTCCTTATAATGTTTCCTTACTGTTTATTGCAAGTGTATAAGGCTGTTGTTAATTTTTATGTTGAACATATATCAACTGGTTTGTAAGTTCTCTTACATCTTCTATGTGCATAATCGTGTTGTCAGAAGGAAATGTCAATTGTGTCTTCCCCTTTCAAGCATTACACTGCTTCTGGTTTTGTTTTTTGTTGTTGTTGTTGTTTTATTGGTCTGGTTTTATTGCATTGATCAGAATCTCCTACATGATGTTGAATGAGGTGGCTGATTGTGGACATCCTTGTTTTATTCCTTACTTTAATAGGAATCTTTCTATTGTTTCATCATTAAGAATTAAGTTGATTGTATATTTAAGAAAATACACTTTATAAAATAAATAAAATTTCTTTCAGCCCTAGATTTCTAGGAGTTTTTAATCATAAAAGAAATTAAAGTATTTTTGAAAGCATTTTTTTACATCTTATAAAAGAGCCACATGTTTTTTCTCTGTTAATTTATAATTATAGTCAATTAAAATAATACATTTTCTGATTGAACAACCATCGCATTTTGTGGTCATGATTTTCTGCTGTTGGGCTGGTTTGATTAATCGACAACAGTGAATATTTTGCTAGTTCAACAGGCTGCTGCACTGGAAGCTCTGTCTGAGACCGAAATGACAGCTATATATATCAGCATCTGAGTGATTCTGGAATCAGAGTTTCAGGAGAAGATTTAGAAGAGCATTGCTGTAAGGAACTGTGTACAGTATGAGCCATCCATCCACTCTCTACTGTAATTTCAAGGGCCTGTGCATCTTTTTCACTTCATAAACATAGAGCATAGGGTACATATAGGGCTCCACAGTCCCTCTGTACTGCCCATAAAATGGTTTCTCTGAAGACAGGAGGATCTTCACTTGCAAGAACGATTGCCTTTTCTGATTCAAATCAAGGGACTATTTGGGACAGTTTCCTCTCTTTCAGTCTGGAGGAAGGAGGTTCCACTGGGTTGCTTGCTATGGTTCAGCAGGACTCTAGCTTGTTACATGTCATCTGAAGTTGGGATGCAGAGTAGACTTATGTCTGATGCACTTGCTTGCTGCTGACAGCCAAGGCATCTGGGGTCAGCCTCCCTCCTAGGGTTTGTCAGGGAAAGATGTGTTGTATGTAAGAAAAAGTTGATGTGGGTTTTGAAAAATAGGACCATCTGGAGGGGCACATGGAAATCAGCAGGAAAAAAAGTCCAGAGTATTGTAAGGTTCCCAAGAGCTAGAAAAGGAGTAAGTGAGAAGCTAAAGTGGAGAATGTAGTCCTGTCTGTCTTATCTATGTCTCTGTCTGGTGTTGCTTTATGTATGCAATTTCCTGATTAATTCTATTTGGATGAATTGTTATTTTAATCACTAGTAATAACTAGTGTAATAACTAGTAATAACTTTTGTAATAAGTTTGCCTTTAATTTACTTTTTCCTGATAGTAGTTGTGATAGCTTTTCTGTCTATTTCCTGATACATCTTTTTTTTTTTTTAATTCATTCATTCCTTCATTCATTCGAAATGCAGAGAGACAGAGTTAGAGGGAGATAGTCTGTCTGCTGGCTCCCTCCCCAAATTTAACAGCCAGATTTGGGCCAGGCTGAATCCAGGAGTCAGGAACTCCATACTGGTCTCCCCATGGGTGGAAGGGGCCCAAGTATTTAGGTCATTTTCCACTCCTTCTCAGGCACATTAGCAGGAAGCTGGGTGGGAAGTGGAGCAGGGACTGGTGCCTCGGTCAACAGTACTGGCATCCCATGTGGGTGCTGGTTAGAGTCCTGGCTGCTCCACTTCTGATCCAGCTCCCTGCTGATGCACCTGGGAAAGCAGCAGAAGATGGCTCAAGTACTTAGGCCCCTGAACCCATATGGGAGACCCAGAGGAAGCTCTGGGCTCCTGGCTTCAGCCTGGCCTAGCCTCAGCCGTTGTGGCCATTGGAGATGGAAGATCTCTCTCTCTTTCCTTCTCTCTCTGTATCTTTGTCTTTCAAATAAATAAATAAATTTTAAAAAAGAAGAAGAAGAAGTGGAGCAGCCAGGATTCAAGCTGACACCCCTAAGGGATCCTAGCATTGAAACAGCAGCTTAACCCACTGCACCACAGTGCTGGTCCTTGATATGTATTTGATATGACTTTATTATTACTTTTTTTGCCTTGTTTATTATAATTTTTTAAAGCACTTTTTTTTTTGGACAGGTAGAGTAGACAGTGAGAGAGAGAGAGACAGAGAGAAAGATCTTCCTTTGCCGTTGGTTCACCCTCCAATGGCCACCGCGGCCAACGCACCGCGCTGATCCGATGGCAGGAGCCAGGTACTTATCCTGGTCTCCCATGTGGGTGCAGGGCCCAAGCACTTGGGCCATCCTCCACTGCACTCCCTGGCCACAGCAGAGAGCTGGCCTGGAAGGGGGGCAACCGGGACAGAATCCGGCGCCCCGACCGGGACTAGAACCCGGTGTGCCGGCTCCGCAAGGCGGAGGATTAGCCTACTGAGCTGCGGCGCCGGCTATTATAAATATTTATACCTAAAATATAATAAAGCATAGAGATGGATTTTATCTGGTAAGAATTTTCCCTTTCCTACAGAATTTTCAAACAAATTTAAAGTAATACTGTGGGTCCCATAAATACTGTGGGTTGCCCATATTACACACTAACAAGTATGCTTTCCATAATGTTCCTCCACCTGTTTCTTCTCCTTCTAATTTCCATCCTCTTCCTTCTACTCCTCCTTCCCATTCTCATTATCTTCCTCCCCCTTTTTCCACATGAGTATTTCAAAAATAAATTCCACATCTAAATAATGAAGATATTTTCTCAAATATAACCACTACATCAAAATCAAGATTTCTTACATGACACCCAAAGCACAGGCAACAAAAGAAAAACTAAACAAATGGGATTATATCAAATTCAGAAGCCAGGTAAAGCAAAGAAAATGATTAATAGAGTGAAGAATGGAAAAAAAATTGTGAGCTACCTATCCAACACAGGATTAATATCTAGAATATATCAGCAACTTAAAAAATGAACAAAAATCAATAGATCTAGTTAAGAAATGAACAAAAGACTTCAAAAGATAGTTCTCAAAAGAAGAAACACAAATGACTAACAGACGCATGAAAAAAATTCTAAGTATCACTAGCTATCAGGGAAATGCAAATCAAAACCACAGTGAGATATCACCTCACATCTGTCAGAATGGGTGTTATCCAGAAGACAGAGAGTAACAAAGGCTGGCGAGGATGTGGAGAGAAGCAAACACTTAGACACTGCTGGCGGGAATATAAATTAATGCAGACAATGTGGAAAAAGGTATGGATATTTCTCAAAAAAACAGAAAAAATTGTATGATCCAGTATTCCCACCTCTGAGTATATACCAAAAAATGAACATGTGTCAGAGATACCTGCAGCACCATGTTAAAAGCAGCACTGTTCAGAATAGCCAAAATATGGAATAAATCAAGGTATATCCCTTATCAGATAAATGGATAAAGAAAATGTGTATTTACAATTGAATATTATTAAGCTATTAAAAAGAATGAAATTTTACTGTTTGCAGCAAAATGGTTGCAACAGGAAGACATCATGTTAAGTGAAATAAGCCAGAGACAGAAAGACAAATACCACATATTCTCCTTTATTTGTGGTAGCTAAAATAAAAAAAAATCAAAAAAGAAAAAAAAATGCCTGTATCAGTGTATCAGTATTGCTGTAAATATAGTTTTGTCAAACTTTGTTTTATATCTTTGGCAAAACAATTGTTAAAAATATTATACTGCTTACTTTTTTTTTTTTTACAGGCAGAGTTAGACAGAGAGAGAGGTCTTCCTTTTCCATTGGTTCACCACCCGCCCCCCACCCATGGCTGCAACAGCCGGCGGGCTATGCCGATCCGAAGCCAGGAGCCAGGTGCTTCCTCCTGGTCTCCCATGCGAGTGCAGGGCCCAAGCACTTGGGCCATCCTCCACTGCACTCCTGGGCCACAGCAGAGAGCTGGACTGGAAAAGGAGTAACCGGGACAGAATCCAGCGCCCCAACCGGGACTAGAACCCAGGGTGCCGGCGCTGCAGGCAGAGGATTAACCTAGTGAGCCATGGCACCCGCCTATACTACTTAGTTTTAATGAACTGTGATTATTCCAAAGTTTACTATGTATGGGTTAAATGGCCATTTTTCTATTTGATTATTGTTTATAATAATCCTTGCCTATATCCCTGCTGAACTAAGGTCTTTTTATTTCTTACTTATTGAATTCTTTATTTGGTGGAGCACTGGGTAATGTAAATTAAAAATATGTTGTCTCAAAATCTAAAAAGGAAAGAAAGGAAGGAAGAGGGAGGGAGGAAGGAAGTATCATTATATTGGTGAATTGTATCTATGAACTTTATTGAAGCTGTTCTTTCTGTATTAATATCACATTAGCATCAAACAATAAAATATCAGATGGTAAAAATTAAAAAAAAAAGCAGCATCTTAATAGCATTTAATAATCATATTCAAATTTATCCAGTGTCATAAAATGACTTTCTTAATTGATTTGTTCAAATCAAAATTCAAAGAAGGTTCATTTTGTACTTTATGTTTGCATTGTAAATCTCTTTTTCACTATTCAAGTTTCCCTTGCCTTTTTCTTTTTATTCTATGCCATTGATTTTTTGGAAAAAAACTAATTATTTCTTCTGAACAACATCTGACATTAGAATTTGGTTGTTTGCTTCATCATAGTGCTATTTAGTTTGTCTTTATAGCTCCTATAATTCTACAAATTGATAGTTATGTTTAGATAGTCAGTTAGATTCAGGTTTTTTGTTGATTTTTTGGTGTTTTTTTTTTTGGCAAAAATCATTTATAAGTAGGGCTGTACCTCCCTCAGTACCACATTGCTATGCAGATATTATCTAATGGTCTCATTTTTATTGATGTCCAACTTGTTGTCATCAATATTCCATGTAATGGTTTTAACATCTGCTGATGATTTTGTACTAGACTGCTATTTTGTTATGGGCTGAGAATTGGTGATGTTCCAAGTCCATCATTTCTTCTTCATTTCTTACTTCAAATTTGATAAACAACTATTTGTTTACTTAGAAACTTGGTTTAGGGACCAGTACTTGGGCTTAAGGGGTTAAGCTGCTGCCTGTAGTGCTGGCATCCCATGTGGGTGCTGGTTAGAGTCCAGGCTATTCCACTAATGATCCAGCTCCCTTGAATGCACCTGAGAAAGCAGCAGAGGATAGGCCCAGTACTTGGGGCGCTGCACTCATGTGGGAGACCTGGAAGAAGCTCCTGGAGTGAACCAGTGGGTGGAAGATGTCTCTCTTCTGTATCTCTCTTTCTCTATAACTCTGCCTTTCAAATAAATAAAATAAATCTTAAAAAAAGAAAAAACTCAATTTGTTCTAGAAAATCAGGATAAAGGTTATGTTACTCCTCTATCAAATTTAGAGCAAAGATTTTGTTTTCTAACATCCTCTGGTGAAGGTTAATAGGTTTCTTTTTTGAAAAATCATTATGACATTATGACTACTATAAATTAAATATGATAATCTAAGAAACTGATGACTTTCATTTAAATTTTTATGACTATTGATATACTATACTTATTTCTGTTATATTATTTCATGTTTTTGTATTTGCCATATTTTACTTTACTCTCCACTTTTCTTCCCCTTATTGTTCTATCAATTTGTTTATTTTTTCTCTGGAGATTTGTGGTTAATTTCAATACCTAAACACACATTAACAATTTAATAAATCACAAAGTTCCTCCATATGTGCATCATTCTTGCAAATAGCACAAAGGTTTTAGAATATTTAGCTCTGATTTTCTATTGCCATCTTCTGTGCTATTTCTGTTTATTGTCTTAACTTCACTTTTTAAAAATATATCACAATTTCTTAGTTTTATTGCTATATGCTTACAGCCTACTAATTTATATTGCCAACACATAAAAATATTCTTAGCCTATTATTGTTTGCTGCATAACACTACTTCTTTCTCAGTGCATTTGCCTTCTTGAGCCACATTTTTTATTAGTTACTTGGTAAAAGCCTGTGGATAATAATTCATCTGGATTTTTTTTAAATGTGTCTTTGTTTTACTCTTGAATGATATTAATATTGGTTGCATCATTATTGCCTGGCAGTTATTTTCCTTTATACTCAAGATAATACTTTACTTTTGAAAAATATTTTGTTACTGATGAAATTTCTGTTAGTCAAATGGTCATTCTTTATAAGTAATCATCCTGTGCAAATATACCATAGAATAATTTGGAAGTAAGGAAAATTATGATTGATAGAATCGCCAATAGAAAAGCCAATAGAATCTGCAGCATAACTATTTGAACTAAAATTTGAGATTATTTATTATTTAAATAGTTAACGATATTATATGCATCAGATAATTCAATTTCATTGGCAAGGAAAACAACATACATGAAAGACCAGAAATAGAGAAAATAAAGATCATCATGGTGGAAGGTACATAGAGTGGGTTGAAAAGGGAAATTTGTTAATTGAGCTGAAGAGTAGATTATCAAAGAACTGTGTTAAGTCATACCAAGAAATATAAATGTAATAATAAAAACAACCAGAGATCCAGCAAAAGACATCAAGGAAGAAGGAAATAATCAAATATATTAGATGGAAGGATATAAGGTTGGAGGAGTTAAGCTTGAAGATAGACTTAGGAGAAAGAGGTGAGAGATGATGGAGGCCCTATTGTGGATTGTGGGAGTGGGGAAAATAAGGAAGGGATATATGGAAGCTGTTTAGGTTGAATCGGTTGAGAATAAAATAAAGAATGAATTTCAAGTAATAACCAGAATTCAGATTTAGACAGTTGGGACAATGGTGGTGTCACTCCCAGAAACTGGATCAAAATCCAATTTGGCACATGGCCAATGAAAGCATCTCATAGGACTCCTAAGGCGAACATATAGGAGAGAAGATTGATAGATAGACCAGAAGCTCAGAGGACAGATGTGGCCTTTCACATCCATATTGGGAATAACTGTCACTGAAGTAGTAATGGTAATTGAAGTCAGGGTTGAGGATCTGGCCACCACAGTGGACAGAAAAGCAGTACATTTTCAAGATGGCCAGAGGAAGAGTTATTAGGCAACCACGTACAAATAGGGTGTCAGAGGACAGGATCAAATCTGAAGCCAGAGAAAGAAATACTTCAAGACTTTGTTTTCTACCCAACACATGAGGAACACGAGTCACTCGGTAGTCAAGTTGTACTTGCTGAATAAATGCATACAGAAAAGTCTCATTACTATTTTCAGAGGTTTCTGTAGAAGGACTAAAGACAAAAAAGAATAACTCTTGGAAAATATTTTGTGGTGAGAGACCTCTGTTTGACTTTTTTAAAAACATGAGAGATTTGACTACATGAATATTTAAAGGGCTAACAGAAAGGAATCAGTGAGCTCAGAATGCCAGAGAGCTAAAGAATGAAGATGGAAAATCAGAAAAAGAGAAAGGTAATCCTTGAACAGGGTAGTCCTAAGATGGTTATGGGAGGGGTTTCAGAGCACAGGTAGAGGTACCTGTCTCAGACTAGGGAGGGACACTTCATCTGCTCCAGCTAAGTGCCAGCCAGTTTGTAGATATAGCGCTCGAAGCTATGGAAATTCCTACTTCATGATACCTAATTTTTTCTGTAAAGTAGGAGGCAAGACCGTTTGCTGGAAATTAGGGAAAATAATTAATTTTGTAGGCTGCCTGGAAGTTCCTAATTTATATTTCTATGGAACATATGTCATACCCTCAGGACCGCCCCAGGAACTGTTACTAATTAAGGCTTTTTAATAGGCCAACTGTAAGTGCTGATCTTCATCATTTATTTCCTAATTTATGCTGCTTTCCAGCAAAGAAATTGTCCTGATATTGGCAAACCTGGGCATCCAGTCCTTTCCCCCACCCCCAACCATTGCTTGTGGAGGTTCCTCAATTCTTTACCACAAGAGATCCCTCTTAGTGTATTCTCCCATTTGTCTTTAGATTATATTTGAAAGATACCATCTAGAGAACAAACTGCATCATTTATAAAGTAATAAATTGATTTCTCTTTTTTATTCATTTGATGTAACATTTTCTCTTAGCCAAAAATGCTAACTGATCAGCATGAATAATAATGTTTGTTAATCTAATTCTTTTTTTTGTTAATCTAATTCTAATCAAAAGAAAAGGAATATGACATTTCAGCTATTGTGTACCATAAATGTATGATGCGTCTTGTGATTTTCAAAGTACTGAAGACAGCTTTCAGACTTCTACTGTTTCTTAATAGAATCTTGGGGTAAGACTACTGCTCTGCTGGGACCACTTGAGCCTTGATTTTTTTTTATTGCTTTTTAAACTTCTAATCTTAAGGTATCCAAACTTGAAATGTTTTCTTTCCCAAGCCAAGGATGTGAATCCCAATTACTCTTTTAAAAAATATTTACTTTATTTATTTGAAAGACAGAGTTACAGAGAAAGGTAGAGACACACAGAGAGAGGTCTTCCATTCTGCTTGTTTGCTCCTCAGATGGCCACAAAGGCTGGAGCTGCACCAATCTGAAGCCAGGAGCCAGGAGCTTCCTCCAGATCTCCCACACAGGTGCAGGGGCCCAAGGACTTGGGCCATTTTCTACTGCTGTCTCAGGCCATAGCAGAGAGCTGGATAGGAAGTGGAGCAACCAGGGCTCGAACCGGCACCCATATGGGATGCTGGTGCTGCATGCTGGGGCTTTAACTCACTGTACCACAGAGCCGGCCCCATCCCAATTACTCTTTACCTACATCCTTTTAGAAGAAATTTTGATTATGAGTCACCAATCCTGAAACTAAATGTTTGATTTGGTATCAATTCAGCAATCCAAGTCATTTTACTAAGTTGTTTTGTTCCTCAAAGAGATATTTCAGCAATCCTAATACCTTGCAGTAATTGAGATTTTTGGTTTGTATTTGCAAATAATAGTGAGTGATATTTTTATAATAAAGCTACCAATGATGATTTTATTTATTTAAATCTCAATGTTTGAAAATGTTATTAAATTATGTAAAAACCTATTCTTTCAATAAATACAGATTGAGCTCCTTTTTAAAATCAAACTCTTTTTTTCAAGATTTATTCATTTGAAATGTAGAGCTACAAAGAGACGGAAAGACACACACACACACATGCACACACACAGAGGGATATTCCAATCGCTAGTTCACATCACAGATGACCACAACTGCAGGGGCTGAGTCACATTGAAGCCAGGAGCCCTGATCTCCATCTGGACATCCCATGCTGGTGCCAAGAGCTCTTGGACCATCTTCCACTGCTTTCCAAGGTGCATTAGCAGGGAGCTGGATCTGAAGTGGATCGGCTGGGACTCAAACAGGTGCCCATATGGGATTGTGGAATCACAGGTGGTGGCTTAACCCTCTGTGTCACAGTGCTGATCCCTTGGGCTCCTTCTAATGAACCATTTAACATTCTGGGATACAGATGCTGATGTAGGAGACCCAAGCTCTCATGTGTATCTTACAAGAAACAAACAATAAGACAAATAAACATGACATTATGAAATGCTAAAATATGTAGAAAAATTATAACAAATTACAGCTTACAGGGAAAACATTGGGTTTAATGAACATAAAGCACAATGAAGGATAGTAATTTCAATAAGATCAGAAGGCTCCAAGGCAGCGACATTTAAAGAAGGTTTAGGTGTGAGTACACAGTACATTTTAGTTGAAAATGAATGGTGGTGAAATTTCTAGGCAAAAGAAATAAAACATTTGAATTCTGTTTTGTGCAAGTGAGCTCTCTTTACACCTTAGCACCCTTACAAGGGCTCAAGGGCCAGATGGGTACTTATGGGTGTTCATGGGGTATCACATCAAATATATTTTTCGGTTGGGTTGCATTTCTGGACCATATTTCATTTGCCAACATGATTTCAGCAAAGGATGACTCATTTACAGTAAACATTTCCATTTTGACAGTATCTTAAATTAAATTCTGAAGAAGGAGGTGACAAAAGAAGACTAAGTGAGCTGCTCTGGCCACAAAGAATGCTCCAACTCCTCAGTGTTCCTGTGTTACAAAAGCATAATCCGTAAGCTTCAGGATAAGCTGAGACACCCAATCACGATGATAGGAAAATTAAAATATAACAATCACTATCCCCCCTATATTCCTGTTCACTTTCAAATCACCACAACCAGAAAAGGCTCATGATTCATCCCTGTGTTCATTCCCATTCCTCATCTTGACTAAGGAAATGAGATGAGAACCTTTGGTTGTCAGCCTCATTCTATTTAATCACTGTCCCCGGAGTACTCTGGTGATGACATAGTTTCCTAGCATCACTAATAAAGAGGAAGGGCATGACCCTAATTATAAACACCACATATCTTCAACTTAAATGTTCAATTAGACCAGTGCTGACATTCATAATAGAAAAGCAGCACAAAATTCATGCATGTAAGTACTCTCAGTATATGGTATCTAAAAGGTATGCCCATTCCTCAGAAATCTCAGCAGCTTTGATTGTCCTGTACTTGACCAACACTGTGCACAGTCATGTTCTGAAGGAGGCGTGACTCTGATAAGCCACAAAGATACCCTCCTCCCCGGTTAATGAATGGCTTGCTAAACAGAAGTTTCTGGAAGATATATTTGTTCGCTAGTGGGATTCAGTGTTGTCATTTCTCACCACCTCATTTTAGACAGCTAATCTGCTTCTTATTAGAAAAATAAATTCTTAGTTGCATATAAGGTTAGGAGCCTAAGACTTTATAAAGGCATACAGAAAATCATTAAGCCTGTACTTCCCAACTATTGCTACACTTGCCCTCTGAAGTACACAAGGTAAATGCAAAGAATCTATAAAATATACACATATTATATTTCACACATAGATATGTACTATGATTTTTCAAATATATATAGGCCGCTCAAGTAAAACACATTGCCATTTTAAAACATATTAAATTTATATTTTTTGTTCATTATAGTCTTTCAAACATTTAGTAGAAAATTAAAGAGTTATCATTTTTAAAAATTAAAAGTAAATTCTGATGCCTACAAATTTACAAACTTCTACTACATGCTGAGTTTATTGATTAAGCAGTGATTTTTTTTAGCTTTTGATCACATATCATCATTGGTTAAAAAATAATTGAGCTCATACACTCCAATATATGTGTACTTATTCATGAATTTTATATATATATATATGCATATATATCACCCCTGGAATCTGGTAGCCCCAGTTTGGAAGATGATTAGACAGAAAGAGGAAAAAATATTTAAGGCTATGTGTAGAAATAAATAGAATTAAGTTAACATTTTCTGGAGGAAGACATACAAGTCACTTAGATCTTGTGGAGAGGTTTGTGGAAACAGCTGACTTACTACGTTTACTAGTGACTCTGACCATTAGTGCAGCAATAAATCACAAAGTCACATATCCACATTGTCTCACCTGTTTGACACATTAGTACTGTTGTTTGCAAAGAATCACATGCTGGGAAGGAAAAAAACCTCACTACTCAGGTATCCCATTTGGCACAATCTTAAAAGCCTGCTGCATCTTTTGATTGCTCTTCGCACTTTACCATAACCTTGAGGACTGGACATGTTAGAAAAAATGGCAAGAGGGAGCAACGAGTTTCAACTGGCCTCCATGGGGACATATTGGAGATGAGGGTGACATGTCTGGTGTGGTCTCATAGAATGGATTTCCTACAAGGACACAAAATCCAGGTCAGGATAAATTTTTTATTTGTATATTTCCAAGTTTGGAAATGGGGAATAATTTTATATCCCTCAAGCAACTTAATGGTGGTGGTAGTGGTAGTGGTGATGTTCCCATGTGTGAACACAAGGAGCCATAACTAGATGAAGAGGAAAGGCTGAAAAGCAAAGCGATCAGGGCAAAGGGATCCTAACACAGAATCCAGCAGGAGGATGGAACTTGAGAGCTTGGTCATCAGGACAAGGGAGTTCTTCTGAAGGTTTGACCCAATTGTAGCCTTGAAATTGACTTAGATTCCTCAAGATAAGAAGCTTCCACTGATGGAGAGTGAGGGCCCTATCCAAAAGGAGAGGAATCTGGATTCATATGGAGTATGAGGAGCCAGCCACATGGAGGAGCATGTAGAAAGCATGGAACCGGTGGTCAGAAGCACCCCGAAGGCATGGGGGCCACGA
The DNA here is from genome assembly GCF_051225735.1 of Oryctolagus cuniculus. Classification (NCBI taxonomy): domain Eukaryota; kingdom Metazoa; phylum Chordata; class Mammalia; order Lagomorpha; family Leporidae; genus Oryctolagus; species Oryctolagus cuniculus. The sequence goes on along the minus strand of NC_142875.1, from coordinate 74,259,069 downwards.
GCGAGTCCAGAACAAAAAATGAAGAAAGGGCTGGGCCTACCATGTCCCAGGCCTTTAATCCACTTCTGAAAGGGAGTAGTTTATTAACCTGATTGGCAGGTGGGCACACAGGTGTGGCCAGGTAGGGCACGAGGTCACACAGGGGGGTGGTGAAAGCGTGGTCTTCAGGCTCATAGACCTGATCAATTTTATCCTATATGTCTACCTACAACAAGATCACAGGAGGAGAGGATAGAAAATGCCTTCTCCTTTGTAGGTCGTTGTAGCAACTAGCTTCCGACTCAAGGGTGAAAAATTGGATTTGTCGGGAAAGGCCAAATCATCTCTGCTAGGAGGCTAAAATGCATGCCTGAAGATTAGGGTATCTGGCAGGTGACCTAGATCTCACTTCACTCACTCTGGGCACTTTCTTTGATTTTGTAGGTCAAAGAGAAAGACAAGACTAAGAAGGACAAAAGGATTTACTTGGAAGTCACTCAGTACTTCATAAAAGATACATCTCTCAATGAGGAGTGAGAACATCTCCGAGTAGACAGAAATGCAGAGACTGCTCAACAGGGCAATCATGACAATATTAAGGACACTAAAATGATATATATTAGCACAAAATTGGCATTCAAAAAATAGCATCTTGATATTTCTAAAGAATGTGAATATTTTTAAGATCTTTTTTTATAGATCAGAGTTAAATCTTAGTTAACAAATAGAAAGGAATTTAATTAAAGGAATTAGATGCTTATAAAACTGTTAGAAGCTGAGTCTGGAAGATTAATCTCAAGAACAATACCAGTGACCTAGCTCTCTCCCAACCCCCAAGATAACTATTACCTTCAGCACTGTAGGAAGAAGCAGAGTTAGGAAGCAGCAAGAATAACTGATAACACAAGACCATGATATATGTCAGATGCACTCCATTCCTCTAGGACCCAGCATCAACAATGTTGGCTCCAGAGCCACATGACACCTTCTAGGTTACCCGGGAAAAATAGGTGCCTCTTATGCTTTTTTTTTTCACTTCACTTGGTTTCTAATCTGAGTCATGCACAAGCACACCTAAATGGGAGAATGTCAATCGTATTATAGCCTCTGCATATAGGAAAGCATACAATAAAGAGGTAGAGACAGATGGCTGAGTTAACTAATTTAATCAGTATATCTGCCAATACCTTTGAAAGAGAATGACAGAATTTAATATGTTGTCTTGTTTTATAGGAAAAATTGTATAATAAAAGTATTAGTATTCTTTTGGTTGTGTTATATTGTAATAGCAAATAAATAGGAAGAATAACAACATGACAAAGTGAAAAAGACACAAACATCTTTAAAATTGTGAGAAATGTGTAAAGAGACATGTGCAAGGACTTGGAAATGTTGAGTGAAATTTTGTAAGTAGGAAGCTCCTCCCCTTGTTTATGGGAGGGAAAGTTTCACTATTGTGGGAGAAAGAATTTGTGTCAAGAAATGCTGCAAGCCCAGTCAGATACACCTTGTGGACAACACGCAATTATTGCTAATAGTTTTCATCTTTTTCTGACTGAGGAGAAGGCCCTGTAGACATTAGATCACATG